>NC_050578.1:103383806-104103806 GCF_011100635.1 Trichosurus vulpecula | reverse complement strand
GTGCCAAATGAAATAATATAGGTGAGCCTTAGAGGAGGATATAAATGCTGATCATTATTATTAATCTTTCCCTGTACCCCCAGCAAGCAGAGCCCTAACTAGTGATTTTTGAAGGCTAGCTTCACAAAATATGCCTGGCGTAGGTAGCACAAAATCAAATCTACCAGGGCAGTTAGGTGGCACAGTGAGTAGAGCACCAGCCCTGGAGTCAGGAGGACCTGGGTTCAAATCCAACCTCAGACACTTGACACACTTACTAGCTGTGTGACCTTGGCAATTCACTTAACCCCAATTACTCTACCCTTCCCCCCTCCAAAAAAAAAATCAAATCTACTTTGTACTCCACAAATTCAATTGGGTAGCGGAAAGGACCATAGGACAACAGGACACCAAAAGACTTCAACTGGGGAAGCTGAAGTGGGGGCAGGGAGGGGCAGGAATAGGGCAGAGGCCAGGTCAAAGAGAGACATATCTGAGGCTACTGGTAGGGGCGGAGCAAAGAGAAACTACAACATCTGGTAGCTTCTCACTTTAACTAATTAGCCCGGCTAACAACTTGCCAAGTTCCTTTGTTTCTACACTACTGAAGGGACTGTAAGTGCTATCAGAATTCCCTCAATTTTGGCATCCTGGAGCAAAATCTTAGTTACCTCCACCACTAAGTATGGCTCAGTCAACGGCACGCTCTGAAATAATCCCCACCGAAGCCATTTTATGGTGCATGAGGTCATTATCGGCAAACTCTAAGTAATACTTTGTATGTGTATGCACGTGTGTGTGAACATGTGATATTTAAGACTCAACACCTGGAAATCATTTTTATATGTTAAAAGCTCATTTGGGAAATTGCACAGTCCTTTCAACTATCCCAAGCTGCTCTTTGACTCAAGAAGTCCAAGTTTTTAATAATCTATATTCTCCCAGAATATATGATGGCTATGAATCAAAGAATCCCACAGTCTCTGCAGAATCACAGGTCACCTATCTGGAACTAGAAGGGATTTCATAGACCGTCTAGTCCAATACTTTCATTTTACAAACGAGGATACTGAAGCCCAGAGAGATTAAGTGATTTTCCTAAGGTCACAAAGCTAATAAATGTTACAGGCATAATCTGAACTCATGCTCTCCAACTTCAGTGTTAACTCTCTGTCCTCTAGACCATGCTGCCTCAAATATGCAAATGGTGATGGAATCATGCATGGTGGCTATAAAACTACCAGTGATGACTTGTGTGCTCAAAGTGGCATGTTTTAAAGCTTCCTATTTCTTACCCAGACATATTGATACCTACTTACTCTCTATGTTTTCTTGATTACTTAAACCTGCTTTCATGCTAGATGATACAAGTCCCCATAAAAGGACCTTTAGTCGGTCAGTCGATAAACATTTATTAAAGGCCTACTATGTACCAGACACAGTGCTAAGCCTTAAGGATACAAAGAAAGGCAAAAGATAATCCCTGCCTTCAAGGGGCTCACAGTCTAATAAGGGAGACAACATGCAAATAATAATGGAAAAACAAGCTATATAGAGGAAAAATTGAAAGTGATTAACAGATGGAAGTCATTAAAATTAAGAGGAATCAGGAAAAGGCTTCCTGTAGAAAGTAGGTTTTTTGCTGGGACTTGAAGGAAGTCAAGTAAGTCAGGAGTTGGAGATGGGGGGAGAAAGCATGAGGGACAGTCAGTGAAAATGACCAGAATCAGGAGTTGGAAGGTCTTGTTGGAGGAATAGCAAAGAGGCTGGAGTAACTAGACTGAATGATACATGAAAGTGGAGGGGTATAAGATGTAAGAAGACCTTGGAGGTGATGGGGAGTCAATGGAGTTTAGTGAGTAGGAAGGATGACATAGTGCTTTAGGAAGCTTATTGGCAGTTAGATGGAGGATGAACTGGAGTGGAGAGAGACTTGAGGACCTGTACCAAGGTAGTAAGTGTCAGAGAAGAGGAGGTGTATTAGAGAGGCACAATAACCCTCAAATTCTCTTAAAGTCATAAGGGTAAGCCAATTGAACAGGAATACAATCTCCCTACTCACCACCCTACCATTTAAGCCTCTACTGATGTATTTCTACTTACATAACCAGCAAATCACCATAATGACACTTTTAGATCATAGAAGAACCATTTGCTAAAATATAAGGTGAAAGGAAAAATAATATCATAGGTACATATATTAAAACTGGTACAAAAATGAAGAATAAAATCACAATCCTTGCATAAACCTGGGTCCCATTCTCCCACCAAAACATTCAGTATTTGTGGAGGGAGAATAGATGCATACTTACGGAAAACTGCAAGGGAAGCATGTAAGGGAGGAAGACCAATACACAATTTTGGGCTACAGTTTTGATGTCATTGGTCCATTCAAGAATATCTGTACCACATAAAACCACTTCTTTGCTAATTGTTTATTTATTAGTCTTCACTACTCTTCAGCCCTTCTGTACTCCAACAAATGCAGCATTTACCATTTAATTTAAATTTTTTGAAAATAAGAAATTTAATTTACAAATTATTTAATTTAGCAATTTAAATCACCCTTAGAAGAGTGTTCATAAAGTGTTGACTCTTAATTTGGATAGTGCAACTGAAAAGCTCCTCAGACAGCTTTTTTCTGGGTTATACAGACCAACAGTTATTTATTCACAAATAGATTGCATTGCCCGGTCAGCAGAGAACTCACAACAAACAGCTTGGATTGATTCTCTGTACAAAGCAAAACACTATACACAGTTCTTTTCATACAACAAAGCAGCTGTGGTACCTGTATTTCCTTCTTCTCTCCCCAGTTAGAGCAGAAAAGGAGTCACAAGCAATTCTGAGACCTCACCTCTCTCAAGCTCTAGGGGGCACTGAAGGACAATAGCTGGAACTGTTTGCTGTCTTTAGTCAGCCACTCAGAACTGACCACAAAAACCTTCTTGAGAGTTAACTGGTCCTGTTCTCTTAAAATAGATGCAACAAGCTGCTTTTGATTCTCTGCTGGTTTTTTCCTCTTCTCATCTTCTCCAGTCTCTTCATCACACCAACCTTAACCTTTCTCTTATCTCTCCTATAATCTTTGAATGGCTTAAATCAGATCCTCCTAGCTCTCAGTAATTTTCCTTTCACTTAAAAGATAACTCAACAAAATTCTCCTATGCAATCTTTAGTTCCTTTTAAAATAAACCTCAGTGTCTACTGCAAAATGCATGTTTTCCCTGTAAAGAAAAAAATTCAAATAAAAAGAAAGTACTGCTAAAATAAATAAATGATACCTCAGCCTCCAAATGCTTATATGTTTTTTTTTGTTTCACCCTCAACCTAAAATGGTTATATGCAAATGAGAGACCTAATGCCTTGTAGCTCTTAAGTCCTAAAGCAAATCCACCATCTCATTTTGCATTCTTGAAGTTCTTTCTTCAAAATTAAAATTGTTCTGGTTTTTAATAAAGCAGCCCTCTCTCTCCACCATTAAACCATAAAACCATTTATACAAAAATGAGGGATCTTTCACAAGAAGAAAAGAAAAAGTATCAACCAAAGAGAACAGTTACTTTATTAGTTTTGGCAATGTTTAAGATGATACTTCTTCATAAAGAAAACCTAAAGAGGTATATTTCTAAATACTCCTTAACTGTTTTGATAAGATGTCCCAAGTTGTTTCAACTACTTTTTGCATTTATACATCTTAAGCAAATAATAGTTAACAGACCAGGCGAGGTTGTTTTTTTTCTGCCCCTGCTCCTCTTCCAAATCTCTCAGGTCTTTGTTCCTAAGGCTAGTATAAACAGTTTTAAATCCATTTTTGTGCTGTTAGCAGAAAAACTAATCCCACTGGTTCAAATCCTGCAGCTATAGCCATTATGTGCAGGGTACTGGTTGGGTCACTTGGGGGAGGGGAGGAGAAGACTGAAGTGATTTGTCTTTATATTTATATCACTGTTGATTTTCTGTCCAAAACTTCTCAAAACCCCTTTTGAAAGTTGTGTTTCTTCATACATATATACATATACTGAAACATACACATATTCTAGCAGTTTTATTAAACCAAATTTCCTTCCCTCTATTCAGACTTCAAAATGTTCATCTGTAGCAAAAATAATGCCTTACATCCTTCAACAATTGATTTAAATATGCTTTTCTTTATATACAAGTAACTTTTCTGTCCTTTTCAGCACTAAACTGCTCTATACCAAAAGAGTCTTAAAAGGATTGACTGTACCTTACATTTACGTAAAAGAAGTGTCATAGAGGCATCATCCACAAAATATACGATTGTGAACCAGTCCTACAACAAGCGTGAAAGACAACAAACAAGACCTGAGACATCCATTGAGGTATGGGTTTGTACCGTATTCATAAAATATTTAAAGACCCCCAAGAGGCAGATTTCCATCACAGAGAGGAGGCTATCTCCCTGGAGAATCAATGAGAGGACAGAGACAAGAGTTCCCAGGATAAGAAGGTTAGGATGAGTTGTAATCTGAACAAATGAAAGGTATAGACATGTCAGTGGTATCACAGATTCATTAAAGTCATGAAGTTGAATAAATCAAAAATAGTTTTCTCCTCTTGGATTTCCTTTCCTTCCTTAAACCAGAAAACTCTCAAGCCTCTACTTACTTCTAGTCAAATCAATGCATACATCAAAATCTAATTAGGTAAGCATTTTTTTCTTGTAAGTTCATGTTCTGTTTAACTGATTCTTTAGAACTGACCTTTTTCACTGAGAATAGGACAAAAGTTCCTCCAATTCAGTATTTAAGAACTAAATCCAACAAGTTATATTTAGAACACTGAAAAAAAGTAAGTCCAAAGCCATGGGTGAGGATAGAAAGGAAGAATTTTGGAGTGGGGGTTAGGGGAGAGGAGAAGAAGGGTGATATAACATGAGCACAAGAAGTAGGATGAAGTAGGGTAGAGTGGGGGCAAAGGAGAGATAGAGATACAGTTCCTGAAAAGAATTTGTGGACAATGAGAACACTTCTAGCTAGGAAGCACAAGAATGAATAGAGCCTGGGCTGGATGAGCAGAACACCCTGGGAGAGCATTTTCATTGGTCCTTACACTTTCCCCCTCAGGCAACAGGAATGTTCCACCAGGGTATGAACACTCTGAAACACACACTCAGCCTAACCTCTATCCACATCTATACCAGGCAGGATGACAGCTAGGTGACACAGTGGATAGAGTGCCAGGCCTGGAGTCATGAAGACTCATCTTCTTCAGTTCAAATTTGGCCTCAGACACTTACTAGCTGCATGACCTTGGACAAGTCACTTAACTCTGTTTGCCTCAGTTTCTTCATCTATAAAATGAGCTGGAGAAGGAAATGGCAAACTATTGCAGTATCTCTGCCAAGAAAACTCCAGATACGTTCACAAAGAGTTGGACACAACCAAAACACCCGGACAACAACTACCACACCAGTAAGGATTACAGAAAGCTTCAGGAAGGAGGAAATCATCTGAGCATAACCTTGAAAGAAGAGAGTAGTTAATTAAGTCAGGGATGAGAAGGGAATGCATTTCAGGCATAGGAAATGACCTTATATCCTTAGCAATTGATTTAAATATTTTTTCTTTATGTACAAGTAACTTTCCTGTCCTGAATTTTCAGCACTCAATTACTCTATATGAAAAGGATCTCAAAGGGACTGACTATACATTACATTTGCATAAAAGAAATATCATAGAGGCATTATCCATGAAATATATGATATGAAAAGGATAGTGGGCCAGTCATACAGCAGGAAGAAGGCTGGAGATGATAAGTCCAGATGTGAAAACACCTGGTGAAAACACCTAGAGCAGTAGCTCTCAAAATGTGATCAAGGAATCTGTGGGGATCCCCAAGACCCTTTCAGGGGTTCCATGAGGTCAAAACCACTTTCATAATAATACTAAGATGTTTTCATTTCTGCTATGGTAAATGGTGATAGATAAAACCCACATAAACAAAAGCTCTTTGGGGGGGACCGGGGGTCCTCAATAACTTTTAAGAGTATAAAGAGTTCCTAAAACCAAAAGATTTAAGAACTCTGATACACAAAAAAAGCAAAGCAGAAGAATGTAAAATAACACCAAAAAGGTAGATTAGAACTGGATTGTAGAGGTCCGTAAATAATGGGCTAAGGAGTTCATATTTTGTCCAATATATTCTATAATGCCATGTGATAGAGGTCGCGCATATCTGTTCTTTGCTAAACTCCTAACTGTGACTTAATTTTATCCTTTTCTCTAGTGGGAACTTCTTTTTTTCTTTGCCCATTCTTTGTGCCATATGGCACAATTCTTTACCACGTGGCTCCTTCCTTCAACTAAACAATTAGACCACCATTTATTAAGTGCTTATCATTATGTGAAAGGCATCAGACTAGGCATTGGGGATACAGAATGAAATTGACATTCTAAACCCTTGAGGTCAAGAACTAACAAGGGAGATATAACATGGAAAAATAGGTTTGATGTAAGGTCAACTATGAGAACAAAAGAGAGAAAGAGAGAGAGAGAGATCCAAAATGCTCTAGGAAAATTTGAGAAGAGAAAGATAATTTTCAGACGGAAAGATTGTTGTTATTATTGTTGTTTGTCCTTCACTTTTGAAAGGGACCAATGACATAAGTTCTTCTTGTATGCACAAGTCTACTACTAGGTAATATGCTCCGTGGTCTTCCAATTTACTTATGACTTTGACTTCATCTTATTATTTATTTGTGTCTTATTAAGGCATTAGCTTCCCCTTGCCCAACTCTAATTTTTAAAGAGCTATTTTTTTCTCTAAGTTTTTGGATTGCTTTTTCCATTTGGTTGACTTTCTTTTCATAATTGTTGTGATTTTCTTACACTGCTCTTTTTTTTTCCTAATTTTTCCCCAATCTCTCTTATTTGATTTTTAAAGTCCTTTCTAAGCTCTTCTAAGAACTCTTCTTAGGCTTGTGAGCATTTGACATTTTTCTCTGAAGTAGAAGTAGCTGTTTTAACTTTACTATCTTCTTTTGAGTTTGAATCCAGATCTTCTCTATCACTATAGTAGCTATCTCTGGTCAGGTTCTTTCTCTTTTGCTTGCTTTTTTTGTGGCTTATTTCTTTGCTACTAACTTCATGTTAGAGTTGAGCTCTAGACCCAAGATTTGGGAGGAAAGGTCTCAAGCTTTAGGGTTTTTGTACTGTCATTTTCTGAGCTCTCTCTGGGGAACTAATCTCAGGTACTCCTCTCCTCCCCTTAGCCATGACCAGGGTGCCCAGCAACACTGTCACTGAAAATGCTCTTACTCCCTGCAATCCCCCCTGCAGTGTACACTTCTTTGTCCTGTAACTGAAACCACGGACTCTGCTCTCCTGTGAGTGCCCACAGCTAGCAGGATCCTTGCCTCTCTGCATCTGCATTCACCAGCTATGCTTGCTCTTCCTCACCTACCGCCAAAGCTTGGGTCCATCTGGTCAGTGCTCATAGGCCCTGGAGTCCATATCTGCCGGCTGAGGGTCCTGCAATCTTCCCCTGATCAGCTTTCCAACCCCAACCCTGTCCATGAGGCAAAAGTTCCTAAAACTGAAGTTGCTGCCTACACAGCTGCCCCCATGATTTGTTGTTTCTTGGTATCTGCACAGAGGTATGTGCGCTTCAATCAGGCCAAACCACTGCCCAGGGAGATCGGGTCTTTCCTAATGTCCTCCCATGTTGTCTTAGGCTGGACAACTGCTTTACCCTGACTTTTAATTATTTCCGACACTCAAAATTCACTTTGAGGCATTATTTTAAAATGTTTGGGGGGGATTTGGGAAAGCCAGGTAATTTCCTGCTTTATTCTGCCATCTTCCCAAAATCCTCTCCCAAAGTTCTTAAATGCCAGGCCACATTTGTA
This sequence comes from Trichosurus vulpecula, assembly GCF_011100635.1. NCBI lineage: Eukaryota > Metazoa > Chordata > Mammalia > Diprotodontia > Phalangeridae > Trichosurus > Trichosurus vulpecula. The sequence continues at coordinate 104,095,954 of NC_050578.1, read as the reverse complement.
TTTTAATCTAATGGAGATGTAATGGGTTTTGAGCAGTGAAGTGACGTGGTCCGAATTTAGTAGTAAGGAGATTATTTTGGCAGCTGTGAGAAAAAGACTGAATTAGGAAAGATAGAGAATTGAAACACATCAGTTACAAAGCTATTATGATATTTTAAGTGAGAGGTGATGAGGACCTAAATTAAGACACTATCAGCAATAACAATGTGAAGGGAAAGGAAAGGACACATAAGAAAGAACCAGCAGGAACCGGTCAATAAATAATAATAATGATGATGATGATAGCATTTATATAGTGCCTTAACGTTTGCAAAGTGCCTTAACAAATATTATTTTATTTTGAACTCATAGCAACTTTGGAAGATAGGTGCTATTTTAGATAGCATCTATTTTATAGATGAGGAAAAAGAGGCTAAATGACTTGCCCAGGGTCACACAGATAAGTGTCTGAGGTCAGATTTGAACTCAGGTCTTCATGACTTCATCACTCTATACACAGGTGATGTGTGAGGATGATGGTACCAGTAACAGAAAATAGAGAAATAGAGAAATTTGAGAGTTTGAGTGGCAAGATAATGAGTTTGGGGCATGTTATGTTTGAGGTTCTAATGGGATATCCAGATAGTGACATCCAGAAGTCAATTAGAATTGAAGAACTGGTCCTCAAGGGAGAAACTGGAGCTAAAAGTAGAGATCTGGGAAGTATCTGCCTAGCAATAATTATTGAAACCATAGAAGTAGATGACAGCAACAAAAGAAAGAGTGCACAGAGCAAAAATAAGCACGTTAAAGACAGAGCCTTGTGGGACACCCACAGGTGGGCATAGAAAAAGGAGAATGAACCAATGAAAACGATCAAGAAGAAGAAGGCAGGAGGTAGGAAGAGGCAGAATCAAGAAGGGGTTGTCGATAGTTTTAAATGCTACAGAAAGATCAAGGAGAATAAGGACTGAGAACAGGCCATTAGATTTGACAATTAAGAATTCATTGGTGACCTTGGAAAGAGTCATTTCAGGAAAAAAAAAATGAGGTCAGAAGTCAAACTGCAAAGCTTTGGAAGAGACTGTGGGTGGTGAAGCAATGAAAGAAAGAGGAAAAGGACCTGTGCATATAAAAACATATGTGTGTATATATACTCACAGCAGTACTTTTTTGTAGTGTCAAGGAGCTGGACATTAGGGGGGCACCCGTCCATTTGGGAATGGCTAAACAAGTTATGGTACATGAATGTAACAGAATACTATCATCCCATGGGAAATGATGAAAGGGATAATTTCAGTGACTTATGTGAACTGATAGACTGAAGTAAGCAGAACAAGGAAACCAATTTATACAGTAACAACAGCACTGTAAAAACAAACTACTTTGGAAGCCTTAAGAACTCTGATCAACACAATGGCCAGCCAGGATTCCAGGGGACTGATGATGAAACATGCTACCGAACTCCTGACAGAGAGGTGATAGCCTCAGGGTACAGAATGAGATGGATTTTTTTTTTGGACATTGCCAATGTAGGCATTTGTTTTGCTTTACTATGAATATTAGTTAAAAGAGTTATTTTTTTCTCCCCCAAAGACAAGTAGGAGAGAAAGTCAGTTTATGTTCATTGGAAAAAAGCAAATTTAGTTTTCAAAAAGAATCAGTGGTTGATGAAGAAATGCGGGTAGGGAGGGTAGACTACTCTGTCCAGACATTTGGCAGTCAAGGCACAATAGCATGAGGGGTTAGCAGCTTCAAAGGAATGTTCTTAGGATGAGGAAGACCTGAGCTTGTTGGTGGGCCGTGGATTATGAGCCAACTACTATGAGCCAATAGAAAAGGAAAAAATGAAAATTAGACCAGAAGAATCATCAGTGGAATAAAGCTCAGGAGGAGCTCAAAGGTATAAGTGAAGGGGTTAGCCTTGCAAAGGAAGGAAGGAAGCCAATTCATCCTCTGAGACTGGAGCAAAGGAGTAACAACAGAGAGGTTATTAGATGTGGACAATGAAAAATGAGGGGGCACGTGATGGATGACCTCAATCTCGGTAAATTAGGAAGTGAGGTCATTTGCTGAGGTAGAAAAGGGTAGAGAAGCAAGGAAAAGGTTTGGAATACTCAGGGTATAAAATATAATAGGAAATCAGATGTGGATAAAAGAATTGTTATCTAGAAGCAAGGGCCCAGTTAGGTTAGATAGTGTGATTTTGTAGTAGATGTGAACAATACAATTCTGTGATTTCCTTCAGCAACGCTCAGTGGCTGGAGGAGGAGGGGAGGTAGAAATGGGCAAGGCAGATAGAGGAGGTAACCCAGTGTTCTGAGTTATCAGCATAGGGAAGAACCAGCAAGAAAAGGGGACGTGAGATAGCAACATTGAAATATCTGACTATAGTACTAAAGGGGTAAGGGAGGGAAAGAAACAAGTATTTATTAAGCACCTATTATATGCCACTGATTCCACCAAGTGGTGTACAACTCATTTTGTCCTCCCCACAAATCTGTAGGATAGGTACTATTGTTATCCCCATTTAACTTAAAGAAACTGAGGCAGACAGAAATTAGGTGACATTTCCAGGGTCATACACAGCCGGAAAGTGTCAAATCTGAACCCAGATCTTCCTGATTCCAAGGCCAGCACTCTCCACTCTGCCACCTTGCTGACCAAGAGTTCAAAGAGAAAGTAAACTATAACAAGAGGTTATGGACAAGGAAAACATGGAAGGATCCTGAGGCAGGAGTCTGAAATGAGAGTAAAGAGCAGGTTCAGGAGAAATTAGGGAGATAGAATTTCAGAGTTGAGAATCTTGGAGGTAGAGCAGCCTCCAGCATAATCAAGCTCAAGGTATGACCAGCCTTGTAGAGAGCTAAAGCAAAGGGAAGATGGAGGAGAAAGAAATGGCAAATCACTTCAGTATCTTTGCCAAGAAAACTCCAGGGATAGTATGGTCCATGGGATCTCAAAGGTTTGGACAAACTGATGAGCTAGGAGTCCAGGGTGTTACAAGAGTCAGTAATATGACTACAAAAGGCATTAGGAGTCGCAATAGAAAGAGAGGCTGGGAGCTGGTAACCAAAGTCATTGAGGAAGGTCATTGAGTCATTTTTCTGTCTCCTCTTCCCTGAGTTACCTTCCATAAAGTTTTATCAAATCTTCCGACTTCTCTTGAACTTCTGACCTCTTTTTCATTTCAATTCTTGTGGCGTTATTATTTTTTCATTTCATGGCAGCCTACATAGTTATAATTACTACATATTTCAGCGATTCTAACACAGTGTTTGCAAAAATCCATCATATGGCTCATACCACAAATTCTACGAGCATGTGATTTAAGGGTTTGGGAGGGATCTCTTTCTACTTCCTCCTATTACCCTTAGGTTCAGTGTGGCTATTTGGGGTAATCAATCACACAGCTCATGGCTTAAATCCCCATCCAATCTATTCTCTATTGCCAAACCATACAGGGGACACATCAATTCAATAGCAAAAATCATTTAAGAAATGAAACTATCTCAATAACAGGGAAGGGAATCGACTAGTAAAAACACTCTCGACACCTATATACAAATGTCAACAATCTCCCACACCACCGATGGAGTTGTAATCTAATTCCTCTCTAATCCTTCTGATTCCCCAGCTGAATAAGAAGACACATTCATTTCAGAAATCGTGGTTAAAACGGCAACCACTTAGAGTATGATGCTAGCTGTCCCTTGGAGTGGCAGCTAGGTGGGGCAGTAAATACAGCTGGAGCTGGAGTCAGGAAGACATAAATTCAAATCCTGCCTCCCTGGCTTTTCATTAAGAATTCGAAATACCCTAGCAATAGTTTTCAGATATCCCTGCTCGCAGATATTTGCAGCTTTCGGCTATGCAAAGTTGTGAACTAGAATCCAAAGAAAAATGTACACAGCTTTCCAACATACCAGAGTGCTGAAGCTTATAACCTATAATCTTAGAAGCCTATTTAATCTAAGAAGGAATGGTTTTATAAATTGTTTCCTATGTGGTGGAATGAAGCTTGATCTCACAAATACCCAATGAAAGATATTTGGGATTTCAAGAGGTTGAGGGTTGTGGGGTATGGGGTGGGCAGGTGGGAAAAGATCAGAGTAGGAGAGAAAGTTAAGAAGGAGACTATCCCAGGTTTACTATGTGCAAATCACTATTAAGCAACATGAAGATGAAGTGTATATAAAACATTTTGTGACTGAAGAGAAAAACAAAATATTTTCCAAATCTTACTTGTATACAAAATAAAACTGTAGACTTTTCTGTCTGAGATCACAGGAGTTCCTAGGATTTAGATCTGGGAGGAACTTCAGAAACCATCTCATTTTTTCAGAAGATGAAATTGATAAACTATATTGACCCAGAGGAGGGCAACCACACTGGTAAAAGACCTTGAGATCATTCTTAATGAGAATTGATTGAAGAAACTGAGGATGTCCAGCTTGGAAAAGGGAAAACCCAGAGGGCACATGATAGATACCTTCAAGTATTTGAAAGACCATCTTATGGAAGTGAGATTGTTGTGGTTCAGTTGTGTCCGACTCTTTGGGACCCCATGGACAATACTGTCCCTGGAGTTTCCTTGGCAAAGATACTGAAGTGGTTTGCTATTTCTTTTTCCAGCTCATTTTACAGATGAGGAAACTGAGACAAACAGGGTGAAGTGACTTGCCCAAGGTGACACAGCTAGTGAGTATCTGAGGTCAGATTTGAACTCAGGAGGATGAGTCTTTCTGGCTCCAGTCCCACTGCTCTATCCACTGTGCTACCTAGCTGCCCTTGGATCATACTGTCCTTAGGGGTCTTCTTGGCAGAGATACCAGAGTGGATTGCCATTTTCTTCTCCAGTGGATTAAGGTAAACAGGGTTAAATGACTTACCCAGAGTTACACAGCAAGTAAATGTCTGAGTTCGGATTTGAACTCAGGTCTTCACAACTTCAGGCCCAGTGCTCTATCCATAGAGCCACCTAAGTGCCTCTAGAAGTGAGATTAGACTTGTTCTATGTGGTGCTAGAGGACCAACCAAAAGGAGTAATGATTGCTAAAAATTGCAGAGAGAAGGATTTAAGAAAAATCTAATAGTGAGTAGAGCTATCCAAAAGTTTAATGGGTGAAAAAAAAAAAACAATACTTTCACTCAGCATTGCCTGCATGGCCTGTATTAGTCAATAACTGGATTACAGAGACCAAGATCCACAGCCAACTGAATGAATTGATTTCTGCTCATTCCAAATGGGAAAGCACTTAGGGATTGTGCTTCTCCCTGGAGAAATAGAACAAATATATATATACACATAAACATATACATATACATGTACATACATATATATGTGTATATATAAAATATGTGTATATCTATATATATAATATGTGTGTGTACATATATACATATATAATCTCCAGCTCCCCTATAGCCTCTTCCCTGTGTAGGCCTCTATTCAATGTGGTTTTTTTCTCCTTAGACAAATAGAAACCACCGCAGGGGAACGTCTTAGCCTCAGGAAAGCACATTTAAGAGGTTTAAAGCTGCCACCTTTTGACTCAAAGGAGAAATCAGGTGGCAGGTCTACAAAGATGGACCTCAAAGTGTTGCTAAGTAAATTTAAATCCCCATCTCTTCACAGTTTCTGCCACCCTGAGATGTGAAGTGAGCCTTCTTAAAGCTGATGCTACATTCAGTCATTACCACCTTGCTCGAGTATCTCCACGCTTAGCAAGAAGAATGGCCTACATTTTAAAAAATAATTTTCCGTGTTTGTTTTGTCCTTTCTGTGGCTCATGCAGCGAATTCAGATTGACCTCATTTTAGAGATGATGTGAAAATACAGAAAGACAACTTTGCCTTTAAACATGTAAGAAAGAAGTAAAGGCACACTTGATTGTAGCAGAAGAGTTTACAAAGCTCTCCACTGTTCACATAGCAGCCTTGCGTACTTACAATCCATTAGCCAGTTAATTGATACGCAGGTATTAAGCACCACAAAGCTTTGGACTCAGAGGACACAGGTTCAAATTCTGCCAGTGACACTATATGTTCATGGACAAGTCATTTACTCTCTCTATGACTCAGTTTCCTCATCTGTAAAATGAGAAATTTAAACTAGTTTACCACAAAGGAGCCTTTCAACTCTAGATCTATGATACTATGAAAGCAATCCTTTCTGGGCTAATGATATATAGTAAGACATGCATACAAACCTCTAACAGGGTAGTAGAATCCTAGGGCTTAGAGCCAGAATCACAGAATTTTAGAGTAGAAAGAGACCTCCATGGCCATCTGGTCCAACCCACACCCCCAAAAGAATCCCTATTGTAACACCATTGATGGGGAACCCACTATCTCCCAAAGCTATGACCCATTCCCTTTTTGGATAGCTCTAATTAGGAAGTTTTTCCTGACTTCAAGTTTAAATTTGCTTCTCTGCAACTTCCACACGGAAGTTGGAGGTACAATAATACTTATATCACGAGGGTCTTCTGCTTAATGTTATAACAAATATAAAGTACTTTGCAAACCCTAGAGCACAATTTAATGCAAACTGCTACTAGTAGTAATAGCTGTAGTAACAGCAGCAGTAGTGGTAGTGGTAGGGTAGCGGTGGTGGTGGTGGCGGTGGTGGCAGTAGTAGCGGTAGTAATAGTGATGGAATGGTAGCAGTAGTTGTGGTAATGGTGATGGTAGTAGTAGTAATAGTGGTGGTAGTGGTGGTGGTATTGGTACTGGTAGTAGTAGTGGTGGTAGTAGTAGTACTAGTAGCAATAGTAGAAGTGGTAGTGGTAGTGATGATAGTAATAGTGGTGGAGTAGTAGTCTTAATAGTGGGAATGGTGATAGTTGTAGCAGTGATAATAGTAGGAATGGTGGTAGTGGTAGTAGTAATAGCTACGAAGAGTTTACAAAGAAAATAGAAAAGACAATATACATTCAAGAAATAGTCAGAAAATTGAGACAGAACAGGTGACAATCGAGAATGACCAGAGTTGAGAAAAGAAAGAGAATATATCCAGCTGAATGGAGATTTTGTTATTATGTATTTTATGTATACACTTACACATATTGTTGTAGTTGAGATAATCCTGTTTGTTTGTTTTTTCTGGCCTAATTCAACCTCTTCTCTATCAATCCCTACCTATGCCACCTTCTCCTAATGGATAGCCCTGCCTTTTTTCTAGATACCTCCACTCCCATAGCTGAAATATTTTATTCCAGGCTAGAAACTTCCAGTTTTCTAGATAACGAATGTTCCTCTGTCTGATTTTGTAGGAGGAAACTGATACTATATTTGTCAGAGCAGGACCCCATCCCTTTCTGTAAAACACTCCATCTGTGATCAGTGAGCTAGCAACAGCTCCCTGCGGGACCTCCAGCTGAACTAGCTGCTCTGACTCTGGAGCTGCCCTGAATCATAGACTCAGAGGAGTCATCGAGAGCTTGGTGTAATCGTGCACCCTGGAGAATAGCTTTAGCTAGACCATCATGGGCCCTGTCTTCCCACTATGGTCTAAAAATGAAGGCAAGTATTTTCTCCTGCCAAAAAGACTAAGCACACAAAACTAACCATCTGTGGGGCTCAGTGACCTTTGGGATTAAAAAAAAAAAAGATGAATTGAATCACCCTAATGTGGTTATGGATGAAAAACAAGGACTTCCTGGTTAAGCAGCAAAAATTGTATATTCTTAGAAGATGCCTGATTGGCCCTTTTTCGTGCATGAGTGGGTGGGACTGAGGCCCAATGAACTTGGAAATGTTGGGACTAGCCCTGAAGCACATTGTCTCCCTCTGAAAACAACTGACATCCTGAAGAATCAGAACCTTCAGCTACAGCAGCTATAGAGAGAGAACCGTAGGTTAGCTAGAGAGCCTGTGTTCAGCAACGACACAGAAGCATAGCAAGGATGCTTACAAGCTTTGTGAGGAAGATACCTGGGAAGAGAAGCAGCAGTGAGAGGTGAGTCTCATTCCCAAGTCCTATGGAAAAGTAAATGTCAACCTTGACCTTTGCTCTGTTAGTCATATAGACTGTGAAAGCCCTGACAGAAGTGGGGGTGCCTTCCAGAGGGGAGAGCTGCTGTCCTCTCTAGCAACCCCAAATTTTCATGCCATCTGGGGAGGTGGGGCTTAACTCCAGGCTAGTGCTAAATCTATAGTGATGGTAAAGGCCCCTGAGAAAGGTAGGGATCAAAAACCAAACTGTATATGATAGAGATGGACAGTTTCATGTAAAATCTTTTTCTGTTCTTTTTATATATGAAAAGGTTCATGGTTGTTGGTGTTTGTCATATTTAGAAGAACCAAAAATTAAAGAATTGGTTTTGTTTTTTAATGAGAAAGTTATGGCTTTAGCTTACCAAATGGGAAATGTTTTCGGCTAGGTATAGATACAAGTCCTTTTTGTTTTCTTTATGGCATGTAATAAACTTATTCTGTGTTCCACACCTTATTAATTTATTGCTTTCAATGGAACTAACAACACCTAAGGTGAGAGCTTTAAATGAGCTAAAGTCAGAAGTTCCCAGGGGAATTCTACATATGTGTTCCATTATATCCAACTCTTTGTGACCTGGTTTGGGATTTTCTTGGTAAAGACATTGAATGGTTTGCCATTTCTTTCTCCAGCTCATTTTACAGATGAGGAAACTGAGGCAAACATGGTAAAGTGACTTGCCTAGGATTATATAGCTAGTAAGTGTCTGAGGCCAGATTTGAACTCATGAAGATGAGTCTTAACTCCAGGCCTAGTGTTCTGTGCACTATGGTACCACCTAGCTGCACAGGGGAATGCTAGATGGGAGCAAGAGCCACAGAATATGATGCCATTATTAACAGTTGTTCCAGATTGAACTAGTCTCCCTGCCCTCTACTGATACATGCTTTACAACAGGTTGACCCTGCATGGAACAACTAGGAAAAAAATATATCCAAGACATGATAGAAGTACATTGTTTACTAATAGCAGATGATTGTTAGTCCCTACCCACCTGAAAATGCTGACTTGTGAAATGAGCTGTAAGACTCAAAGCTCAGTCCATGGTGGAAGAGGCCAGAGTAGGGAAGGTCAGAAGAAGTGACAAATCTTAGTAGAAGCTATTACCTGCAGTCCAGTTGGAGTCAATAAGTGAATGTCCCAGAGGAACCTAGCAGCAGTGAAGGTTCAGGTAGGTAAACAGTGATCACTAGAAAGGTTTATCAATGGGCACCTACTGCCAGATAGTCAGAACATGGAGCCAGAGCATCAAACAATGCATTTATCTGAATAAACAAGAAACTAGAGTTTGGGGTAGGACTCCGGTTTAGAGGAAAAATTGGGACAAGATTAACCCCAGGCCCACAGTGAGTAAGCTACCAGACAGGGAGCCAATTACTAGGAAACTGGAATACCAGGCAGGGGGCCTGATCCCAAGGTATACAATAGACATTAGTTCCTGGAATTGAGCCAGCAGAAATATACACTTATTTCCAAACACCTGATCTATATACTTCCCTTTCTCAAATGGGTCCCAAAAACTGGGGCAAAAATAAGCCACCAGGCGAGGCCAAAATGCTCTTGGCAGCGAGGGCAGAAATATTATCAATACTAAGCCAATACGGTCATTACACTAGCTGCCCTTGGTTTCCAGTCTACAGCTGGCAGACCACTACAAAAGTCCCCATCTCCTTCTTTTCATGTCTGCTAACTAATCCTCCACAGGCAAGTCAAGATCAATTAAAAAGTAGTTCCACTGAAGATAAATAAATAATATTCCATGACTTACTGGCAAAGATAACAAAGGGGCACTATAAAGTAGCAAAACTCTTGGTATGTGGCCAGTTGCATTACTTTAATTCAAGCCCTGTCTGAGGTTATATGATACTACAAAGTGACCACAACTTAGCCAAAAACTGGAAATAAAATGGGGTTCATTGATTGGCAAACAGCTGAACAAATTACTTCATGGGAACATAAAATAATATTTGAGAAATGAGGAATATGAGGAATTCAGAGAAACACGAGACTTGCATGAAGTGAGGCAGAGTGAAGAAAGCACAGAACTGAAGGGGTCATCTAACACAAGTCTCTAATGTTACCAGTGAAGAAACTGAGGCCCAGAAAAGTGACTCACCCAACATTACATAGGAAGCAAATAGCTTCATATTGGTAACTAGGGTGGGACTTTTTTTACCGTTTTCTCTTTTGGAGCATTGTTGTAATCAAGTGCCTTTGATGAGTGTGGCCTTTGTTTTCTTTGATTGAATCAAGAGGTTTTGACCTGCTTAAGAAACAAGAAAGCCTAGTTCACATAGGTTTGAGTCACATGGTTGTGACGCCTGAAGAAGCATCACTGGTTTTAAGTCTCATGGTTGTGATGCCCTTTGACCCTGAACAAAGTATATAAACTCAGAGGTTAGCGTTTTGTTTGGGGCTCTCACTCCCTGGAAGAGTGTCATGTGATTTGACCAGACGAGATTCTGGGTAGTAGTTGCTGGACCCCCACACCCCCGCCCCGGCTTTGAAAACCCAGATGTGGGTGCTTCTCTGGTAGCTATGTATTGCTATGGATAGATTGATTTGTGTTTATTTCCTCTGTTTATATAATGTATGTTTGTAATTTCTGTTTGTGTTTGCTCTGAAGTTCAGGGTCCTGGATTTTGTCCCTGAACCAAGTGAATGATATATGTATGTTTAATTAAAGTGAGATTGTAAACCCCTTAGAGTTGCTTTCCTTAGAAAAGCAGATCAAAGAACCTGTGCTGGCAGCCCTTTCATGTGCTGGTGTTATCAATCTTTCACCCCCACAACAGCTGCTAGCAACATTGTTGTTACAGTAGCTGAGCCAAGTCCTCTGACTCCAGATCTGGTATATGAACAGTAATATAATAACTGACATTTCTGTTGCATTTACAATTATTATCTCATTTGAGCCTCACAACAACCCTGGGAGGGAAGGGCTATGATTATCCCCATTTTACAGATGAGTAAACTGAGGCAAACAGAGGTTAAGTCACTTGCCCAAAATCGCATAGCTAGTAAGCGTCTGAGGCTGGATTTGAACTCGGGTCTTCCTGACTCTAGGCCCCTGCTGCTGCTCCACCCAATATATTCTCCACTATATTACTCAATAAAGACAATAATATAAATAATAATACTAAAAGCAAATTGATGACTTATAATGAATAACCTTGTTACTAGAGAGCGGTTGGGGAAATACATCTCCTTCCTCCTAGCAGAGAAGTGGAGATTGCAGATGGAAAGAGTGGTGTATGCTCATGCAGACGTGGTCCCTGTATTGACTGGTTTTCCTTGCATGTGTTTCTTTATTGCAAGGAAAGGTTCAATATGTGTGTGGAGGGGGAAGGGGGCAGGATTAATGAGAAATAAATGTATTGGGAAAGATCAAGCGGTCATTAAAACTTTAATAAAAAGAAATAAGCATGAACATTCGTAATTTATCATTTAATAAATTACTTCCTTGAAATAAAGAAATTGGACATCTACTATAGGTGTGTATGCCTATGCACCTAGAATGATCTTCCTGCCCACCTCCCCCTTCTGGTTTCCAGGGCTTCCTTCAAGTGTGGGTTAAAATCTCATGTGTACAACAAGCCTTTCCTGCCTCCCTCCCCCAATATTAGTGCCCTCCCTCTGAGAGTATCTCCAGTTTATCCTGTATATATCTTGCAAGAATAAGGTTCTTTGCCAGTAGTTTTCTCAATTAAATCATGAGTTCCTTAAGGGCAGGGACTATTTTTGTCTTTCTTTGTATCCCCAGTACTTAGCATAGTGCCTAGCAAATAGTAACATAGCAAATGTTTGTTGATGGACAGCCTCTGTGTGTAGTAAACAAAATTACAACAACGCACTAGGTAACTTTACAGGAAATTGTGAAAGCATTGCTGAGCACTGTCTTCAATATATCCCTTATCCCTGACTTCACTTGTCACTAAACACCATGGAGAAACTTTCTTCTTGAGAATATTTCATTCCAGGCCTCATTCATCTGAGAAGTAAAGAGAAATATTACTTATACAACCAGCTATACGTTGTGATCAAATAATTTCTGCAAGTCAAATAATCTGCTCACCTCAGGGTTGGTTTTTTCTTTAACTTTTCTATTTTTTCAAAAATGCTTCAGATGTCTCTCTGCATTGAAAATCTTTTTTTTATTGATGATAAAGGTGAGGTTTGTAGGATGTCATTTAAGGTTTAAATGCTTTTTTAAATATATTGTTCAGTCGTTTTGATGAGGTCAGGGAACCATACGTTTTTGGGAGTTCTTGAGACCCCAAAATACCAACAGGCCAGGTCCTGCTCCAATGAATTCGACTCAAGCCTTCTCAGCCAAAGAAAAACAAAATTTACTAAAGATTTGCCATAATGGGTAGTCTTGAGAAATCTCACCATTTGTGAGGCTCATTTTCACAAGCAGGTCAGATTCAATCTAGCTATTCTGAATCTGAGCACCTTCCTGGAGCCAAGATAAGACTTATATACACAAAGGCTGTGGGAGGGATCTAGGGTGGTCCTGGAGTGATGGGAGGAGGGGTTTGGAGAGGGTCTAAGGAGGAGCTTGATGGGACTGGGGTGAGGTCAGACTCCAGGAGCCAAGAGAATGGGATTAAGAGTGGGAAGTAGCTGAAGGCTACCTGGAGACAACAGACAATGTAGGGCTAGGCTAGTTTAAGGGTAACAGATTTGGGCATAGACATTTTGATAGGATCAGGGTTGGAAATTAGATGGACAACTGGAGGGCTAGGCTAGGTTAAGAGTAACCTAGAAATTTGGGCCCAGCAATAATGAGAGACTTATGGCCTCTGGCAAATGCCTCATCAAGTGGGAAGATTCAAGATTTCAAGGGTTGGGGTTTTTTTGGCAAGATACTGAAGTGGTTTGCCATTTCTTTCTCCAACTCATTGACGGATGAGCAAACTGAGGCAAACAGAGCTAAGTGATTTGCTCAGGTCACATTGCTAGTAAGTGTCTGAGGCTGAATTTGAACTCAGGAAGATGGAGTCTTCCTGACTCCAGGCTCAAGCCCTCTATCTGATGGGGATGGGATCTGAACCCCCAAAGAGGAAAAGATCATGTCTTTGGGATCTGAACCCCCAAAAAGAAAAAAGCCCCTGTACTTTCCCACATGGCCTAGGTCCCTGGTATTCACCTAGGGCACCCGACCCTTCCAGGTTTTTCTCTGTTACCTCCCAGTCGCGGCAGACTACTTGGCCACTCCTAGATCTTTTCCACAGTCTTTCTATATATAAGGTCCATCTTGCCCGTCATTAAATTACTCAGATTCCTTAAGAGTCTGGCCAATGCTCAGATTCCATAAGCATCTAGCCAATGGCTCAGATTCAGTCTGGCCTGCTTGTCAATACAAGTGTCAGAATAGTGCGGATTCTTAAAATCTCACTCACCCTTAAGGTTCTAATAAACCTTATCTTTGGCAGAAAAAAGGCTTGGGTCTGAATAGGAAGGATAAATTGTGAAGACTTCACAGGGTGAAAATACAGGGGTTACACTCTTCTCATATTTCCCACTTGATCTGACTTTTGCCAGAGGCCATAAGTTTTCATTATCTGTTACCCTTAACCTAGCCTAGCCCTCCATTGTCTGTTATCTCTGGATCTTCTTCCCACCCTTGATCCTATCAAAACTCCATTGGTTTCTGGCCTCCAACCACTAAGTCACTCCAGCCTACAGACCACTCCCATCAAGATCCTCCCTAGACCCTTCCAATCTCCAGTCACCCCAGACCACTTGGCCAACCTTAGATCCCTCTCACAGTATCTCTGTATATAAATCCATCTCGGTCTCCATGAAGATGCTTAGATTCAATCTGGCCCTCTGGCATTAGTAATACAAATGTTCAGATTCCTTAAGAGTCTAGCCAATGCTGAGATTTCTTAAGAGTCTGGCCAATATGGTGGACTTTTAATAAACTTTGTTTTTCTTTGGCTGAAAGAAGGCTTGGTTTGAATTCATTTGGGCAGGACTCACTTGTCGTTATTTTGGGATCCTAGCACCCCTAAATCTCAACACCAGCACCCTAGACCTCAACATTTCCACTGTGCCACCTGGCAGCCCCTTTGAATTTATTATTCTATCCCTTCTCCAAGTTCTCTTCATTGTAAAAGAATCCTATATTATTTGAATTGCCTCTCCTTCATATATAGAGGTCTTTCTCCTAACCACTTGCAAAATGTATTGTTTGTCAGTGACATTGTTCACTTTAACCGCTATGAATCCAGGAGTTTGAAGCACGTGGTTTCTTTTCAGGTGGTGAGCTATAGATTCTTTTGACTGATAGTGATGTGGTATAGGCTCTGGGGACCCCCTTGAACTCACCTTGAATCTTCCCACCTGATCTGGCATTCACCTTCCATTATGGCTAGGCCCAAATCTCTTGTTACTCTTAACCTAGGCTAGCCCTCCGTTGTCTGTTATCTCCAGGTAGCCTTCAGCTGCTTCTCACCTTTAATCCCATTCTCTTGGTTCCTGGAGTCTGACCTAGTTACCCCAGTCTCACTAAGATCCTCCCTAGACTCTTCCTCAAGACCCTCCCTTAACCCCTCCTCTCATCACCCCAGACTACTTGACCACCCCTAGATCCCTCCCACAGTCTTTCTGTATATAAGATCCATCCCACTTCAGTGAAGGTGCTCAGATTCAGTCTGGTCAGCTTGTCAATCATTACAAATGCTCAGATTCCTTAGGACTCTAACCAATATGCTGAATCTTTAATAAATTTTAATTTTCTTTGGCTGAAAGAAGGCTTGGGTCGAATTCATTTGGGCAGGACCCGGCGTGTCACCATTTTGGAGTCCCAACACCCATAACCTCAACAATAGAATATCGTTAATATTCAGAAGGTCTGAATACTTTTCCATTTTTATTTCTTGCCTTATTCTTACAAATGTATCATATTTTTTCTGAAAGATCTATGATCCTTAAATTTTCTCTTTGCATTTTTGTCCTTGTGGTCAGTCACTCCAGCTTATATAGAGTTTATGTGTTGTTGTTGTTTTTTTTTTAACATTGTTGCCTTTTGTTTCTCTTCTGCCAAATTTTCCTCCACTTCAGCATTTTTGCATTCCAGATCTATAAATCTCTCTTTTACTTCTTGAGAGAGATTTTTCCATCATGGATTCAATAGTTCTTAAACCGTTAATTGTGTTTTTAAAACTCTTCATCTGTGGTCATTTCTAAACCCTGAATTGGCTTTTGATACTTATTATGAACTCTCTGGAAATGACAAAGCCAAAGCAGAAATTATTACACGTACTGGACAGTCTGATTGAAAGTGACAAGGTGATCGCTTGGAGCCAAATGAAAGAGTCAGCGGAAGAAACAAAGGGGTGAAACTGGACTTGTGAGACTGAATAATTAACTCAGTGTTCACAGACCTACATTCACCATTACTTTGCAAAAGGCATCTAAAGGGAGTCTGGGGAATAGACGGAAGTCAAAACAAACACTGAGGAGAGAGGAAGTGCGGAGGCCGAAGCTCAAAATAACATTCCTAAGTGCTACTGCTAAAAGCACTGTTATAGCAGAACGGGAGAGGAGACGACAAGGTTTGAAAGCTATTCCCAAAGGATGTGAGCCTGTGAGTTAGAGGATGTCAAATGTCACAGAAATAACAAAAAGAAAAAACAACAAATGACTAGCTTCTTGAGAGTGGGATTCTGCCTTTGGATACAACCAGAGTGATGGAGGGAAAAAAAAGGGGGGGGGGGGGCACTGAAAAGCTTTTTAAAAATGCCCAGAAATGAACAGACAAAAGTTCAGAAGGAAGTACTGACAAGAAGGGCAGTTTTGAAAATAATTGTGTAAAATGTATTATGTGCTTTTTTAAAATAATGAAATGGAAATTTGTGCTCTCATTGAGAATTCTTTTTGTGTTCTGCTGTGTTTATAAAAATGCCCTTTTTGGTGTTTAAGTTCAGATTAAAAAATAAATGCTTGAAAGAAACTCACTATTTCAATTATTATTAGCTCCTGGAACCATCTCCTTACATCATCTGACAGCTAAAAGCAGAGACAAAGATACCTGTGTTCAATGAAATGTGATTTGTGAGCTAAGTAGAATAAATAAGTCCATCTTTTAAAAAATGCCCTTGAGCTGGATCATTTGGAGGTCTGTATACTTAAGAAAGAGGAGAAAAAAAATGTCATTTTCTCTAGAATATGATTAATAGTTTGAAAATCATGAGGAAATGGGAAATAAAGCACAAAGCTGACACCCAAGCATATTTCTTTTAAAGCACTGAAGGTCAATATAGAAGGATTGTAATGGAGAGAGCTCTGTAACCAGAGGGTGTTGATCTGACCTGAAAAATAACTGCCGTTAGACACACCCTGATCTAATTTGTGTATGCAGATCACGGCGACTTGCTGGGAAGCCTTTCGTAAAATGAGGCCAGATTTGCAAATACCTGCTGTAGTAGCCCTCCTCCCTTGTTGTTGTAGTTGTCCCTTGCTCTCAAAGAGGACCAAAATGACATCACTGTGCTAGAGTCAAGTTTCTATGTGTCCTACTGTGGCTGATCAGACCAATATGAGCTCAGGATGTTCTACCACAGGTTGGGCACAAATAGTCTGTGTGAACATTTGGGGTTGATACTCCAAACTTTCACATCCTGTGTTTCCTTTTAGCTATTTCAGTTCGGCTTTGCTCATAGAGCACAGTACCTTCTCTGATGTGGGCACGCCATGCTGAGTGTCTCCCATGTCTCACAATCAATTCCAAAGTTCTTGAGAGAGACCTTGAGACTGTCCTTGTGTCACTTCTCCTGACCACCATGTGAACACTTGCCCTGTGTGAGTTCTCCATAAAATGGTCTTTTTGGCCAGTTTAGTTAGAGGGAAGACCTCAGTGTCTGGTAGCTTATCCTGCCAGGTGATCTTCAGACAATTCAAATAGAAGTGATTCAGTTTGCTGGCATGGTGCTGGTATACCAGGTTTCACAGGCATACAAAAATGAGGTCAGCACAATGGCTTTGTAGAACTCCTCCCAAAAAAGGGCCTCACAGGGCCCTGCCTGCCTGGGAATTCTGGATCCTCACAATAACCAAGCAAAGTAAATGTTTATTAGCATTTCATTTCATAGTGACCAGGAAAATATATCAACCTGACCTGCACCTACCAGGAAGCTTCACCCATGGTAACATTTCTTGATCCTTAAATGCCCTGGGCCAATCAAGTCTTGGGAATAGCTTCTCCTTAATTTGTAGGAAAAGAACTACTGTAATCTACATGAGAGCGGGGTAACCTTGGTAGACATTGATTCTACCACACCAACAAAGAGAGAGACATTGAAGATTTATCCATGTCAAAAAGTAACATGCTAAAATCAATTCATGAGAAAGATCTCTTGAATGTTCCCTGATCATGAGTGTTTTCTGTTTATGTGCACTCCCTCAATTAGCAGTGGGGTAACAAATGAAAGAATATACTTCAGTGGAGATGGGAAGAGCTTGTCTGGCTATACTATTTGAAAAAATACCTTTTGCTTTGAACTTATATGTCCTTTCTGATTGGCTTAATAACAGTAAACATAGGTAGGGGCTCATGAGCTACAGTTTCAAGAGTTGCTTTTCCACAGTGTGCCTTAAGTACCCCTTCTGGAGGCCCACGTGTGTGGTTGAAGGAGAGGGGTGCCAACACCACATTTAATAAATAGAAATTAACTATCGTATTGACATTAAAGAGATAAAACTATGAGAATATTGGATTTACTTCTGAAGTCCAGAGTAGAAATATCACATAGGAAACTAATTCTGGTATTCTGTAGAGCAATTTGGAACCATACCCAAAGGGCTACAGAACCAGGCATACCCTTTGAGTTAGCAATACCACTATTAGGTCTGTATCCCCAAAGAGAGGAAAAAAAAAAACAAAAAAGAAAAGGACCTCCATGTACAAAAATATTTATAGCAGCTCTTTTCTGGAGACAAAGAATTAGAAATCGAGGGGATGCCCATCAATTGGGAGAGGCCTGAACAAGTTGTGGTATGTGATTACGATGGAATATTATTGTACTGTAAGAAATGGTGAGCAGGATGCTCTCAGAAAAACCTGGAAAGATTTGCATGGGCTGACGCAAAGTGAAATGTACTGTGTACAAAGTAACAGCAGTATTGTAAGATGATCAGTCAGTGAATGACTTAGCTATTCTCAGCAATATGACGATTCAAGACAACTCTGAAGGATTTATGGTGAAAAATGCTATCCATCCTCAGGGAAAGAACTGATGGTGTCTGAATACAGATTGAAGCATACATTTTTTACTTTATTTTTCTTGAGGTTTTTTTCTATGTCTTCTTTCACAACATGACTATTATGGAAATATTTTGCAGGACTACACATAAATAATCTATATAGAATTGCTTGCCTTCTCAATGTGGGGGAGGGAGGGAGGAAGGGAGAGAATTTGGAAGTCAACGTTTTAAAAACTAATGTCAAAAATTGTTTTTGCATATAACTAGGGAAAAATAAAATGCTAAATAAAAAATTTTTAAAAAGAAAAAATATCACATAGGATCATAGATTTAGAGCTAGAAAGGATTTGGGGGTTGGATTATCTAGTCCAACGCTCCCACCCACCCCCTTCCCCACATTTTACAGATGAGGAAACAGATCTGGAGAGGTTAAATGACTTGCCCAGTTTCACACAGTAGTAGAGCTAAGATTCAAAGCCCAATCTTGTAATGCTGCATTCTCCCAATGAGACCTCCAGCTTCCACATGAAGTAGTGAGACTTCTCTACATCTGGCCGGTTAGAACCTCTTCCTCACTGCCATCTTTCTGCTATGAACACACACTGGCATATTCTCACTCTTGCTCCTGGCTCTGAGAAAAACCTTAATGTCATAACAACTTTTGCTTTCAGAAAAAACTGATGATCAACTGTTGAATGGTTCCACTCCCTATACCAGTGAATGCACACTTTCCTAGACACTACTTCATTATACAGGGTGTTTCAAAAGTCTTGGTGCCATTTTAAGCTTCAGTATCTTACTAAAAAGTTGTGTGTTTTAGGTGGTGCAGGGACTAGAACACTGGGCCTGGAGTCAGGAGGACCTGAGTTCAAATCCAGCCTCAGACTCTTGACATATTTACTAGCTGTGTGACCTTGGGCAAGTCACTTAACCCCAATTGCCCTGCCCTCCCCACCCCCCAAAAAAAAGTTGTATGTTTTAATAGTTTAAAATAGCACTAAGACTTTTGGAACACCCTGTATATGCATTGTCTCCTCCTATTAGAATGAATGTATGCTCTTTGAGGCCAGGAACCATTTCTCTTTTTTATTTTTATTTCCAGCACTTAGTACAATGCCTAGCATGTTAGCTCTTGTTCAGTCTTTTCAGTAATATCCGACTTCTCATGACCCCATGGACATCTGTCCATGAGGTTTTCTTGGCAGAGATACAGAAATGCTTTGCCATTTCCTTCTCTATTGGCAAACAGAGGTTAAATAATTTGCCCAACATTGCACAGCTAGGAAATTTCTCAAACTGGATTTGAACTCACATCCTCCTGACTCCAAGCCCAGCACTCTATCCACTGCACTGCCTAGCTGCCTCTTCTAGCATGTAGTAAGTACTTGATAAATCCTTTTTCGCGCATTCATTCATTTGAAATACAAATCCAGCATTCTTCCCACTGTACTGTGCTGCCTCTAATGCTCCAAAATGGAGCCAGGATTAAAATGTTTAAAAACATGGCAGGTGCCAAGGTGTGTGGGTGTATTTATTTGAACAGAGGGAGACAATTCTCCCCTTTGACAAAGAATCATGGAATCTTAGAATGAGCATGACTCAGATCAAATCCACAAAGTTTGAATTGTGTTTTATTTTTCATCTTTTAGCAGAAATTATTCATTTTCTATGCCCAGTGCTGTTTAAGTCAGTTTTCTCATTGGCAAAAAGAATCTAAATGAAGTTTTTGGCAGTCTCTGTAATTTTAAATTGTTCCAACAAGGACTTTGCATCAGTAATATGTTCTGTCTTGTCATTCTCTTGACAACCAAGTCTGAGTGGATGCAGTTTTCTAAAAGGGCACATTAGTTGCAAATGTGGAATATTTTTATTCAGTTACCTCCTCTAAGGCCCTATTCCAGTGCCTACCTCATCATGATTTGGAGGTGACTCTGGGCTCTCAAATGTTATGCCAGTAGGACACAAGTTCTAGCTGATTGATGCCAAGTTAGGAAAGGCGTCAAGTAGGGGCCAAGGGACAACCTGTATTTTTTTTATCTGAGGACCAGTCTGGCAAGTCTGGAGATGCTCACAATCATGGCCAAGTTACTTCATATCTTTGAGCTCAGTTTTCTCATCTCCAAAATGAGGATTATATACTTAAAGAAATCCAGATAGGAGAATGTATATGCAGTGCTTTGCACTATGTAGATATCAATTCTTATGATCATTATTATCACCAGAGGGTGAACCACTAAAGGATACATTTCTGGGACACAGGAAATCATGAAGACTATCTACTAATGCTATAATGCAAAGAGGGACATTTATATCCTTGGAATCCAACACAATCCCTGGCACAAAGTAGGTGATTGTTGTGGTTCAGTCATTTCAGTCATGCCCAATTCTTTGTGACACCATTTGGGGTTTTCTTGGCAGAGGTACTGAAGTGGCTTGCCATTTCCTTCACCAGCTCACCTGACAGATGAGGAAACTGAGGCAAATGGAGTGAAGTGACTTGCCCAGGGTCACATAGCTATTAAGTGTCTGAGGCCACATTTGAACTCAGATCCTCCTGACTCCAGGCCTGACACTCTATCTGCACCACCTCACTGTCCCACAGGTGCTTTAATAAATGTATATCAATTAATCAGTTCATTGACAAATAGATATCTTTATCTTCTCCTTCCTATGTGTTTTGGTAACTATTTCATTTACATGTTTTTTTTTTACTCTATGGACATGCAGCATATCATGAGTTACAGATGCATTACCAATCAGATCCATGAAAGGAATTTCCATGCTGGGCATTAACCCTCAGTTATGAAATCCCAGATCTGGACCAAAGGAACAAAAGCATTCATTATACAGGCAAGCATTTCGAAATGTCAGACCTCATTTAAAACAGATGGAGGTTCCTATAGGCTTTAATCATTTGGAAAATGTGAATTTTCTGTAATAAGGATTCAAATACACAAGTTTTCACATCTATATCTCTTCTCCTATTGTCTCTAAGGCATCACTGAGCTGTGAGTTAAAAGTCCCTCCTCTCTAGAATTCCAGGTTTCAATGACAGCAAGTGCTGTGGGAGGAGGGGTGATTTTCTCAGCCACTGATTTGCCTGCTTTTCTGGGACACGGAGGTAATGGGGTGAAGAATCGGGGTCATTCAGGAGTCAAAGTCAATACTTATATGGCTAGCTCAAGCAAATCTGAGCCCATCAAATCTGCATAATTTTTCATTTCATTGTCTACTAATTTTCTTTTCAAAAGCAAAACATATTGCGTGGCAAAGTGAAAGTGTTTAGTAGTTCTTTTTGCTCATGAAGTTGTGGAACATTAGGAAGAATGTTCGACATTTATCAAATATAGATGTTTAGTCATCTGTGGTAATGCTCAAATTCTCCAGCATCTTCATTTACTCTGTCTTGTGGCTTTGGGCACTCTTTGGAAGGGGAAAGTTGGTTAATCGTATGTAGAAATTAAAACATCGTACGATATTTTTAAAATGTTTAATGTTACGTTTTATTTCCAGACTTACAGAAACAGTTTTGGTTTAAAACAAACCATAGGCCAAATATCGTTGTAGAAGGAAAAAATTAGACCAAGAGCCAAAAATCTTTGATTCTGGGCCTGAATCTGACAAGGCACAAACTCAAACTAATAATCCCTGTTTTAGGTCCAAGACCAGATGGATAGACACTTGCTCTGCTTAGTAATAGGATAGATTTATTGCAGGGACATACAAGGGAAATTGAGGCACTCAGTAGTTCACTCTGAGATGGTGGGGAAAGCCCTATTTGGCAGCCCTTTTAGCATAGTTAACCATAAGAATGCTCCTAGGTGTGGGGTGAGGCATACTTCGCTAGGTTGGCCGATGGGATGGTTTTAGATTAACTATTATTGTTGGGCAGTTGTGTCTGACTCTTTGTGACCCCATTTGGGGTTTTCTTAGCAAAGGTCCTGGAGTGGTTTGCCATGTTCTTCTCCAGCTCATTTTACAAATGAGGAAACTGAGGCAAAGAGGGTTAAGTGATTTGTCCAGGGTCACATGGATAGGAAGTATCAGAGGCCTGATTGAACTCAGGAAGACCCAGGAGTGGTTTGCATTTCCTTCTCCAGCTCATTTTACGGGTGAGGAAACTTGGTGTGAATGTATAAATAGAGCCTATGCTACTTTGGGGAGGGGGAGAGGGAGGCAAACAGGGTTAAGTGACTCGCCCAGGGTCATGCAGCTGATAAGTATCTAAGGCTGGATTTGAAGTCAGGAAGATGAGTCTTCCTGACTCCGAGCCCAGTGCTCTATCCACTCTGCCACCTGGCTGCCCTAGGCCCATACTTCATTACAAAGAGGGGTCTAGGAGAAGGCGACTTATCTAGCCCTTTAAGGTTCGCAAACTGCTTTTCTGATCCTCACCAGTCTGTGAAGGTGCTATTATCCACCCCATATTACAGGTGAGGATGTCAACAGCAGTAATGGTAATAAGTAGTATTTATATAGGGTTTTAATGGTTGAAAAGTGCGTTATAAATGTCTCAATTCATCCTCACAACAGTGCTGCGTTTTGTAGGCGCTATTATTACTTCTATGTTACCAATGAGGAAACTGAGTCTGAGCTTACACACGCCGAGGGTCGCATAGCAGCTAGGTGGCACAGTGGATAGCATCTGTCTGAAGGCAGGAAGACCTGAGTTCAAATTCAGCCTCAGATACTTACTAGCTGTGTGACCTGGTGCAAGTCATTTAAACCCTACTTGTCACAGTTTCCTCATCTGTAAAATGGATGCTTCTCAGGGTTGGTATGAGCATAAAAGGACTTAATAATTATAAAGCTCTTAGCACCTAGCATATAATAATTATAAAGCTCTTAGCACAGCACCTAGCATATAATAAGCACTATATAAATATTAGCAATTATTTTTGGTGGTTGTTGTTATCATACAGCTGGCAAGGGTTTAAAGCGGTATTTAATCTCAGGGCTTCCTGACTCTCAAGTCCAGCATTCTACCTACTTTGACCCCTACCTGTATCAGAATTGACAATAAGGGGCAGCTAGGTGGCGCAGTGAGTAGAGCACCGGTTCTGGAGTGAGGAGCACCTGAGTTCAAATGCGACCTCAGACACTTGACACATGAACTAGTTGTGTGACCTTGGGCAAGTCACTCAACTCCAATTGCCCTGCCCCCCAAAAAACAAAAAGTGACAATAATTTTTTAAAAGACAGAATAAAATATTTAATTTTTTTAAAAACAAATTTACAGTACCTGGAAAAGCATAGAACACAGAAAATGATTAAATGCGATACTCCAGTTATAACGGAAGTCAGCGTAGTTCACATTCAATCTAATAAACATTCTTCTGTTTCAGTCGTGTCTGACGCTTTGTGACCCCATTCAAGCTCTTCTTGACTGAGATCCCACTACTAGCAGATAATCCAAGGAGATAACTGATAAAAGAAAGTCCCTATATACACCAGAATATTTGAGCATCTATATGTGTGCATATATGTTATTCAGTCATTTTTCAGTCATATTTTACTCTTCATGACCTCATTCTTTTGGCAAAGAGTGGTTTACCATTTTCTTCTCCAGCTCATTTTACAGATGAGGAAACTGAGGCAATCAGGGTTATGTGACTTGCCCAGGGTCACACAGCTAGTAAATGTCCTGAAGACAGATTTGAACTCATGAAGATGAGTCTTCCTGACTCCAGGCCTGGCCCTCGATCCACTGCACCACCTAGCCGCGCAATAAATGTTCTATTTGGGGTTTAAAAAAAACACAACATAGTCATTCACTGACCTATATCTTTCCTGCACTAGTGAGTGTCCTAGGCCCTGGACAGCCAGGAAAAGTAGAGACATCTAGCAAGATGTATCCCTTATACTCAGAGTTTCTCACATTTCTCTGCTACAGCCCCATCCTCTAAGCTTATCCAGGGGCTTTTTTTAACTTGGCCTGTAATGTCATGTGATGATGACAAATGTTTTTCTCTCATGAAGATCAGTACCAGCCCTACAATTTATTTAGCTTAGAATCTTAGGGAATTGCCAAGATCACTGAGAGCCTACGTGACTTGTCTTGGGGTATGGGGTGGTCCTACAGCCAGTATGTGGGGAAGGGCCTCTGAGGCCACATGTCTTTTTGTAAGTACCAACTATAAATTTGACATGTTGTTTGAGAGAGGTACTGTGGCCTGTTGGGAAGGTCATGGAATTTAGGATCAGTTGCCCTGACTTAGCAATTGTACTTCCTCCCTTTGTGACCCTGTCTGCCAACCAGGGCTTTTCCCACCTTTGTGACACTTCCTCCCAGGCTCCTGATATCTCTGATATTAGGTAAATAACCTTTCGAGTTCCTTTGGGGTCAAAACACTATTATCCTTTCAGGTCATGCCTGCATAAGCAAAGAGAAAAAAATTGACAAAATAATCTGGGTACTTCAACCTAAAAATAACTGCAATGCTTTGGACTGGTCATCGGAGAATTTTAAGTCAAAGAGGTTTGGAATGAATTGTGTCAGATAAAGGGTTGAAAATTGGAATGAAGACATGGGTGTGACAGGTGAGCGGGGCCGTGGTCACACAGGAAGCCCCCTGGAATAAGGAAGCCCACTGCTGCCTATGGGCCATGCTTTTGTCTCTCTCACTAGTATCATGTTTGTCAGGTGCTTTTGACCTCCATTGTAAAAAGCATCACTTTGCATCAATTCATGTCTTTCCACGCTTCTCTGCATTCATCATATTTCTTACATCAGAGTCATATCCATAACATTCATGCACAACCATTCGTTTAGGCATTCTCCTATCAATGGGCACGTATTTTGTTTCTAGATCTTTACTTTCACACACAGAGGTACACGTGCACACATGTCGTATGTATATATGGGCAGGTAGATGGTACAGTGGGTAGAACACTGGGTCTAGAGTTAGGAAGACTCATCTTCCTCAGTTCAAATCCAGCTTCAGACACTTCCTAGCAGTGTGACCCTAGGCAAGTCACTTCACCCTGTTTGCCTCAGTTTCCTCATCTGTAAAATGATCTGGAGGAGGAAATGGCAGACCACTCTTTGCCAAAAGAATGAGGTCACAAAGAATAGGACATAGCTCAATAACATACACACACACACACACACACACACACACACACACACACACACACACATACACATACACATATACTTCTTGTTCAATGAAAACCTAATTCTAAATAATGGATTACAAACTTGGACCATACTTGGTGCATACATTGGTACTTTCAATGCTATCTGGACTTTCCCTTCTGTGCTTTAACAATATGACAATGTCATCACATTTTATTATGTGTGGTCAAAACTTTCCCAAATCGATTGCTTTTAAAATATGCCTTTTACAAACAAATTTGCAATTTGGAGAATAATTTTATTTTATTATGATAAAATGTATATTTTTAAATGTTTAGTTATTCTTTTATAACGAAAGGTTAGTCTACATATATTTTGCAAGAAAGGACTAATTTATTTTAAAATGTTATTTATTATATTTTCTCTTTTCAAATAAACAAGAAGAGCTCCCGTCAAAATTATAAACATTTCAAATTCAAACATTCTGGTCCAAAGCAAATAATTATGCTTTGTGAGTAAATTTAATTAGGTTACATTATGTAAGTGTTGAAATTTGTGAGGTTGATGCAATATAAATTATAATAATGTGATGTGATTCTGATATAAATTTTTATATGTTCTTTAAATTTTATAGGTTCTTGAACAATAATTTTTTTTTCCCATTCCATGTGTCAATTGTGTATCAGGAAAGGCTTTTTTCCCCCCACATCTATACAGATTAGCTGATCCATGGCCTTAGCTCTTCCATCTCTCTTCCTCTTCCCTCATGTCGTCTCCTCTCTCCTTTTATTCTGCACTGAGTAGCGGAGCTGAAATTTTATTTTATTTTGTTTTTTCACTGTGCTCCAGACTACTTTTGGTAGCTCTGACCATCGGAAGATCATTTAACCTCTGCACCTGTTTCCTCATTTAAACGCTTTCATTTATCTGTAAAATGGGATTGCTTATAACATAGAGTTGTTGTGAAGCTCAAATGAACAAATGTATTAAAAGGGCTTTGCATATGAAAAAGGACCATATAAATGTCACTTATTATTATTACCTCAGTTTTTCACTTGGAATTGCAAATGAAGGAAAAGACTAGCCCCTTTTAAGTCTTAGGCTGTCTCTAATCAGAAATGCCACTTAGTAAAAATGTTTTTGTCTCCCTTTTGCTTTGTCCCAATGGTCAAGAAATAAATAACTAGTTACAGCATAATAGAAATGTAAAGTGAAAGAATTGCATAATTGCACTTGGTGCCTTTTATAACCTCTAGCTTTTAGGACTGAATATAACTGACTGTGCCTTTATTCTGATTGCTCTTGGTAACAGTGTGGCTTCAAGAGTAGGTGAAATCTGCAGTGAGAAATACCCCACTGTCATTTCACTCTCATCCCAATTTTATGAAAAATATCCTTTGTCCTGGATTATCTTACTTTTTTTTCTTTTACTGACCTAGAAAGACGAATCTTTTATTGCACTACAGTACATGTAGCACATATATAAGCTCTGAGCTTCCCTCTCCTACCCCATGCTTGCCCTGCTCTTGTCCCCAGAATTTGCATGGCTATATCTCCCCTCAGAGTTCTAGGGATAATCCCAAGAGATTGGGCATATATTTCTCTAATACTATTCCTCACAAGCCTCTACCCAGTTTGTTCTTCCCCTTATCAATTGTAAGAAATGAGGGGAGCAGTTTTGTTTCCACAGAGTTGGAAGTATCCCTCCCCCACTCCCCTCCACCAGCCTTAGCAGAATGTAAGTCAGAACTAGTTCTAATCAGAGCTCTGATCTAGCAGAGACCAGGCCTCTGGTCAGGTAAAAGGTTAGAGGCTTGTACGCATGCTTAAAGGAGCCATTTGAGGGGGGCATGTCGTAGGCATTCAGGGGGTTGCATCTGGCCAATGAAGAGCCTGGCGGGAGATTCGAAGTGGGGGTCAATAAAAGGATGGGCATCCATCTGAGTACTTGTACTCTCCTGTACTCTGTTCGGGGGACGTACCCATTTATTCAGACCGAATAAATGTAAAATATGATTAAAACGTTCCTGGCTTCCCAACGAGTATTGTTTATTCCTAGACAATGTAAGTATGTTTCTAACATCAATCAAACCAGTTACAATCTCCTCAATATCACCTAACTTATAATTACTGCCCCTATATAATTTTGACCAGTTGGTATCTCCTTGATATCGCTGATAATCAATTAGCCATCGATTAGCTTTTATAAAGGGATATTTACCGAGAAGGTTTAGATCAAAGTTCACTGTTCTACAAACTCACTTGGTCCCTAGAAGAGAGAACTCAAGTTTAAAGGGGTTGCTACAAAGAATTCCTCCCTCCAAGTTTATTTCTGGGTAAGACATAGCTAATGAATAAGTTATTCCCTTGCTTAGCAGGACTCAGTATCTCATTCCCTGGTTGATCCATTGCTAGGCTGGATCAAGCAGCTTGTCCTCAGGGCTGCCCTGGCTCCTCACCTCCTGTCTTAGCTATAGGGGTTGCCCACAGACTCTGCTATGGATTCTACTTGCTGGATCAATGACTTTTCAAGTCTCATAACGTCATGATCTTTTCTGTTCTGTCTCTAATATCATTCACCTAAGATCAGGAAAGAAGAAACACAACAGAGACAGGAAAAAAAAAAACAACTAACTGGTACATTGCATTCAGCATTTTTTCCTCCTCACTTGAACTCCACCAGGGAAAGAGAAAGAGCTTTCATTTATCTGTCTTTTGTATTCACATTCAGTTCCAGCTCAGCAACCAATTAAAAGGTTTTTCTTGAACCATGCAGTTAGCAGACAGGAAAGAGTCACAGAAGTAATTGGGACAGGGCTTCTCCATTACTCATTATTAGGCACCTCTAAAAGCAGGCTTAGAAAATTCAGTGAGGGAACACTGAGCATATTCCAAAGGCTGGACCCATATTGGCCAGTCAGCCATTACATGTATGAGTACAGAAATGCTTGGAAACATAGCTATTAGAAGAAACTTCCAAGGTCATCTATTTTTTAAATTTTATTTTTATTTTTTGTTACATTTTAAGTTCTGACCTGTCTCCCTCTCTCCCTCCACACACAGCACTAGAAAAGGCCACCATTTGACACAAGTATATATGTATGTATAGATATAGGTAACATATGTATATATGTACCTATACATATACACATACATCTAAAACCATACTATATATACTTCTATTTATCAGTTCTTTCTCTGGAGGTGGATAGGATCTTCTTTCATAGGTCCTTTGGAGTCAATCTGAGTATTTATAATATTCAGAGTAACTTAATCCTTCACAGTTAATCTTTGAATAATATTGCTGTTACCACATACATTGTTCTCTTTTTCTGCTCATTTCGTTCTTCTTTATTTGATGCAATCTTTTCATGTTTTTCTAAAATTAACCTGCTCATCATTTCTTATAGCACAGTAGTAATCCATCATGATCATATACCATAATTTGTTTAGCCATTCCCCAATTGATGAGCATCCCCTCAACTTCCAGTTCTTTGCCATCACAAAGAGAACCCCTATAAATATTTTAGAACATATAGGTTCTTTTCCTTTTTTCCTGATCACATGCGGCAACAGACCTAATAGTGATATTGCTGGGTCAAAGGGTATATGCAATTTTGTAACTCTTTGGGCATAATTCCAGATTGCTCTCTAAAATGGTTGAATGAGTTCACAATTCCACAAATAGTGTATTATTGTCCTAATTTTTTCACATCCCCTTCAATATTTCTCATTTTCCCCTTCTATCATTTTAGCCAATTTGATAGATGTGAGGTGAAAAGCTGTTTAAATTTGCATTTCTCTAGTCGATTGTGATATAGAGCATTTTTTTCATAGGACTATAGATACCTTTAATTTCTTTATCCAAAAACTGCCTGTTCATGTCTTTTGACCATTTATCAACTGAGGAATGACTCATAATCTTATAAATTTGGGGAAATTCTCTACATATTTGAGATATGAGACCTTTATCCAAGAAATTGTCTACAAATTTTGCTCCCAATTTTCTGCTTTCCTTCTAATCTTGGCTTTATTGGTTTTATTTGTGCAAACCCTTTTCGATTTAGTGTAATCAAAATTATCTATTTTATTGCTCTATATATCTTGTTTATTGATAAATTCTTCTCCTATCCATAAGTCAGATAGGAAATATGTTCCATATTCTTCTAATTTACTTATGATATCTCCCATTATATCTAAGTCATGTATACATTTTGACCTAATCTTGGGTAAATGGCATAATACCCAATTTCTGCCAGACTGCTTTCTAGTTTTTGCAATAATTTTTTAACAAATAGTAAATTCTTATCCCAAAAGCTTAAATCTTTCTTTACATTTGTCAAACACAAGGTTACTGTAATCACTTACTACTGCATATTGTATGTCTACTCTGTTCCACTGATCCACCTTTCTATTTCTTAGCCAGTACCAGACAGTTTAGATAATTATTGCTTTATAATGTAGTTTAATACTGCTAAATCTCCTCCCTTAGCATTTTTTTCACTAATTCTTTGATATTCTTAACCTTTCATCCATCCAAATGAATTTTGTCATGTTTTCTCACTCAATAAAAGAATTTTTGGAATAAAATTGAATAAATAGATCAGTTTAGGTTAAGTTGTTGTTTTTTATTATATTATACATTGTATGATTATATTTTTATTATATTGGCTCTGCCCATCCATGAACAATTAATATTTCTCCAATTATTTAAATCTGACTCTTATTGTATAAAAAGTGTTTTATAATTATGTCTGTGTAGTTCTTGAGTTTGTCTTGGCAGGTACTCCCAGGTGTTTTATACCATATACAATTAATTTAAATGGGATATGTCTTACTATCTCTTCTTGCAGGGTTTTGTTGGTGATATATAGAAATGCTGATGATTCATGTGGGCTTATTTTATATTCTGATACTTCACTAAGATTATTGTTTCAACTAGCTTTTTAGCTGAATCCCTAGAATTTTCCAAGTATATCATCACATCAGCTGCAAAAAGGGATAGTTTTGTTATTTCATTGCCCATTCTGATCCCTTCAATATTTTTTATTCTCCTATTACTATTGCTAGTATTTCTAATATAATATTGAAAAATACTGGTGATAATGGGCATGGTTGTTTCACTCCTGATCTCATTGAGAAGGCTTCTAGCTTATCCTTATTACAAAAAATGCTTGCTGATGGTTTTAGGTAAAGGTTTCTTATCATTTAAGGAAAAGAACTTACTTATATCTATGCTTTCCAGTATTTTTAAGAGGAATGAGTGTTTTATTTTGTCAAAAGCTTTTTCTGCATCTGTTGATATAATCATATGATTTTTGTTATTGACGTAATCAATTATGTTAATAGCTTTCCTTATGTTAAACCATCCCTGTATTCTTGGTATAAATTCCACTTGGTCACAATGTATAATCTTTGTAAGATATTGTTGTAGTCTCTTGGATAGTATTTTATTTAGGATTTTTGCATCCATATGCATTCATGAAATTAGTCTATAATTTTCCTTTCTGTTTTTGCTCTACCTGATTTAAGTAGGCATGGTTTAACCATATTTGTTTCCTAAAAAGAATTTGATAGGACTCCTTCTTTGCCTATTATTCTAAATAATTTATTTAATATTCAAATTAGTTAATTGCTAAATGTTTGGTTGGATTCACTTGTAAATCCATCTGGTCCTGATGCTTTTTTCTGTTTTTCTTAGGAAGCTCATTTATGGCCTGTTCTATTTCTTTTTCTAAAACAGATTTATTCAGATATTCTATTTCCTCTTCTGTTAATCTAGGCAGTTTATATTTTTGTAAGTATTTTTTCATTTCACTTAAATTGTTAAACTTGTTGGCATATAAGTGGGCTAAATAACTCCTAATAATTGCTTTGATTTCATCATCATTATTGGTATAGTCACCCTTTTCATTTTTGATACTAGTGATTTGATTTTATACTCTCCTTTAAAAAATTATATTAACCATTCAATTTTATTAATCTCACACTTAATTTTTAGGATTGCTAATCTGCTGTTTAATTGGGGATTTTTAATTTGTGCTTTTTCTAGTTTTTTTTTAATTACATACCCAATTAACTGGTCTTTTCTTTTTCTATTTTATTGATGTGAGCTTTAGAGATATGAATTTTCCTCTGATTAATGTTTTTGGTACATCCCATAGGTTTTGGTATGTTGTATTATTATTATCATTCTCTTTAATAAAATTATTTCTATGATTTGTTATTTAACCCCCTCATTCTTTAAAATTAGGTTAGTTTCTAATTAATTTTTAATCTTTGTTTTGGTGGTCCCTTCTTAAATATAATTTTATTGCATTATGATTTGAAAAGGATGCATTTAATATTTCTACTATTCTGTGTGTAACTATAAAGTTTTTATACCCTAATATATGACCAGTTTTTTGTAAAAAACACCATGTATAGCTGAGAAAAGGGTATGTTCTTTTCAATTTTCTCCAGATATCTATCACATCTAGTTTACCTAAGATTCTATTAGTCTCTTTGACTTCTTTCTCATTTATTTTTTGGTTAGATTTAACTAGTTCTGAGAGGGGAGGTTGAAGTACCCCCAGTATTATAGTTCTGCTATCTATTTCTACCTGTAATTTATTTAGCTTTTCCTTTAAAAATGTAGATGCTATAGCATTTGGTACATATAAAATTAGTAATGATATTACTTCATAATCCATGGCACCTTTTATCATAATATAATGTAGTTTCCCTGTATCTCTTTTAATTAAATCTATTTTGGCTTTAACTTTGTCTGAGATCATGATCACTACCCCTGCTTTTTTTTTTTTTTGCATCAGCTGAAACATAGTAAATTATACTCCAGCACTTAAGTTTTATTCTATGCATATTTCTCATCTTAATATGGGTTTCTTGTAAACAACATTATTGTATTGTGATTTTTAATTCATTCTGCTATCCATTTCTTTTTTTATTAATTCATCCCATTCACATTCAAAGTTATAATTACTAATTTTATATTTCTCTCCATCCTTTTTCTTCACTATTTATCCTTCTCTCCCTATCTTTTTACCCTATCCCTCCTTAGATATCTAATTTACTTTTGACCACTGCCTCCCTAATCAGCACCCCTTCTAAGACTCCTTCCCTCATCCTCTCCCCTTGCCATCTTATTTCTTGATCTGCACACCCTTCTAAGAGTCTCTCCCTTATCTTATGCCCTCACCCTCCTATTTCTCTATAAGTTAAGATGGCTTTTATACTCCTCTCTATTACCTCTTTAGCCCAGTTCTGATGTATACTACTCAGATGACACATAGTAGGCATGAGTATAAGCTCCTTGAAGTCAAGGATTGCTTCATTTTTGTCTTTGTGTCTATCCCTAGTATTTAGTATAGTGCCTGGCACATAGTAGGCACTTAATAAATGCTTATTTAACTAAACTGAACTATGTTGAATTATAAATACTACTGAGTTTCAATCTCTCCTTTGTAGGGTGATGGAAATCTTACCATTTTCATTGAGGAATAAGATGCTTATGAGCTATGTGAACCTGAGCAAGTCATTTAACCCTGTTTGCCTCAATTTTATCAACTGTCAAATGAGCTGGAGAAGGAAAAAGCAAACCACTCCAGCATCTTTACCAAGAAAACCCTAAATAAAGTCACAATGAGTCAGATACAATTGAAATGACCGAACAATATATTTTTAAAAAGCATGGAAACCCTAAAGCACATATCCTACAAACCAGACCTTAATCATCAAGAAAAAAGAGATTTTCAACATACAGAGTCAGACATAATTGAAAAATGACTGAACACATAGGAGGTAGAGATGAGGATGGAAAACATTCCAGACAAATGAAAATGCTTGGAGTTGGGAGGAGTACCTTGTTGGAGGAGCAGCAAGGAGCTCAATGTCACTGGATCACAGACTAAGTAGGAGGGCTTAAGGTTTAAGAGGAATGGAAAGTGGGGGATGAGAGCAGGTTATGGAAGGCTTTGATTTCTGAACAGAAGACTTTATATTTGATCCAGAGGGTGATTGGGAGCCATTGATACTTATCAATCAGGAAAGTAACATTTGCTTTAGGAAGATCACTTTAACAATGGAGGGGAAGATAGAGTGCAGGAGGGAGAGACTTGTGGCTGGGAGACCAACCAGAAGGCTAGTGCAGCAAACTAGATGTATGGTGATAAGGGCCCACTGTGGTGACAGTATCAGAGGAGAGAACGGGACATATGTGAGACTATGCTATAGAGGTAAAATTGATAGACATTGGCCATTGGATATAGGGGGTGAGAGAGAGTGAGGAATCAAGGATGACACCTAGGTTATGAGCCTACGTGACTGGGAGGATGGTGGTACCCTGAACAGTAAGAGAGAAGTTTGGAAGAGGGGGACCCTTTGAGTGGGGAAGAAAAATAAGGAGTTCAGTTTGGGACACATTGAATTTAAGAAGTCCACAGTGGATAGGAGTTGAAAAGGCAGATTTCTGTTCCACAGAGGGAAAAACTTCCTAATAATCTGAGTTGTCTAAAAGTAAAATGGAGCTGCCTTGTAGGTAGTGGATCTCCAGATATCTTTAAACAGACATCATATGGCCACTTACTGGAGATGCTGTAGACATGGTTCCTAGTCAGGTATGAGTTAAAACAGATGGCCTCTGAGGTTCCTTCTAATTCCTGAGTTTCTGACACCATAGGGTCAAGTCTTGTTATGCTGAAGTCTCAAAGCCTCCAATAGACAGTCACACAAGGAAACCCAATTTTCTGATTTGTTTTGTTAATTCTAAATTTCAACAGATTATTAAGGAAGGGAGGGAACAATGTCCAAAACTGTCATAATGTAAATAAATACCTTGTTCCAGTTCTAGTCCTACCATTAACAGACTGAGCAAATTACTTCACTGCCCTGGGCTTCCACTTCCCATCTGTAAAATGAGGAAGTTGACCTGAATGATCTCTAATCTCATTCTAATAACTTTACTGACTAGTGCTTGGAGATCTCAGAAGAAAAGAAGCTGAACAATTGAAGGCCATTGTAATCATATGATGTTATAATTACAACCTAACGTATTTCTTGTGTTTCCCAAGTACAAAGCACTGAGTTAAGTCCTGGGCAAAGATAAAATTGACAAGGTGCCTGACTTAAAACATTTACAGGCTATGGGATCAATTGCTATTTTGTGTGCTTTTAACATCTTGATGAGGCTCGTAGATGTCATATCAATGGCAAAACCCATATGTCACCAAGCCCAAATGTTAAATCTCAGTTGACAAATAAAATCCCGTTTTTCCAGAGCTACAGAAATTAGGTAACAAGTGTGGTAATTAGAAGACATACAGTAATTACAGATGTAGTACGAAAAGTGTGGTGTTATGGCATTCAAAGTCTGTGATTGCCTAGTCCCTTAAACAACCCTCATCATGTCAGGGATATATGCAATTAAGTGTGTAATTAGAACATTTGTCACACCAACACACGGTGAAAAACAAAGTAAGATGTCTAAGAAGACTTACCCTGTGATCCCATGATCCCACCTCTCAACACTGAAGGGGAGGATTGGGGCAAGAATAGGAGGGGATGTCAGGCCTTTAATCTAGACAAAGAAAGAGAGAACAAAGTAGGGACAGGAAAGGTGGCTTCATGATTTTTCTGCTATAAGCCCTTTGCCCACTCATGAAACTCAGGACACTCCCAAATGGCTGATTCACTTGACCAAAAAAAAAAGTTTTAATAGATTGTTAAGGTTTTTTTTTTTAAGTCAGACTTTTAGCTATCAATCATCACTATTTCTTAAAATAGTAATTTTTCTCTTCTAATTCCTAGCTCTGACCATTTTATTGCCCTACCCAAAAGCTCTTAATGGCTCCCTGTTGCCTACAGGATAAAACACCAACTTTTCAGCTTGAGGTATGCGTAATACTTCTTGAATTACATCAAAATGAAAAGAATTGGCAGAGATCCTAGGTTCAGCTAGAGATCTGAGGTAGCAAAGCCAAAAGTCTGTTGAAGGGGGCAGCTAGGTGGCACAGTGAGTAGAGCACCGGCCCTGGAGTCAGGAGGACCTGAGTTCAAATCCTGCCTCAGACACTTGACACATGTACTAGCTGTGTGACCTTGGGCAAGTTACTTAACCCCAATTGCCCTGCCAAAGAAAACAAAAAACAAAAAAGTCTGTTGAAGGAAGAGGTTCAGCTTAGCTTCCAGTGAAGCCTTTGTATAAGGATGTAATGGAAAGATAGACCAGGGCAAGGTCTTGAAAGCCACCCTAAATTCAATTAAATGATTAAGCACAAATTATGCATCAGGCATCATGCTAGGCTCTGAAGATACAAAGAAAAAATTAAACAGTCCCTGACCCTTAAGATTCTTTATATTTTGCAAGAAAGCAAAGATTAAGTGATTTGCCTGAGGTCATACAGATAGGACCAAGACTTGAAAACAGGTCTTCATACTCCAAATCCACAACTGATTCCACCGCAACATGGTACCTCACTCTTGAGAGATTATTGGGAAGCAGCATGGTATATTGGTGAAAGCACTGGACTTGAGGTTAGAAAAAATGAGGAGTGTGCTGGTAAATGTTTAACAATCAACTCTCTGAAAGGAAAAAAAAACTATAAATACACAAAACACTTTAAATTTTAATTTGCATTAATAACATTTTCTACATCACTTTCTTGAGTGTAACCGATGAACTTAAACAATAGATCAAACTCTGATTTATGGGTTTAGTGATTTCTGAAGTATAAATACTCACACTGAAAAATTTAATGATCAGCTATCTTGAGCCCAACTAGTATGAGCTGGTTCCAGCACAAAAGAGAAAACAAGTTTGAAATTGGCCCAAAGGTACTTGGTGTACCCATGTCATCACAGGATTATTGTTAGACTCAAGAATGATGATATATTTAAAACACTTTGCAAAACTTAAAGGGCTATACATCAGTGATGATTTTGCAGGCAATGAAAAGCAATTAAAGTTTTCCAAACTAGGGAATGATATGATCAGAACTGTATTTTTAAAGGATTAATCTCAATACTGTTCTCTAAATGGACAGTAGAGAAGAGAGGTAGGAGGTGGTAAAATTAAGATGTCAGTACATTCCTAAAGATGAGCTATAATGAGGTCAGAAACTAAGGTGGTAGTCAGTGTGAATGGAAAGGCAAATTCAAGAGACATTTCTAAGTTTGACAGAACTTTTTGACCAGTGGATGTGAGTGGTGAGAGAAAAGGAGAAGCTGGAGATTACTACAAGATTGTGAGCATGGGTGACTGGGAGAAGAGTGATGCCATAAACAGAAAATGGGAGGGTTAAGAGGAGGATTTCATTTTTGTAGTGACTACAACAATTTTGGATCTAAGCATATGAAGTTCAAGGGGCTGGTGGTGTTTCTAAGTAGAAATATCCAGCAGAAAAGTGGAAATGCGAGAGTGAGATCCAAGGCAGAGATTAGGGTTGACAATATAGGTTTGGAAGTCAACCTCATAGACTATGGTTGAAACCATGGAAATCGATGAGAACACCGAGATCCTGTTGAAAGAGATAGTAAAGGAAGGTTCAGGATCAGAACTTTCAGGAATGCCCGTTTAAAGGAAAGGAGAAGAAAGAGGAGCAAGTAGAGACCCCCTAAATCTAGTATCATGAAAAAAAAGGAAGGAAACCATTTAAGGAGGTAGTATTGGTCAAAGTTGAATTATTTCATTTATTAGTGACCTTGAAGAGAGCACTCCATGGATACTCAAACATATCTAAATGAGACAAAATTTAAGGAAAAAAAAATAAGATAAGGACCCTTCTTTTTCTAGGATTAGGACAAAGTATTTAAAATTTACCTAATGATATTTCAAATCCCATTCTCAATATTAAAAAGATTTTGATAAGTCATCTGCATACGATTTTTTTACATTAAAACGTTTTATGTGCTTTACTTTAAAATTTCAACAGATATTTAAAGCTATTCATAATAAAAACATGTTATTATAACCAGAGGTTGCACAGATCATTCACAGGTCAGTTTGATTCACCAGCTGGCCCTGAGTAATTCAGCATTGAAGGGCACTTTGGGGATTATGAAACAATTCCCTTAAGGAATCCAGGAAGAGCTAATGTCTCAGAGGTTCTCTAAAAGCCGCCTGTCATTGTCTCCTTCTCTTCCCATTATAAGTGCATGAATACCCTTCAAGTCTCTAGTTCAAGAGTTTATAACCTGAGGTTCATGGGCCCATGAATGGATTTTATGTGGTCAGTGAACTTCTATGGGGGAAAATTGCATTTTTATTTTCACTAACTTCTGACAGATATTTAGCATTTCCTTCCATGATGAATTTCAGCAACAAACCATAATAACATTATGTTTCACCAAACTACCAAAGGAACCAACAAAACAAGGCTGAGGACCCATACTCTAGCGGAAGGGGTAGGAGCTGGGGCTGGTTACCCTTCCCCTAGCCCTACCAGATAGTGACTGTTACCATGAGGCAGATAGAATCGGAACAACTCAACTCTGTGAATTTGAACTTATTTCTCTGACTGCCTCTTTTGCTTTCTGTTTTGGTTTATTTCTTTGTTTTTGTCTGATTTTAGGCAACTGAATAGTGACCCTGAAATAGATACATCTAGTCTTAGAGGTAACCTCTTGAGTTGGAGAGGTTGAAGGTCCTGGGTCCATCAACTGGAACTGAATGAGGGCAAAGGAAATTTCTGCATTGCAGAAGACAAACATTGAACAAAAGAGGGGCTTTCCAGAAGACATGGACCTAGAGTGCAGACCTTGGACAGTGCATAGTGGAGACAAAATGTAACACTGTAACTTCAG
The DNA here is from genome assembly GCF_011100635.1 of Trichosurus vulpecula. Classification (NCBI taxonomy): domain Eukaryota; kingdom Metazoa; phylum Chordata; class Mammalia; order Diprotodontia; family Phalangeridae; genus Trichosurus; species Trichosurus vulpecula. The sequence continues at coordinate 104,057,888 of NC_050578.1, read as the reverse complement.
ACTGTTTTAGGTTCCCATGTTCAAGTCCCAGCCTGGGGCAAAGCATAACAATACTTAGTTCTGATACTGATCTAACTTATTTAATTTTCTGACAATTCTCACTGAGTGTAACAGAAGTTGTAAATTACTAAATCCTGTTTTAAGTCTTTCTGACAATGTCAGCTGGTGAGAAAGTTTTATGTGTCGATTTGTGTATAGGTAATAAATACTTGCCCCATAACTGACAAACATTGCATGTTGGATATATTGAGTATACAACACAGCCCTTTGAGTCTAGCCATGGTTCTTATCATTAGACTGGAAAAGAGAAAAAGAATAATAATTTGTAACTTATTCCCTCTGTAGCCCTTTTTGGTTATACACACACATGTATATACTTGTGTGTGTGTGTGTGTGTGTGTGTGTGTGTACCCACACGTTCATTGGTAGCAGAGGTAGGATAAGAACCCAGGAATTCCAAATCCCAGCTCTGTGTGCTTTTTACCACATCATGATACTTCTGTTCTCGGTTTAAATGTTTCAATATCTAATCCAAGCTTGAGATAAAATACAATGACAGGTTAAACAAAGAAGAAGGAACATTTATCAATTAAATAATTATACACAGGGTTTTGCATTTATTTTATTTTTGTGTGGTTTGTAGTATTTTTATAAACATGTTGATGTATTTATATAACATCATATCATATTGTATCATATTGTATTTATTAAGGGTCCTCTGTTCATTATCCTTTCCAATCTTTTCCTCCCTACGTTTCTTCCTGTTCCTTCTACATCATTCTATTATGGACAGAAATGCTATCTTATTATGAATCCAAAGTTTTAGTAAATTTTCATTTATGGATTCTCACTTATATGGCCTTGTCCTTACATACTCAGATATACTAGTACGATAAGATAAAAGCAATTTTGATACCAGACAAACCACAAAGTTTATCTCAGCTTAAGGCATTAGTGAAGAAAAATCATAACAACCTGTCACATTCTATCCATAAAAGGCATCCAAGTAAGTGTTAATGGCCAAATGTAATGATCCCTTAACATGGTCAGGAAATTACCATGCCGAAAAAGGGAGCTGGTCATCAGAAGGAAAGGCAGAGCTGGAAAGTAGTGGTCAGAAATACTAAACTATTACAAAGCCAGGAAGAAAAGGAGACTCAGATAAGCCAGGGTTAAAAATGTTAGGGGAGTTAGCTAAATGACTTCTTGGTAAGAATATTTGAGCCTTGGGGGGAGGAGGGAAGGAAACGGGTGGAGCATCTCCAGTCATCCTGATCTATATCTGGCCCCTAGACCCAGATGGCTCTGAAGGAGAAAGTGAGGCTGGTGGTGACCTTGCACAGTCCTACCTCACTTAAATCCAATTCACTTTCAAGTCATGGCATCACCTCCCTGATATCATGGTTCTCTTCAAGAACAAAGGACCACCACCAAGAATAACAATTTCAACCTGGATTCAAATTCTGCTTCCATCATTAGAATCTGTGTGATTTGAGCAAATGATTTTACCTCTAAGTTTAGGACCCAGTTTCCTCATCTGTAAAATGAGCTGGAGAAGGAAATGGCAAACCACTCCAGTATCTCCGCCAAGAAAACCCCAAATGGGGTCACGAAGAGTCAGACACAACTAAAATGACTGAACGACAATACAGCTTGACCTCCAGTGCAAAATCCTTTCTTTCATCAGTATACCAACATACAGAGTGTTGCTAAAGTCTGGACACATGGGCAAAAATGTGTATTTTCAAGAAATGAAATGAATGAAATTTTCAATAACATTTTAATTTAATTGGAATATTAACAAATAACATCTTTGATATAATTTCCATCTTTTGTGATGCAAAGGTTGATGTGCTTTGCAAGATTCACGTGAACTCGATGCAATAACTCCACATTACTGTCAATTTCAGCACATTCACTCTTTATGCCTTCAATCCAGTGTGTTGCATCTGTGATGTGATTGATTACACCTTCTCCTTTAGCATACACCAGAAAAAGGAGTCAAGGGGGCAAAGGTCTGGTGAAACAGTTAATGAGATTTCCTATGTGTCCAGTCTTTAGGGACACCCTGTATTCTAGACCTGAACTTCTTAAACTTTTTCTACTTGAGATCCCTGGATTTTGGCACCCATTAGTTGGTTTCATGTGGCCCGAGGGCATGCACCGTGAAAAGTATGAATGCTTTGTGTTCAGAACCAAGGCTACAATGAAGTTGCTGCCAGAAACACCTCAGATTCATTACCCATTTAATTTTTAATTAATTTTTGGTTATTGCACATTCAGAAATCTTTTCCCAAATTTTACCAAACCTTTTGCCAAATTTTTCATGATCCCATATGGGTTTACAACCCACAGTTGAAGAAGCACTGCGACATTTCCCCCTTCTAATATTCTTGGAAGCACCCTAGTTGGTCACCTGTTCTGTATACTACCATACTTAGAAGATCTTATCTGTAATTATAACAACCAAACTTTGTCTCAGAAGACTTAAGAATTATATCTCTTTCTCTTCTCTGCAGAAGGGGAATGTGGGGGCTAACTATGAGTGTAGAATGCTGCAGATCAGACACAATTGCTATGCTTGTTAGTTTTGCTGAACTAGCATTTTCATCTTTCTATTACTCTTTATTACAAGGGATGGCCCAGTGGGCAGGCAGATATAGTCAAAAATAAAGGTGATGTAAAAATAAAGATTACAGTTTTTAAAATCATCACCAGCATGTGTAAATGCTTCTTCCTTAGTCTTAGTATTCTATTTCAATATACTAAGATGTGAATCATCCCTTCATGTTTACCCACTTTAATTTCTTTCTTTATGGCATAGAGAATAGTGTGCTGTGTTTAGAAGCTAGAAGGCCTGCATTGAGTCCTGCCTCAGACATACATTAGCATTTTGACTCTGGGCAAGTACTTAACCTCTATGTACCCAAAGTAACAAACTGAATTACAGACAAGTTGCTGGTCTGTTAGTGCACAAGGGATGCCCCAACCCATTGAAACCACAGATCTGGCCCCCAAATAATGATTATAATGTTATCAATTGCTACTTCCTATGAGTGATATCTTGTTTGCCAACTGTTTAAAAATTGTTTAGTAACATAATTAGCTACTTCTTCAGTTGCCCATAATTAGTCACACATTATTATTTTAATCCTTTGTGAATTAAAAATCTATTTTTAATATGTCAACAAATTTCATTAGGAATTAAAAGAAAAGAGAAATCCAGATTTAGTTCATCCATTCATTTAACAAACATTTATTAAATGCCTACAACTGTCCTAGGTGCTGGATACACCAAAAAGAAAAAAAGAAAAAGACAGTTTCTTCCCTCAGAGAATTTACTTGGGCCTGCATGGGCATGGTGAAACAATGCTGACTCAGATAAATAAATTCAAGTGATTCGAGATGGTAGAGAACACTAATTGTTGGGATCTAGGAGATGCAGCAGATAGAATACTGGTCCTGGAGTCAAGAAGACCCCAGCCACATTTTCATGGAGGAGGGAGAAAGCCCAGGCTCTTTCCCTTATAGAACTGTCTCACACTGGATGCTGTTGGTAGGGAGCCATATCAGGAGCTGGTAGGCTGACCCTTTGTCACTAATGCCTTTTAAAGGTATCCCTCCTTCTCCTGTTCCGGCTACACAGCCAATCAAGAAGCTTTCTCCCAACCATGTGGTTGACAGACAACTTTCACCAGTGGAAAAAATAAAATAATAATTTGCATGGAATGTGTATTAGATTTTTAAATTCCTTCATCCAATTTTCTTTGGTATTTTTAAGCCGTATTACGGATGGAACATATCGCACAGAATTTTCAATCGATCTGTGGGATACATTCTGTCTGTACGATGCAGACTAGTCAGTATGAACCTACCTTTATACTGTTGTGTTGTCGCTTTGTTGTTTTGTGTTTACTTTCATGCTTCGCGCCTTCTCCTGTCCTATTGATGACTCACGTTCCCCCATTTTTTATTAGTGTACTGTATTTTTTATTCTGGGTGTGGCCCTTGAATAATTATTTTATTTTAATGCGGCCCTAAGATAACCTAAGGTTGGACAGCAGTGTTGTAGATCATCATGACTCTCTCAGAAGCAGGCTCTTGAGGCTCTCCTAAATGGGAGACCCCTTCAGAGACACTCTGCTCATGTGCTACACCTCCTACACAGATAAGTATATAAATGATCACTGAAAAGGAGAGAGGGTGCATGAGGAAAGGCTTCCTGGAGGAACTGAGGCATGCACTGAACCTTAAAGGGAGATGTAAGGAGGAAGTACTTAGAGGTGAGCCTGTGTTAAGGCACAGAAATGAGTTTGAAATGAATGAGCATTCATTTGGGGGACTATGGCAAGTAGGCCATTTTGGTGACAAGAGAGATTATGGGAAGAGGAGTAATGTGCCCGTTAACATTGCTGCTGAAAAGTAAGTCGGAGTCAGAGTTGAAGGGCTTTAAATGTCAAGTTCATGAGATTGTATTTTCTAATGGAAGGATCCAGGAAAGATTCCCTGAGAAGGTGGCACTTCAGCAGAGCTAAGTGGAAAGATAAGGATTCTTTGAGGTGATGGGGTGGGAATGAATTCCAGACTAAAAGGACAGCTTGTGAGACTGCCTGGAGGCATGCAGCCAACACTATGCTGGGCTTTTAATTGAATCACTCTTCAACTAAAGGATGCCAAATGAATCCAAACAGTAGACAAAGGAAGCTTCTACTAAAATGTTCCATAGTGAAGATGCCAGAATAACCTACAGTTTACTTTTTACCCAACTTAAAATTAGCCTCAGCAAAGTTATGAGAGTCTGTCCCATTCTTAATAGAGCTAACAACCAAGGAAAACCCTTATGAGCTCTACAAGAGACAGCTGATAGAGATCATTTTGATTGAATTAATCAAACCATTCAAACAACCAATGGGCTAAGTCTAAAGAACCAGCATATGTGTTTTAATTTGCAAATGAGACCATCAAAACAGTTGCATAGATGTGTGTATAGACACAGTCTTAATCAAAATACCACTTTTAAGTATCACAAATTAGGTAGCATTTTGCACTAACTTTTCTTCTTGCTTTCAATTCCCCCATCATCTTCATCATGCTCAGCCCTGGATAAATTCATGACAATGATTTCAGCACCAAGAAAATTATCATCATGAATATTGCTTCAACTTAACTTTGTTATTCAGTCATTTCCGACTCTTTGTGACCCCATTTAGGGTTTTCCTTGGCAAAGATACTGGAATGGTTTGTCATTTCTTTCTCCAGCTCATTTTAGAGATGTGGAAACTGAGGCAAGCTGGGTTAAGTGACTTGCCTAGAGTCACACAACTAGTAAGTGCCTGAGGCCAGATTTGAACTGAGGAAAATGAGCCCTGTGCTCTATCCACGTCACCACCTAGCTGCTCAGCTTTGCTAGTCATGCCTCATTAATGCTCTCAGTTGTTTCTGTCTCTCTAATTGGAGAGCTGGAGGTCAGAGCAAAAAATTCCTCTGACAACTTCCCTTTTTAGAGGGCTCAAAATTCCCAGCTGTCTCTTCTTTTGATATGACTACTCTACTTGGTTTCAACTCTACCAGTACCTTCATCATGCCCCAGGGTTGGGTATCCTCTGGCAGTCTCCCTATACCCTCCATCCCCTACACCTTTTCTGCCTCCTTTTGTATATTGTCTTCATCTGTTAACTGTAAATTCCTTAAGGGCAAAGACTGTCTTTTCCTTTTTCATATCCCACTCTTAGTAACTGCTTAATAAGTGTGTATTGGATTGGATCATGTTAAGAGGTGAAAATCCTTTATCTGCTAGTATCACTTGGTGGGCAAAGTAGTGTGGGCACTCCAAAATCAAGTCACATGAAGTCAAGTTGAAGGGACAGGGACTGTTTAGCCTCTAATTGGAAAGACAAAGAGAACATAATGACTGTTTTCAAATACATAGTTGAAGAGCTCTCATGTAGTAGGAATTAGACTTATTCTGTGTAGCTCAAAAGGATAGATTTAGGGTCAACAAGAAGTTATAGTTATGGAAGTTATAGGGGAACAGATTTGATTCAGTTTAAGAAGATAACTTCCTAATAATGAGAACTATTTGAAATGAAATGGACTTCCTTGAGATATACCGACTGGAGATCAGATGGAGCCTGGATGGCTGATGATTGGGGATTTGGTAGGCCAGTTTCATATTTCAAATATGGAGTTCAGTTAGATTGGTATTCTTAATCTGAGGTTCGTGGATGCCCAAGGTGTCTGTCCATGGATAAATTTCAGGGAGCCCATAAACTTGGATGGGAGAAAAAATTTTATCTTTATTTTCACTAACCTCTAACTGAAATCTAGCATTTCTTTAAATCATTTAAAAATATTATTCTGAGAAAGGGTACACATCACATCACACCTATCAGATTGGCTAACCTGAAAAAAGAGGAAAATGATAAGTGTTGGAGAAGATGTGGGAAAATTGGAACACAATGCATTATTGGTGGAGTTGTGCACTGATCCAACCATTCTGGAGAGCAATTTGGAACTATGTCCAAAGGACTATAAAATTTTGCATACCCTTTGATGAAACAATACCATTTCTAGGTCTGTATCCCAAAGAGATCATACAAGTGGGAAAAGGACCCACATGTACAAAAATGTTTATAACAGCTCTTTTTGTGGTGGCAAAGAATTGGAAATTAAGGGGATGTCCGTCAATTGGGGAATGGCTAAACAAGCTGTGATATATGAATGTAATGGAATACTATTGTGCTATAAGAAATGATGAGGAGGTAGACTTCAGAAAAACCTGGGAAGACTTACATGAACTGATGCTGAGTGAAGTGAGCAGAACCAGGAGAACATTGTACAGGATAGCAGCCACACTGCAATGACTGACTTAGCTCCTCTCAGTAATGCAAGGATGTAAGACAACTCCAAAAGACTCATGATGGAAAACACTGTCTACATCCAGAGAAAAAACTTTGGGGTCTGAAAGCAGATGGAAGCATACTCTTTGCTCTTCTTTTCTTTTGTTGTTTTGTTTTGTTTCTTTTTCTCATGATTCTTCCCATTTGTTCTAATTCTGCTTTACATCATGACTAATGTGAAAATATGTTTAATATGAATGCATAAGTAGAGCCTGTATCAGATTGCACGCTGTCTTGGGGAGGGGGAAGGAAATGGAGGTAGAGAAAATTTACAACTCAAAATCTTATGAAATTGACTGTTGAAAACTAAAAATAAATAAATAATTTTTTAAAAGAAGGGGTACACAGGTTTCACCAGATTGCCCAAGAAGGCCATAACAGAAAAGGCAAAGAACTACTGAACTAAAGAGTCGTCAAGATTCCATGTAATTCTGAGGGAATGATTTTATGCTGCAGAAAATATAATCATTTCCTCAACATCACACTGCAACAACCAGACAGCTTCTGTAAGACTGCCTTTTATTAATTTTTAATTGTGACTCATTTTGTCTTTTATACCTTCTGACTAAGCTTAGCAAAGGGATCCCAGGGAAGTGATGAAACCTTAATAACACTGCATAATGGCCACAGTTTCTGTGGTAAATAATTCTGCTGCCATTAAAGGTAGGTTTATTAATAATTATTTCATCTATCCCTTTTTAGATCTTTGGAGTGAGGGAAGATTTCTCTATGTTATGATCAATATAATTGGAGCATTAGAAAATCTTGTTTGTATGAATCAATAATGTTTCTTCCTTACTTCAGTGTATGATCTCAGATGTGATCATCTCGGATTCTCTTTACAATTACCAAAGCCTAGGACATTGTATTCCTTTTACAAGAAATATAATCAATTAGCTCTGGTGCAGGGGTGGGGAACCAAGTGCAGCCCTTTGACTGAATCCAAAATCTTCACAGAACAAATCCCCTTAAAATTGGACTCAGTCAAAAGGCTGCACCCAAGGACCTAGAAGGCCTTGGGGCCACAGGTTCCCCACCCCCTACTCTGGTAGAACTGACCCATACCCCTTCAACATAAAAGTGCTAACACTGATTTTCCCCAAAGAGAAAAAAAATAAATCTAATTCAGTAAATACTTAATAAGTGCCTACAATGTGCATAGCACTTTGATCTGCTGCTGAAGGTACAAAGACAAAAAACCCTACCCTCAAGAAGATTACATTCTAAGAAAAGGAACCACATGTACAAAACCATATACATATATCAGTTCTTTTTGTGGTAGCCAGGAACCGGAAACTGAGAGGATGCTTGTCAACTGGGAAACGGTTGAACAAGTTGTGGTATATGAATGTATGGAATACTATTGTGCTATAAGAAATGATGAACAGGCAGACTTCAGAAAAACCTGGAAAGACTTTGTATGGGTAATTAAGGTGGGACTTCTTTACTGTTTTCTCTTTTGGAGCACTTATTTAATAAAGTACCCTTGATGAGTCTGGCCTTTGTTTCTTTGATTAAATCAGGAGTCTTTGATGATCTGCTTACCTCAAGGGAAAGCCTCATTTATGTGGGTTTGAATCCATGTTGTGAGGCCTTTTGACCCTGAACAGGATATGTAAACTCAGAGGTTGGCATTTTACCTTTGGGGCTCTCACTCACTGGAAGAGTGTCATGTGATTTGACCAGATGAGACTCTGGAGCTCCTCTCCTCTCCCCACCCCCACCCCGGCTTTGAAAGCCCAGATGTTGGTGCCTCTCTCTCTGGTAACTACAATTCTTTGGTCAGACAGCTAGAGGCCTATCTGCTGATAACTGTGTGTGTTTGCTCTGTTCATACTGTCTCTGTAATTTCTGTTTGTGTTTGCTCTGAAGTTCAGGGTGCTGGCTTTTCCTCCTGAACTAAGTGAATGGCATATGTATGTTTAATTAAAATAAGACTGTTAACCCCTTGGAGTTGCTTTCCTTAGAAAAGCAGATCAAAAAAAAAGCAGATCAAAGAACCTGTGCTGGCAGCTCTTGTTGCTGGTCTTGTTGGGTCTTACACCCCTACAGCAGTTGCTAGCAATGTTATTGTTACAGACCTGTATGTACTGATGCTGAGTGAAGGGAGAACCAAGAGAACATTGTCCACAGCAACAGCCACAGTGTGCGAGGACTGATTTTGATACTCTTAGCCCTTCTCAGCAATGCAAGGACCTAAAACTTTTCCAAGGGCCTCAGGGAAGGTGCCATCCACATCCAGAGAGAGAGCTATGGAGTCAGAATGCAGAGCAAAGCAGACTATTTTCTCTTTTGTTTTGTTTTCTTTCTCATGAGTTCTCCCATTCATTATAATTCTAATATGCAACATGACTAATGTGAAAATGTATTTAATAGGAATGTATGTGTAGAGCCCATATTAGATTGCATGCCATCTTGGGGAGGGGAAGAAAATTAAAAAACCTATGGAAGTGAATGTTGAAAAATGGAAATAAATAAGTTAACCCAAAAAATGCGGAAAAAAAAAGTAAAATTCTATATGCTTTGGGTCTCTAGTGGGTAAAGTAAAAAAAAAAAAATTACATTCTATTGGAAGAATACATGTATCCAAATAAGTAAAAACAAAGTAATGCAGAGTAATTTCAGGGGGAGGGTGGGGGGAGTGTTTGTGCCTGAAAGGGAATAGGGAAAGGTCTTGGATGGTATTTGGGAGATGAAGTGTGCTTTAAAAGAAACTAGAGATTCTAAGAGACCACTACCAACAGTAAGAGCTGACTTTGTAGAGTGCTTTAAGTTTTACAAAGGGCTTTACAAGCATTATCTCTTGATCCTCATAACAACCTTATTATCCCACTTTAGCAGATGAAGAAACTGAGACTTGAGGAGTTTATCCTTGCTCTCTCCCACATTGCCCATCTCTTCTTCTCCATTGGCTCCTTGTCCTCTCTACAAACACATCCAGATCCTCTCTCCTCCCCACCCCCGCAAAAAAAAAAAAAACAACCAAAAAACTCCTAATTTAATCCTACCATTCCCTTGAAAGGACAGCTAGGTGGTACAATGGATAGAGTTTACTAGCTGTGTGACCCTGAGCAAGTCACTTAACCTTCTTTGTCTCCATTTCCTCATCTGTAAAAATAAGTTGGAGAAGAAAATGGCAAAGCAGTCCAATATTTTTGCCAAGAAAATCCCAAATGGAGTCATAAAGAGTCAACAGCATTCTCTTAAAACAACTTACTGTCACATATATTTCCTCCCATTCACAATCGCTAAACATTTATTAAGTGGCAACTGTGTGCCAGACATTGCACTAAGCACTAGAGTTAACAGAGGAAGGCAAAAGATAGTCCCTGCTCTTGAGGAGCTCACAGTCGAGGTCAAATCCTTAAGAAAAGCCATCCGCCCTCCATACTTCCAGTTGTTCTTGTCTCATACTGTATCAGGAGGGCAGAGTTTATAATCTCAAAGAGGATCATAAACATGTCTGAAAGGTTCGGAACCGCCGGATATAAGAAACTCTCAAAGTAGAAGGCAGAAGAATCAAAACATTTATTTAGGCTCCACAGTAACCAACCCATGAACCAGAAGCCCCATTTTGATATGTTGATCATAATCTTCCAGGCCCAATAAGTACGCCTTGAAAGAGTAACCAGGAGGCTACAGAGAAACATGATTGCGTAAAGCAAAATCATGTTTCCCCCTTTTATGGTAATAAGATTACCCACTGGACTGAAGTCTTTGTTCAGCTTCCTCCCGTAGATCAGCTCTGCTACTGGCAGCTCCTGCCTCAGCTGTGTCTGTGTCTGTAACTGAAGCTGCAACTGTAACTGACGATGTAACGGTCGCTGTAACTGACGATGTAACGGTCGCTGTAACTGACGATGTAACTGTCGCTGGCTCCAACCGGAAAAGGAAAAGAGAGCTCTTCAAGCTGTCCTCTCCCCTCTTATAGGGTTTTTGACATCATCAAGCTCCGCCCGAATGACCAGGGCCGATTGGTTCCTGAGTTGGCCCCTCCCCCTAGCATAGACATTAACACCTCCCCTCAGCCAGCCCCATGACTCATCACACAGGAAGTTGTCTGGTCCTGCCCCGGAAGAGCAAGCCCCAGCGTCCAGAGGCTCAATGAGGTAAGCTGAGTCATTCAAAGAAAACAAAAGCCATTCTGGTTACACTCCACCCCTTGTTATAGGATACATAATCTAATCAGCCATGTATCCTAGAACATACATTGTGATCCAATTACAAAGGAAACTAAAACATATCATTCATTATAAAGCAAAACATATCATTTGGTGACATTCCTAAATATTGGTTTACGATTCAAATGTGATCCACCCCTAGATCCCAGCAAAACAATCTCTTCAATCAATCATCCCCAAAACAATTATCAACAATTCAAATGTCCACCCCTAAATCCTTGTATCCATTACATAGGATCAATAATATCATAACAATAAAACAACACAGCAAGGATAACACAAAATAAGTAAACAGAACACTATCATCATTTCCACCCCCCTTGAACGATTGGGGCTCAAAATCTTGGGGTGAGGGGTGAAGGTCTCATTTTCCATAGCTTCTTCATGCTGAAATTGGATGTAGAGATGGCCCTGCCCCCAAAAAGTCCCATTCCAGAGGTCATTTCTTTAACGAGCTGGCAGGAATTCCAAGAATGCTACATGCTTAGGCAGTCACCGGAAAGTGCAGGGTGCTTAAGCCTGAAGGAAACAAAACTAGCAACAAGGTTAGCCAAAACAAAGGACAAAAAGAATAGACAAGTATGGACTATAATTCTTCAAATAAAATCATCTCAAGTTTGGTTGAGATTTCAGTTATGCAAAGATCCAACATCAGAGCCAAACTCAGGTGGGAAATGTTTCTTTTCAAAAGTTTTCATCCGTTAATCACACAAAGTTACCTTTCCTCTGAGTGGCTTATGGCATTTACCAGCATCAGCCATACCTGTGGAGTCTGTGAATCTATTATTATAACCTATTCACGGTAAAATATATGGTTCAGGGGTACGATTTGGTAATTATTTTCCCCTGAATAGACAACTGTTACAGTGTTGTCCTTCCCATGGGCTATAACTTCTGCAGCCTTTGGAATATCATCTGGCTTCCGTTTTACCCATACCTTAGCTCCTGACTTTATTCTATCAATGGAGCAAGACCCTTTTGCCCCTCTAGTAGTTATTTTGGGAGGAGGGTCAGTTTTCACAAAGGGTATTTTTTCACAGGGGATAATAATGACTTGAACCATCCTATCATTTCTACAAAATTGTACAGGTTTTTTACCCATATTCTGGAGTGTCACAACAATTTCTTTTTGATAATTAGAATCTATCACTCCAGCCAATACATGTATTCCTTGAGCCGCTAATCCTGGTTTAGGTAATATCCATCCAAGATGATTCTTGGGGATTCTCATACATACTCCAGTAGGGGTTTTTCTTATCTCTTTCCTATTTAACCTAAAATTCTCTATACAATGTAAATCATATCCTGCTGAACCAGGTGTTCCTGGACTTGGTAGTGGGACATCTTCCCTCACAGTCCAAAATTCAATGTTTTGGATCTCACATGTTTGCAGTTCTCTGATCTGCAGATTTGGGGTCATCATTCTGGCTAGAGGTGTACTCCCCCCTAAGGGCCTATTATTCAAATTACGTAAGGCAATAGACAAATTATCCTTCCAATGTCGATATGAATTATTTGAGCTTAATTTTCTCAGCTGTTCTTTCAACAATCCATTCATTCTTTCAATTAGCCCAGATGCTTGTGGGTAATATGGAATATGATATATCCATTCTATATTATTCAACACACAATATCTTTTCACTTCTTTGCCCTTGAAATGTGACCCATTGTCACTTTGAATCTGCATTGGGGTTCCATAATATAAACTTACAATATCTAGAGTTTTACAGGTGTTTTTCTGAGTTGCGTCTTTATAAGGACAAGCCACTAGTACACCTGAATAGGTGTCAACACACGTACATACATATTTACATCCTTTATCCTGGGGTAGTGGGCCAATATAATCTATCTGCCAAATTTGGGCTGGAACTTTTCCCCTTGCTATTTCTCCAGTAACTATCCTAGGAAGAGTTCGTTCTTTTTCTAATTGACATATACAACACTCCTCTGTTATTTGTTTTAACAACGCATGAGAAATACTGATACCTCGATCCTGTGCCCATCGGTGGGTGGCCTGGACCCCTAAATGGCCAGCAGTCTGGTGGACCCATCTTGCTAAGGCTGGGTCATCAGTTGGAGTTGGAGTAGGGACAATACATTCAGTAGCAATCTTTGCTAGTCGATCCGCATGTGCATTGTATTCACGTTCTGGTGTGGTCAGGGTTGCATGAGCATCAACATGAAAAACTGACAGATCTGTAACCAAAGACATGTCCCATATATTTTCCCATAACTCTTTACCCCAAACTTGTTTGCCATGAATCTCCCAATTCTGATTCCTCCATATAGGCATCCACGTAGCTAATCCATTAGCTACCGCCCACGAGTCAGTAAATATATGACATTGTCCTCCTTTCTCTGCTCTGATGGCCTGATGCACTGCCATCAGTTCAGCATATTGGCTACTTCCACCTATCCCAGAACTTTCCAGAGTTCTCCTTGTACAGGGGTTATAGGCTACTGCTTTCCAATGTCTCTTCTGTCCTAAATATTTTGCTGTCCCATCAGTAAACCAAGCATGTTTCTTCTGTTCTTCATTTAGTCCGTCATATCCATTATTCCATTTCACTAAGGATGGTACCATCTGTTGCTTAGATTCAAAGGGCTTTTCATTGCTCTCAGTATCAATGTTCGCCACAGATTCATGTAGAGCAGAAACTCCATTTTTGCCTGCTCTGGACCTATTCTGAATATACCACTTCCATTTGATTATGCTTGCCTCTTGTGCATGTCCAATTCTGTGAGAAGCTGGGGTACTCATTACCCAAGTCATAATTGGAATTCCAGGCCTTAATACCACTTCATGACCCAGAGTTAGTTGCTCAGTTTCTACTAAAGCCCGATATGCAGCTAACAGCTGCTTCTCAAAAGGTGTATATTGCACTCCAGATGAGGGCAGTTTCCTTGACCAAAAGCCTAAAGGTACACTTCGGCTTTGTTGTTTTTGCCACAGACTCCAATTTGCATAGTCATCTTGTACAGTCACTTGTAACTCCACTGGCCCATTTTGCATAGGCCATAAGTCTAGAGCTAATTGAATAGCAGCCTTTGCTTCCTCAAAAGCTCTACTTTGTTCAAGTCCCCAGTCAAATTCATATTTCTTTCTGGTGATTTTATACAAGGGTTTTAAAATCTGTCCCAAATGTGGGATGTGGTGTCTCCAATAACCAAACAGCCCTATGAACTTTTGGGCCTCTTTCTTATTGGTAGGGGTGGGAAAATCCTGGATTTTTTGTCGAGCTTGTGGGAGAATTTCTCGCAGTCCTCTATTCCACTGTATCCCCAAGAATTTTACAGTTTGAGCTGGCCCTTGAACCTTTGCGGGGTTGATTTCCCATCCTTTGCTTTTCATATGGTCAATTAATAGTACTAAACTCTCCTCCACCTCCTTTATATTCTTTCCCTGTATCATGATGTCATCTATGTAATGTGTAAGCTGTACACCAGGTAACTTTAATTCATCCAAATGTTCAGCTACAATACTGTGGCAAATAGTTGGGCTATGAATATATCCTTGCGGCAGGCGTGTAAATGTATACTGTCGGCCTTGCCAAGTAAAAGCAAACTGATTCCATTGCTTGGGGTCTATTGGGATTGTAAAGAAGGCATTGGCCAAATCAATAACTGCATACCAAGTCCCTTCATGTTTTTGTATTCTCTCTATTAAAGTAACCGTGTCTGGGACAGCAGCATACAAGGGAGGAGTCACTTTGTTCAGCTGTCTATAATCTACTGTCATCCTCCATGTTCCATCTGATTTTCGGACTGGCCAGACAGGGTTGTTCCATTGAGTAGTTGTAGGGACTAACACTCCTGCCTCAACACATTCTCTTATAGTGTTGGCAATTTCATCTTGCCCACCTGGCACACGATATTGCCTCAAAGTAATTACTTCAGAAGGTTCGGGCAAAGTGATTGGATCCATCTTGATTTTCCCCACTAAGACTGCATTAATGCCTATTTTCCTCACAGCAAATTGGTATTTCCCTTCAGGTAAATTTAAGGTCATACCCTTCAAAATGTCTATTCCAATGATGTATTCAGGAATAGGCACAATAACCACACTATATTCTTTCTTGGGCAACTGTCCAATTTTCATCATCAATTTAACTTGTCTGGCTGATATTTCAGTCCCTCCTAGTCCTGTAATGGTAATAGGAGTTCCATGGCTGAACTTGTCTGGATTTCCATAAATAAGGGTGGCCTCGGCCCCAGTATCTATTAATGCCTCAGTTACCGTACTTGACCCATTTTTCCAATATATGGTCAAGTTAATGTGAGGTCTGCAATCCAGCCTGTGTATTTCCTTAATTGGACTGGGGCTCGGCCTGTTCCCTAGTATTCCCTTTCATATGATTCACTTGGGTTTGAAGGTTCAACATCTGTAGTATTTGCAGGAGCAGTTCTTATTTCCCTATCTCTCCTGTTATCAAGGCCTTTATCTCTGTACATTCTATATAATTCATTGGTTGGAATTCCATCTATCATTTCAAAACCTACCCCTGCTCTCAATAAAGCAGTAAACATTTCTTTCCTTGTTACTCTCCTTTGGCGCCAAGTTTGCTGGTTATTCACCCTTCTCTCTTGAGGAGATCTATCCCTTCCCCAGTCACCTAAGTCATATAAC
This sequence comes from Trichosurus vulpecula, assembly GCF_011100635.1. Classification (NCBI taxonomy): domain Eukaryota; kingdom Metazoa; phylum Chordata; class Mammalia; order Diprotodontia; family Phalangeridae; genus Trichosurus; species Trichosurus vulpecula. The sequence continues at coordinate 104,042,181 of NC_050578.1, read as the reverse complement.
TGTAAAATCTTATTTATCACTGTTGTAAGACGGCTCCCTACTTCTCCAAGTAATAAATTCAAAATTAGTTGTTTATAAGCAGGGGGAGCTGTCCTAATTATTAAATTCCTATGAGGCAGTTCCATTGAATCATTGTAATATTTGTCTGCAGTTCCTGTCATAATGGCAGTCTTCATTACCTCCTCCTTTAGTCTCATGATACAATCTCTAAGTGAATACCAGGGTCTGTGCTCAGTGGGCCACATAGAATCAGTAGCATATCTCTTATTGCATCCCACAGCGGCTAATGCCAACAGAGTAGTCCGCTATCACCATCTCCTTGCTGATGATGTTCCCTAAAAGCTTGTTGAACTAGAGGATCATGGCTGATACCTATGAATCTCATGCAGTCTGTCCCATCTACTGATATTCCACCGGCCCCTTGATCACTGAGTCTTACCATCCAAGATATCAATGGTTCTCCTATTCTTTGGCTGAATCTACTCAAAATATCTGTGACCTCTTGCGGTGAGAAATCTTCCTGAATTTCCCTTGTAACTGAATCTTCACCTCGGGTTTCTGTCTTCCTCCTTTGTATGGGTCGAGCCCTTGTCTGATCATTTAACCATCTTCTATTCTCTGTGTAAGGCACATCCTGAACCCCAGTAGTGTTTTGTGCCTCAGCCCCTAACATTGTCTCATTCTCTCCCCACTCACTTCCTCTGCCACCATGGCTAGGACGAAGCAGGCAGTCAGGCTCTTTCTGGGCTGGGTTGAAATGCACTCTGGGCTTTTTTGGTCTCCTGTTGCTCTTAGCCACATTAATAGAAAAGTTCTCATTTGAGTCAGTTTGGTCTCCTGCTATCTGAGATTCCTCTTCTTCCTGTGGGGTAGGAGTGCCCCCATGTCTTTCACTTAATCTCAATCTTTCGTATACTAGCCGGTAGGCTGATAACACTATCCAGCTTTGCCTAGATAGTGATGCCCCTGACTGAATCCCAACTTCTCGTAAACACTTTTCCAAATCCCTAGGATCTCCTCTCCGTAGCCTTGGTTCCCAGTTTTCACAGGGTCCAGCTTTTTTAGCCAATTCTTTTGCTAGGGAGGAATAAAATGGATCCTCCCATCCTGGGATATTCATCTCTTCCTCTGGAATTGTTCTGCTTCTAAATAGAGATCTTATACCTAGCGATCCTGTTCGTGACGCCAAATGTATCAGGAGGGCAGAGTTTATAATCTCAAAGAGGATCATAAACATGTCTGAAAGGTTCGGAACCGCCGGATATAAGAAACTCTCAAAGTAGAAGGCAGAAGAATCAAAACATTTATTTAGGCTCCACAGTAACCAACCCATGAACCAGAAGCCCCATTTTGATATGTTGATCATAATCTTCCAGGCCCAATAAGTACGCCTTGAAAGAGTAACCAGGAGGCTACAGAGAAACATGATTGCGTAAAGCAAAATCATGTTTCCCCCTTTTATGGTAATAAGATTACCCACTGGACTGAAGTCTTTGTTCAGCTTCCTCCCGTAGATCAGCTCTGCTACTGGCAGCTCCTGCCTCAGCTGTGTCTGTGTCTGTAACTGAAGCTGCAACTGTAACTGACGATGTAACGGTCGCTGTAACTGACGATGTAACTGTCGCTGTAACTGACGATGTAACTGTCGCTGGCTCCAACCGGAAAAGGAAAAGAGAGCTCTTCAAGCTGTCCTCTCCCCTCTTATAGGGTTTTTGACATCATCAAGCTCCGCCCGAATGACCAGGGCCGATTGGTTCCTGAGTTGGCCCCTCCCCCTAGCATAGACATTAACACCTCCCCTCAGCCAGCCCCATGACTCATCACACAGGAAGTTGTCTGGTCCTGCCCCGGAAGAGCAAGCCCCAGCGTCCAGAGGCTCAATGAGGTAAGCTGAGTCATTCAAAGAAAACAAAAGCCATTCTGGTTACACATACTTACTTGTCAGTCCCTTGAAATCTACCTTCAGACCTCATCCTTCAAGCAAGCAGAAATCGATTAACTTTTTAAACCTGATTGCCTTTTCTGATTCTTTATATTTCTTGTTCTCAACAGCGTTTGACATGGTTGGCCATCCCTTCCTTGTAGGCATTTTTTTTCTCCCAAGGTTTTCATTACATTTCTCTCTCCCTATTCTCCTACCTTGAATCTTTGTGCTTTTGAAGATAGATTTGCAGTTTGGGCCTACTCTCTTACCAACTGGTATCCCATCCCCCTAGTCCCAGCAGGAACAACCCTCCCCACCTTTCTATCCATTGTCTGTGGGGGCTTTGCTAGGCAATGACTGGGGTTAAATTGGATGTGACCAACTTGTGAGATCAGTTTTTTTTTGGTTGGAGTTTTGGTTGTTTTGTTTGTTTTTCATTTGGATTCTTGGCAGGGGTGGGGTTTGGGGAGGGGGAGCTCATTGGGGAGGGGTCTCATGTCAATGTCAAACCTTCTTGTCATACTCCAAGGCTTCCAGTAGAGGGCTCCATATACCTTGGAGCTGTGGAAGCAATTGCCTCAGACCTTTGAAAAATTAGCGGCACTTCAAGCCACTTTTGTGTGAGTCTGAAGGCGACAGACTCCCTGTAGGCAATAACTTTAGCATCCCCCTACCTAAACCTTTTTTCTTATGCCAGGCAGGCAGATGATTTCCCTAGGTTCCCAGACCACTACTCATTGTTTATGGACCTCTTCCCCAGGGACAGGGCTCTTGCCCGCCCCGCCCCCACCATGGTATCCCATTTAGGAAAGCAACCTAGCTGCTGGCCACTCCTCTGCCCTTGCTTTATTATAGCTCCCATGGGACAGTGTGATCCAGGAGCTCAAAAAGACTTTGTCCCATCCCCCCTGAAGCCAAAAATTGCTAACCAGAAGAGTTGCAGGAGGTTTTTATTTTGTTTTTTTGGGTTTTTGAGGGGCAAGAATTGAGAATATTTTAGAAAATGCTAACTACTAAAACAGGGATTCTTAATCTGGAATCTATGCAGGGGTGTGCTGGAGCCAGATCTTTAGGTTTATGAGAGCCATTTTTTAAATTTCTCAGTGTGAAGCAACTAAGAGGAGAAGTGGATAAAGTGCCAAGCCTGGAGACAGGAAGACCTGAGTTCAAATCCTACTCCAGATACTTCCTAGCTGTCTGACTTTGGACAAGTCACTTACCCTCATTTTCTTCAACTGTAAAGTGAGGACTATAATAATGTTTATCTCCAAGGTAGTTGTAAGGATCAAATGAGAAAAAATTTATAAAGATCTTAGCACAGTGCCTGGCAAAAAGCCAGGCACTATATAAATGCTGGCTGTTATTATTATTAGGGCAGCAATGTGGTGCACTGGCCTCAGACACTTACTAGCAGTGTGAGCCTGGGCAAGTCACTGAACCCTGTTTGCCTCAGTTTCCTCATCTATAAAATGAGCTGGAGAAGGAAAAGGCAAAGTATCTTTGTCAGTCCAGTATCTTTGCCAAGAAAACCCCAAACAGGGTCATACAGAGTTGGACAGGGCTGAAAAAAAGACTGAACAACATTTTTACACTTTGAAAATTGGTAAATCAAACCAGGGTTTGATTTATTATTTTGTTGATCATCTAAACTAGGAGAAAATGTTAAAAATGTACATTAACTCTAAAAGTGTTGCATGAGTAAATTTTTTTTTGGAGAGCTGGTTGTTTAACATTTACCAGCACACCCTTAGGTTCATAAGCTTGATTTCAGATGCTCCCTGAAGTTGAATGGGGGAAAAATTGTTTTCACTAACCTTTAATTGGAATTTAGCATTTCTTTCAATTATTTAAAAACATCATTAAGTTTTATCAGACTGACAAAGGGTCATATTATACACAAAAAAAGTTTAAGAACCCCTTGACTGAGCTAAGCCAGAACTTGGCTTAGGACGAGCTGTATCCAACAGATGGATTCTGCACCAGAGTGGCCTTCCCAATATAAACAATGTTGTAATGTATTTAGCAGAGTTGTAGCAGAGAAAATGTCCGCATATAAGTTGTTGACTTGTAGAATCAACCAGGATTCGAACCTATCTCCTTTCCATTGAAGCCCCAGTGTTATTCATTAAAAAGAAAATTGGGGAAGCAAAAAAGATCTGATGGGGAAAGGGGAGGAATGGTAAAATTCACCATATATTTCCCATATGAGGCATACAACCTGGATCACAGATTTAGATACCATTAAGTCCAACCCTCTCATATTAAAGATGAGGAAAATGAGTCCCAGACAGATTACGTGACTTGCCCAAGGTCCTACAGCTAATAAGTATCTCAGACAGGATTTGAACCTTGGTCTTCCTGACTCCAAATCCAATACCCTATCCACTAAATTAGATTGATCTGCATTCAAAGGGATGATAAATGGAAGACATCTAGGGAGAGTCCGTAAGAAAGCTGGATTATGTGTTTTAGTAGCTGGATATCCCTGCAGATTTTCAGAGTCATGAACTTGATGTTTCTGTCACTGGCATTTACCCAGCACTTTGAGCCTTACAAAACACTCCACATGCATTGTCTTATTTGAGACCAAAAGCAAGTGGAGAAACTATGTGCAAAGGGTATTTGTATACTTATGCAATGGGCAAATATCACTTAGTCTCATTGAGCCCATGATCAAACAAGTAGAAGTGTCAGAAATAGAATTTGAGCCCAGGTATTCCTGACCACCATGTATGGTGCTTTTGTGCTAGTGAGGCAGGAAAAGGCAGTTTATTTCAGTGATATACTCTTTTATTTCTGAGATCTCACCCAGAATGCTGGCCGGTCTGAACTCCCTCCAGAAATTACTTTGTATATATTTTGTGGTTATAGCTGTCCACCAGCACTAACCATTGAGAGGTTGGAGAAATGCCAGTTTTAGAAGGCGGAGATGGAATTCATAAGGGCACAAAGGGTCAGGAAGAAATCTGTTTGGATCCATACAAGCTAGAAGCTATACTATAGCTGGGTGATTGTTGTTGTTGTTGGTCCATTTTTGAAGAGGACCAGTGATGTCACTGGGTGATGTCTTGGCTTGTATGTGAATTGAATTTAAATTCAAAGGCAGTGAGGCAATTTTGCAAAGGCATCAGCCTTACTCTCTGAGTTGGGTACCTCTGCCTCTATAAAAGATCTATGGATGCTCTGTGTGACGCTGCTTGGCCTCACCACTCTACTTCCACTGCATTCCTGGTTTTCTACTTGGATGGTGCTCCGTCATCTATCTAATGAAGAACCCCAAGGTGTTCCAGTGGACACCAAATGAGAGAGGGCACAAAATAACCTGGAAAAACCAGTTCGCCTTAGATTCTATCTAATTATATGTAGCAGGGACCATCTTGCCACCCCCATAAAACATTTAGAGGTCTGGTCTTCCTGGTTCCATCTGATCATGTACAAGCTTTAGGGCCACTTCCAGCCATGTATAATTCAGAGCTAAAAGAGATCATCCTCTGAGATAGCAAAGAGTTTCCTAACTGGCTTCATAGCTTCATGACTTAGTGGACATTTTAATAGAAGAGAATGCTTCTATGTGAAGCCTTTTGACTGCAACCCTCTCATGTGGCAAGCAGTTGTATTCTGTCTTGACTCTCCTATGTGGCCCTGGCCACACATACAGGGATTTGCCGGAAACAGCTCATTGTGAAGTTCAATACGTTCTTTCACAGGATACAGTACTCTCTTCCATTCTACATACCCTTGTCTAATTATACGAACTGAAGCAAGAAAAAACTATACAACTTGAGAGAGATGATCAAAGCTCTTCGGACACCATCTTGAGTGTAGACACCCTCTCAAAGAAAAGCACTACACTATATTTTGACAACACTAACCACAAAAACCCAAAATACTTTTAGATTACATGCTGTTTGATCAGTGCCAGATTCACTAGATTTTATCTTCAGTAGGTTCGACATCATTGTCACTTATGTCCCTGGACATCCCAACCTTCTGAATTTGGAAGAAATAATCCAAGAACCCAAAGAATTGATCACTCTGACAAGTTCTCCCTTCTGCTGACAAGTCCTACAGCCATCAAACCTCAGCCAGAGCTAACATACAGCAGTAGCTGGGAGATGCCTGTACTCAGGCATAGTTGTTAAAGCACGAAACCCATACCCAAGAAAGGATGGATTCTTACACCTCTTCTCTTACCTATATAGCCCTCCTGAGGAGGACTCAGTATCTACCACGGCAACCTGGTGGCCCATTCAAATCCATACACATGGCCATTTGTGACTTCTTGTGGCCTCAGATGCAACATGACATTGGCCAGTAGGTTCAGTCATGGGAAGAATGTGCTTGAACCAAATATTCACCACGTCAGCTGGCAGTCTTACAATAACCCTGGCGAACCTTCTTACTATACTGGGTAAGTCACAGACTCCATCCTAGGGATACAATGCCACGCTAGCCAAAATGACCCACTTCCTTCCTGTCTTGCACCTCTTTCATCTGCCGATGGTGCCTATCCATTCCTGAAGCAAAGTTTCCAGTTCACAACCAGTCCCCCTCTATATCACTCCAACCAGAGCCCTTGGTTTAGTTCATATTTTTAAACTGCTCTGTTTTGACCATTTAGATTATTCTGGCATGTCATCCCCAGTCCGGAAGGCACTCAGAGAACACCAACTTGACTGACATGGTACATCTGGTACTATACTTCCTGTCATTAGAAAGACTAATCCACTGTTACCTAACAGAATTCTCTGATGATGACTTAGTCTGCTTGCCCATCCATTGGATTTTTATGTGACTCTCCAGGGCTAAGTCTAAGTATAGAACGCAACACAATAATTCCTTTTGTTGTTTTTGTCCATTTTGTGCGCTAGCCCAGGATCGCCATTCTTTATTCCCGTAGAGTCTTGTGCTTTATCACTCTGGAACATCCTGACAGTAGGCTGGTCCCCATTCCCCATTGTTGAGTTCCCTCTGGGGCTTCCATTTTGGGCACAGGCCCAGTTTGGCCATGCTTTATTCTCCTCCCATCTGTGCATCTGACTCCAATCTGCTTATGGGCTTTCATCCAGCTGAACTTGGCCTTCACTTTGTTTCTCGTATAAGACACTCCATCATCATTTCTGCACCTTCGCACTAACCATTCACCATGCCTGTAACATACCTCCATGTCATGGTATTCCTCTCTTCCTTCAAGATACAACTCAAGCACCACCTTCCATATGAAGCCTTCTCTGATTCTAGGTGGAACAAGGGCTAGGGCAGCAGGCCTGGAGTCTGGAAGACCTGAATTCAAATCTAACTCCAGACACTCACTAGCTCGGTGACTCTGGGCAAGTCACTTAACCTCTATTTGCCTTGGTTTCTTCATCTATAAGATGGCAATAATAACAGCCCCTTCCTCTCAGGGTGGTTTTAAGGATCAAAAGAGAGAATAACTAAGAACTTAACACAGTACCTGGCACAAAGTAAGCACTATATAAACATTAGCTATGGTGATGAGGATGATCTCCACTACCAGTGTTATCCCTCCTTAGCTACTGCCTGTTAATTACTTTGTGTGTGTGTGTATGTGTGTGTATGCACATAAACATACACATGTGTATACATGTGAATATATGTATGCATGCATATATGTATATGTTTATATGCATGCATGTATATATGGAAAAACATGTATATGTACATATATGTGTATATATTTGTGTGCATATCATTTTCCCCTTACAATGTTTAAAATTTGTTAACATTTGTCTTTAAGTTTTGAGTTCCAAATTCTATCCCTCACTTCCTCATTCCACTCCTCCCTCCCTGAGACCTGGGTATGTATATATATATGTAGACAGAATAATACATATATATATATATACTTTATACTATAAAGTATACTGTATATACTATATGTCAGTATACATAGAAACAAATATATGTGTGTCTATACATATATGTATATACAAGTGCATATATATGTGTATGTGTATATGTGTATATATAATGTGTATATGTATGTAATCAGTAGAATATAGGCTCCTTTGTGGGGATTATTTCATTCTTCATCTTTGTGTCCATACCACTATTTCAACAATCCGGCTAGCAGCTCCCATGGGGGGTGTAAAATCAACAACAACCAGGACACAGAATGCTGCAAGTTCAGGTTCTTTTGATCTGCTTTACTAAGGAAAGCAATGATAAGGGGTTAACAATCTTACTTTAATCCAGCATACAAATATCATTCACTTAGTTCAGGGGAAAAAAGCCAGCACCCTGAACTTCAGAGCAAATACAAACAAATTACATACACACATTTATAAACAGACCAAATACAATTCATAGTTACCAAGGAACCATCAACATCTGAGTTCAACCAGGAGCTCGACAAAGGCTGGCCCAGAGTCACGAGTGCCACTCCTGCTGTGGCTCAGAGCTCCGAGAAAAGAAAGTCAACCCCTGGTTTTATATATCTTGTTCAGGGTCAAAGGTGAGTCACACATGCGACTCACCCACGTGACCTAAAATCGTCACAAAAAGGCAACTTAAATCCATGTGATCCAAAAGCCTCTGATGTCACAAACATGTCACTCAAGCCCATGTAAACTAGGCTTTCCCTTGAGGGAAGGAGATCATTAAGGACTCCTAATTTAATCAAGGAAACAAAGGCCAAACTCTTCAAGGGCACTTGGTTGAATAAGTGCTAAAAGCCCATCTTGATTCCCAATACAACCATCTAGCACAATACTTGACACATAGTATTGATTATTAATAAATATTCACTGATTGATTGCTTTTATTGTTGCTTCATAGGATAGCCTCCATTCACACAGGTAGCAAGTGCTGTGTCTAGGATTTAATAGATGCAAGATTTAATGGGCCCAAGGAGAGGATGTAAAAGCTGGTCCATAATGTGATGACCTGGAACTGGTGGAGGCCTTTCACCAAAGCCAGCCCACCGACAAATGGCTTTAAGATTCATGTAGAAATTCTGAAGGGAGGTGTGGTGTTTGTGCCCATGGCCCAAGATGGGCTAGAAAAAGGTGTGGTGAGCCACGTCTATGACTATTATTATGTCAGAACTGGTTAGAGGCTAGGAAATTCTAGCTGTTGTAATAAATCATCAGAACTTTGGTAAATCACCTCAACTCGGATAATGGGTCAAATCCATGCATTTCAACTTCTAAAAATCATTCCCTCACCTTTAATTCTCTACCTGGTGACAGGTCTCATCATCTGATCTTTATGACTTCATTGAAATATTATAATGTTCTAATCCTCTACAAATCTTCTGATAGGAATCATAGATTTAGAGGTAGGGAGGATTTCAGAGACTCTCATCCAGTCTTCTCATTTTATAGATGGGGAAACTCAAGGTCCATTGGGTTAAATATCTTGCCTAAGGGTCAAAAGGTAGCAAACCTCAGAGGTGAGACTGAACCTAAGCCCACTCTGCCACAGGGTATTCAGTTATATTTGTTCTCATTGTACTTGGACTCCACCTCCTTTACCTTAAGCTAAGACTTTTACTTGCTCCCATCCAGGATTTTTCATGTCACTAGCCCAGATCAGCCCTGCCTCTGTCCTGGCAGGACACAATAGTTATAATCCTAGCATTCATTTCAGAACTAGCTATTCTGCTATATTAGGGTAAATTTCTTCTTAGATTCAAGTACACAACGAATCAGGGGAAAGGATAAAGGTAATGCCATTTCATACAACCATAGTACTTCTAACAACTACAAAAAGAAAATGTACAAAAAGAAAGACTTTGAGACTATCACACTTTTTCTGAGAAGTTTAATTAATGTAAAACATTAGTAAGTGGAAAAGGTAGTCCAAAGGAGACTATAGCTGATCTCCTCCCTGCCCAAGCTCCACTTAATGACTATATTTTGGGCCCTCCTACCTCAGGGTGAACGTCAGTGTTTCTCTTTTGACCAACAACCCTGAGGGTCTTCCCCTCCCAGTTTGTTTGTTTTTTCTCTTTTTTTCTAATTAAAGGGGCCATCCCTTGACTCACTTCTTAAAGAGGCCTATTCACTGAATGGGTGTTACTCAAAGTGAGCACCTGAAAAGGCCTTAGCCTGAAAGGGCCAGGGTCCCCCATTGCATCCTGGGTCATCTCCAGTCATCCTGATGAATATCAGGCCACTGCACTCAGATGGCTCTGGAGGAGAAAGTGAGGCTGTGACCTTGCACAACCCTCCCTCACTCAAATCAAAGTCAACTGCCAATCATGTCATCATTTTTCTAATGTCATGGTCCTCTTTGAAAATGAAGGACAAGCACACAACAACAATGACACACAGAGAAACGTGGAAGACAAAGGCAAAATTGATTGAGTACAAACTCATCTGCAAAATATGGTAGATTAGAAGTAGTATCATATCACTATACCCAAAAAAAAAAAGGCCCAATGAGAGAAAAAAAAGAACCTGTAAGAAAGTCTGGCATGAGATCCAGTGAAGCAATCTTGTGCCAAAGCATTTGTGGATGAAACTGGAAATAATATAATGGAGAGAAATGAACAAATCAGCTAACATTTTTAAATGAAATTTTACTTTACATTAACTAAAAAATTTAATCTTTACTATTGTTTTTTATATAACATTCATTTCTGAACATCTCTTTACCCCTTTCCTACCAACCAAGCTATCTCTTATAGCAAATATTTTAAAAAAGAAGAAAAAGGAGTTCAGCTGACCCAACTAACTAATCAACCATGTTTGCCAGCACACACAATATTTCATACATATAGTCACCCCCCCTCTGCAGTGAATGGCGGGTGGCACATTTTCTCAACTTTTCTCTGAGACCAAGGTTGGTCATTATAATTATACAATGCTCAGTTTCATTTTATTGTTCTTTTTCAGTGACATTGTTGTAGTTATTGTGTATATTGGTTTCCTGGTTCTGACGACCTCTCTATATCAGATCATGTTCTTCTGTGGTCCTTTGAATTCTTCTTATTCATTGTTTGTTGCACCATGGAGATATTCTATTATATTCATGTAATGTAATTTATGTGACTAATATAATTTATGTAATATAATTTATGCCCAATGGTGTGGCACTTATCTGCTAGTGTTTTTTTTCTTGATATTTTTTGTTTCTGATAGTACTTACATGTCACTTAATTTCTCAGTGCCCATAAGATTTATATATATATGTGTGTATATATATAATATATATATATGTGTGTGTGTATACATATATATATATATATACACACACATATGAAAAAACCCCTCACCTTTCTCTCCCAGGGAGTCATCCCCTATAATAAAGAATAAAAACTAGTCAATACATCAAAAATATCTGATATGTGTGTTCCACAGTCATATTTTTTTAAGCTATACAGAGAATAAGAAGATATGTCTTTTTTGGTGCCCAGCTTGCTCATTATAATATCATAGCATTCAAGAATTTCATTTGTTTTAATGGTATAGTTCTTTACATTTACATGTTGTAGTCATTGTGTATATTGCTTTCCCAGTTCTCTTTACTTCTCTTTGCATCAGTTCATAGTATTCTTCCTAAGCTTTTCAGTATTCGATGTATTCAACTTTTCTTGTGGCATAGTAATATTCCATGACATTTACATATTATGACAGGTTTAACCATGCCCTAATCAACAGTCATATACTTTGTTTACAACTCTTAGCTACTATAAAAAATGCTGCTATAAACATTTTGTTATATATAGGGTCTGCTAGTATTTCAGTTCTGCTTTTTGTTGTTGTTACTTTTTGCAGACAATTGAGGTTAAGTGACTTGCCTAAGATCATGCAGCTAGTAAGCATGTGAGACCAGATTTGACTCAGCTTCTCCTAACTCCAGGGCCAGTGCTCTAGCCACTGTGCCACCTAGCTGCCCTTCTGCTAGTATTTTTAAAGATATCTATTCTCAACAATGATGAGTGTGGAAATACTACATCTTGACTCCACCACATCAGGTAATAATGGCAGTTAAGAAGATACAGTTGGGCATTTTTGGACCTGATAGACAGCAGAAATATGTTTTGAGGGTGATACAATTTTAAAAGTACTCATGGGGATCAATTTTTAAAAATTTTCTAAGACATAAGGATTCCAAAAGAATGGAAAAGATCATAGATGACATTTCCCGCCCCCCCCCAAAAAAAGGGAATGGAAAAGACATCAGTAACTAGCAGCCTACATGCCTACATTCTTATCTTTATATATTAATAATGGGTATACTTGATGAATACAAAAGACAGAAACAGGCAAATCTTTACAAGCATCTTTTCAGTCACACAACTGACGAGTCATTTTGAATAACCCCATTGACTCTTTAATGCGTTGATTTTGTTAAAAATGTTTTTGGCTTGGTTGAACAAAATGCAATCTTACAGATTTTCCTCACACATATTAAAATCACAGAAGGCTGTGATATAAATGAAGTATAAGGGTTATGATATGTACAGGCAGACAAAATGCTCTAAATCAGTCAGAACATGGATCCAACTGGACCTGTCATTTTCCACCTGGAGCAGAACTTCTCCATGGCCATGATTCCATATGCACTATTTTTATCCTCATATTCCCAACTTTTATCAACGTCTACCCAGTGTGTGTTTAATAAATGTCTGCTGAATTTAAATATCTGAGGAGAAATTCAAGTTTGGACTTTAAGTGAAAGTGGTTCAATCGATAAATATATTAACCATATGTCAATATATTTGATTGTCTTTGTAATTATAAGTCTTTTGTTTTATACATTTAAAAAAATTATTCTTGGAAGGGATCCATGGGCTTCAACAGATTGCCAAATGGGTCTATGACCCCCCCGCCAAAAGCTGGAACCCCTGCTGCTCAACCTATAACCAAACAAGAATTCTCTCTATCATCAAATCCCTGAGAAGAGCTTATCAAGACTGCCTGAACACCTCATGTCCTCAGCTGAGAAGGAGCCTCCTCCCTCCTGATGCAGCCTGTTACATGTCTGGGTTGCTCTAATTGTTAATTTTTTCCTTACATCAGGCCTAAATTTGCCTCTTTGCATCTTCCAACTATGTTCCTACTTCTTTCCTCTGGGGCTAAGCAGAATCAATTATTTAAAATCATTCACTTTAAAAAATTACAGTTCCTAAATACCTCAGCTTTTGCTTGCGATTAATGGCTTCTGAAATCTTGAAATTAGAGCTTTTTAGAATTGGTAGTTTGAGTCAATTCCCAGCTCTGTCACTTATTTCCCCATCCATACAATGCCTACCTAACTAGGTCATATATACATATTCATTATTATAAAGCATTTTATGATCTTTTAAGGACAAATGAGCATTTTTATTTGAATCCTTGAATAAAACCTGACATGAATATATTGTCACAATAGACTGTTGTTTTTCTTCAAAAAATATTTTGCTGATTAGAGGAAGTAACCTGTAGAAAAATTATCATTTTTAAAGAAAATATTCCCTTTCATGTTCTTAAATGAAACAAAATGCCTAGCTGAAAGTAACAGAACTACAGTGCTACAGAATGCTGGAGATGACAACACTAATCGCCCTTCTGCTATATCTAGTCCAAATCCTCAAGTTTTCCAACTGAGAAAACTAAAGCCCAGAGAAATGTAGTAATTTGCCTGAGGTCATTTAGGGAATAAATTCATATTCAAATAGGAAAGGAACATTCTGGAGAAACAAGAACAAAAACCAAAAAAAAAAAAGTGGGAGTATTCATGCACTGCCTTTCATCTCCTCTTTCACTGAGAATATGGAGAGGATCGCTTCTAAGAAACAAAGACTTGCATTCGAATTCCAGTTCTGACACCTACTGGCTCTGTGACCCTGGACAAGTCACTTAACCTTTCAGTGCTCCGAAGCAACTCTCTAATACTGTATATTTATTGAAGAAAAGCTACTAATCTACATTAGTAGAGAATGTTTATCCTTCAGCTCTCTCCACCATGATGCAATCACTATTGGATTCACAAACAAACTCTATATGTAAGTTACTAAAGTGTATCTAGTTTTCCCAGGGGAACATCCCATGACCTTCCTCTCAGGGATATTGTAAAAGCAAATTGTGTTTGTCCTTCATTCCCAAAGAGGACCGTAACTTCAGGAAAATGATGATTTTGATTTGAGTGAGGGAGGGCTGTGCAAAGTCACCAGCTTCACTTTCTCCTCCAGAGCCATCTGGGTCCAGTGGCCAGATATGGATCAGGACAACTGGAGATGGCCCAGGATACAATGGGAGACCCTGGTCCCTTTACGCTAAGGCCTTTTCATGTACTCACTTTGAGTGAGGTAACGCCCATTCAGTGAATAAGCTTCTCTAAGAGGTGAGTCAAGGAATGGCTCCTTTGATTAGAAAAAAGAAAAAAAAAAATCAAACTGGGAGGGAAGACCCTCAGGGTTGCTGCTCCAAAGAGAAACAGTTACCACTGACATTCACTGGAGGTAGGAGCACCCAAAATATAGCCATTAAGTGGAGCTTGGGCAGAGACCTATTGTAGTCCAATCTATGGGTCAGAAGAGAGAGAGAGAGAGAGAGAGAGAGAGAGAGAGAGAGAGAGAGAGAGAAGGAAGGAAGGAAGAAAGGAAAGGGAAGGGAAGGGAAGGGAAGGGAAGGGAAGGGAAGGGAAGGGAAGGGAAGGGAAGGGAAGGGAAGGGAAGGGAAGGGAAGGGAAGGGAAGGGAAAGGAAGGGAAGGAAGGAATTTAGCCAGCAAACACCAAGTTAACTGGGGAGCTTCCAGACATCAAAATTTACCTTCCTTCAGAGAGAAGGAGAAGGAGAGGAGGAGCAGGAGAGGTGGAGCTGAGTTACCCAACTGCCTGGGTCCCTATTCAGGCAGCTGGGACTACTCACAGGTTGTGTTTGTGAGAGAGGGCTCTGCAAGGTCACCAACCTCACTTTCTTCTCCTTTCTCTGGAGGAGCCAAGCAAATAATATTTAAGAGGAGAAATTCCAGTTCCACAGAGGAAAAGAAATTGTATGACTTGGAAGTAACATTTAGTACTTTCTTGGACAGGGGCTTAAAAATAAAGTATGGGGTGGGGGGCGGAGCCAAGAAGGTGGCCGGAAAGCAGGGACTTGCTTAAGCTCTCGCCCAGGTCCCTCCAAACACCTGTAAAAAACAGCTCCGAACAAATTCTAGAGCTGTGGAACCCACAAAATAGCAGAGGGAAGCAGGGCTCCAGCCCAGGACAGCCTGGATGGTCGCTGGGAAGGGTCTATCCCATGGAGCTGAGAGCGCAGCAGAGCACAGCCCAGTGTGGGCTACGCCAGGACCAACCAGACTGGGAGCCAGGTGGAACAGGCCATAGGGCCCTGAACCATTGCGCTGTGGCAGTTACCAGACTTCTCAACCCATAAACACCAAAGACAGCAGAGCAGGTTAGTGGAAAAATTGTTAGATTGGAGTTAGAGGAGTGCACAGTTGGCCCCAGCCCCAGGGGCGGTGCAGGTGGTACAACTCCACAGCTTCTTCCAGAGCTCCAGCTGCGGTTGCTTCCTGCCCCAGGCCCACCTGGTGGGAGGAATTAGGTCGCAGATCAGAGAGGAAATGCAGAGACTGCTTTGCCCTGCTTGGATCTGGCTCACGGCCCCAGTTGGTGGTTCTTGGGGGAGGAGGAGCGCTGCTGTGGCAGAACTTGCTGTGTAGAAGTAGCTCTGAAAACAGCAGCACAGCCCCTAAAGCTTGGGACAAAGTACTCTCTACTCTACAAGCAGTCATACCCTGACAAAAAGCTCAGGGGTCAAGTAGTTGTCTGGGAACATCAACAGAGAGTGAAAACAGACTCAGATTCAGATTCAGACGTTAGAATCTTTTTTTGGTGACAAAGAAGATCAAACCATACAGCCAGAAGTCAACAAATTCAAAGAGCCTACATCAAAAGCCTCCAAGAAAAACATGAACTGGTCCCAGGCCATGGAAGAGCTCAAAAAGGATTTGGAAAAGGAAGTAAGAGAAGTAGAGAAAAATTGGGAAGAGAAATTAGAGTGATGCAAGAAAATCATGAAAAACAAGTCAATGACTTGCTAAAGGAGACCCAAAAAAATACTGAAGAAAATAACACCTTAAAAAACAGACTAACTCAAATGGCAAAAGAGCTCCAAAGAGCCAAAGAGGAAAAGAATGCCTTGAAACACAGAATTACCCAAATGGAAAAGGAGGTCCAAAAGACCACTGAAGAAAATACAATCTTAAAAATTAGAATGGAGCAAGTGGAAGCTA
Organism: Trichosurus vulpecula; assembly: GCF_011100635.1. Classification (NCBI taxonomy): domain Eukaryota; kingdom Metazoa; phylum Chordata; class Mammalia; order Diprotodontia; family Phalangeridae; genus Trichosurus; species Trichosurus vulpecula. The sequence continues at coordinate 104,026,066 of NC_050578.1, read as the reverse complement.
GTAACTTTATGAGAAATCAAGATATTATAAAACAGAACCAAAGGAATGAAGAAATGGAAGACAATGTGAAATATCTCATTGGAAAAGACACTGACCTAGACAATAGATCCAGGAGAGATAATTTAATAATTATTGGACTACCTGAAAGCTGTGATCAAAAAAAGAGCCTAGATATCATCTTTCAAGAAATTATCAAGGAGAACTACCCTGATATTCTAGAGCCATAGGGTAAACTAGAAATTGAAAGAATCCACCAATCACCTCCTGAAAAAGATCCCAAAAAGAAAACTCCTAGGAATATTGTCACCAAATTCCAGAGCTCTCAGGTCAAGGAGAAAATATTGCAAGCAGCCAGAAAGAAACAATTTGAATATTGTAGAAACACAATCAGGATAACACAAGATCTAGCAGCTTCTACATTAAGGGATCAAAGGGCTTGGAATATGATATTCCGGAGGTCAAAGGAGTTAGGATTAAAATCAAGAATCACCTACCCAGAAAAACTGAGGATAATGCTCCAAGGAAAAATATGGATTTTCAATAAAATAGAGGACTTTCAAGCTTTCTCAGTGAAAAGACCAGAGCTGAATAGAAAATCTGACTTTCAAACACAAGAATCAAGAGAAGCATGAAAAGGTAAACAAGAAAGAGAAATCATAAGGGACTTACTATAGTTGAACTGTTTTGTTTACATTCCTACATGGAAAGATGATGTGTGTAATTCATGAGACCTTTCTCAGTATTAGGGGAGTTGAAGAGAATATACATACATATATATATATATATATATATAGACAGAGGGCACAGGGTGAGTTGAATATGAAGGAATGATATCTAAAAAAATAAAATCATGTTAAGGGATGAGAGAGGAATATATTGAGAGAGGGAGAAAGGGAGAGATAGAATGGGGTAAATTATCTCATATAAATGTGGCAAGAAAAAGCAGTTCTGTTGGAAGGGAAGAGGGGGCAGGTGAGGGGGAATGAGTGAATCTTGCTCTCATCATATTTGACTTGAGGAGGGAATAACATACACATTCAATTGGGTATCTTACCCCATAGGAAAGCAGGGGGAAGGGGATAAAAAAGGGGGGGATGATAGAAGGGAGGGCAGATAGGTGCAAGAAGTAATCAAAAGCAAACACTTTTGAAAAGGGACAGGGTCAAGTGAGAAAATTGAATAAAGGGGGACAGGACAAGATGGAGGGAAATATAGTTAGTCTTTCACAATATGAGTATTGTGGAAGTGTTTTACATAATGATACATGTGTGGCCTATGTTGAATTGCTTTCCTTCTTAGGGAGGGTGGGTGGGGAGGGTAGAGGGGAGACAATTTGGAAGTCAAAAGTAGAAAGGAGGAGAAAATTTGTAACTCAAAATCTTGTGGAATTCAATGCTGAACACTAAAAAATATTAAATAATAAAATATGAAATTAAAAAATTAAAATTAATAAAATAAAGTATGAATTATAGACTTTGTAACAAGAAAATCAATTGACTGAGTCTATTCATTCAATGTGAATTATGTTAACTCCTGTTCTTCAATTTCCTGAAAAACAGATGAGGTGCTGAGTCAAACAGACCTGCAATTTTATCTGTGAACTTTCTCCCCTAACAAGGATAACAACTGTGTTTGGTTTTTTTGTTGCTCTTGAGTCATTTTCCAGTAATGTCCAACTCTTTATGATCCCATTTTGGATATTCTTGGCAAAGATATTGAAGTGGTTTACCATTTCCTTCTCCAGCTCATGTTATAGATGAGGAAACTGAGGTAAACAGGGTTGAGTGACTTGCCCAGGATCATATAGCTAGTAAATGTCTGGGGCCAGATTTGAACTCAGGTAGATGACTCCTCCTGATTCCATGACCAGTGCTTTATCCGCTGCTCCACCTAGCTGCCCATGTCTGGTTTAGAGGGAAGTATCCTAAGGTATAGCTAACATCAGAGCAGGTTTGAATTTATGTAGCTGAAAAAAAAAATCCTATTTTTACAAAATTATACCGAATTGTAGACACTTTAAACTTACTCAGACATAGACTTTGTTTTGTTTTGTTTTTGAAAGATATGGTATTCAAACAATTACTTATTTTGCCTTACTCATAAAAATATTTCCAAACTGGTTCACTTTTAGGGACTGCTGCAATGATAGATGTGCCGTTCTTCTCACTAGACCTGAATCAGCTAAATGAGCCTGTACTCAAACTTCTTCATGACTGTCGAATGTGCAACTGAAAGTTTTTCCTCTACTGTAGAGGTAAAGAATGCCTCATACTTACATTTGGAGGGACATTAGGACTGATAAAGTTTACTGTTTTTTCATTTCAATTTAGAAATAGACAATGGAACCCCGGTGAACCCCAATTAGTCTGACTCCAAGCCCACTAATTTATTTATTGGGCGGCATATCAGCAGCTAGGTGGCACAGTGGATAGAGTCCCTGGCCTGGAGTCAGTAAGACTCATCTTCATAAGTTCAAATCCAGTCTCAGACACTTACTAGCTAGGCAAGTCGCTTGACCCTGTTTGCCTCAGTTTCTTCATCAGTAAAATGAGCTGGAGGAGGAAATGGCAAACCACTCCAGTATCCCTGACAAGAAAACCCCACACAGGCTCATGAAGAATTGGACATGAACAGCAACAATTAGCTGCATCTGGGCTACTGAGCTGACAGTAGCTATGAGGAGGAAGCACAATATCCCCCTCCCTCCATCCATATAGACACCCTTGGGCAAAGATCCACTTAGTCGATTGTGCTGCTAGTCAGGTAACCTTAGGCAGTTTATTGGGCATCACTGGGTCCTATAGATAAAATGAGAGAGTTGCACTAAGTCAGGAGTTATTTTTGTTGTTTTTTTTTTAAATAAATGTTTATTTACATCTCGAGTTTTTTTTTTCCTTACATCGCCATATTTTTCCCACAGTATTTCTTCCCCCTCTCAGATATATATAATGTTTTTAAAGAACAAAAAGAAAAAAAACAATCAACATAACTCATCCATACATTGAAAAAGTCTTAAAATACATGTAATGTACAATACTTGTGGGTATCTTCTTGTATCTCTTCTTTTGAGCCATGTTCTTTAAAATTTTGCAAAATTCACCCTTTTTGTAGGCAATTGTTCTATTTAAATCATTATAGTTACTATTTATATTGCTTTACTGGCTCTTGCTTACTTCACTCTGTATCCACTCAAGTATATCTTTCTATGCTTCTCTGAATTTATCACATCCATCATTTCTTAACAGCAGTATAGTATTCCACTATATTCATGTATCACAATCTATTTAACTCTTGCTCAATAGATGAATATCTACTTTTTTCCACTTTTTTTGCTATTAATGTTTTGATGTACATTGGGACTTTCTTTTTATCACTGGTTTCCTTGGGATGGAACCCTAATAATGGAATTTCTAGGTCAAAGGGTATGAGCATTATAGCCACTTTATTTGCATAGATCAGAGGTTTTTAATGAAGGCTTCCAGGAACTTGTTTTTAATTATTTTAAATAACTGTATTTCAATGTAATTTGTTTCCTTTTAATTCTATATATTTTACTTCAGGCATTTAAAAAATTTCTGAGAAAGGATCAATTGGCTTCACTAAGACTGCAAAAAGGGTCCATGACAGAAAAAAAAAAAACATATTAAAAACCTCTAGATGAAACGATGTTTCAGTTCTAGCTCTAATATTTTAGGATCACAAAATTATTATACTTTACATTCAGGATGTGTGGTAAAGATTCATTTGTGTGTGAGGTGCATGTAGCGGGGGACTGGAGGTTGTGTGTTCAGATAAAGTGCTTTGAGAAGCATAAATGAAAAGGAGAGCAAAAGTTTTAAATAGCAGTAACAGGGAGAGAATGCTTGCCTGTTTGGGTCTAAGTCCTGTTTCTAGTATGTAAGAGATGCATGTGTGGCCTGACGTGCTGCATGGGCCTCTTATCTCTGCCGTTTTGCTTTTTACTCCTTCCTTTCAAGACTAGTTTGATAAAGGTGGGATTTGTCATCGAGAAAGATAATGATATGAGTGATTACTACTTTGTTTTAATATTTAAGCCTACCCATGGTCACCAATTCACTCCCCCTTCAGACTGAAGATAGCTGATTCATCACTTCCATTTCTCAGAGAAGAACTTGGCAGAGGGTGAACAATGGCTGGAAGCATGAGATGGCAAAAAAAAAAAAAAAAGCTTCAGCATTTTGCAGTTTGGAAAGGCTACAGGATGCCCTTTACATATTATATAATGGAGCCATTGGAAAACTGTCTCTGAAATCAAAGGCTTCTTGCCCAAAGAAGAGTGTGTGTTTATTCCTTTAGAAAAAAAAGTGCTGTATTGTACAAGTTCACAGTTTCCTATGTAATTTTTTTGTTGTTCTTCGTACATTAAAAATGCTGGTGTTTGTTCATTTTTAAAGTCAACAACAAAAAGATTTTTAGAATATGGAAGTATGAAAAGAAGCAAGACCTAGAGGAGATGCTTAGGGCAAATTGGATATAACAAAGCCCATACTAGAATATTTAATAAAGTTTCTTTTGAAGGAGCTTACCTGCTAATATGTTAATTTCTTTATCTATTTAAAAAAATATTTGTAGAAAAAGGCAGTGAATATTCTTCTAAGGGAAGCTTCAGGAGAAGCACAAAATTGTTTTCTGCCCATAATAATAATAACTGATATTTATGTAATACTTTAAAATTTATAAAGCTCTCTTCATAAATTCTCCTATTTGAGCCTCATAACAGCCCTGTGATGTAGGTACTTTAGGTATTGCTATCGTCATTTTTTTACAGATGGGGAAACTGAGATTCAGAGGTTAAGTAGCTTGTCTATGGTTACAAACTTGGTATGTGTTTAAGGTATGATTCAAACCCAGGTGTTCTTGACTCAAGGTGCAGCACTCTATTCACTTGGCCACAATGCCTTACCACAAAACAAATAATCAATTCATTTCATTTCAGTTCCAATCAACATAACATTTGTTGAATTCCTACTAAATAATAGTCATAATGTTTGTATAGCAGCTACTACGTAGCAGGCACTGTGCTAAGCACCCTACAATAATTATCTCATATGAACCTCATAACAACACTGGGAGGTGTTATTATTATTATTATTATTTTACAGATGAGAAAACAGAAGCAAACAGAGTTAAGTGACTTATCCAGGGTCACACAGCTAGTAAGCATCCAGGCTGAATTTGAACTCAGATTTTCTTGACTCTATGCTCAGTGCTCTAGCCACATCACCACCTAAGTGTCAGGCACTGTACTAGGCACTGTAGGCATAAAGACAACCGTGGAATAGACCTTATCATTAAAGAGCTTACATTCCACCATCCACTCCCTTTAAGATATATATGGGGAATAAAATTAAATAAATAATTTAATCTCTATCTTTGATACTACAAATTGTTAATCACCCTAAGTAAGCATCTATTTTCAAAACCATTTTAAAGTTCTACTTAAGAACTCAAATGAATCTGTGGTCTTATCAATGTGAATAGTCCCTCTAAAAATGCAGACTATAACCCAACCATGCCTAGGTGGCCCATTGGATAGAGCAGTGGGGCTGGAATCATGAAAGCCTGAGTTCAAATCCAATTCCCAGAGACTTATTAGTAACCCTGGCTGCCTCAGTTTCCCCAGTAATAAAATGTTGATCATAATAGCACTTACCTCTCAGGGTTGTTGTAATGATCAATGAGACAATATTTGTAAAGCATTTAGCACAGTGCCTGACACATAGAAAAAGCTTAATAAATATTTATTGGCCACTTAATAAATGTTCATCCCCTTCTCCCTCATGCCTGTCCATCCTATATTATTTTTATCCATGTGTACCCATAAGTTTGCCACAAGGAATCAACTTAAAGAGGGAGACATTCCTCCATTTCTCCTGACACTGTAAGGAGGAGATAGCTGCCTATCATCCCTTGCCTTCCCCAGGGGATCAGGATAACTTCTCTTTCTTTCATATGTTTTGTAAGGTATCATCACTGTCAAATCTTCACATCAACTAAAGGTTAGAAAATATGATTATAGTGTTGATTCATTTGCCTTGATTTACTAGAGATGCTTCTTCATCAGTGGAAGAGTATGTGGGTAGTGATGGTGGCACGGGATAGGGGGAAGAAAAGAAACAAGAGTTTCAATGAAGCATTGAAGAATAAACAAATGAGAGCAGAAGGAAGTTCAGAGACACAGACATGCAAGACATTTTTGGTGCTATCCTATTAAATTTAAAATACGCTGTAAAAACTACATGAGAGAGCTTCATAGTCTTACATACTACACAATCTTTTTTGTTGTTTTTTGTATGTTAGAATGTTCTGCTTGCTAAGTTCACAAGAGAGAAAATACGACTATGTTATATGCTACTGATGCCTTCTCTGTTCCCCCAATTCAGATAATGACCTGATTCCTTAACCTCCCCCTTTGTTTTCACTTCTTTAATGCATTTATCATGCAATCATTGCCCACCTATCTGCTTTCCTGGACTTCTCCAGAAACTCATCCTTCTGCAAGATGAAATCGACTGTGAAACTCTCAACTCCACAGCGCATTTCTTTCCGCTACTTCAGGATTTCATCATGCTCTTGAGACCCAGGTAACCTCCTTATCACACACACCCCACGCTCACCCTCCAAGTTCCTTCCCTCTCTGTTTTTCAGCTTCTTTCTATGTGTTGTCTTCCCCCATTAGACCATGAGCTCCTTGAGATCAAGGGCTGTCTTTTTGCCTTTCTTTGTATCACCAGTGCATATAAGGCACAGTGCCTGGCACATAGTAGATGCTTAGTAATTCCTTACTGACCAACTCTAATATTGCAAAATATAGTTGTGATTATGTTGCAGCCCAGTGCTAGGCTATAAAGACAGGGACATCTTATCTAAATTTTGTTTCTCCTCTAGCATTAGCACAGTGCTCTGTCACATAGTAAGTACTCAATAAATTTAGATTCTTCAAGGTAGTAGAAAGGGTCAGCTTCTAATCCAAAAACTAAAAGAGCTAGCCTGAAACTAGATTTTGCAATTGATTTCAGCAGAGCCATGATAGCTAGGAAGTTTCGCACAGCACAGGTTTAGGCCAAACTTTGCCCTGGCTAAGTGGCATAAACTGGGCCTTTAACTGGAGGGTAAGGGACACTGAATTCTGAAATGTTGGCAGAGAAAAGGAAACATCAATATGAATCCCCTATTAGGAAGAATGCCTAGGTAGTGGGAGAAGTTCATCCCAGGGTGGGATAGGGAGTTCATCCCTGCTCGAGGATCTGATAGCATCCCATACATTAGCCAAATACTCCTACTAATTAGGTGATGCTCCTGTTACTGATGGATTGAAATTATTGTCAGCCCCCTCTAAATTAGGTGCCCTGGGGCAGAACTCTAGTCACCCAACTTAGTTATGGTTCTGGATTTTAATAGGCAAAACGAAGCTGTTGTGGGGTTGATTTTTTTTTTTTATACTGCAAAGCTCTTTCCTCAGACGGTATACTACAAAACACACAAGCAAAGCAAAGGTAGCCATAAAGGAGAGTTTCCACCTCGTGACAAACCCCAGGAGAACCACAGCAGCTGCAGCTTCTCCTGAGGAGGTGTCTGTTTAAATCAGGAAACAATCCAGGTGGCAGAACTTGCAATGTCTCAGGATAGTTAGGTCCCACCCCTGCCTGGGAGTAAGAGATGAATCTCAGGTCAAGCAATGCCTCTCAAGTGGAAAAAAGTACCAGCTGTATCGAGAAAATGTTGGTGCTTAACGCTAGATTAGGAATCTTTGGTAACTTAGATCCTAACTAGGAGGATTTGCCTTGGCTGTTAAAATGTTAAATTATGAAGTAGGGCACAGTGGGACTAAGAGTTTCCTATAATTTTTAATTCAATAACATACAAAACACTGGATAGACAAAGATAAAAACAAAACCCATACCTAAACTCAAGAGACGTGTTCTAATGGAGTAAGAGATAGATAAATGTTACACAGATAAAGAAATACAATATAACTTAGGGAGAGACAGAATACCTGCCAGGCACCGTGCCGTGGGTATCCTGGTAGGAGCTGAATCCTGAAGGAAGCTAAAGATTCTGAGTGTTGGAGGCGAGTAGATTATGCCTTGTTGGGGATATGGGATAGCCTTGGCAAAGTCATGGGAGGAAGAGAATTAAATGTCACAGATTTAGATCTAGCAGGGACCTTAGAGTTCAACTAGTCCAGTTTCCTCATTTTAAAAATGAGAAAATGTAGCCCAGGAAAGTTCAGTAACTTACCCAGGGTGATTTGAACCCAGGTCCTCTGACTCCAAAGCTAAAGTTCTTATCTTTCCATTATACCTATGGCCTCCTCTAAGTCAGTTTTGCTATTAGTATTGGAATGAGTTTTTCTATATCAAATTCATTTTGGTCAAGAGAAGGTAGACAGATTCAATATGTCCCATGATCAATAAAAGGAACATTTTATGACATTCCTTCCTTCACTTAACAAACATTTAATTTAGTACTTTACTATATGTAAGTCATCATGCCAGGTACTATTGTGAATTTCAATTCCTGTATATAAGTGACTGACAGTATTCTCCAGGCAAACCATTTAACCTCTCTAGGCTTCAGTTCGTATTCTGTAAAATGAGAGGATTGACCAGGGTGGCCTTGGGAGACCCTTCCAAAGAAAAACCTAAGATTCTAGTCCAACACTTTAATGTTACAGATCCAGAGCTGGAAGGAGCATCTGATGCATCTAGTCTAACTCTCTCTTTAAAAGTGAGGAGACGAAGACCCAGAGTGGCCAGAAAACTTGCTCAAGGTCACTTAGGTAGCAAACAGCAGAGCTGGATTCAAACGTGGATCCTCTGACTGAGAAATCCAGCATCCTTTCTACTGTATCATGCTGCCTTTGAAGTGTCAAATTGCGTCACGTTCCCGAAGGGCAAAAACAGATACCAAATGCAAGTAGAAATTTTATCTAATTTACAGGTTCCAAACCACTTAGACAATTTTCTTCAATGGGTCTATCACTCAGAAAGGATACTGTCTCATATATGAATAGCACAATCCCACTATAACTTTGTAGACAACTTAGGTCTTTTGAGCTTTGCTATCGCCAAAAAATTAATCACTTTGAAACCAACTTGATGATAAATGTCTTTGAATTTAGCTAGACAGGTCTTTGGACAACAGAGTTATAGTTGAAGTCTTCCCAGCTTCATCTCCCTGGCCCTCAGTTTTCTCATCTGTAAAAGGAAGAGGTTCAAAGGCATCAATGTAAGAAAAAAAGGACCCATAGGTACAAAAAAAATTATAGCAACTCTTTTTGTGGTGGTGGTGTTATTGTTCAGCCATGTTCAACTCTTCATGACCCCATTTGGGGTTTTCTTAGCGAAGGTCCTGGAATGGTTTGCCGTTTCCTTCTCCAGCTCATTTTACAGATGAGGAACCGAGGTAAGCAGGGTTAAGTGACTTGCCCAGGGTCACACAGCTAGTAAGTGTCTAAGGCCAGAATTGAACTTAGGAATATGAGTCTTCCTGACTCCAGACCTGGGCTCTACCTCCACTGTGCCACCTAGCTGCTCTTTTCTGGTATTAAAAACCTGAAAATTAAGGGGGGGTTCCCATCAATTGGACAATGGCTAAATGAATTATAGTATATGAATGTAATGTAATACTACTGGGTCATAAGAAATGACAAAAGGGATGGCCCTTCTCCCATTGACTCCTCCTTTATTCCTATACCTCTCAACCCAACACCCCTACTCTACAAGCTACCTAACCCAAATACTGTGCTCTCTGGAATGCATGTTTCATAGGCAATAAACTAGAATTCATCTTAAAACTTTTCCTTTCTTGTTCATTCCATATCCCTGCACTCACTGAAACCTAGTTCACTCCTGATGACACAGGTTCCATGGTTACCCTTTCTAGCACTGTTGGCACTTTGACTCCTACCCAACAACTAAGAGGTCATGGCAGGGGAGTTGGATTGCTCCTTGTTCCCCACTGCTACTTTCTGGCTCTCCCTCTAACTCAGTAATAACCTCTCTTTCTTTGAGGTTCATTCAATCCAAATTTATCTCCTAATCAAAATTCTGGTAGCTATTGTCTACAGACCTCTAGAACACTCCCTCTTCAATAAGTTCAGTGCCTGGATCATAGTCTTTTCTCCCTAACTCTTACTCTCATACTAGCTGAGTTCAAACTACATATTGATACTCTCTCAAACACACTAACCTTTCAATTCCTCTACTTAATCATTTCCCACGATCTACTCCTCTACCCTACCTCAGCTACATACAGATGATAATACCCTGGATCTTGCTATCACCTGCAAGTGTTCCACATGTTCATGAACTCTGAAATCTTTTTATCTGATCATAATCTGTTGTCATTCTACCTCTCTCTTCTGCAATTCCAAACCTTGTTCTTTGTCACCCCTACTACATCTAATTCCTCTGCCCCTCAGTTCTTTCTTGGTGATTACCCTTGCATTGGTTTAACTTTGTTTTTGCTTTCCCATCTTGACCCTTTGATCAACCAGTTCAACTCTACACTGTCTTCTTTTCTAAAGGCCTTTGCCCTTTTGTCCTGTTGAAAATCTTAACCTTTCAAGACCTAGCCTTGAGATATTCCCATCATATACTGCTTTTGCTCTTCTTTCTCATGTGCTGATGATGGAAGCTGGAGAATATTGTGAAAGTGCTGATTAGCACTACATTACATTAAGTTTACATTACATAATCTTAGCTGGCCCCTTCACTGCAGTAAGGTATTCCTTTTATACCTCCCTAATCTATTCATTATTCCACTCACTGGAGCAGCTTGTCCAGACTTTTCATCCCTTCTCCAACCTCCCACTGCCTCCCTGCCCCCCCCTCAACTGAGAACCTTGCCTAACTCTGAGGGTTTTTCCCCTCCTACATTGATTTTTTTTTTTGACGAGGCAAAAGAGGCCATTCTCTGCCTTATTTCTTACCTAGCCTTAATCACTGAATGGGTGTTGCCTCAGACAGACTGAGACCTGTTGAAGACCTTAGCCTAAAAAGACCAAGGTCTTCTACTATATCCAGGGCCATCTCATATCTTGCTACTGGACTCAGATGGCTCCATGGGAGAAAGTGAGGCTGGTGACTTTGCTCAACCCTCCCTCACTGAAATCCAATTCACTTGCGTGCCATGGCATCACTTGCATGTCATGGTATCATGTCCATGATGTCATGGTCCTCTTGGAAATGAAGGACAAATGCCACCACTAACAAAATACTTTGTGGAAAAAATAGGCTATTTGGTGAGGATTTCCTGTTTTCCCCTTTTCATTTCATATCACTCAAATGCCTTTTGCCACTCTCTCCTTCTTTATCCCTGTTCCACATGAATAGGTGGACCTTCTCCTTGCCAGGCAAACCCCTCTACGTGCACAAGTGGTCCCATCCAATACTATCTTCTTCAGCAGATTGCCCCTTCTTATCATTCCTATTCTCTTACTATTCTTCAATATCCTCCTGTTTACTGGCTGTTTCCTTCCTTCCTACAAATGTGCTTGTCTCCCCCACTCTCAAAAAAACCCCAAACACTCAATAGATCTGTTTATCCTTGCTAGTTATCATCCTATACCTCTCTTCATTTTGTGGTTAAACTCCTTGAGGAGGCCTCTACAATGGTGGTGGGTGGGGGGGTCTCCACCTCCTTTCCTCTCACTCTTCTTAACTCACACTGATCTCATCATTAAATTGAAACTGCTCTCCCCAGGTGACCTTAATTGCCAAATCTAATAGCTTTTTCTTAACTCTCATGCTTCTCTTGAGGTTGCTGCAGCCCTTGTCTTGACATTATCTGTTGATCAGCCTCTTCTCCTTGATGCCAGGTTTTCATCACACTGCTTCTCCTGGTTCTCCTCCTACCTGTCTGACCACTTCTTCTTTGCCTCCTTTGCTGCATTTTCATCCAGGTCATGCCCATTAACTGAGGGTTTCCCTGGGATCTTCTCATCTCCCTCTATACTGTTTCCCTTGATCTCATCAGCTTCCCTAGATTCAGTTATCATCTCTATGCTGATGATTCTTATATCCCCTTATCTAGCCTTATTCTATCTGCTGACCTCCAGTCTTACATCTCCAGTTGCCTACTGCATATTTCAAACTAGGTGTCCCACAGACATTTTAAACTCAGCATGTCCCAAAGCGAATTTATTATCTTTCCTCCCAAAACCTCCTCTCTTCCCTAACTTCCCTCTCTTGAGGGAACCACCATCCTCAGTCCCCTGGTCTTGAAACCTAGGTGTTATCCTTGACTCTTCACTTTCCTTCACCCTCCATATACAAGCAGTTATCAAGATCTGTCATTTCTACCTTCACAACATCTCTCCTATATGCCCTCTTTCTCCCCTCTAAAAGTGCCCCTGTTCTGGTATAGGCCCTCATCATCTCACATCTGGACTATTACAAATGACCTTCTGGTTGATCTCCCTACTTCAAGTCTCTCCCCACTGCTACCCATCCTTGTTCTTCCTAAAACATAAATCTTGCCATATCACCCCCTCCCCTTCAAAAAACTGAAGTGACTCCCTCTTACAGCCAGGACCAAAAATTCAATCCTATGTTTGACTTTTAAAGGCCTTCATAATAATCTCCTCTCACCTTTGTTTCCAATGTTCTTATACCTTCCTCCACTGCAAATGCACTGGCTTCCTTCCTGTTCCTTGAAGAAAACACTCCATCTCCCTACTCTGAGCATTTTCGCTGGCTGTCCCCCATGTCTGATATGGTTTTCCTCCTCATTTCTACCTCTTGGATACCCTGGCTTCCTTCAAATCTCAGCTAAAGTCTGACCTTCTGCAAGAAGTTTTTTCCTGTCCTTAATTTCTTAGTACCTTTCCTACGAGATGACTTCCAATTTACCGGTGCATGTGAGAGCATGTGTATCTTGGTTGTACATAGTTGTTTGCATGTTGTCTCTCCTATTAGAACGAGCTTCTTGAGAGCAGGAACTGTTTTTTTTTTCTTTGTTGTTTTTTGCCTTTCTTTGTATTCCCAGCACTTAGTACAGTGCTTGAAATATAGAAGGCACTTAAAACTGTTAGTGAACTGACAGGGAAACTTATGAAGATTTGTATGAACCGATGCAGAGGGAGATGAGCAGAACCAAGAGAACAATCTATATAATAACACTGTAAGGACAAACAACTTTGAAATGCTTAAGTACTAAGAATTAATGCTATTAGCAACCATCATTCCAGATGATTCAGGGTGCAAGATGAGGAACATAATTTTTCACATGGCCAAAGTAGATTAATTTTGCTTTACCATATGTATTTGTTCCAAATGATTTTGTTTATTTTTTTTAATGGGAGCAGGTGGGATGGAGAAAAAAATAGATTTTTGTTAATTGAAAAATTATTTTTTTTTGCAAAAGGAAGGGGTTAAATGGCAAGATATCATTCAGCTCTAAATCCTATGGGTATTTTTTTTTTACTAACATGTCAGAGTTTGCACTCTTCTGGCATAGCCAAGGGGTACCTCCCTGACAAAACGAGGGCATCAAAATAGGACTGTGGTGGAAAATTATTAAATGGATTAAGAGCTTATCAGGTCTAATTCTGCAAAGTTAAAAAAAGAGGCACCGGAAAACAGTGACTTCCTCCTTTAAAAATGAAATAAACACGACAATCAGAAAAGCTTTTAGGGAAATTGGCAATGAACTTATATATGTGATATATATGCATTATACATATAAATGATTCAAATCTTCCTCTGAATCTTTGTCATCCTTTTATTCACAAATGGATTCTGTCCTAATTCAAATATCATCCTTTCTGCTTGCTGGGCCGCCTTTGAGATCCGTTAGTTCCTCTGCTGGTGCCTAGCCAAGGGATGTGAGCCCTGCCCTTGAGTCTCCTTCCTTTGTAGTTGTACGTGTATGTGTGTGGTTGCTTTTTTTTTTTTTCCTTTTTCTCTAATCCGAGCTCTTTTACGCTGATCCGCTGGAGGAGCATGTGCAGCTGCTTCTGCGCTCATTACAATGCTGAGCTAGAGTAGATGTCAGAATAGGAGGCGCGAGGCTTCCTAGGACCCAGGAGAAGCCCGTTCCTCCGGCTCTGCATTGCCTTTAGTGCGGACCGGCGTGCGGCTTCCTCCTCCTATCGTAGCCTCAGCGCGGGCGGGCAGGCGGGCACCAGGGCTAGAAGCCGCCTCCAGCCTAGACCAAGGGTAGCCGTGGGTGGGAAATCGCGAGCCAGAGCGGGGAGGGAGAAGGAAGGGGAGGGGGTCCGTTTGTTTGCCGGGCCGTGCCCTTTGCACTGATGCTCGTCTGGAAATCAGCGGGATTTGAATTTCATTATTCCCTCTATTAACGGGGTCTGTTTATTTATTTATTTCAAGGGGTGGAGAGGTCGTGGGGCATTGCCAGGGCTGCAGGTCTCTCTAGGCTTGCACTAGCGGTTGCCCCGCCCCCGCACCACCCAGGCTCACGCGCCCCAGGGGTAGGGCTGTGAGTGAAGCTTGGGTGGGTCAGGCCGCGGCCCGCAGGCATCCGCGGGGTGGTCTGAGGCCCTGGGGCGCTTGCCACGCCGGGTAGCCGCACGCCACAGAGCACTGGGATTGGGAAGCAGAGCGGGCGTCCCCGGGCCGCGGTGAGGTGGGCGGGGGTGCGTGACGCGCTCGCGCGCGGGCACATTGGATGCGTCTCTCCCAGGACTCCCTCCCCTCCCTCCCCTCCTCTCCAAAGAGCGGCGAATTGAGAGAGCAGGGTCGTTAGCCAGCAGCTGTAGCTTGCAACACCCCGTGGGGGCATTGTGTTTGTGTGCCTGCGTGGGCAGGGGGCGGAGAGGGCAGTAGTCGGGGGTCAGCCTCGGAAGTTTGTAGCCTTGCTCACAGCAGCCTCGCTCGTCTGGAGGCTGTTCCAGTCAGCGGGAGTTAGGAGGCTTTGGGGAGTATTGTGTATGCGTGTGGGGGCGTCAGGGAGACAGGGAGGGAGGCTACAATGGGCACCACCAGGCACAGCTGGCACTTGTAGAGCAGGGCCGCATCCTGAGTCAGGCAGGCTCGCTTATTTGGCTGCAGCTCCGTTTACACCCCTCAAAGCCATTACCCAGGAGAGAGGCGTAGTATGCTGGACCTAGGGGCCCCAGAGCCTTAAGGTGCATTCAGACAGAGTGCTGAATCCCATCTCCTTTGTGACTTCAGTGTCTGAGGAGATTTGGTTGGCATATTTTTGGTGAGAGGCTTAGGGGCTTTCCTCCCATTTCAATGGCCAACACACGGAGTATTGAGCTGGAACATTTTGAGGAGAGGGACAAAAGGCCGCGGCCAGGCTCCAGAAGAGGGGGGCCCAGCTCCTCAGGGGGCAGCAGCAGCTCAGGCCCCAAGGGGAATGGGCTCATCCCGAGCCCTGCACACAGTGCCCACTGCAGTTTCTACCGCACCCGGACCCTGCAGGCCCTCAGCTCCGAAAAGAAAGCCAAGAAGGCCCGATTCTACCGGAATGGGGACAGGTACTTCAAGGGCTTGGTATATGCCATCTCCAGCGACCGCTTTAGGTCCTTCGATGCCCTCCTCATGGAGCTCACCCGCTCCCTATCAGACAATGTGAACCTGCCTCAGGGAGTCCGAACCATTTACACCATTGATGGCAGCCGGAAACTCACCAGCCTGGAGGAGCTGGTTGAAGGTAAGAAAGTGGCAGGTGGCGGCTCTTCGGGTGCTGCCGCATGATGCTATTGTGGAGCAGGTGGAACAGCAGGGAAACTTCTATAGCGAATTCTTTCCATTTGCTAGCTCTCCATGCTCTCGTGTGGTGTTTCCCCTAAGGCTTTCCCAGCTATTGAAGCCTTGTATGTGCTCCTTTGCATACTGTGTCTAAAACTCACATATGTTCTATTTGCTTTAAAGTGCTTAATTATGTTTCAAAGATCAGCTCAAATACCACCTTCTATTTCCTGATTCCCTTCCTCCCACCATAGGTCCCGGTGTTCCCCATCCCCCCCTCCTATTACTTTCATATATTTTGTACATATACACACTTAGATGTATACATGTTGTCTCTTTCCAGTAGAATATAAGCTCCTTGAGGGCAGGAACTGTTTTTGTCTTTGTATCCCCAGGGACTAGCACAGTGCCAGTTACATAGTTAAGTGTTTAATAAATGCAGAATGAATGAGTGGGGTGCAAACCAATACAGAGAAAGAAGCAACTTTCCCTGCAGAGATAAGTACATCCCTTATATCATTTAGTTCTTTCACTGGGCTGACACTTGAATGACTAC
Organism: Trichosurus vulpecula; assembly: GCF_011100635.1. Classification (NCBI taxonomy): domain Eukaryota; kingdom Metazoa; phylum Chordata; class Mammalia; order Diprotodontia; family Phalangeridae; genus Trichosurus; species Trichosurus vulpecula. The sequence goes on along the minus strand of NC_050578.1, from coordinate 104,009,827 downwards.
TATGCCATAGCCGTATGCTTGGCATTTGGGAGATTAAAAAATTAGAAAAAGCACAATCCCTGGATTCTCTTGGAATTTATTCACAGGATCAAAGCCTGAGAACTGCAGGAGGTCTTCAAGGTTTTCTAGGTGAATCAACTTGTTTTCCATATGAGGTTAAACAGCTGGGATACAGCTAGATACAGTGGGGAAAAGCACTGGATTTGGAATCAAATGGCCTGTGTTCAAATTTCAGTGCCCTCTGCCTATTTGTGACCCTGTGCTTAGCAAGTCTCTTAACCTCCCTTAACGCTCACCTTGCTCATCTGTAAAATGAAGGGATTGGATCACATGTCCTCTTAGGGATCTTCCAGATCTAGATCTGTGATCTTCTGATGACAAAACTGAGGTCCTGTTGGGGTTACTTACAGTGAGTTGGGGCGTATGACACACAGATGACTGTAATGTACAAACTCATATGATAAGCATTTTTGGTTGTTTGGTTGTTTTTCAGTCATGTCTGACTCTTCATGACCCCATTTGGGGTTTTCTTGGCAAAGATACTGGAGTGTTTGCCATTTCCTTCTTCAGCTCATTTTACAGAGGAGGAAACTGAGGCAAACAGGGTTAATTGACTTGCCCAGGGTCACATAGGCAGTGCCTGAGGCCAGATTTGAACTCATAAAGATGAGTCTTTCTGACTCCAGGCTAGCAGTCAATCCAATGTGCTACCTACCTGCCATAAACATTTTAAAGAAGTACAAAATAAAGTTGTGTTTAAGGTAGAGGAGAATTGAAGATTTCATTAATGAGATGTCCTCTGATGAGTAATGCTTTAATGTACTGTACTTGGGACAGTACATTATTCACTTATTTGGAAGGACCATTGTCCTCAATGCTCTATGGTCTGTCTTTTCAATGGAGCATCTGTGAGTTTAGAGAGGTATGATTTTAGAGCATGATACAGGTTTTTCTGAGTAGAGCCATCTCTGTATTTGCAGAAAGTAGACTGGTGCAGTATTGTAAGTAAAGACCATTGGAGGCAGTAGATGATGACTCTGAATGAATAACCTCTACATTTTTAACTTCACTTGACACGGAGATCCCTTGAGTACACACAAAAAACATCATTTTATTTTAGTTGAAGAAGTTTTTTTTTTTTTCAGTTCTTCAGCAAAAGGGGAATATAGTGAGGAAGTCCCTGCCCTCAAGAACTTTACTATCTAGAAGGGAAAATAAGATAATCTTTAAACATTTATTAAGCACCTACTGTGTACTAATGCTTTGGGCTAAGTGAGGAGATAAAAAGACCAAAAGTGAAAGTCTCTACCTTCAGGTAGTTTACATCTTAATATGGGAAATGGCATGAACAAAGTGCATACAAAATTGACACAAAATAGTGTTGGGAGGGGGGATCCTAGGAATCAGGGAATCAGGAAAAGCTTTATATAGAAGGTGACATTTGAGCTCAATTTCGAAGGAAAGTAGGGATTCCTGAAGTCAACAGCAAAAGTTAAAGGTGAGGAGAAACTGCATTCTGAGTATGGGGAACAGTCATAAAGGTATGTTGGCAAGAATGGAATATCATGTTTGAGGAACGGGAAACAGGCCAATATGGCTGGACCAATGACAGTAATACAAGCTACGAGTTCATTGGAGAGATCCATGCCTGTGGTTTGAAAGATATGAGAAGGGAAAGTTTTTCTTATTCTCGGGGGACATATGGAAATTCAGGAAGAACTAAGTTGGGCCTTGGAGGAAGGAAGGATTTCAATAGGAGGGGATGGGCAAATGTTCCAGGCATGGTTTACTACATGGGTAAAAACCGGCATCTAGACTGGAAAGGGATGATGAGTAATCCAGTTTAGCTGGAACTGTTGCACATGAAATGGAATTAGAAGTTTGACACAATGATATTGAGGGGTGAGAACCTGGTTCCATATTTATATGGCATCCAGGAAGATGAGACAGAGCTAGATTATATTGATCCTAACTCCAGTGTGGTATGGTGGAAAGCATTGAATTTGGACTCAAGTACTTAGGTTCAAATCCCATCTTGTTCAAGTCTTTGGGTCTCAGTTTCCTCATGTGTCAAATGGAAGGATTGGACCAGATGACCTCTAAAGTTCCTCAGATCTTTTAGTCTATGAACCTAAGATCCATGTACTTGTGTTTTTGTATGTTACTGTTCAGTCATTTTTCAGTTGTTTCTGAGACTCCCTGTTGACCCCTTTTGGAGCTTTCTTGGCAAAGATACTGAAGTGGTTTGCTGTTTCCTTCAGCTCATTTTACAGATGAGGAAACTGAGGCAAACAAGGTTAAGTGACTTGCTTAGGTTCATACAGCTGTAAAGCATCTGAGGCCAGATTTGAACTCAGGAAAATGAGTCTTCCTGACTTCAAGACCAGCACTCTACCTACTTTGCTGCTACCTAACTGCTCCTTTCTAAATATAGTCAACTCTTGATTACTTGTGAGTAAGGAGAAGGCAGGGATGTTCATAACCTTTTGGCAGTGTCCAAAAGCCAATTCCTTTTCACCCATATTTCTTGGAGGTCACATTTGAAAATAGATGTGTCTTGTCTGAGAATTCACAGCACTTCTAATATACTTATTAAAGCTCTGCTTAAAAGACCTGTTTCAGAAGTCAGTCAAAAAGCACAATATTAAGTGCTTACTATGAGCTAAGCTGGAAAATTGTCCAACTTATCCATTCAGTGATCTGCTTTACCTTCTTCCTTGACCGCTGTGTCTTGATATAGGGAGACTAGCCTAAACTAAGTTTCACTTCTGCTTTCTAAACCCACTTTATTTGTGATCCCCTCCCTCCTCTTTTGGTTGGGGGAATTAATTATGCATTTTGGATTAAGGCCCTCTGTTGTTGAGCTAAAAGCTATAGGGGAATAAGAGTAAAGCCAAAACCCAAGAAACTGGTCATTTCGACAAAGGATTTCATCACTTCAACTCAATTATGTTGATAAGAAATTGAAAAAAATTTATTTGGGTAATCACAAACTGGGAGGTAGGATGATATAGCGGATTGGGAAGCAAGGGAATCTGGATTGGAACCTTACCTCGGTTATTGCACTGGTGTGAATTTTCTACACCTCAGTTTGCTATCAGCAAAATAAGGGGATTGACTTAGATGGCCTTCAAGGTCTCTTTCAGCTATAAACAGAATCTATGATTCGGTGATTTGATTGTGAATTAGCCTTTGTTGATCAAATTAATTGATTTGGGAAGTTTATAAGTTCATCTAAGGTTTCTCTTGTCATCTATACTTCCTTTCTATTTGGCTGATTATACACATCACTAATTTTGATGATGGGATGCAATTTAATTCGAATATTATTACAAACATAGCAACAGCAGTGGTGTAATACATAGAGAGCTGCCCTTGAAGCCAGAAGACCAGGGTTCAAATCCCATCTCTGACAAATACTGGCTAAGTTACCCTGGGTCAGTCTCTCAATTTCTCAGTCCTCCAGATTTAAGAATACATAATACAGAGAAAGTGTACATAGTACAGAGAAAGCTGCATTGGTAGAGGGAGTTTACCCATATGGCAGTTCTCTCCAGCAATGAACTCACAGGCCTGGTTTCTATCTTTTATTATCACTAAATAGAAATTTGCTGTATGAAACTTGTGTGATGTAGAAAGACCACTGGGCTGGGAGTCAAAAAACCTGGATTAGAATTCTGGCTAAGCTACTTATAAACTATTTGACCTAGAGCTGTATCTTTTACCTTCCTCAGTTTCAGTTTTCTTATTCATAAAATTGGGATATCATTACATGCTTTACTAATCTTACAGGGTTGTGTGAGAAAAATGCCTTTTAAGGCTATTGTTATGTATTCCAGAGGTGAATGCAAGTCCCATCAATTTGTTGTTGTTTTTTTTTTAAAGTGGGTAATCACATGTACACAGTGTATATGGGCACACACAGAGGACCTTAATTTCCTAGGAAACTCAGTATGTACGGGAGCATTCTCCACCAGATCACAACCTTTGTTTTAGAATACTAGGTCTTAGTTAAGTGACTTGCTCAGGGTGGCAGAGCTAGTCAGTTTCAGAAGTGGGATTTGCACATCTTTCTTAAGTTCAAACCCTGCATGGTATCTGCTATCCCATGATGGCTAACTTTCTTGTCTATTCATATTTAAAGCATCCAATAGCTGCCTGGTTCACTGATAGAGATACCAAACTGGTTTGTTGTAGAAGAAAGGGATCTGAATTAGGAAACAGGAGGCCTGGGTTCTATTCTGTACTCTGCTACTGTCTGGCTTTGGGAAAGTCAGCAAAACCCCACCGTGGGCCTCAGTTTCTTCATCTGTAAGGTGAGACTTACCAGATAACATGGCATCTAATATCCCTTCTAACTTTAATGTTATGTGTTCTAGGCTCTCAGATCAGATAGCAAGTAGTGCTATCTGTAGTAGTATCTATATCAAGTAGTAGCAAGACCCTAGAGTGGTGCAAAGGGAACAATTCTGTAATCAGAAGGAATTCTTGGTTCCACTGAGAATTGAAGTTTTGAGGAGGGAAAGTTGAGTTAATTCATTTGAAAATCCGCTGTCTCAAGCTTGCTGATAAAAGAGTTTGGCATTTTAGATTAAACTAGACACACTCTAGGAAAGCCAACCCCTGGTTTTTCTCCCTGGAGATTGAAAGGATATGTCTCTGAACTGTCAGCATCTTCAGTTTTCATTAAAGTTGCATCATCAAACAGTGGGATGTAGTTAAGAAGAACTGAACTTGGGGAGTCAGAAGACCTGTTTTTGAATCCCAGCTCTGCCAATTACTTACTACCTGGACCTTCAGCAAGTTACTTCTTCCTCTCAGGGCTTTGGTTTTCTCCTTTGTAAAGAGCCTTGTAAAACAGGGCACTCCTGAGAGTCAGAGGAGATAATAGTGTGGAAAAATGTTTTGTAAATTCTAAAGTGAAGATGGTACTATTTTGTTGATTTGTTCTTGAATTAAGATTAATGGTATAAATTAATTTATTTGGAGAGGGTTTGTGTGTTGGGGGAATTTTCAAATTAAGGTGAGATTTTCAAATTAAACTTCTATTAAGTGTACTATTGGTAGTTTTAATAATAACTCTTATTTGTATAGTGTTTTAAAGTTTGTGAACTATTTTGCTTATATTATTTGTGCTTTATAACAACTCAGTGAAGTAGGGGGTTGTTGTTGAGTCATTTCAGTTGTGTTTGATTCTCCCTGACCCCATTTGGGGTTTTCCTGGCAAACGTACTGAAGTGGTTTGTCATCTCCTTTTCCAGCTCATCTTACAGATGAGGAACTAAGGTAAACAGGGTTAAGGGATTTGCCCAGGGTCATACAGCTAGTCTGAGGTCAAATTTGAACTCAGGTCCTTCTAACCCCTATGGCTAGGAGCCTATTCACTGCATCACCCAGCTAGGTAATAGACTCATTTTACAGAGAAGGAAACTGAAATGTGAAGTAACTTGCCTATGGTCGCATAACCACTAAATGTCTAAGGAAAGAGGTGAACACAGGTCTTCCTAACTCCAGATCCAGCACTCTATACATGGCTTCAAAGTTCAATTGGATTTACATACACAGTGCGTGCGTGTGTGCGTGTACATGTATAAGTTAAATCCCACTAAAATACAGTAAATACCACGACCATATATATACACGTGTATATATCTACACGTACACATAACTCTATATATATACACACAGATTAGACTTATCCAAATCTAGTTTTCAGCAGTACTCAATGTAAACTAATTCAGGCACACCGAAGAATTAGGACAATCTAATGGCATTTTTTTGAGGCTTATTTGTATCGTAGACTTTGTGTTAACTGTAGAATTTACTGTCAGTGATGAAACATATTTCCCTTCTCATGACAGGGGTAGGGGACTATTCAGAAAGAGTGTCAAATGTGGTAACTTAATGTTTTTGTTTGTCACCAGGTTAGTTAAATAGGATGGGGGAGAGATTATTTACATAACTTAATTTTTAAATGAAAAGAAAAGATAAATTCACCATCACCAAGTACTGTGTAGGAATCTGTTGAAAGAATAATTTTTAAAGAAAATTGTCTAAGTTTTATCTGAAAATGGAAACTTTTGAAGGAATCAAAGAAAAAAAACTGGCTTTTCAGTATTTGACTTTCATAGCCAGTATAACAAACTTAGGTCTATTATTTTTCTGCAGTGACACCCTGGGAAGGTCATTTAACATCTACACTTTAACCAGTTATTTATTAAGTATTTGGGTTTGATACAGTAATGCTAAAAGTCACTCTACAATGTTGCCTAAATGGAGTCTTCATTTGACCTGATTCAATTCTTTTTTAAGCAAGACAGAAGTTTTGTTTATCTCCCTCATTCAGTTTTGATTTGTCCTCTACTCTGTTTCATCTGTCCCAGGAGATGTTCAGTTTGGTGGATATTGTCTTTCTTAAATGTCTGCGATGGAATAGAAAGTAACAACCCCGGAGACAGTGGCATGGCCTGGAACACTCAATCACCAATTCCGCTGTACTTGAATAACAAAGGCAATGTGTGTGCCCTAGTTTTCTTTTTTTCTCTTCTGTTCTTGACCTCTCAGGTAACTAGGAGAATCTTTAGAAATGGAAATCAGAAGTCTAGTGTTAGTCCTTATTTACACATTATATCGTAAACCACCATGACTCTTCAGTCTCTCCATTTACTACCCCTTATCTGGAATATATACCTCTTGAATTGACTGAGTATCATAGGATTGGATCATTGTAGATCTAGAGCCAGAAGAGACCATGAAGGCCCATTCTTCCCATTTTATAGATATGGAAACTGAGGCCTAGAGAAGTTAAGTGACTTCATATGTGTGTTTCAGTTAAGCCTGTTCTAGCCACTAAAATTAGATGAAAACTTTCGTGTTGTGTAAACCGTGCCTCACAGTAAGGGAGAGGGTGAACCATCACAATAGGTGACTAATACTGAATTTGGCCTTCTGAGAGTCACGCTGTCCCATATTGCTGTTTGGAAATGTCGTTGCTTTTGGCTACTGTAACTAAGGGCGTATAATGTGCTCAGTTATTCTGTAAGTTTTAATTCTTCAGTGCATCTCATCTCATTGATGTGATGACTCCTAGCCTTGTCGGTCACCACCTATCTGTATGGGCCTGCTTATCCCTCTCTAAGTCTTGTCTCTGCCAATCAGTCAATAAACAGCCTATATTGCTCAGTAGACCTGCCACAGGCCAATTACAAAGAGAGTTATGATAGAATGTGTAACAAAAATGTAATTCACTTATGCTGGTTTAAAGTTTGTAACTTTAGCTTCATATTAATATGAGATTTGGTATTATTAACTACTATCCAATGCAAAAGCATTGTTTCTGGGGTCATGAGGCCTGTACTCAAATCTCAATTCTGACAGTACCTGTGTGACTTTTGGAAAACTACTTAACTTCTAACTTCAGATTCCTCATTTGTAAAATAAGCAAGTTGGTCCAGGACCTCTTCTAGCTCTGAATCTGTGAGCCCTATATTCTCTGTAAGACTCATTTTCTGCCATTGTTCTGCTATTTGGGTCTGCTCAGTGATCTTTAATGGTGTTTTCATTTTCCAAATATTGTTTTCCCTGAGAAAAGGGGTCAGATGCAGAATAATCATTGTCCCTGAGATTTAATTACCAAAATCAATCTGTTGCAGCTATCTGTCAAGAGGAATAAGTCATTCCTCTTGCCTCAGTCTCCTTATCTGTGAAACAGAAGGGAAGAGAGTTGGATTAGATAATTTCTCAAGCTTCCTTTCTTCTTTCAAGTGCTGTGATTCTATTAAGGTTGAACTCTTGGGGTATTTGTTCTTTAAGCTGGGTTTATAGGACAAATCTCTATTATCTGAGAGAGCCTTACCATATATTTCAGTAATGCTATTAAAGAGCTGTGATTTCACAAATTGGAGCGCCTTTCAAATTTAATAGATAAGACTCCTAGAGAGATGCCTGAGGCTCACAGACATTACATAGCTTGTCCAAATCTTTTAGCTAGTCTTAGAGGTGAAATTGGAATCCTGGCCCAGCCTCTTATCCATCAGACCAATATAGAAGTTCTCTAGGATGCCCTACAACTACATGGCTGATACATAGTAGGCATTTGTTAAATACTTAATTGAATGATTATGGCAAATCAAGGACCAACCAGATCCTGGCTTTAAAAAAAAATAGGGTCAAATGTCAATTATTTGCAGGTATGAGTAGGTACCTTCATTTTATTTTGTTTTACTTTATACCTTTTGTTTTTATGTCACATTTATTTCTGAATATATGCCTCCTCTTCACACTACTCAATGAGGCGTTCCTTATAATAAAGGAAGAGAGGAGGGGAAAGTGGTTTAACAAAACGAATACATTGACTATATCCAGTAGTATTTGCAGTATTTCACATTTAAGGTCTGGTCTCTCATCTCTGCAATGGAGGAAGGAAAGTATACTTTCTCAACTTTTCTTCTCTGCTAATTCCTTCATGTAAAAGTTGAGAAAAGGTGAAGTGACTTGTTAATTTGTGACAGATTAAATAGCAGAACCAAAACTTGAATTCAAGTATCTTGTCCCAGTCTAGTGTTCTTTCTACCACCGTCTTAAGGCAGCAAGGTGTAGTAGAGGATCAGGTAGACTTAGATTTAATCCCTTCCTCTGTTACTCTGTATACAGATGAAATCACAGGTTCCAACCCTGCCCTTCGATAACACTAACTTATTAGTTAATAATTATCTTCTCCATTCTAAAAAGTCATGAAGCATAAATATTATATTTGATGTTATCTGTACCTTTTGTCATTCCCCCTCCCCATTAGTGTAGGTAGCATAGTAAATTAAGAATTGACTGAATTTTATGAAATGTAAAATCTTGGCTATGTTTGATTTTTATATTAAGCCATGAACTTCTAATTTTGTAATTTGTTGTGTTTTAAAGAATATATTAAATGTACCACGATCATAACAAAACTTCCCTGCTTGTCTGTGTCCCCTTCTGAATTTCCCTCTGCCCTCTTCATTTTTAGATGTCTCAGTGATTCTCTTTTCTTCCCTTTATTTGCATCATTGTTGCTACCCACCAACTTCCTCATGTAGGACCCTTCCTCCCCCAGATAAGATCCTTTCCTTGGAAGAAATAAGTAGACTGAAGCACAACATATGTACATGTTGGTGGTTCCTACAAATGTATGTCTTATCCTGTCTCTAGTATATCACCTCTCTGAAAAAAGCCTTGTCATCGGTCTTCAGAAGTTGTGATCGGTCACTGCAATAATCAGAGTTCTTAAGTCTTTCTAAGTTATTTTCCTTGCCATTATTGTAAATAATCATATAAATTGTCCTCATTCTGTTTACTTCTATATCAGTTCATGCAAGTCTTGCCAGGTTTTTCTGAATATGAATGCTTAACAGTTGGTCCTTGTGCCTGGTTATCTCCTAAATGCTTAAATACTTCGAGGATTAATGATTTCTAGAGTGAGTATACTCCCATCAGTGAAACAAATCATAACCCCTCTACTATGGGTGCTATGGTCAAGACTTCATCACGCAGTGGCCAGACCTGGTAGATGAGCCATTCTACACTGATTCTCAGATAACACAAGTTCAATTCAACAAATATTTTCAAAGTACTTGTTATGTGCTGAGTCACTCTGCTGGATGCTGGGAATATGATTTTTATTTCCAAGAAATGAACTGGTCTCTTCCCTATGACCTTATAGTCTGGGAGTGGGCTGCAATCAGCACTTCTTAAACTGTGGGTCATGACCCAGTTGAGATCCACAGTTCAAGAAGCGCTAAAGGGGTCATGAGTGGAAAAAGTTTAAGAAGCCCTGGGCTATGTGACACAGATTAAAAAGAAAAAAAAAACAGAAGATTTGAAGTGGGAGAGAACACTAGCAATTGAGATTGAGTCTTTGTCTGTGGATGTGGCGTCTGTACTGAGTCTTCATTGAAGCTAAGGATCCTACAAAGTGGAGGTGAGATAGGAGATGGAAAGTCAAGTCTGAGATGAGTCAAGGAGTCCAATTTGTATGGAATGGAATGTGCATGAAGGTAAGTAATATGAAGTCAGTCTGGAAAGGCAGCTTGGAATCAGATTGTGGAGGGTGGTCAATGCCAGGCTGAGAAGTTTGTATTTTATCCTAGAGGTCAAGAGGCATAATAGTGAAATAGATAGAGAATTGGCCTTGGAATTGGGAATGTCTGAGTTCAAGTCCTCCTGCAACATGCTAGCTGTGTGGTCCTGGGTCAAATCATTTAACCTCCCAGTGTTCAAGGCAACTCTCTAAGGCTGTACATTGCCTTATTCGCACAGGGAGTTTCCCAATCCAGTGATAGTCTAATGCCACTGAAATCACAGGTCTAATCTCTATCCCTATTCCAAACATGGAGATTATAGAGTCCACCTCTGGACCTGTACTTGAAGCCTTCTGAGCTTGAAAGAACCTGTCAGAGCTTTTACTCCACCAGCAAAAGGAAATAAGAGGCCACTACATACTACATACTACAGCGAGACAGCAAAGTACAGTTCAGCGAAGTTATCTCTCTAAGCTCAGAAAGAATTAAGCTTACCCTACACAATTTCAAAGTGAGAAATAAAATTCTGTAAAAATTAAATTCTTGAAGTTTTTGAGGTTTACTTCATTTGGTAAATGGGTGCCAGTGAGCCAAGCTTTTACTCATTGTTTGGCTCAATTATCCATCTCGTGGCAATAGTTTCTACCCTGTTTGAGGCCAGAGATCCCTGAAATGGGTCCTTTGTAAGTGCTGGGCAAGAGAGGCAGCATAGCATCATGGATAAAGGGTCAGCTTTGGAATCAGGAATACCTACCTCTGACACATACTATCTGTCTGACTATGGGTTAAATTACTTAACCCTTCAGTCTCCAGGCAACTCTCTAAGATTGTAAGATACAAAAGGACTTTCAATCCATAGAGGGGAGAGAGAGAGAGAGAGAGACAGACAGAGACAGACACAGTGTGTGTGTGTGTGTGTGTGTGTGTGTGTAGGAGCCTTAATACCAAGAATTCACATTAATGGGTTGTGATGTTTGTTACTTGATTTGGAAGTCAAGTGGATACAATCATAGCTACAGGTTCTCAGAGCTGGAAGAGATCTCAGAGGTTACCTAGTCTAACATGTCCCAGAATTCAAATCAATTCAAAAAAGCATTTGTATATATGTTAGGCATGGGGAATACAAAGACAAATGAAAGGTTTCCTGTAGGGGAGGGGACCACTTTAGTTGAGCCTGGAAGGAAGTTGAGGATTTCTAAGACTAGGTGGCGAGGTGGAAGTGCCAAGCATGGGGAACATTCAAAGGATATGGGAGTCTGAGTTCAGGAAACAGGAAACAAGCCAATTTGCATAGGTATGCCAAGAGCAATAACGTGAATTAAGTCTGAAAAGGCAAGTTCTAATTATTCTGAAAGGCTTTATGTATCATATTCTGTAGTTTATATTTTAGTTGAACAATAATTTATGAAAACCTGACAAGTGTTCAACCAGCCTCTGCTTGAAGACCTCCATGCAGGGGCTGTTTTCTAACACCCAAGGTACTATTCAAAGAGTTGTCTGATTCTAGACAGTTCTTAATGATTAGCAGTATTTTTTTTTCCTCTGAATTTTCTCCCCATCATTCCCAATTTTACTTTATGGAGACAAGTAGAAATAGTTAAACATTCTTCTGCATGACAATCATCCAAATACACAAAGTCAACCCTTGCATCCCTCCTAAGTCTTTTTTCAGGTGAGATGTTTCTAGCTTCCTCTTTCCTTCCATCCTGGTTGCCCTCCTTGATGGACTCCCATAAATCAGTGACCTTCATAATATGTGGTATCCAGCTGAACTTGACATTTCAGATGTGGTCTGATAAAGACACTTGGATCATCACTTCTAAGCCTGAGCCTGAGAATCCTAATTGGCCAGTAGTATCATTACTTTACCCTGTAATGATAAAGTTAGAATCATTCTGATGACATTGCTTTGTATTTAGTATTAAAGAAACCAAGATGTTTCTGGGGTAGATTGAAATGCCCAAATCTAATCTAAATGTTAATTTTTTTATATGTTTCTGATTGAGATTATGGAGATTCTCCGAAGCTACAATATTTTAAGGTATTATTATTTTCAGAAGAGACTATGAAGCCTATCGGTTATAGAAATGCATTTAAAAGTGTTAGTTATTTTTGGATGATTTATAATGGTGTTCCTGACCATGCATAAAGAACAAGGGAAAGTTTCTTGTGTCAAGGGCAAATCTGATCAGTTAAAACATGGTGATTTATATATTCAATTCAAACTCTGAAAACACCATTAAATGAGATGTTTGTTTCTCTTCCTACTCTTCTTCATGTTATATATTTTTTCTCTATATACATTTCCAACAGAAAAATTTAGGACAGTGCAGCCTATTGGTGTAAGAGTGAAGAAGTTTAGGGCTTTTTTTTTTTTCTGTAAAGGCTTAGGAAATTTATTTAGCATCTATGTGCCTCTGTTTCTCTGACTTAAAATAGATGAGAATGATTGTAACTCTTACAAGGGTTTTGTGAGGGTTACACTTTAAAACATCCACCCGTGATTTGTTACTGTGAATAGTCCCTCCAGCCTTCTTGGACTTTCTTCCCCTCCATATACTTTTTATACTCTCCAATCCAATGGCACTGGCCTTCCTCACACAAGACAATTCCATCTAACCCCTCTGTGCATTTTTACTGACACTTCCTCATACCTTAATGTTTTTCCTCTTCATCTGCATCTTTTGTCTTCCTTGGCTTCCTTCAGGTGTTGGCTAAAATCTCACCTTCTGCAGAAAACTTCCTGGATATTCTAAATGCTTTTCCCTCTGAAATTACATCCAAGTTATCCTGTCTATATCTTGTTTGTACATACTTGTTTGCCTGTTGTCCCCCCCCCCCCATTAGACTGTAAGCTCTGTGACAACAGGGGACTGTTTTGCTTAGCATAGTGCCTGGCATCCATTAAGCTGTTAATAAATATTTGTTGATAATGCAGATTGCTACTTCTCTTTCACTTATGCCAAACTTTTCTTGCCCTACAGCCAAATGGGTGATGTATCTCTCCAAATTTAACTAGCCTAGTTTCCGGAGGACAGATGTAATCTGTTGAGTCGTTTTAGTCGTGTCCAGCAATTTGTGATCCCATTTGGGGTTTTCTTGACAAAGATATTGGAGTGGTTCACCATTTCCTTCACCAGCCCGTTTTACAGATGAGGAACTGAGGCAAACATGGTTAAGTGACTTGCCCAGGGTCACCCAGCCAGTAAAGTGTCTGTAAGGCCAGATTTAAACTCATGAAGATGAGTCTTCTTGATTCCAAGTCCTGTGATCTAGCCACTACAGTACTGGATCCAGAAGCCTTTCTGGTCTGTTATAGCTCCTGCTAGTTTGACCTTCATTTACACAGCCTTTGAAAACCAAAGGTTACTTCTACACTAATAAATCAACCAAGCCACCATGAGGTATCAGGAAAAGACTTTAGAATTATAGATTTAGCTTTAGAAGGGATCTTAGATATCATTTAGAGGAGGAAACTGGAACCCAAAGAACCAAAGTGACTTGTTCAGAGTCAGACAGATAATAAATATCAGAGTTGACATTTGAACCTGATCAGGGCACAGTCTCTGGGAACCCCCTTGAACCTGGAATACAGTCTCTGGGAGCCTCCTTGAATTCTCCTTGAATCTTCCGACCAGATCTGGCCTTCTCCCTGAGACTACAGCCTTACGTTATCATTAGGCCCAAATCTCTACCTAAGCCTTGCCCTCTATTATTACTATCGATATGCATGCCTTCAGTTACTTCCCAACCCTGATATTATCAATATCCATGCCTTCAGCTTCTTCCCACCCTTAATCCCATTCTCTTGATTCCTGGACTCTGACCTCATCTGTCCTCCTTAGACTCCTCCTCAGGACCCTCCCTAAAGCCCTCCTCTAGTCACCCCAGACCACCCCTCAATCCCTCCTACAATCTTTGTGTATATAATCTCCATCTTGTCTCCATGAAGGTGCTCAGATTCAATCTAGTTCAGCTTAGATTGAATCTGGCCCGCTTGTGAAAACAGGCATCACGAAGAGTGGGGTGTCTTAAGACAACCCATTATGGTGAATCCCTAATAAACTTTGTCTTTTCCCTTGGCTGAGAAGGCTTGAGTCAAATTCTTTTGGCAGGACCCGGCATGTCAGTATTTTGGGGTCACGAGCACCCCTAGAAACCTACGGTTCCCTACCATCATCATTTTGATTAGACCTCTTCAAACTCAGATCCTGTGATTCCAAGTTCACTTCTCTCTCCACAGTGGCAGCGTTATGCCCCTCAGTGCAATATATTTGAGTCTGGACAAATTGCATATATATTGAATGTTTATGTGTTGAATACTCTTTTTAGACAAATTAGAAGCGTTTGCTACTTACAGGCATCTTCTGGTAATCCAGTTGTCATGACCATGTCCTTTTCTGGTTGGGGAGTCATCTGTACATTAATGCTGTAAGTGTGAAATGGTCATTGGTCTCAGAATGAGTCTGCTATCCCAGCTGTGACAACAGGCTTTCAGGAAACAAGAGTTTGGTAGGAAGTCCAACAGCAGCCAGATTCAGAACAGGAAAAAATAGTTTAGTTAGCTTGGGACCCTTGCTGAAGAGGCCAGGCTCAGAAAAGTAGACCATGGCAGTCTAATTATCAAGGAGGATGAGGAGTTTTCACTGAAAAACTGGGTAGTGGATTCACTTAAAAGAAATTAAACAGGAAAAGAAAGTAATGTGTCAAGATCAAGTTAGAACTTTAAGGTCTAAGCCTTCAAGATCTTTAGAGGGGCAAAGGAAACAGTTGCATGATCCTCTGTAGGCCATTCTGAAGATGCTTTGGGGAGGCGAGGGGCAGACGATAACTTCCATATCTGCTTTTTTCTTGAGTCCAAATGGTTTTTACCCCCATTTTACATAATATTATCCCCAGCTACTACCAACATCAGGAGTTTCTGCACTTTCACAAAGTCCAGTCCACAAAGCAAGCTTGGGTGAGCTTGTTGACTATATTCTTATTTGGGTACAGGTTGGACTAGATGGCCTTTGAAGTCCTTTCCAGATCTGAGTTTCCATGGTCTTCTTCAGAGGTTGTGACTTGAACATGGTCACATAGATAATAAGAGACATTTGACTTTTAAGTCCAGCATTCCTTCAATTAGAGATAAGAAGGTATAAATATGTAAGCTGTGGTAGTTGTCAGAAAGGATTACGGGGTCATAGATTTAGAGCTAAAAGAAAGAGATCTCAGGTAATTGAGTCCACTTCCTAATTTTTTTTTTTTTTACAGTGAGGTAACTGAGGCCCAGAGAGAAAAAATGACTTGGCTGAAGTCGCACAAATTGCAGAGTTGGGATTTGAACCTAGGCTCTTTGAATCCAAATCAAGAGCCCTTTCCACTAGTTCTGGTGATGAGTCTTTATGATAATGTGAAAAGTGAAGTCAAAAAGCAAATTGAATGCCTTAGGGTATTGGGGAACTTCTTCCAGCTTGGTCTTAGTATGGGTTGAATCATTTGTCTGCCTTCGTTGAGCAGAGACCTCCTCATTCTTGCAGATCAGTCTGTAAATTATTGGGGATGCCATTCATTTGGGCCTGTTGATATAAAGACAACATCAGTATATTTGGCGGTATTCCTAAACTATAGATGTAGTGTCCTATAGTGGATAAAGCAGTTACAGTGGAATGAGAAAACTTGGGTTCGAATCCTACTTCATTCACTTACTAGCTGTGTGACTGGGTAAATCACTTAACCTCTCTACCTCAGGCAACACCCTGGGACATAACTACTGGATGGTGCTGCCTTTGTTGAGGTTGTCTCCTTACAGGCTGTTCCTGTGATGATAAGTTCATATTCCTAAAGCACCATTAGCATCTATAATCTATACACATAGATGATTTTGTGCAAAGAGTTCAACTCCATCTCCAAGTTTCTCATAGCACTTTGTCTGGCTCTTTTGTCCCTCCCTGTCACTCACTTCAGCAAGTATTTATTAAGCAATTACCATGTGCCAGAAATCATGCCAAGCACAGGGTTACAAAAGTCAAAATAGAAACAGTCCATATCCTTGCATCATGATTATTTGTGTGCATGTCTTCCTTTCTTCCATATTAGAATATGTTCCTTGAGGTCAAGGATTGTTTTTCATTATTCTATCATTGGGTGTTTAGTAAATGCTTGTTTCATTAAATCGCTTTAAATAATTTTTTAAGAATTCACTTCTACCTGGGCCCATCATTTGATCAGCTTGCCAGTTTTCAGGATTACTTAGCCACATAGTACTTGAGTAGAACTATTCAGTTATAGACAAGGAGACTTTCTTCCGACTACATGGAAACTGACAGACATCTTAGTAGGGACCAGTCCATTCAGAGAGGAAAATAGAGTTCCCTGATATTTAATCTCAGCAGAAAATACAACCTTTCTTCTCTTTCAGACTTTCATTAGCTCATACTCAAAATGCCCCTATGGTTCTGTGATGTCAGTGATATGAATACTCTCCTAAAATGCAGCTTGTAACCTATTCATGTGTGTTCTTTCTGTAACTCTCTTGTCTAGGTCCTCCCATATATTTTCCCCAGGAGGTCCACCCAATTTGCTGGGGATGCTCTCTTTTTGACATCAAGAGGATTCTGGAGAACACACAGGCTGTTCACTGATTATCCCTTTCTTATGCCACCTGACTAGCCTCTTCTTTTTCACTCATATGTTTCTTTAATGACATCTTTTATTTTGGTTCTTCGTAATTCTTTGTAGATAATGTGTTGCATTCTTCTTATGCCCACCATGTTTTTTTTTTCCTCCTTTGTTGGTAATTGAGTATAGTGAGTTCTGGAAACACAGAAGCAAAGAGAACTTACTTTTTTTTTTTTTTTTGGTGCTAACACCTTTATTTTCCTAGACTTCAGGGTTTTATATATGCAAAAATGGATGGAATAGAATGGAACTCAATTCTTTTAAATATATAAAAGAAAGACAATTTTATAAACATTTTAAGATAACTCAAAACAGTATATTTTAGAGACCAAGGAATAATTCAATTCCATTATTCAGCTTTCTGTTTGTTTGGTTTTTTTTTTGTGAGGGAAAGCAGGGAAATTGGGGTTAAGTGACTTGTCCAAGGTCACACAGCTAGTAAGTGTGTCAAGTGTCTGAGGCCAGATTTGAACTCAGGTCTTCCTGATTCCAGGGTCAGTGCTCTACTCACTGCAGCACCTAGCTGCCCCAAGAACTTACTTTTGAAGCAAATCTTCCCAGGCTTTTCTACTTAATATTTTTTGGGGGGATGGGGGGCGTTGTGTGTGGGAAGGGGAATCTGTTTTTTTTTCCCCTTTGAGACCAGATCCAATGGAACTTTTTACTGTATCAGTTTCACTGATGTTGATACCTTGCTTTTACTTATAATATTGGGTGGATATTCTGCCAAAGTTTTTGTTCTTTCATTTCCTTAAGCATTTTAAAAACTTGTCATCCTGTTCCTCTTTCCCTCTTGACATCATTGGCTTGGAGTTTGTTTTTTGTGTCTAGTCAGTGCTGTCTAAGCTATTTCTCTCTCCTTGGTATTACTTTCTATTTTATTTTTTTTCCTGAGAGAATTTAAGAATTATTTATAATTCTGCTTGAAAATAGTTTGTATTATTAGGAAAATATTCTGAAGATAGAGCACAATTGAATTCTCACCCCTTCTTCTCTGTCGGGAAGCAGGAATGGTCGTCTCTCTGATTGCTGCTGCATTTTATCCTCTTAGCCATGTGGCATGCTGCCTAGGACAGGGAAAGGATCCTGTGTTTTTTAATACAGCAGATTATGTTGCATTCAATATGATGGCATCATCTTGTTTATTTGGATGTAAGGTGAGACTTACGGGTGAATTCAACTAGAGAAACAAATTTTACCGAATATTTGCACATATTCAATTGTATCAAGAGGATACTGACACAAACACGCTAAAGCTGAAGGCAAATATAAATAAGCTTCTTTCTGCACCAAGTTTTCGAAGTAAGAGGTTTTGAGGTTAAAACAAGTTACCACAGTTGTTACCACAGTGGTAAAATTGAATATTGTCTGGACCCAAATGTCATTTCACTGGTTCTGTCTGGTCCTACCACAATTGTTGGGAAATTGACATCAATTCTGCTCTTATCTCTCTATCTCAATCTCTCTCCCTCCCCTCCCCCCTCCCCCCCTTTCTCTCTCTCCCTTTCCCTCCCTCTCTCTCCCTGTCTGTTCATCTATTTCCCTCTTTCTCCCCTTTAAGAAAAATGAAGGAAAACTGTCAAAGAAATTAACCTAGAAGGTGGAAGAATTCTGACTACCCATTCTGAGATATATCTCAGAAAAGCAAGCCAAATTCATGGTCAGCATTTGATATCCTTGCTGTCCCATTTGTTATTATAAAAGCCATTTGTCTCAATAACAGGTTTCAGTGGGTTACTTGGTGAAGCACCCTTCTTTAGAGATCTGTAAAAATGGCAAAGGGCACAAATATACCTCCAGAGATATTAGGGGATAACCTTTCTAGGAAATCAATTAGATCATGAAATATTGGAGTTAGAAAGAGGTCATCTAGTCCAAGGGTTTATCTTGAACAAGAATCTCCTCTATAGCACATCTAATGAATGGGTCACTCAGCCTTTGCTTAAAGATCTACTTCTGGAAACAGCCTATTCCACTTTTGGATAGCTATAACTGTTAGGAGGTTTTCCCTTGTGTCAAATCTAAGTTTGCCTGTTGCTCCTAGTTTTTTCCTCTAGCCCAAGAAGTTTAAGTCTTTTCCAACTCTCTCCTCTCCATGCTGAGCACCCCAAATTCCTTCAATAAATCCTTGCGTAAAATGGAGGTTCTTTACCATCCTGATTGCCCTTCTATTGAACTCTAGGTGGCATTTGGGGTCCCTCAAGTATTCTATTTTTCTATCATTAATCCTACCCAATGGCATTCCCTTAGCACATGTCACTATATATATATATATATACATATATATATATATATGTGTGTGTGTGTGTGTGTGTGTGTGTGTGTGTGTGCACGTGTGTGTGTATGTGTTCATATATATGTATTATATATTACCCACACTTAATTCCCTCCATGCACTCTACAGTCTAGCCATATTGTCCTCCTTTTTTTTTCCTGACATGAAGATGTGTGTCTGCCTTTACGTTTTCTGTCCCCTGTGCCCGAAATGTTTCCCTTCTCACGTCTGCCTCTCAGTTCATTCCCTTCTGCAAGAGGCTGTTCCTAGATCCTACAACTTTGAGTTCCTTCCCCTAAATTCTGTATCTCGTATATATCTATTTATGTACATTTTATTTCCCCCATTAGAACGTAAGCTCCTTGAAATCAGAAAATTGTTTGTTCATTGTTGTTTTATTTTCTTTGCATCCTTAGCCTTTAGCATAGTGTCTGTCGTTTAATAAGCTAGTAAGCCCTTAATAAATGTTTGTGGGGGTGTATGTGTATAGGTGTGTGTGTATACACACAGATACACACACACACACCTATACACATGCACACAATCTATACTGGCTAAAAATTTTTTTTTTATCAGCAACCTTATGTTGGTAAACTTTTAATAGCAAAATGGAATTTCAGGGGTACATTAACTTATTGTATTTGGCGAGTACATTCTGTTTTTTGGTGTCTGACCAAAGTGGTAAAATTAATCTCTACTACACCACCCTTATTATTTTCTATAATCTTTTGCAGTGTGAGATATCATCATTGTTATTATCATTTACATTTATATAGTTCTTTAAGGGTTACAAAATGTTTTACATTTGATCCACAGAACAACCCTGATTCCCAAAGAGGTTAAGTGACTTGCTGAGAGTCACTCATGAGTGTCTGAAGAAGGATTTGAATTCAGAACTTTCCGACTCCAAATCTGGAGCTTTATCCATGATGCCATGCTGACTCTAGGTAGAATTATTTATTTTAAAGGAAGAGAGAGAATTTGGGATACATTGGTCTTGTCATTTATGGTCAAGGAGGAGGAACCCTTTCCATTTTATATGTGAGATAGCTGAGGCTTTAAAGAAGGTTAGTTACCTTCCCAAGTTCCTACAAGTACTAAATGGTGGTGCCTACTGAGAACCCAGTCTTAAGCCTCACACTTGTAATATTCTTTCCACTATCCCATTTTGCTTTGTATGAGTTTAAATTCTGGCTGCCCTACTTGTTTGGTTGCAAGACACAATTAAGTTGTTTGCTCTAACAGAATCAGTCTTTTGCTTTCCCACCCTATGTTTTTCTTAAGCAGCTGGGTGTGAAAGCTAATTTAGACATGCCATAGATGGAGATATGTATACTGTTAATCCACACACAGGACATCTCTCACAATTCTGGTGTACTTGATCCAAGAATTCACACTGAGATTTCTGGCTTTTTAGAGAGTAGGCACCTGAGATCTTTATCTCCTTTGGTTTACATTATTCAAGAAGCAGAACTTGGGTTTAGATGTTAGAAAAGTGTGAGGGATTCTAAGTTTCTCAGTAACTAACAGGATTTCAATATAATATCACCTAGCTCGGGAAGCAGCAACTTCTGCCAAGGAATGAATGAAAAAGCATTGATGATTAGGTCTACTCCATGCCAAGAACTGTGTTTAGCCCTTCGGGTGCAATTTCAAAAGAGAGACAATCCCTGCCCGTTAGGAGCTTACATTCTAATGGAGAGGACAACATTTAGGGAGAGTGATGACCAGGAAGGGAGTTTTTGTCTGCAGTTACAGGAATGGTAAGTGGAGCCATAGGCAGTAAATAACCCTTTCCAGAAGCAGCAGTTTTGTGATTTGATTACTCTTCTCAGAACAAGAAGTAGAAAAAGGAAAAGAAATGCTCTTTTTTCCATATATCACCCTGCATTTCCCTGTTCCCTGCAGTTTCCCATTTTCCTATGTTCACTCATTCAACCAGCAAACATATGACTTTTGCTTTTTAAAGTGTTACCATAGACAGTTGGTAAGATAATGCTCAATTGAAACCCTGAGTGTTCCTGAATCATGTCAGACTTTGTTGTAAACAAGCATCTACCACCTACTTTGAATATGGTTACTGCCTAAATTATCTCACTTAAAATTAGTATTGCTTTTTTTCTGCAGGATGCCATTTTATCCTGAACCTCTAGTTCAGGTTAGTGTTAGGAACATCATCCCAATTTGGAGTTAACTGCAGGTCTTTCAGGTCAGCTTACAGACATTAAAGACCTCCACCTGGCACAAGGGGATCTAAGGATAGAAGGACAAACACAAAGCAGTCTGTGACGAGGATTTTCCTGTGTTGTGGGGTATATAACATGTACACAGATAAGAGATTACAGAGTATTTAAGACAATACAGTCAGAGATTTAGAGCCGAAATGGACCTTAGAGGCTAGTAGTTCAACCTCATTATTTTATGGCTGGGGAAAGTGAATATACAAAATAATGCAAAATATACAAATAGAATAAAATATATAAAATAATACAAAATAATTTTAAGAGAGAGAGTTAGAGAGAGAGAGTGCTAATAACTGAGGGACAAGGAAATGGTACTTGAGCTGTACTTTGGAGGAAGCAGTTCCAGACGTGGGCAACAACAGCCTGTGTGAGACAGTCTTTGCCAAGATTCTTCTGCAGTCTTGAGTTTCTTGGCTGAATAATTTGGTTGACCAAAAGAGGAGAAAATATTCTTTGATATTTAATATTATCCCTCCCTAATGGGTTCTTTATTAACAACTTTTACTTTTCATCACAAGAATAATAGATCAGAGATTTAGTGATATTAGGTCACTGTGAGGTCATATAGTCTAACCCCTAGTTTAACAGTTGAGGATACTAGACCCAGAGAGTTTGAGAGAATTGCCTAAGATCACACAACTAGTAAATGACAGAGCCAGAATTTGACCTTTGGACCATAAGGATCATTCAGTTCAGTTGTTTTCAGTCATGTCCAACCCACTTGGGGCTTTCCTGGCAAAGATACTGGAGTGGTTTGCCATTTCCTTCTCCAGCTCATTTTATGGATGAGGAAACTGAGGCAAAAGGGTTAAGTGACTTGCCCAGGGTCACATGGCTAGTAAGTGTCTGAGGTCAGATTTGAACTCAGAAAGATGTCTTTCTGATTTCAGGCCTGGTGCTCTATCCATTATGCCCCCTAACTGCCTTGTTTATAATATTACTCTGTGTATGAAGACTCAGATATTCTTCCTCATCAGTCATTATGTTTTTCAGTCTTTATGTCTTGGGTTAAATGTACCTTTGGACAATAGAATAATAAAAAAGGGCTATATAATTTTCCCAGAAAAGGATACTTGGTAGTCTAGCAAGCTGAGTACTTAGTGGCAAAAAGAATCATCCCTGCTGATTTATTTTAAGACTGGAGAGTTTTCATATCTTCTCAACATGTTAAATTTGAAGTCAGAGCATAATGTTTTTAGATAGTTCAATTCATAGGATCATAGATATAGATCCTTTAGAGATCTGTGATGTCTAGTTCAAACTCCTCATTTTACAAATGAGGAAACTGAGGCCCAGAAGATTTAATGAGCTGTCCTAGATCATGCAAGCAGTAAGTAGCAGAGGTGGGATTTGAACTCAGGTCCTTTGACTCCAGTTCCAGTACTATTAGAACTGTACCATTTGAGCACAGGCCAGTCACCTTTGGCTATTAACTTAAAGAAAATAAGCCAGTGATGCAATTAAAAAAATATTTAATAAAGGCTCTCCTTCCTTTTTTGTGTTTATGGGGAATTCTTGGACATTTTTATTACAAGGGGATGCTTATGGAGAATAGCAAAGACGTTATTGGGTGTGGTTAAGCTAATGTGGTTTTTCAGACTGGAAAAGTTCCTTTGTGGGTTTAAAGGAATTTTGTTTTTAGATTTAATTCAGAGCTTCTTAAAGTAGAATGTTAACCAGCTGTCAGAGCTGCAAAGTGAAGTTACATGCATAAAGTTGAGATTTGGACTTGTGTTACCATTTGATTGCAAAGTTGTCTCTTTTTACAGACAAACTTGATGACACCAAGATTTTGCTGTATTGAAAAAGTTTGGGGAAAGGCCCAAGATGTTCCTAAATGAGCTCAGAAATTCCTTAGTTATTGACTAAAGCTGTGTCAAGATTTTGGCTAAAAATTGGTGAAGCCCTGCTTTGTCTCCTGTTTTTCTTTTAATCTCTAGAGTGGTAGGGACAGGGAAAAGACTTATGTATGTGCATTTTGAATGAATTATTTTAAACTCTTACTTGAATTTGAAGAAAAGTGGAAAACCGAAGAACTTATGCAATAGAAACACAGAGAAACATGGGAAACAAGCTCTTATTTCAGACAATTTTTTTAAACTGATTTTTCGGAAGCCAATTAGGGGAAATGAGTGTTGAAAGGAATGCAAAAAAATTTGGAAAGTAGGCCTTAGCTCTTCTGTTTGGCCTATTTCTTAGGTCATTGGAAATCTTCTGTGCAGGGAATACAAAAATCCATTTAGAAAATCCATTGTTTTCCTGTCTTCTTTCTTTTACCATCTTCGCCTGTTCAGTTCCCCCTGCCTTCTGCTGCAATAGAGGCTTATCCCAGCTGTCTTATTCTTCTCTGCTATCTTTTGGCCACAGTATCTCTTCCTTTCCCTACCATTTCATTGATTTTGAGACATTTTGGACAAAAATATGTTTTTAATATTTAATATTAAAATTTAAATATTTAGTATTCATGTTATTTAGAGATAATATTTAATATTATTCATCCCCAGTTAAGACCTTTTTTTTTTTTTTTTTTTTTTACTATTTCCTATTGTGCAGTTTACTTTTTGCTTAAAAATCAAAGGAAGATTATAAATTAGCTTAGTTCTTGCGTACCTGTTCAAAATATATGGTCACCTTTTTATTGGATTAAAATCAAATTAAATCTCTTCTAGAGTATGAACCAGAGTAATAAGTCAGAGCTGAGGAATTTCTGCTCCAGACACACTGCATTGCAACTCTTTACTGACATTGAATAAAATTATCTGTATTTGGGCTAGAGTTCAGACTTGGCTTCTGATCCTGCTGTCAGCTGTCCTCTAGTTTTTTGAACAATGACCTAACTATAAACTATAGTCATAGAAACACTTTTAATTTGAAGGCTTAACTAGTTTTTTGCAATGATTCTTGTAGTTTTGGTTTTGCTACTGAGCCAATGAATTATTCAATAAGCATTGATTAAGTGCCTACTATATGCCAATTACTAAAGAAAGTAGCTAGGGCTACACAGGCAAAAACAAAACAGTCCTTGCTCTCAGGAAGCTTATATTCTGTGGATACTTGTTATGTACTCTAGCCAAGTTTTCTCATGATTGATTTTCCCTTTTTTGAATAAGAAAATTATGTTTTATAACAACTGCAGAGATATTGTGAGGATGAATTGTCTAGTTCTTACAAAAGTAAAAAAATATTTTGTGTCTTCCACATGAACACCTTTTTATTACTGTTTTAATTTCTTATGCATATATTAGTATCAAAATGGCCTAGTAAATAGAGAGCTGGTCTTGGAGTCAGGAAGATTTGGTGTTAAATCCCACCTACTGTGGGCATGTATTATCTGTGTGACCTTGAACTAGTCACTTAACTTCATGGGTGCCCCATGAAACTCTTTAAGTCTATAAGTTGTAGAGTTGCATCAGTAGAGGGAATTTCCTCAGTAGGAGTTTCCTGTTCTAATTTTCTCACCCATCTAGAACCCAAAAAAATAATAGTGGCAGCTTGGCATAGGATAGAGTGCTAGAATTGTAATCAGACTTGAGTTCCAGTCCTACCTCTGACTATGGGCAAATCACTTAGGCTTATGTAATTATTTACTAACTTATTTATAGATTGTGATCTGCCTTGATGGAGATAGCACCATGTCCTACCCCCACCCCCACACAGTTACTTAGATATGAGGCAACATGATATAGTATACCAAGGATTCACCTTGGAGTCAAGATCTGGGTTCCAGTTCTGTCTATGTGACCATGGATAAATCACTTAACTTTTTGGTGTCCTGAGAAACTGAAACTTTAATCTAACAATGAGTTGCTGATTTGCCTTGGTGAAAGGAGTTTCCACATCAAGACTATGCCTGATAATAAATCAGAGATCTGGAAAATATCTATATCTATATCTATATGTAATGTATATCGTAGCATATGTATGACAATGTATATTGAGTAGATACAGTATTTGTTTAACATGATGCTGATATATTAATGTTTTCTACTTTAAAGTATACTACATTTAAAAGATAATAGAATTATAGAATTTTAGAGACTGAAAGGACCTTAGTGTAAGTTGAACCTCAGAGAAATTCAGTGATTTGCCCACAGTCACAGAAATAATATATGACTGTGCTTGTACAAATCTAAAGTTTTTTTTTTTCAAAATTTTAGTGTTCAGTTACTTATTAGCAAAAACTATTTTAAAATATTATAGATTCAATGATGATTGTAAGGAAAATTAGGCAGAAGATATCAAAGGACTTTGAATGGATAATTTTATTGGTTACTTAATGACCTTAAGCATTTTTCAGTAGACATGTGGGAAGTTGTTTCTTCTGCAAATCTCATTCTTTAGTGAAAAGAAATCTCATTGATTTTTGTTTCTTTGCATTATCAAAACTTTAAATTCTTCATTTGTGTAATCCATCAATTTGTTGTATAAGTGGTCTTTGAATTTTATTTGGTCAACCCTGTGAAGATGCAGTGTTCTATTTGAATTGACGGAGGATCTTTGGTGGTGGTGGTGGGGAGCAGAACATGCATAGTGTCAGAGCTATTTCCTCAATTAGCATAAAATAGATAAACTAAATTTATTTTTTCTTTCCAAAAAGAAAAACCTTTTGTAGATTGGAATCATAGATTTAGAAGTCAAAAGTGATCTTTAGGAATCATCTAGTCATCTAATCATTTAGTCCAGGGGTTTAATTTTATTTGTGTGTGTGTCCTTGACATTTGTTGAAGCCTGTGGATTCTGTTTCAAAATAATGCTTCTAAATCCATAAAATACAATAGATAAGATTACAAAGGAAATTAATTGTATTGAAATACAATAATAAAAATATTTAAAAAAAAAAACACTTTCACAGAGCCTAGGTTAAGAATTCCAGTTTGACCCTGGGGTCAGGAGGACCTGAGTTCAAATCCAGCCTCAGACACTTAGTAGCTGTGTGACCCTGGACAAGTCACTTAACCCTGATTGCCTTCCTCTCTCCCTTCCCCCCAAAAAGAACTCCTGCTTTAGGCTAACCAGCTTTACTGATGAGTACCTTAAGGTATTTAAGGGCTTAAGAGGAAAAGAAATTTTCCCTGAAGTCACAAGGAATGTAGTAGAGCTGGATTTCCAGTATCCTTTCTTTATCCTTCTGAAATGACCTGACAAGGTTACAGAGTTAATTTGAAGGCCAGGGCTAGGATCCAGGTTTCCTGAATTGTATTCCAAGGTTCATTCTCCTATTACCATATTGCCTTGAATGGAGCTTATTAAAAAAAAAAAAAAAACTATGGAAGTA
Source organism: Trichosurus vulpecula (assembly GCF_011100635.1). Taxonomy (NCBI): domain Eukaryota; kingdom Metazoa; phylum Chordata; class Mammalia; order Diprotodontia; family Phalangeridae; genus Trichosurus; species Trichosurus vulpecula. The sequence goes on along the minus strand of NC_050578.1, from coordinate 103,983,319 downwards.
ACCTGTTTTTCAATAGTGGAACATTTTAAATTGTTACAAATGTTATTTCTTGGGACAAAAAACAGCTTCCATAGTGAGGAAAGATGTTAATAAGACTTATGTTGCTTTTTCCTTAGGTGAAAGTTATGTATGTGCATCTAATGAACCATTTCGCAAAGTCGATTATACCAAGAATGTTAATCCAAACTGGTCAGTGAACATCAGGGCTGGGTCAGCTCGGCCAGTGACACCGTTAGCTTCTACAAAGAGTGAAGTGAAGGAAAGCAAAGATTTCATCAAGCCCAAATTGGTGACTGTGATTCGGAGTGGAGTGAAACCCCGGAAAGCTGTGAGGATCCTGCTGAATAAAAAGACGGCCCATTCGTTTGAGCAAGTCTTAACAGACATCACAGAAGCAATTAAACTTGATTCGGGTGTTGTCAAGAGGCTGTGTACCCTTGATGGGAAGCAGGTAAGTGGTATTGACATAACAACATCATTTTATAAAAGGATGTTAAACTTGAAAAGTAAGACTTTACAGCTTTATTCCTATTTTGGTGTACATCTCAAACCAGGAGATAAATTGGAAATTAATTCGGTAGGTTCTAAAAACCTTTTTTTAATTCCTAAAAAATTATTCTTGTACTAGTCCATCGTGGTTTTTCTCCAAGAAAGGAGGACAGTATTGTGCTTTCATAAACCCCATCTATATAGAATTTAGTTGATCTGTGAACTGTCTTCATTTTTTTTTTCATCAAAGTGTCTCAAAAATAAACACAGCCTACTGAAATGATCTGTCCAAGGTAACACATCTAGTAAGTTACAGGATCTTTTTCTGAGGAAGCAAGGAGAAAGTGTTAGAAACTTGGAATGTATTAATTTCCACTCGATTTGTACATTAGATGGATGATTATTTTTTTTTTTTGTATTTTCGGCTTAGAGTGGTCCTTGTGGGTTTTCTTCACTCCAAAGGTGATTATCACCTATTCTGTCAGCCTCAATGTTGGCAATTTATATATCAATGAAAAAGATATAAAGATATAAAATTCAGAGCAATAAAGGTGCTTGACAAGCATTTCTGAAAAGAGCAGAAACAGTAAAAAAAAAATGCTTCGCAAATTGTGGTGAGAGTAACAACATAAGAAGTTTAAGGAACCTGTTACAAAGGAAACATTACGGGATCAAAGGAGACATATTGCAGTAATATGTGAATAGCTCTAGTCTGTGCCTTCAGAATTTCACCATATTTGAATTGTCAGTCATCCAAAAAAAGCAAGTGATTTCAGAATGGACTTTCATTTTTTATTTTAACTAAGTTGAATTCTATTAATTCATCTTGTCTTAGAAGTCACTTACTTTCCAATAACCAGTTTCCTGTGTTATGTTTTTACATAGTTCCTTCCACCCCTTTGCTCTTCTCACCATATTTACAACTAGTCAATAAAAATGAGTGTTTGGCTCCAGTCCCACATGGAAAGTTACAATGTAGAGTATTTTTTAGCGAGATATGTGGTGATAGACCTGACAAGCTAATGTATCTGTGTAACTGAATTAGTATCTTCTGAGAGGAGAGAGAGAAACATAAGTAATTTCCTACATCCTAAGATCAGGTTTAGTTTGGAGCTGGAGTTCTGGGACATACTAACAGACTTGCAATAAGTTTCAGCCACAGTGGCCTGCTAGCAGCTCTGTGAACTTGACCTTCCATTTCCCACTTCTGCACCTTTACCTAGGCTGTTCCATAAATATGCCTTTCTCTCCTTTACCTCTTAGAATCCATTGATTTCTTCAAGAATCACCCACTTTCTTCAGGTGCCAGTTCAAAGGAAAGGAAAGTTCAAAGGAAAACTATCTCCCTAGTATTTTTTTTTTGGTCTTGCTTATTAGAAGTTATCTTCTATTTACTTATGTACATACATATTGGTATTTCCCTTGTAATTTTTCCTTGTAATTTCCTTGAGGGCAGGGACTGCTTTTGTAGTGTATAGAATGAGCAGGCCTCAGTTTTCCACATTGATTAAATCTAGCAGAACTGAGACCTCCCTCAGCAACCCCCTACAAAAAAAAAAAAAATAAACAAGCATATCTTCTGTAGAATTGCCATAGAAGTAAATTCGAGTTAACCGATTTTACTAACACCACTCCGTAGACTGTTTTTTCAGGCACCTGCACTGTGTGGGAATCAGCTCACTCACAAGGCTGCATTAATAGCTTATTTACAATGCTGCCACCCACATACAACTTCATGAGTGAAAGGGTCGGGGGAGGAATCTGTATCAGTTCCTCCCCTCCTTCAAACTTACCCCAATCTCTCTCAGACACACACACTCCCCAGCGCTTTGGAGGGAGTAGCTGGAGAGCAAGAGAAAGAAAGAGAACAAGAGACTGGCCATTTCCCCAAGGAAAAGGTTTTACACCTGCTCAAAAGTGAAGGGTTAGAAAAGGCCTCCCAGAAGAGCCAAACCAGAGCACTGTTTCCTCTTGCTGTTCTCTTTCACATCCGACTGCTCCTTGACTCCTTCCTCTCCACCACCCCGTTGGGGGAAAAAAAAACACCTTAAAACATAAAGCACTTTCTGGTTGAGAAAGGAAAACAGACTCAAGAGTTTAGAAATGGAAACAGCTTGCTAACAATTAAGTCTCAGGATCTTTGAGCGTGAGTGTGAAGTATTTTTAAAGAATAACAGAAACCTGTCACTGTTCTGGGAAACGTCAAGCAATTGTTTTTGCATGTACAAAGGAAAAAAATGCTTTGAAAATATTTCAAATAAAAATTTCCTTTGGAACCTTTACAAGTTCAACTTTTGATAGCCATGACTTTGGAGACTGGGCCTTTAGAGCCCCATATGTTCTAAATAACTTTAGTTTTCTTGTTGCCAATTCATATTTTACGCTCTGGATGGACTTACTATTTTAAAGTAAAAAGAAATATTAAGAGCAGGTTGTTTGACACATCTGTTTCTTGGTTAGTGTGTTTTATTTCAATATTCAAACATCTTTTTTAAGAATAATTGTGTTAATTGAACTCTTTTTTAATCTTTTTTTGGTCTGTTTTGTGTTTTGCAAATTCAAATTCTATTTTTTAAATTTTAAAATGATTTTTGTTGATGTCTTTTGTTTAGACATCATTCTCTTTGCTGAATATTCCCCCCAGCCCTGAGCCTTCCTTTATAAACTATTTTTAACAGGATAACAAACGTTCTTTGAGTTATTTTTAACTATTCTTCATAAAAAATGTTAACTTTTTCCTCCGTGTATAGAAAAATCTCTGAATTATCTCAATCAACTTTAGGACTCTCTTGGTATCACTTGGCGTTACATTTGGTGCTGTAGGAGTCCATAGTGATTATCTAGGCTAACCCTCCCCACCACCCTTCTCACTCTACCACCCCACCCATCCATCCTTCCCACTGGCTGCAGAAGCCCGTCAGGACTAAGGGCTTGCTTAGGGTGACACAGGTATTAAGTCTCAGAGCCTATATCCTCTGGTTTCATATCTAATTCATCTTTTTCTGTAGTATGAATATACTTTCTTGCTGCAGTGACACCTCTTTCTCATCACAACCTTGTGACTGGCTTGCTTGAGGCTTGTCTCTTATGGATTTTATGACTGCTGGTCTGCTCATTTCAGATAGTATCTGACTTTAGGATTCCACTCATTTCAGTTTACTGGATTTTCCTTGATATCTTAAATGAGTTGATTTTAGAATCTTGACACTAGCTATGATCATTGTCCTTGGGTCACATCATAAGGGTTTCATGATAGACAAATATCCTCATAGACTGGGAATGCTCACATTATCATCACAGCAGCACAGTCCATGCATAGCAAATGATAGTTGATGATTATGGTTGTTGTGGGCAGTTGGAACCTAATTGGAGAGCTCTTCAGAAATTAGAGGAGCTTATTTTCTTCCTCTTCACCTCTACTTCTTGGCTTCCCTGGTTTCCTTCAAGATTTAGCTCAAATCCCACTTTCTGCAGACACCCCACTCACACTGTAAGGCTTTCCCTTTGAGACTAACTTCTGTTTTCACTATGTGTGTGTAATACAATTCTTTTTGTATATAATCTACTGCACTAGAATGTCAGCTTCTTGAGGTAAGGGACCCTGTTTTTGTCCTCCTTTGAATCCTTTGGAATTAATTGCGTGACATGGGAGACATGGGCAAAGGACTGCCCAGCATGGTGTGCCCACATCAAAGAAGGTGCTGTACTCTGAGTGAAGCAGAATTTCAGTAGCTCAAAAGAAATCTGAGATGTGCAAATTTAGAGACATCTCCACTCCAGATGTTGATGTAGACTCCTTATGCCTGACCTCTGGTAGAGCCTTCTGAGCTTGCATTGGTCTGATCAGCCACAGTGGGACACACTGTACCTTGACACCAACATAGTGATATAATTTTGGTCCTCTTTGACAATGAAGAACAACCACCATCACCAGCATTTAGCCTAGTTCTTCTACATAATAAGTGCTTAATTATTACTAACTCAGAGTTGTAGGGGACCCTGCCTCAACAAGAATAAAATTGGGGAAAATGTTGTCATCGCTTTTGTTGTTGTTCAGTTGTTTCAGTTGTGTCTGACCCATTTGGGGTTTTCTTGGCAAAGATACAAGAGTGGTTTGCCATTTCCTTCTCCAGCTCATTTTTACAGATGAAGAACTGAGGCAAATAGGTTTAAGTGTCTTGCCCAGGGTCACACAGCACTTTGCCCTGTGGCACCACCTGGCTACCCATTATTATTTAATTACCATATCATATAATAATCTAAATAATATTAATATAATAATGATATACCAATGACTATATTACCATATCATTATATTATTACCATATCACTAATTAGGCAGTAAGAGATCCTATATTCACCTACTATCTAATTTTCTTTTTAAATGAAATAGATTTGGATAGTAAACCAAATCACTAGAAATGTACTTTCTTCAAAAATTCAGGAAACTTAGATTAATTTTTTTTTACTGGACCTGTGATTTCATCTAGGTCCCAGTGAGGAACTTCTGGGGTCAGTATAGATTAGGATATTTTTGTAACTTAAAGTCTCAGTTGCATGGAGTGACATAGATGGTATGTGTCAGAAGTGGGAATTGAGCCCAGGCTCAGAGACCAGAGTTATCTATCCATTATTTTATCTTTCTTTCTTCTTTTGGATTTTTTTTTAGCTTAAAAGAAATGAGAGAAGTAGGATAATTTACTTTTTAAAATTTATTTAGTGGCATGGAATGAATGGGTGTTGAAATGTAAAAGTAAAGGGCTGAGATGACTAATTTTTAAAAACAGCTTTTAAAATGGTAAGTTACAGCTTTTCTATATTTCCATATGAAATCCTAGTTTACATTTACAGCTTTCCACTAATAGTGGTTTTCAAATAAAAATAATACTTTTCATAGAACCTTAAAAGAGTGAATTGCCTTCCTCAGCAGAAGTAGAAATGAGTCTCAGAAAAAGCCAGCAACTGGTAGTTAGTGAAAAACGTTCCTAGACATTTGTATCACCACCAGACCTTTCAATATCAGTCTCTTTTCATTTCAGAAACATAAGGAGAATGGAGAGCTATTAGTAAAACCACCTCTCAGAAGACCATAACAGCTTTTCATTTTGTAATAATTATTCTCTTAAAATTGTAAAATAGCTTATAGTTTTTATAGAAATTATCCAATTTTTCATAGCCTTTTTAAAAATGTAGAACATTACATGGGGTCATCATTGAGAATTGCATCTTTTATATCCAGCATAGAACAGCCACTGCTGGGAGAACGGGAGCTGGGATGCCTACCCCACCCTGTCCTCTGTCTATGTGATGGGGTTCATTCTCGGGGAAGCCTCACCCCAATTAAAAAGATTAGGTTCTCACACTGGCTTGCTAACAAGCCTTCACTTTGGCATTGTGGGAATTGAGTTATGGCTCATGTTTGGGGCCCCCCAAAGTGGAAAGTAAAAGAGGCACTCAATGTACAAACATAAATCAGGTCTGGTACAGGTAGTTTATTCCTACACGTAAAAAAATGCCAAATATAAAAGAATCACAGTATGCGTTAACAGAATGAATAGGAAGGAATTTAGTAACTTAAAGCTGTAATTGCAATCAGTTGGGAGGCTAATATTTTAAATCTCCTCAGAACATAAAGCAGTTTTGCAATATGCTAATTAGGCATTTTATATTTTACCATCATCAGTTTTGCTGGTAAGCCAGGCCAAGCTCATCCCCTCTCCTGGCAGTGACCAATGTCCAAAACAGAATCTTTCTATGCTGTCAGTCACTGCTGTTTGTATGGACTCTGTTACCAGTGCTGTCCATGTGAATACTGCTGCTGAAACTGTGCTAGTAGCTGGGTAATGCTTTGGCCACAACCCAGCGTTCCAGTTCTTTCAAGACTCACCAGGTCACCTGGAGACTTCTACTCACCAAAGACCAGAAAACAGCAAACGCAAAGAGATAGACAACCATCTGCTCAGCACCCCCTCGAGGAAGGGTGGGAGACAGGACAGTCACCCCTGAGCCACCTAGCTCTGGCTGCCAACTCCAAATAGTCTACACATTTCACATCTGGAAAGGAAGAAAATTCCCAAGAGGTCAGCAGTTCGATTTTTTTTTTTCCGTATAACTCATGAGTCAGCTCAGCCAATGAAAGGACTCTCTCTTTCTTCACCTGTTACAGAGTGCAAGCCTCCTCACATCTGAAACTGTAGGAAATATCTGTGCGTGTTCCAAGAGATGGCCCCTATTATCCAATTGATCCATGTTACATAAGCATGTGGTGGCATCATACTTCTTGATAACTAGTCATTCTAAACAATAATCGCTTGAGAGACAGCATGGTGCGGTGGCCTCAGAATCGGGAAGACTGGAGTTTGAGGCCTCCTGCTTATATAGACTGGTTTTATGATCATGAACAAGTCACTTCCAAGACAGCAGGCAGTTCTCTAGGAGTTTTTCTTGCAGAAACTAATAAAATCTCTCTTTAAAAAAATTCTTTTTAACTAGAGTTTTTTAAAAATCCCTAAACTATACATCCATACATACACACACACACACACACACACACACACGTAATTGTCATGGGAGGAAAAACCCTATTACCTATGTGACTAAAGGACTTACAGTACAGCATCATACTTTGCTCTACCCTGAACATAGAAATATTTATCCCACCACAAATGAAAAACACTTGATTACTTTTCATTCTGGTGGTGCTGTAAGGTCTGGGTAGCAGGACAAGACGAGAGAAGGGTTATACACTCACCCTTCTGACCTCTTGGTCTAAGGTATTGTGGAGAACATGGGCTGTATTTTTGGGTTGTCTCTGCTTTACCAAAGGTGATCTTATTTATACTCAGTGTCTTGAAAAATAGTAAGAAGGAACAACTTTGCCTATCCCTTTTTATTGGTAAAATTAAATTGAGCTCACCAAAACTTATATGAACAGGATTAAAAGTATTGATGTGAACACAAAGATGCCGTTTTGTTTATCCACTTCATTTTTTTTTATATTTCTGTTAATGTATTACAAATGTTCAAAGACAAGAGCATCAATGAATATCTTTAATAGTGATTTCTCTATTTGTCAAACTGATTTCTGTGGTTGTATGAGATGATTAGTAAATCGTTAGTCAATACAGTATGTATCATCATACTGGGAGTCTTGCTGAAATTATACTTGAAGAACACCTGAAAATTCTAATTAAAAAAAAGTCCTAATTAATATTTGCCTTACAAAAGAATGTATCATAAGGTTATTATATGTAGGAAATTCCCTATCTTTAACTACTTAGTTTAAACAATAGTAACCACTCTCCACTCCTCCGGTGCCTTATCTTGGTGCAGATAGAAGCCTGAATTATACAGGGTGTTCCTAAAGTCTGGACACATAGGCAAAAATGCATATTGTCAAGAAATGAAGTGATCGAAATTTTCAACATTTTATTTAATTGGAATATTAACAAATAGCATCTTCAATATGGTTTCCATCATTTGTGATGCAAAGGTTGATGTGCTTTGCAAGAACCACATGGACTCAATGCAATAACTCAGTAACTCCACATTGCTGTCGATTCCAGCACATTCACTCTTGGAATATGAATATGAAATCATATGATGTTATTTGAAGTTGAAGATGTTATTTGTTAATATTCCAATTAAATAAAATGTTGAAAATTTCAATCATTTCATTTCTTGAAAAAATGCATTTTTGCCTGTGTGTCCAGATTTTAAGAACACCCTGTAGAAGGCTGTCCCATCAGAGTATAATTCTTGGAAGGTCCCTACTGAGCTGGAAAGGCTTGAGAACAGGCAATTCATTGATGGGTTTCTATCATCTGAAGACCACCATAACTAAGTTCAGAGAGATTCCCCATCAGAAGATTGACAGCCAGGTAATTCTTAATTCCTCTTACCACAGAATTGCATAAAAATTGGGGTTGTGATTTGCGTAGGTTGAAGGAGTACTCACGTAAGAAATAATGGATCTTTTGAAGTATTGATGTATTGGAGCAATTTACAAAACATAATTTTCCTACAAGAAAGGCATTTATTGTATTACTGGAAGTACCCTCTGAATTGCCCTGACTCTTTTCCATGTTAGTTTCTAGGAGCTGCATTTGATGAAAGGTCAAAGCATAGCAATGAAGTCAAGAGCTCTACCCTTTTAAAACAGATTATGTGAATTTCAGCCTAATGACAGGTGCTGATAGGCTTACCCACTTCCAATCCTGGAAACTGAAACCTATTTTTACTTAGGGAGAGGATGAAAAATGGTATTACTGACTAACCTTGACTCAAAACCAGTCAGTTCATTTATCAGATCCATTTCACTTTGTCTGCTGAAATTGCTGTTTAGTGGTTCTACGGCATCCACTCTAAGGAGGTGACTTTTTCTTTGAGACATCTCAACTCAAGACAACTGAGTGACTGTAATTGAACTTGCTTCACATAAGCTGCTATGCTAGCGATAGTCCTGGGTCATATTACTTTGTGGGGTTAGTTTTGGTGCCTGAGATGTTAAAGTGCCCTCTTGTTGCTAAATTCAGTGACCTTTTCTCAGTCCTCATCCTTTTGACCTCTCTCAGGATCTGATGCAATACATTGACCACTTCCTCCTTCTAGATAATCTCATCTCCCTGAGTTTTTGTGACACTGCTCCATTATGGTTCTATTTCTTCCTGTTGGGCTTCTTTTGCAGGTTTCTGGGTTTCTTTTGCAGGAACATTATCCAGGTCCCACCTGTTGTTTTTTTTTTAACCACCACAAAATATTTTATTTTAACTTTTATGCAATAAGTAAAAATAATGTAATAACTTTACTAAAGTATCTGAAAAACAGGTGCAGTTGAGAAAAGGTCCCCCCTTAAAGAGACAACAGACCAATAATATATATTTTTTTGAAGAAAAACAAAAAATACTCTATAATTTTCCCTCAAGATGATCATTTATTTGGCAGTAATCACACAGTTCTGTAGCACATTCAGTTTTACAAAGCTCTTTATACACGTTCTGTTTTAGCCTCATAACAATGCTATGAGTTAGCTAGTGCCAATGTTCTCCATTATACAGATAAGGAAACTGAGGCTCTGAAGGTTGAGTGTTCTGCCCAAGGTCTACAAGGTCTGCCCACAACTACTGAGTGGCAGAAGTAGTACTTTGACTCAAATCCATTGCTTTTTCTCTTAACCATGAGTAAAGAGGTAGTCTCCTGTCACCCCAGGAACTGGCCCTCCATCTCCCTGAGCTATATGAGCCCTTGAACCCTGTGAGCTGACCCAGTGGTGGCCTCCGCACAGTATTATCTTACAAGTTTTCCTTCACTTGTTGCCATTAGACCTATTTCAACATTCTCTTTAGAGCATTAAACAAAGTTATAAAACACATACTTCTAAAAGTACTTCTATCTGAAATGTGTACGCGTCTCCAGGCTTCAGGGGCAATGGTGGACCAGTGGCCATTCCTGAAGTGACAGCTCTTCACGGAGCCCTGGATCTTTTCTTTTCATAGTCTGTCTTGGTGATTTCATTGATTCACCATTCCCATAGCATCTCTATTACAGATGACGTCCAAATCTGCATATCCGTCCCTTCTCTCTCTCCTGAGGTCCAATCCCAACCCTCCAACTGCCTGCTGGATACTTTCCCCTGGATGTCCCATAGACATCTCAGGCTCAACATTTTCAAAACACAATCCATTATTTTTCACCCCAAGTCTACCCCTCTTTCTAAACATCCTCATTTCTGTCTAGGGTACCACAGTTCTTCTGGTTACTTAGGTTTGTAAGCTAGGGGGTATCCTCAGCTATTTGCTCTCATTCATCCTCTCTACCTGAACAATTGCTGAGTCTTATTGATGCCACCTCTTCATCTCTTGAACCTGTCTCCTTCTGTCTACTTAAACCATAACCATCCTAGTCCAGGCCCTCACAACCTCTTACGTTATCACTGCTATAATAGCCTTCTAATTGGTCTCCTTCTATCCTGTCAATTCCTTCTCCAATCTATCCTCCACACAGCCCTCAAATCCATATTCCTAAAGCACTTATAACTCCTTTGTTCAAGAAGCTACAATGGCTGCCCATTGCCCTTAGGATACATTGCAAACTCCTCCATTTGGCATTCAAAGCCCTTCATAGCCTGAATTCAGTCTATTTTTATGGATTGCTTACACATTACCGTATGTGTTCTAGCTCTTGTACTATGCTCCAGCTCCCTGTACACAGCATCTCACCTCCCAACTCCATGTACCAAGTTCCTTGTCCTTATGGTGCTCTTGCTTCTCACCTTTGCCTCTGGGATCCCAACTTTCTTCAGGGTTTCACTCTTGTGTCACAACCTTCCAAAGGCTTTTCCCAGTTATCAAGGCCTCCCTTCAGCAGGACCTGTCTCACTTTTATTTGTATCTCCATTGTAGCCCTAGTGGCAAGAATAGTTACTTTCATGTAGTAGGTACTTAACAAATGTTCATTGATTGATTATGCATCTCTTGAGTCAACAATTTATTATAATATGAGTAATAGAACTTGCAGCAGTTCTGAGTAATTTATACCAACAAATGAAAGAGCACTCCTTCTTTTACAGCTAAGATCTAGCTTCTAAATGACTATCTCAAACTAACTTGAGTCCTAGAAGGAGGGAAGAGGGAATAGAGAGGTCAGGGAAAAATATAATTGACTCTCCTAACTTTGAATTTAGAGTGTTCTACTTCTGGAGTCACCCATGTATTTGGAGATGACAACATTCAACTTTGTTATGGCTTTTAAAAAATATTTATTTTATTTTTAATTAATGAAATAAAACAAGTAAAAAAGATGATCGCACATGAAACTGTAGATTTGTTATGTACAAATTGCTATTCCTTTTAAATATATAATAAAGTTATCATGTAACTTTCTTTTTTTCCCCTTTTTTTCTTCCCTTCTCCCTCCTCCCCCAACTTAGAGATGACTACCATCCATTAGACACAAATATGTATATATGTAAAATCATTCTGTTCATCCATTTAGCAGTTCTTTCTCTGAATTCGGATGTGTCTTCCTTCAAAGGTCCTTGTAGTTAAATTTAGGTATTTATATTAGTCAAAATGCCTTAGTCACTCAAAATTGTTCTTAAAGCAACATTGCTGTTACTTGGTCTCTTGGTTTTCCGCTCATCTCACTCTTCATTATTTCGTGCAAGGCTACCCATGTTTTTTCTAAAATCAACAAGCCCACTATTTCTTTTAGCACTGTACCACTGTCATGGTTTTGTTTTTTTTTTTTTTTGCCCGACACATGCTAGACAGTTTATCCCCTAGCATAGACCACTCTGTTGTGTCCTGCTTCTCTCATTATTAACGTCTCCATTGTGACTGAAGCTTCGTCTCTCAATCCCATTTCATTTTTAAAACTACCATAGCCCCCTGCTGCCTTCACTCTTGAAACTTTTTACTTTTGCAGAAGTAGAGAGTGGAAAGTCTACTGTCAATTTTCACATTCAATTACTTCATCTTAAAAGATCAAATATACTAACCTGGACTTGCTATTTCATTTGGTATTGGGAACTCTCTCTGCTGTTACAGATTATCTAAGATGGTAACCCATGTGTGATTTTGTTTTAGAGAGTTGCCTGAGGCAATGAGAGGTTAAGTGACTTGCTTCTTTATCTCACAGCCAGTGTGTGTTCAAGCAGGACTTGAACTCGGGTCTTCTAGACTCCATGGTTCTTTATCCACATACCTTACTGCTTCTGAGGTCTAGTGTAAACTAGCATTCTTAGAACTCTTCTTTATAGAGTTAACATTTAGGAGAAATAAAACATTTTTATACACCACTGAAAATTAGTGATAAAACAATTGTTCAGTGCTTTTCAGTACTCCCAGGCCATTTCCCCATCACACATTCAAGTTATTGAGCACTAAACTTAGGATTTTATCTAATGGCTGTTTTTCTCTCTGTATTTTAGCATGTTTTTAATTGTAGTGTAATCCTGCTGTCAGACTGAGAGCATCACATATTAGAAATTACTAGCATTGTTAGAGGTTTGCCTCCACAGTAGTTGCTAACTCCTTGTGAATATAGACTGTTTAAAAACTTAGAACCGCCCACACAAAATGGGTGCCTCGGCTTTACCTCATCCATTCCAGGCTCTTCTTTCTGACTGAAATGGTGAAGGATTTATTTTCCATTTTCTTTTCATGCTTTGTAATGATTTATGGCAGGCTTCCCCAAATACGAGCGTAAAGGGATTTGACTGCATTTGAAAATACAGCTCTTCTAGTTTGCCTACATGCTAAGTCATTAAAACGACATTTAAGCATAAGTTAAAGAAGGTGTTCAAACATCTGTATATTGATACTTACCCAAGTTAGTGCCACATGGTTGTATTTCTGAAAGGTTAAGTGGTTTAATCCTGTAGTCTTAAGTAGCGCACACATTGCAATATATCATTTTTAGGGGTAAGATATAGCTCTGAACATTATGGAAATGCTTACTGAGAAGACAGATTCCCATTTTTTAAAGTTATTAAAATGGAAAACTGCTAAAGCCTATTTTGCTTGACTTTTCTAATTTTGTTTTTACATGGAGCACTAGAAGTTCAAGTTTGACTTATGCCTTTGCTGTCAGATATGATATACAACCTACTAGTGTGTGAGCTCCAGGAAAGCAGGGACTGGTTTGTCCAATTTCTTGTACCTAGTCCCAGTACCCAGTATAGTGCTGAGTATGCAAAAGATGCTTAATAAATGTATGCTGAATTGAATTTAATGTAGTAGTCCCAATTTCAAACAGAAGTCTGGAAACTTTTGTATGTTCGCCTTTCCCCAATTTTGCCATCATTAACAAAGATTTAAGGTCCTACTTTGTTTGTGGCACCTTCTAAGAATGATGTGAGAGTTTATAGTTTCCTAGATGTAATCAGTCCATTCCCTAATGAGCTTAGGTAAATAAGAATTTTTAAAAAGTATTGCTCAGGGGTTAATTTTTATTGTACCCACCTTCCCTCCTGCTCCCCAACTAGAAAAAGAACAAAGCACCTATAATAAATACACATAGTCAAGCAAAACAAATTCCCATGTTGGCCATGTCCAAAAATATGCCTCCTTATACATATTTAGCCAAGGTGACTATTTTGAAGAACAACACCCATGTGGATACGTGAATTCTAACATGCTTCTTGTTCGTGTTTGGTTTTTTGGTTTAAGTCTCATTACTTTGTGATCCTGTGCCTCGGATTTCTGGAGTAGTGGTGAGAGAGATGGACTACATCATTGGTGGTGGGGCAGATCATTTGAAGTAGTTGAGGTACTTTGTATGTCTTTTCACACACATGCACAAATGACTGTCATTGGGGTATAGTGGGATGTGATAGATTGGACTATCAATGTCATGATATAGTAGAAGGAGTGCTAGAAATTCAAATTCAAATTCTACTAACTTCTGATTCATCTGAGATTAGGCGAGTCATTTCTGTTCTCTTGGCCTCAGTTTCTTCATCTGCAAAATAAGGAAGTAGGCTACTTGATCTTTTTTTTTTTCTTACAGACAAGTCTCCCCTGGAAGAGCAGGGGCTAATCACAGGCTTAGTCCCACTATTGAGAAACATAGGAGCTTTTGACCTGCTCTATTTCCACCATGAATCCTTAGGCAATGTATAGCCTCATCTCCCAGGGACTCATCTTAATCATGCCAGGCTTTGTTTGGACTCCCAATCAGCTGAGCCCTTTGGAGGTCAGAGCTTCCAAACTCAAGAGTTCCACAAGCCCGAAGTGGGCCTAATACCTGGAATTATCGGCTTGCGTTGCCAAGGTCAGCTGGGCTAGTGGAGTGATCTTCAAAGGTCTTTCCACCTCTAAATCTGAGGAGCCTATAGAATGGTTCTATGTTAATGAGCCTTCATAAGGGATATGAGTCCTAGAGGCCTGCAGAGTCCAAGGAAGGACTCTATTTCAGATGTGGAAGCCAGCTTGAATAAAGGAATAAAGAATAGAAGGGCACTTTGGGGAAAAGGGAGCCATTTGAAAAGGATGCAAAGCTAGTTGTATCAGGAAATGAATACAGTTCCCTAGATCAGGTGGTGGAGTGGGTTGAATTCCACTGGAGATTGATGAATAGCAAAAGAGTCCCTGTAGTGATGGGGGGGGGGGGGGACGGGGACACACTGAAGTGGCGTTTTGTTTCCAGTTTGGGTGACAGCAAATAGCATGATTTTTTTTCCTATCTGAGCTCTCTGTGCTATATAGTTATGGTAGAATAAACACCAGGAGCCATAGAAGTGACAAATTCCCTCTGTTCTCCCTTTTGAATTTATTGTATCCTTTAGCAATGGAGACTATAGACGTGTAGTTTAGTGCTGCAGAATTTGCTTCTTTATATTTTGGTTTCAATTCTTTAAAAATGTCAGGATTTCATCAATGTTAATATTTTCTTCACTAAGAAGGGGGAAAAATTACTGACTGAATCAGGTCACAATCCTTCCATTGCTTAGAAAACAGTTAAATATTGTGAAAGGATCGTAGATTTAAATCTGAAAAAGGCCTTCGCTTAATTGTCTTAGAGTCTAGATGAGGAAAACGAAGCCAAGAGAAACAAATGATTTGCCCAAGATCACACATGTAGTAAGTGGCAGAGCCAGGATTTGAACCCTTTCCACTAACTTAGCTGCCTGCCAGTAGTAGATAGTTTCCTTGAGTTTCTGTGTTATTCTTCCTCTCCCCTCCAAGGCTTCACTGGGTGACAGTGGAAGTATGAAATCAATGCAGTTCTTACCCTCAGGGACCTTACATTCTAACATGGCGAGATTATATTCATAGGGAATTGGTAGCCAGAGAACGGTGCTTTGGTCTAGGGAGTCACAGAGATAGTGAATGGAGCTATAGGGGAGTCAAATGACATACTCTGGCTAGAAGTTCAGGTAGTAATAATGTGTGTGGCATCGGGAGGTGCTGGTGGCAAGGAGATTACTGGTGTAGGGTGTGAAACATGGACTGATCTGAGACCCCCTAGATATATATGAATTATGTGAGTTTTCACTAATTCAGTCACTAACCAGGATAACCAGCTAAGGGGAGTAAGTCCTTCAGGGAGTGGTCTCAGGAGATCCATCTCATTGACAGGGGTTAAATGTGAAGCACGATCCTGGCTGGAGCTGATATTTGACTAGCTTTACCTTTAAGAACCTAGAGGGAGGGCAGAACACTGGAGGATGTGGGTTCAAATCCCAGTATGCTAACTACCTCAGACTTTCAGCAAATCCCTTCAATCTCTGATGGGCCTTTGGTTTCCTTATATATAAAAGGAGAGAATGAAGGGGTTAGACCTCTGGAGGCACCTTTCAGCTTTAATCCTAGGGTTTACTGAGCTCCACACCACAGTGAGGAACCAGACTAGGACTCTAGCAGATGTTTTTTTTGTGTGATAAATCCTCTTTGACAATGCCAGTGACTTTTTGTGGGACTGGGAAGCATTATTATGTTTGTGAAAATCTGTGATTTGCATAATAGTTTGTAATATTAACCTCATGGTAGTATTTCACTGATCAGTGGTCCCAGAGTCATTGTGGTGACCATTTCTCAGTAACCTAATTATTTGCTAATCAGTCAACAAACATTTATTAGTTTCTTACTGTTGTTGTTGAGTTGCTTTTCAGTGGCATCTGACTATATATACGTATATACATATATATACACATATATATATATACACACACAGAGTACTTACATTCTTTTTTTCTAAATTTTAGAACTTGAAAGGATCTTGGATACCTTCTCTTCCCTTATTTTTAAACAGATGAGGAAAATGAGGTGTAAAGAACTTAAATGACATCTCCAAGACTGAAGAAGCTTTCCCAGCCAATGCTCCTTCCACTAATTCATCCATTATAGTGAGGGGAAAAATATTCTGTTAAACTAGTAGAGTAATTTAAAAAAAATCTTTTTGATCAGAGGATGTTTTCCTATTCAGAACATATCCCCTAGTGGCAAGCACAGTGTTGTGCACATGGTAGGCTCTTAATAAATATTTGAATTGAATATAGGATTTAGAGCTGGAAGGAATCTTTGAGATGTTTTAGTTTTCCTCTCTCATTTTATGGGTAAGGAACCTAGATTGAGAAAAGTTAAGCACCTTTCTCAAGGTCACATAGATGGTAAGTGCATAAATAAATGAAAAAGCATTTATTAGTTGCAAGTACTAAGGATACAAATAGAAAAGCAAGACAGCCCCTGCTCTTAAAGTGTTGCCAACTTAAGAGGGAGGGGCCGCACTTATGAGATAAAGATTTTAGTTCTGTTAGCCATTGAGCAAGGTAACTTTGTCTATGTTACAAACGTAACTTGCATAGGATGACTTGCTGAACTGAGCTTGATGTACCTATAAATAAATTATTGGTGATTCCACAATAAATTTAAAATGAATATATGGCTTTATTTTCCTTAGCAAAAATGACAATCAATAAGGGTAATCAGTTTCATAGAACTATATTCTAGACAGATTCGTTACGCCGTTGAAATTGTTTATTTCAGTCATAAGCCTGCTAGATACTACTGTCTATCTATACTGCTCTCATAGCAGAAAGGTATCAAAAAAACAAACAAAAAAACCCTTAAGGGTTTCCACTATTCCTTTAGTCATCATAGCTTATTGAGCCAACCTTTGAATTCAGTCTGTGACTCAAGTACTCAAGTTCAGCTGTGCAAGTTCACTTGGAATAACACTTTCCACTGCACAACAAAGTAGTCTAATAGTCCTTTCTTCCATGTACAAAATAACGTGATGAATGCATGAGAGAGAAAATGAAATGATTTACTCAAGTGAAATAGTAACAGAATAGGTACGTTATTTGTTGCCGTATTTTAAAAGTATGCAGTGCTTTTATCTTGTGTGCATTATATTCCACTTGTAAACTGTAAGCTCTGAGGGCAGGGATTTTGTCTCTGAGGGACCATATCTGGGAGCCAGTGTGGTGCAGAGAAAAGAACAATGGATTTCAAGTCAGAGTCCTTGGGCTCAAGTGCTGACTCTACCACTTGTCACTTCCATGACTTGGGAAAATCATGTCAACTCTCTGGATCAGTTTCCTCATCTGTAAAAGATGGGGTTGGTCTAAATGATCCCTAAGGTCCCTTATATTTCTAAATCTTAGAACCTAACTATATATCCAGCCTATCTTCACCCCAAGTATCTAACAAGGCGCATAGATAATTTTCAGTAAACATTTGATGAGTCAAATAAAATTCTTAAGAATTTGCACTATTAAAATAGATCTTTGTCAGTTAAAATAATTAAATTAAAATTTAAAATGCAAAATACAAAGAAGAAAGAATTTATGTTACTGTTAAAAGGAGCTTGTTCAAAACCAATGCAGCTAAACTTAGAAAGAAGCAAGTAAATGGGTGGTCGGGGGAATTCTTGCTGCAGGTTTTGCTGATAAAGGTCTCATTTCTAAGATATAATATATAGGCGGATTCAAACTTAAAAGAATAAGTCATTCCCCAATTGATAAAATGGTCAAAGGATAGGGGTAGGCAGTTTTCTATGGAAAAAACCCAAGCTGTCCATATCATATGAAAAAAATGCTCTAAATCATTTGTAATTAGAGAAATGAAAATTAAAACAACTCTGAGGTTCCACCTCATACCCATCAGACTGGCAAAGTTGGCCAAAAAATAAAAAGGACAAGGAAAATAACAAAGACGGGAGGGGCTGTGGGAAAACATGTGTTAATGCACTGTTGGTGAAACTTTTAACTGGTCCAGGCATTCCAGAAATCACTGTGGAACTATGTCAGAAAAAATGAGATACCACTACAATAGCTACACATCATAGAGTTCAAAGAAAGAGGAAAATGATTGATGTATTTTTAAAAATTATAGCAGCTTTTTCTTTCAGTGGCAAAAAACTGGAAACTGAGGGGGTGATCATTGATTGGGGAATGGCTGAACAAGTTACCGAATACTAATGTTGTGGAATACTATTGTGCTGTAAGAAATGATGAAGGGAGTGGTTTCAGAGAAAGCTGGGAAGACTGGTGTGACCTGATGTAGAGTAAAGAAAGCAAGGTTAAGAGAAAAAAATTATTTGATAACAGCAATATTGTAAAGACCTTTGAAAGACCTGAGAACTCTGATCAGCACAGAGACAGCCACAATCCAAGAGGACCAGTGATGAAACATACTGTCCACTTCCTGACAGAGAGGTGAGGGTCTCAGAGGGTAGATTGAGACATATTTCTTTTCAGACATAGCCAAAGCAGTTATTTGTTTTGTTTGACTGTACATGTTTGTTATAGGGTTTTTTGTTTTTCTTTCTTTTTGAATTGAGAATGGGGGTGCCAAGTAGGTGGTAGAAGAGGATTTCAATTAATTGAAAAAAACCAAAATTAATAAAAAATAAGAGTAAAACTTTTTAAAAAGTCATTTTCCCCTTCTGATTTTGAAACTTAACTGTTATTTCCTTATGAAATGAAGATTTTTTTTCCTTTTCATTCACAGAAACAGAAATCCCATCAGAGAGATGCCTTTTTTTTTTTTAAGTGTAGTGCTGCTCCTACCGTTTAGTGCAGTTCCTAGGCTGACATTTGCAGGCTAATTTTGTAGCCAGCATTTTTCTTTTGTCTCTATTCCAGACTCTTCCCTAATGATGGCTCCTTCAAACTATTTGTTTTAGAGCTGATTTGGAAAAACGGACTGGTTCCCTCCCCCACTCAAATGAAAGAAAGAGTAGCATTGACTTCACCATCTGCCATTCTAAAATCAAATCACAGAGCTCCAGCCTGAAATCTTGGGAATTTATGATGTGTCCCATTGAGTCTGACCATTAGCAGATAATTAGCCTGTTAAACCTTTTGAATTCATCTTGCAGCTGTCATGTGTCAGCTTAGAAATAGTCACAGGTTTCTATTACTTGTATGTGATCCTGTTTCTTTCTTGTAGCTTTATTTCTATCTTTGGGAGTTGAATTTGCCAAGCAGGAATGTGCATTTCCTTGATGAAAAGTATAGCCCTGTGTTTAACAACCATCTTTTGAAAATGTTTCATGCTTGTTTTTATAGATTAGGAGCAAGGAAATTAATTTTGTGTGTGGAACTCTCTCTTTGAAGATGTTTCTGAGTTTATTAAACCTGACATTTTAAAAAAGGTAACACTATATCTCTCAATGTCGAGTTTTTCTTTTATATTTTAATCAACTTGTCAATGTGTCAAGGTTGGATTTGCAAAGGAACATCAGTTATTTAAAGCTAAATATAAATTGCTTTAAGCAGCGCTGTTTCATTTGTAATGTAGTAGCATTTTTCATCTGTTGGAGAGTTATAGATGTAAAAAATACCAATATAGGAACATATTTTTTTTGTTTAAAGATTTTCCATTATATTGTATCAAATGTACTCCAAATGAATTTTAAAATTACATTCAGAGCTAAAAGTGATAGATTAAAAAAATGTAAAAATGGATTTCTTAAGGTAATATAATCCTGGAACATTTGATTTAATTCCAAAGTTCTTAACAAGGTCTCCATTTAGTGTAGCTGTAAGTTCTAAATCTTTTATTGGTCTAGAGGGTTCAGTGAAAAGAGTCCTAGATTTGTAATTAGGGGACCTAAAGTTAAGTAGGTTCTATCATTCATTAACCCTGTGATTTTGGGCAAGTTTTTTTTCCCTTTGTGAATCTGTTAACTCCTTTTTAAAATGAAAGGATTGGCTAGATGGATCTCTAAGGCCCCTTCTAGCTCTGAATGAATGAATAAATGAAAAAGTATTTATTAAACACTATGTGTAAAGCACTGGGTGTACAAATAGAAAAGTATGAAAAGTCCCTAGTCTCAAGGAGCTTATATTCTTTTTTTTTTTGAGGAAAAAGTAGAATTTATTTGCAAGATAATATGCAATTTAATTTTACAGCTGTTTAAGATGATGTAAAATGTAAGATATGACTATTGGTTACATATAAATAAAGCTAAGCATCAGGTGGGAGGAAATTGTATGTTACTATCTTTTAGAAATTGGGCTTGATTGATAGCTTTTGGTACTGGATGCTGTTTGGAAATTCTCCAGAAATGTTTGTTGAGAGTAATGCCAAAGTCAGAGGAAATTTTAACATGAGATGAGCATAATATTCACAATTTTCTATTCCATGTTGTTACAATAGTGTCTGAAATACTCAAAGTCCTTGGAATCAGGGTATACAGGGAGGAAGTAAAAAAAGGAAGAGGAAGTTTATATACAAGAAAGACTTCATTGAACTGTATGAATTTGGTTTAAAACAATTAACTCTCCTCTTTCACAAATTCAGCACCATTTGTAATATAATTTTTTTGTTAATTCTGAACTTGGCAAACACCAGGAAATGAGGACTTCCATATATAAAGAAGAACAGAAAAAAAGTGGATTGTACAGGAAACCAAGAATCTCCATCAAAAACAACTTGTTTTTTAGATATAAAATACATTCAGCTTGTTAGTACCAAAGATGTCTTGCTTGCTTGCATTTCTCTGGGAGCAGGAGCTTATATTCTCAAAGAGGAGACAATGCATACAGAAGGTTTCCATCAGAAAGGACTCATGATTCTTGGGATACAGCAGCAAAGCAGATTTTATCAGTGGAAATGACAAAATCTCATCAGTTTCTGATGTTGAACCATTTGACAATGCCAAAGACTTTGTTGGTAAGAACAGTCTTTTTGGTTTTCAGAGCACTTGACTGCAACACCTACAGAAGCACTTGCCAGACTGTATCCCCACAGGAATTGCTTCCAGAAGTGTGTGGGGGTTGAGTTAGAAGCAGGACAAGTGGTCTAGAGGGTGTTGTCTCTTCTAGGACTCTTGGGTTTACCTTCTACTTGGTAGCAGTTGGTAAGTGGTTAGTTGTATTGGTGGCAGAAAAAAAAGATGGATTCCTTCTCCAAAGAAATTGTTCTCTCAATGATGGCTGTGGATCCTGGGCTGGAAGTAGGGCCAGTTATTTGGAGGGCACTGCTATTCCCAAGAATCTTGGGTTTAGGGTCTCAGCTATTTTGATCAGGATCTGTAGGGGTAGGTGGTAGTCAAGGTAGTAGTGATTTGACTTGCCTGGCACATGTATGTCTGCCTGTTTTTCCCTTAAGATGTCTTACTGCTTCAGCTAGGCTAACTCATTTCTCCATTAGGTAGCTGTTAAGTCAGTGGGTATGGCTTGTCCCTTCTTCATAGTAGTTACTTCATCAGATGATAGTTGCAGGGGCTGATTTGGAAGCAGGACCAATTCATGAATGTAAGAACCTATGCTTCTATGATTTCAACAAGGGGACTTCTGGTATGGAAACTCCCACAGATGAAGATCACCTCATCTCTAATTTATGGTCGTAGAGTTTCCTGTGCCACTTAGAGATTAAATGAATTGCCTTTGGTCACACTGTTAGTGTCAGAGGGAAAACGTGAACCTAGGCATTTTTTATTTTAAAGTCAGCCTTCTGTCCACTATACCAGGTTGCTTCTATTTTTTTAATTATTTATTTTTATAAGAAACTTTTGTCTTCAAGTAAAGTGTGCCTATCATTTTTTTATAGTGATGCAGCTAGACAACAAGCAGAATTCAATTATTAAAAATAATTTACAATGCTTTGTGTATGAAATATTTTCCATGATTAATTTTTTTTCCTAGGTAAGACTTATCTCTTGGGAAGTGAATGCAAAAGTAATTAGGATATGATGTATAAAGTAGAAGATTTAATCAATTTGCAAGTATATATTAATTGCCTGCTTTGTGCCTGTGCACACACAAAAGAAGTGTGAGGTATTGTCACAGAAGAGGTGAGTGAGATTCGAGCTAGGTCTTGAAGTTTAGTGAAGATTTGAGAAGAGGGAATTCTAGATGCAAAGAAAAACATGATCAAATCCTGGGGACAGTATGTGGGAGGGAAACAGCAGCATAGGAGGCTCTCGATAATATGGTTCCAATATCTTTCCAGGCTTATATGACTCTTCTTCATGAACTGTACTTTCCAGCCAAACTAGTATTCTTAGTCCCCCATTCTTGTTCTTTGTTCTTTCACCTAATGTACCTTTGCTCACACTTGTCTGGAATATATCCTCTGTCCCCATATTTGCCTACTATGCTGCCTTTTTCTGCAACTTTCAACTCAGGCCCTGCCTCCTCCATGAAGTTCTCTCAGTTAGAAATGATCTCTTTCTCCTCCAATTTTCCTAAGTACTTTGCCCGGACCTCTCCTTTGTACTTATCACACTTACCAAAATAGCTATTTGTGTGCATGTCATTCCTTACCCCTCCTCACTTGACTATAAACTCCATGAGAACAGGATCTATATGTCACATCTATCTAATAACAAGAACAACAACTAACATTTATATAGATCTTTAAGGTTTGCAAAGTGTTTTTTACATTTATTATTTCATTTGGCCTTCAGAACAACCAGGTGAAGTAAATGCTATTATCCTTATCTTAAAGATGGTGAAACTGAGGCCAACAGAGGATAAGTGACTTGCCCAAGGTCACGTAGCTGTTATGTTTGCGGCAGCATCTAAACGTGGTCTTCCTGACCTTGATAAGTTCAGGACTCTGTCATCTGGATCGCTTAGCTGCCTATAAATGCCTACATTTATATAGTGTAAGGGTTCTTAACCTGGTACCTAGAAACTTTTTTTTTAACATATTTTCATAACTAAATATATTTAGTTTATTTTGTAGTCCTGAATATATTATTTTATGCATTTAAAAACATCATTCTGAGGTGTCTATAAGTGTCAACAGACTGCCAAATGGATCCATAACACAAGAAAGGGTTCAGGACCCCTGAGATAGTTCTTTAAAATTTGCGAAGTGCTTTCTGTGTTATCTCAATTGATCCCTAACACATTGGATCCCTAACGTTGCCTTGCCCACAGCACTCATTCAGTAAACATTTATTTGATTGAACCAGTTCAGCTAGATCCATGAGAAAGGTTCAAGAATGGCTGGCACCTGAGAGATCAGCTAGGGGACTTGGTAATCCAAGCATAAGATAGTGGAAGCCTGGGCTCAGGATGGTGACTGCAGGAATGGAGAAGGGGCAGAGTCCTAAAGACCTTTTGAAAGAGTAAGAGTGTGGACTTGATGACAGAGGATGAAGGAGAGAGAAATATAAAATATGGCTTTAGGTTTTCTCACCTTGGGAAGAAGAATGATAACATCTATTTTAGAAGGATAGGAAAGAGAGCCCACATAAGGGTGAATGATCAGACTTGCTTGGGAATATATTGAGTTTCAGGTAATGGTGGAGTGTCCAAGTATGTGGGTGTTGTCAAAGTAGTTTAAAACATGTGCAGAGAGAATGAGGTGATTGTTCAAGGTTGGAAATATAGATTTAGGTATCATCAGCAAAGAAATGATAGTTGGAGGGGAATCTATAGAAGGAATCATTCATTCTGCTCATTGAGTTACAGTGCTAGGGAGCTAAGAGTATCTTGTTTATGAACTTTGTAACTGACATTAATGGCATATGGCACTTAAAGATGTATAAAGCATTTTTTTTGGCTTTGTTTCATTTAGCTCTTAATAACCTTGTAAGACATTTTTAAAGCATTTGTCCCCATTTTTCAGATAAGTAAATTGGGACTCACTGAGATAAAATAACATTTGCTCATGGTCACACAATTGGCTTCAAACCCAAGTCTCTCCAGATTTCCTGCCTCTCAGGTCAGCACACTTCCTCTCTCCTTCCCTTCCTCACTCCTTCTCTCCCTCTCTCCTTCTTTCTTTCCTTCTTCCCTGTCTCTTTTCAATTTTAAAGTGCCTACTATGTGTCAAACAGTGCTAAGAGCTGGGATTACAAATAAAAGTAGAAAGAAAGACAGTTCCTCATCCTAAAGGGGAGCCTACGTATTCATGGGGTAGGACAGCACATAAAAGGAAGCTGCAAAGGATTGGAGGAGGGGATGGGGAAGACAAAGATACGTTGGGCAGGAACATGGCAGATGAAGTACTTTGTGCAACCTGGAGAGGAATGAGATATTGATTATCCTTATGGAAAGGTTTTGGGAAGAGTCATATAATCAGTGGGAGAGTCTGTGGGGTCAGAAGATAATTTCAATGTGTAAATTTGAGGGCTGGAATGAGTCTTCACGATGAAGATCTGGTGAATGGTGAGGTGCTTAAGTTGGTAGAGAAGGTCTGGGGTAGAGCCTTTACAGCTCTTTGTTCAACAATATCAGTGTATTTTGGCAATGCAGTACTGTGAGGATCAGAGGATGCAGAAAATAAGGAGACTCACAGGCAGTATATGTCTTATAACTAGTATATATCTTGGGTGAAGGTGGCTTGCCAATTACTGTGGCCTCAGCTGCTAAGGAATCTTGATGTTCAGGGAATGCACAATTGAAGCATAATGAAAATCCTTCCAACTCATACAATGTAAATCATAGAGCTACTGGGCAACTTGCCTGTTTATAGGCCAAGAGAATGGTCAGGACTTTTCAAAGCTAATACATCAAAACTGCATGTTGCCTATTGGGGAATTGTTTGGACTTTCTGAAATGTAGGTGGAGAGTCATTTGATTTGTTGGAGACAGGAACTTTTTAAAGGGGATGAGGTTGGGATGTGTGGTCAGAGAGTCTGTAGGGAAGAGATTCGCTCACTCCGCTCACTGCTCTTTCTACATTGTATTACCTTTCTTGATACAGCATCTAGTTAGTTCAGGGTCCCATTTGATAATATAGCCTCATATGATGCTGGAGCAGTGTTAAGTAAGGGGCCTGGCCATGACATTCATGGTATCTGGCAATTTTCGTACCACTGGGATACTGGGATAGATGAGAGAGGAATGTGTGCCTAAATGAAGTAGATTTGAAGAGCATTTTAAGTAGAGCAGTCTCTTATGTGTGTGGATACTTCAGGAGAGTAAGCAAACACTGAGAGGCGTATATGGCCTAATGGTTAGAGCACTAGCCCCAGAGTGAGGAAGGGCTTCCTACATACAACTGACTCCTTCCTCTGACACGTATTGACTGTATGATGTGCACGACCATATGGTCATATCACTTAATCTTTCAGTTCCACTAGGAAACTCTTGGACTAAATTCTAGAGCAGGTACAGCTTTGCATTGGTAGAAGGAGCTTCCTCATTGGGAGTTCTCTACACAGATTAAATTCACAAATCCAGGCCCATTTTTTAAAAAGTGAATATTGCCCTTACTGGCTCAAATGCAATCTCAATCCGTGTAATAAGTGGATCAGACCAGATTGGTAAATCTCCCATCACTCTTCTCTTCCATCCCCCTTTGTCTTCTCTTCCTCTTAAACCTCTGCAGTTAGTGTTAGGCTAGTGAGAAAATTGTGGAGTAAAGGTCTGAGATGTAAAGCTGTTATCCAGAAGAGGAATTACTCTTGTGCTGGGCTCCAGAGGACAAAATTGGGAGCAATATATGATTGCTGCAAAGAGGTAGATTTAGGCTTAATGTAAGGAAGAACTTCCTAACAAACAAACTGTCCAAAAATAAAATGGGGTATCCTGAGAGCTAGTAAGTACCTCTCATTTGAGGTCTTTGAGAAAAGGTTGGCACACTTATCAGGTATGCAGTGGAGAATGTATCCTTTTTCATGCTTAAATTAGACTAGTTGGGCTAGATCTCAAATTTTTGGATATTGCTGCTATCAGTCTTAAAATTATATTTTCCACACTTTAAGGGTTACAGAAATTCAAAGAAAGGAAAGCTTATTCGTGGCTGAGATGGTCAGAAAAGATTTTCTAAAGAAAGGTGACTCAGAAAGGCATTAAAGGATAGTGAAGAATGGGATGGTATAAAAAGAGGGTTAGAGTAGCTTGGATTGTAACTAGTAGGCAATGGGAAGTCATCCTGTCATGTAAAGTCCGTATTTTGGGCTACCTTTTAAAAGGGTTCTGGGCTTGGAAATTTCTTGTAATCTTGCTCTAAAAAAAAAAAAGAATATTGAAGGGTCACATAAGGACTTCTAAGTATATTCTGAGATGATGAAATGAAGTAATGAATTTAAAAATAACATGTTTTAGTGTTTGTGATGTGTTATTTTTGAAGAGGGGGCAAAGTAGAAGGCCCTAACTATAAAGTTATCCTTTTGTGTCAAATTTTTCCAAACTAAACCTGGGTGTGTAAAAGGTATTAGAAATTTGATAACTGACTCTGGTAATTACTGTAATTACCCAGCACTTAATTATAATGTACAAAAATAGTGTCCAAGTAATAACAACTTATATTAGTTTCAGATCATGAGTCACATCATGTAAACATGGGTTGTAAGAAAGTGAAGATGTGAAAACAGCATAAAACTTTTAGGAAAAAAGAAAAGATTATTAGAGTCCTTCTTGTAATTAAAGGAAAGGTGAGAGGGGAAAAATAAATCCCATTTCTGTCTAATTATACTTTTCTAGGTAAGTGGACTCCTCAGTACACAGGAGACCAATTGGGCTTGTGCATAAGATGCTAGTTCAGTGTGGCTATGTAAAACAAAATACTTCAGGCAGTGGGGAGGTATCCTGAGTGTTAACAGCATTGACTGCCAAGTACTATTTGTTTACTATTTTGGATTCGTTAGAGACCAACTTTGACTATGGGCATTAGGAAACTAAGGAAATAATTTGACCAGCCAGTACCCGATCTTTTGTCATTGCCCTTTAAAAGACTACGTTCATCAAAACTTGGGTCACACTCCCATTGAATGTGTGTGGGGATTTTTGTGCAGTGGAAGCTGGTGTTTCCATGTTTACATTCTCTGTATCACTTAGTTGCCCTACATTTATGCTAAAACAACCCAGTCACACAATGATACAGTAACTAAATGCATGCTGTTTTCCATATGGTGTCTATAATTGCTTTGATGCAGTCAAAGGTAACACATCTTATTTTTGTCTACTGTAAGCACTGTCTGGTGTGCTATTTGGTTGTTTATAGCAGATTTGGAGTGATGGTTTTATATGTGTTTCCATAAGGGTTCCAAAAATCATTTGCTCTTTCTACGCTGTGAAGATTTTTTTCCCCCTACCTAATAAAATTGAATAACAAATCTAAATATCCTTTTTGAAATTATTTGGATGCTGAAATAATTTGATGATGCTGAAAATTTGCAGTTTTGCAAATAAGTACTGGCCCGTTGGCCTAAGGCAAATGTTAGGTTGAATAGCAGAGAATCCTGATTTTCATTTTTATTTATTTAATAATCTATAAAATGTCTGAGGTGAAGATTTGACTAATAAAACACTTTAAAAAAAATCAGACCTGTGATTTCATCAGTTTAGGGAGCTCCCAGTCAGGAAACTTTCTTAACGAACGTAGATCAACAGTTTCTTCATCACTTATAGGCTTAGAGTTTTCTGGGATACTGAGAAGTAAATGGGGGGTGGGACTCAGGGTCTTTGATTCCAAGGCCATAGCTTCCTATCCATTGCACCAAACTACTAGAAAAAATTTTATGAGATGGCCATTTTATTGCAGTGAAATCTGCCCATAACATCAGTTTTCTTTAAGATAAGTTTTTACTTAAAAAAAAAACCAAACAAACCCAATATAGTTCATGTGCATTCAAGGGCCCATTGAACTCTGATACACAGGCACTATGTGACTTTGGACAGAAACCAATTTACCCATGCCTCAGTGGCCTCATCTAAAAAATGGGCACAAGGCATGTCCTTTCTATGTTGCAAGGTTGTTGTGAAAATAAATGAGGTAATTAAACTTCATTACCTCAAAATATGACCCAATTATTGTTATTCAATACATAAACTTTATCACTATTGTGGAAATAATGATGAATTTGGAGTCAGAGGATCTGGGATTGAATTCGCAGCTCTGCCTCAATACCTAGTTAACCTTCAGCATGTCAGTCCCTCTGGGCCTCAGTTTCCCCATCCTGTCAAATGAGGAGGATAGAGTAAGGACCCCTAAAATCTGTTCGAATTCTAAATATGATCTGTGACTTATTTTGCATGAGAGTAGTTACTACATGAGATAGCCGAGTGGCACAGTGGATAGAGTGCCTGGCCTGAAGTCAGGAAAACTCATCTTCTTGAGTCCAAATCTGGCCTCAGACACTTACTAGCTGTGTGACCCTGGCCAAGTCACTTAACTCTGCCTGCCTCAGTTTCCTCATCTGTAAAATGATCTGGAGAAGAGAATGGCAAACCACTCCAGTATCTTTGCCAAGAAAACTCCAAATGGGGTCATGAAGAGTCAGATACAACTGTAGTGACTGAACAATTATTACAGGGGGTCAAGGATGAAAGAAATAGGGTTTAGTTCTACCCTTTAAAAATGTCCATTCTCAATCATTTACACTAGCTTCACAGTCATCCTGACAAAAGATTAATTGGCCAGCCGCTGATTATTTTTCAGGTACCTTCTATCAACTTGGCATTCAGCTAGGCATTCTGGAACCTATGAGGCACACTAAACATACAGTCAAATTGTGGAGATCAAATCCACATGCAGGTGCACGTTAGAAAGGCTAAGAGTGTGTATGGAAGGAAAGGGAATAGATCTGGATCTAGACAGATCTGGGTAAACTGTTGTGAAACGTGTGTCACTAACTTGATAGTATATGAGGATTCAGGTTACTATTAATGACTGTGTCTCAATATGGGACTTACTGACTTTCAGAGTTGCACAGAATTAAATAATGGCTTTTTGAAAGTTTCTTTTTTATTTAATTGAAAATGACAACTCAGTGGGATGGTTGTCACAGTTAATGTTACGATGCCTCTATACAATGTAAATGGATCACTTTCCATCAGGAAGTTGGCAGGGAAAAAAGCTGGTAAGTCAGCACATGCTGTGGTTCTCCTTCCAGCACTAATGCACAGTGTATCGTTAACAATGTAATAGTGCCTGTTGCTAGGAGAGGGGCTGAAATTGGCTGGTGAGAGTGCACCTCAGTTGTAGAGCAGCCATTGATGGGGGCTTCACTCGGTTCATTTTAACCTGCTTGGTCATTGCTAGCTTTACTGCTATGAAAAGCCCTTCCTCTGCCTAATGTGGGTTATTATTCTGACCTTTATTTGAAATTTATGTGATTCCTTTCTTTCTTTTCCCTGATCAACAAATACTATAGAAGACAAATGTGTCTCCCAAGTTGTAACTACATTTCTACACCCTGATGTGATACGGTATCACAGTATACAGTATTTGGGTGTTAGCACTATAGCCTACCAGGGGTATAATAATAGAGGGGAAGCGTACCGGAGACCATAGAACTAGAACTGTAGGATTTAGAGTAGGGGTTTTTAACTTGGGCTTTATGAACTTACATGGAAAAAAAATTACATCTTTATTTTTTCTAACCTCTAATTGAAATTCAGCATTTCCTTTAATTATAAATTTTTAAAAAATATTCTGAGAAGGGGCTGCATAAGGTATCACCAGATTGCTAAAGGATGACACAAAAAAAGATAACTCTTGATTTAATGGTAGGAAAGACTTTAGCCCTTTCTAATCCAATGCTCTTATTAGAGATGAGGAAACAGGCTCATAGAGGTTAAGTAAGTGACTCTTCCAAGTTCATATTACATATTCATCAAACAAATGAGGAGAAAGTATGGTATATGTGTGTATGCACATAAACACATGTACACATAGACATGTGCGTGTATATACATGCTCACATGTGTGCATGTGTGTATATACATATATTTATATATACACACATGCGCGTGCACTAATATGTCTCTCTAGCTTCTGGGCCATCTATAAAACAAAAGGATTGGACTCAAAGGGTCTAAAGTCACTTTTACTTTAAGTCAAGAGTTCTTATCCTTCATTGTGTCATGGACCCCTTTAACACTCGCCCCCTTCTCTCTCTCTCTCTCTCTCTCTTGCTCTCTCTTTTTTTTCTCTCTCTCTCTCTTTCTCTGTTTCTCCCTCTTACACACACTGTTGAATATATCTGTTTGTTTATCTAAGATCATAGATTTTGACCTAGCAAAGACCTTAGGTGTCAAATCCAATCCTCTCATTTTCCAAATGACAAAACTATGGCCCAAAGAAGGGAAGATTACACAGCTAGTTGAACCAACAGAGCCAGATTTCAAATCAAAGTCATCTGATTCCAGGATGAGTGTTCTTTCCATAATTTCTTACAATGTATATATTTGTCAAAAACAAACCCCTCAGCTGCTTCCCAATAAAAACCACGATGTGGATTTAGGATTTTCTTTGACCTTCTATAGTTGCTGAAGATGATGTTCTATTTCTTTAGCACATACACTACTAGAATATAAATCAGCAAAATTTTCATGTTACCCTGCTAACGGGATGTTCCTAAAGCGCAGCTCTGATCACATCAGTTTTCTACTCAAGAAGCTTCAGTGGGTCCCTGTTTCCTTTAGCATCACATAGCCATTCCTCTGTTTGGCATTTAAAGCCCCATCTTACCCTTTTAGACTGGATCGGCAGTATTCCCCTTCACACACATTATCCTCTAGCCAAATTGGCGAATGTGCTTGTTCTCACACAGGACAGTCCATCTTCCATCGAGTCTTTCCCATACCAGGAATGGACTCGCACTTCACTTCCACCTTATAGACTCCCTAACATCCTTCAAAACTGTGTTCAGGTACTACTTTCTGTATAAGACTATTCCTTATCCCTCCCCCCACCTCTGAATGGCAGCAAAACAAACAAAAAAAAAACCCTTTTATTAGTTTTGTGTATATATTCAAATACTTGCATGTGTCCTTGGAATGATTCCTTTTGTCTTTGTACTCCCTGTGCCTAGTAGAGTGCCTGGATCATAGTAGACAATACATTCTTGTTCACTGAATAATTGGTTGCCTCCCTTGCTGAGGGAGGAGAAGGCATGGAAAGCAGGGAAAACTAGTGCTAGGCTCCCACAAGAGGTGACAGCTGCTCATGAGGAAGGCAGGGTTGTTTAAATTTCTGTGGTAGAGAGCTGAAATTGTTTTTGGTGTATCGAGTACCAGGAAAACTTTAAAGAATTTATCAACTAAAACTTGTAATTGAAAGATCCTTACAAGTGGGTAAATGACTGTGGATCGGGGCAGGAGGGTTTGGGGGAAATGTAGCATATATAAAGTCTATAATTATGGGTGACATTGTGATGTAGTAGAAAAGTATTGGATTTGGAGTCAGAGGACCTGGGTTCAAATTCTGGTTCTGTGTTACAAACTACCTGTATGACCTCAGGAAAACCACTTCTTTTTTCTGGGCATTAATTTCCTCACTGATGAAGTAAAGAAGTTGGGCAATATGATCTCAAAAATTGCTTCCAGTGTTAAATTCTCTGATTCTGTTGTGTTTATATATCATTACTTTGGTGGGGACTCTTGAAATGATGTAGATCATAAGTCATTCATGTCTTGTAATCCCATGTGATTTTCATGCATGTCTTTCTATAAATGATAGAGGTGTGATAGGACCAGAGTTCCCCTGTTTCCCTGCAATATGGATTAGTTTTCCCTAAAAGGCAACAAAGCAGTCCCAGGGTTTTTTTTGGCCCTAACTTCTTCTTCACCTAAGGGCATGAAAAGTTCCACCCATGAAGAGTCAGCACCCCTCCAACTTGGTGAATATCTGAAAACTACATTAAGTCACTACGACCTGTCCTAATGACCAGACACGTTTCCACACGTAAATGGGGGGGAAAGAGAGGGAGCGCATCCAGTACCACTGTATGCTAGCTACATATTCTTACCATGTTAGCACAAAATAAACCTCCTTTTCTTATCTGTTCAATTACTTAGGAATGCTTCCTTTTGTCCCAACAATGAACCTGAACCAACAAGATACTGACTTTAGGCCATCACCTGACAAGAGGGGACAGGTCTAACCAGTGTGTTTGAGATGTTTCTGTAGAGCTCTTGATGTAGATACCAATGGAGCACATGAGCTGTCCGTCACTTATTCTTTCCTATTGCTACATTTGCTCATCTTCTTTGCTGAGTATGAATGATATTCTTCTGCTCGTGCTAATTAGTTACATGTCATGGAATACCACAGTGTCTGAAGAATTAAAGTTGAGACATACCCACTGGAAAATGGAGAGGGGGTAGAGGGGCAAGTTAGATGGCATCAGCAGTGAAGACATTGTACAAGAGAAGCCTATAAAAAGATGTCATTGAAGAGATGCATGACGAGAAAAGAGTAAAGATTGTTCGTAATGGCAAGAGGAAGAGTTGGCCTTTATGGATAGATGAAAGTCTTCGCTGACCCAAAGCCTGAAAGAAATCAATGTGGACCCATAGGAGCAAGATAGCTGGCCTGATGAGAAGCTCAATAGAATCTGATGCTTCCCTCTCCTGCCCTTTTCCCCTACCCCACTAACTCCCACCCTCTACCTTGTCCTCAGTCTTTTGAAATCTGTATTGGATATCTTCCTGACCTTGGGCAAGTGAGTTAGCCCTTTTAGGCTAAAAAATAAAATGGGGGCAGGGAGTGGTTGGACTAGATGAATTCTGAGGTCTCCTTCCAGTTCTAAGTCTG
This sequence comes from Trichosurus vulpecula, assembly GCF_011100635.1. NCBI lineage: Eukaryota > Metazoa > Chordata > Mammalia > Diprotodontia > Phalangeridae > Trichosurus > Trichosurus vulpecula. The sequence goes on along the minus strand of NC_050578.1, from coordinate 103,950,434 downwards.
TGATATTCATTATGTTTGCTACTGATAGTATATCTTCTCTTAACTGATATTGGGAGCAACAGAAGTAGATGGAAAAGGTTAAGAAGGAATGAGAGTGGAGACATGTAGACAATTTAATATTCCCCCAAAGATTACTTTGTTCATTTTACTTCAACAGATATTTATTGTGCTAGGTGATGAGGACATAAAGATAAAATCTTCTTTGCTGTCAGGTATCTTACATTCTTTTGTGGTATAATTATTTCATGGTGATTTTAGCTCCATCTCTTCCTCTCCCCCCCCCCAAAAAAATTGTTAGTGCTTACCTCACACCCAAAATTATTTTCTATTTATTTGTATTTGTACATGTTGTTCCCTTCCACACTGAATGTAAGATAATTGAAGGCAGGATTATTTTCATTTTTGAATTCATATCCCCAGCATCTAGCAGTGTCTGGCACATTTGATGTGCTTAATGAACACTTGTTAGGTCGATTTGAATTGAACTGAAAACCATTTTGCAAAAGTTTAAAAAGTTGGCAACATAAATTTATTTTATTGTGTCTGAAAAAGAACCTAACTAGTAGAGGTGGGAGGAGGGGGAATCCACTTCAATCTAATTTATCTTTTTCCTTCAGAAAATGCACTTTGAGCAGATAATTACTTCATTCAAAACTACTTTGAAGTCAAGAGGAAAAAGTACAACCATGTGTGAGGACTGAGTATTTCTGGCCTTTGTAAGCAGAAGCTAGTGTGACAAGCCCCATGGCCCAGTAAGTTTAGAGCTGATTGTATTTCTTAGAATTCCCAACATTAATCTCAAATTTCATTAGATTCTGTGGAAATGTAATCTTGTAGAAAGGTCAGGGTGATTCACAGAGCTCTTCCTCCCCCAGATCATGACTCACTTTTAAACTCTACTTATGAAGATTTGGAAAATGTCTCTTTTAAGGGGAGACATTCAGCATTTGACACTTCTGTACATACTTCCCTTGGATACTCTTGTTCTCAGCCAGGAATGAATGTGATGACATGGTAAGTGTACTGTTTCCAGAGATTTTCTCTTGGTGTTTCATTTGGAAGGCCTGAGGCTGTAGGTCAGGCAGGGGCTATTGCTGAGACGAAAAAGAACAAACCATTCAAACTTTGATTCTTCTGAAATGGAAACCCACCGAGGACTAGTGATGGTTCTTGTCTTGTACCTGCACCCTTCAGCCTACTCACAATATTAGTCTTTGTACCAGAATCTTTCCAATAAGCTATGTTGTTAGATTATTCAGCAAAATCTGATCTGCCTGCAAATCTCCAAATGAAAATATTTAAATAACAGGCCATGGCACAGTGTAGGAGAATCAATCCTGAGTTATTTAAACAGTAGATTCATAGGCTGCCAGGAAATATAAGTTTTTGGCAGGGATGATTGAAGAAACAAGAAAATCCAGTGTAAGCATGAAAGGTGTGACAAAGGCTTAGAAAATGCCACCGAAGTATTTTTTGTGTGTGTGGCTTGTTAACTTTAAAAGGCCAAGAAGTTCTCCGCTCACAAGATTGGGATGATTTCATGACTAGGAGTATGGTTATTGTGGTAACCCATACAGCTGCAATTATGACACAGGAAATTGGATTTAAAACCTTCTTTTGAGATTTAATGTTTAGTTTACAATACACTCTGAATTTCTTAGGGAAAAAATTCAGCAGAAGCAAAAAAAAAACCCAAAAAAACAAACCAAACCCAAACCAGTATCATAAATCATAAAGAATTAAAATACTGGGCAACTTTTTTTTTTTTCACAAACAGAGGCACATGAGTTAAATTGTTTGTATCCTCATAGGATCATAGAATCATGAATTTGAAGTTGGGAGGGAACTTAGAAGCCCTAGTCTGAACTTGTCAGATGAAGAGAAAGATTTACATGTGAGAAAAGGAAGATTTGTCCAGGATCATATGGATAGTAAGTGATTAGAGCCAGGGTTTGAACCCAAATACACTGATACTAGATCCAGTGTTTCTACTGCCTTTTCTTTCTGGTAATGGAGAAGAAAAATAATTTATTAGTCAGTCTTGGGAAATGAAGCTTCCATTTAGTATAATTTCTACTAATTCCCTGCCTGCCTCCTCCCTACTCCATTCCTTTCTAAATGCCATTTTCCCCTTTAGAATCTGATTATGAATTTCTGAATAATCTGTAATCAGTTTCCAGGAACACAGCTGTCATCATGCCTGTCTTTATGTACATCGTATATATTATTAACACAGTCTGTTTTAGGTGGTATCATCTGAATTGCTCAGCTGTGATAATGACTGGGTAATCTGGGATGCAATGCCTGGCCTGGGCTCTTATTTTTATGAGAGTTAATAGTGTTTAATGACTTCCAAGCTGTTGGACCTTTTCTGGCTGGATGAGCAATAGCAGGGAAAAAAAAAGGGAAATACAAAATCTTCCTGAATGTTTTGCATGTGAAATGACTGAGTTTTATATACTCTTGTGTTTTGTTACATTAGAATGAAATTCATTTAGGTGTTTCATGTGACAGCAGCACTGACTTTAATTCAACAAATATTTTATTTATCAAAATTGCTCTTGGCTCAGGACTGGGTACCAGGGCTGTCAGAGTAGGGTAAAGGACAGGGATCGAAATCACAAATGTTTATTGAGTAGCTGGTTTCTCTGCAAGATAGCTAGCTACTGAAGGAGATATAAATACAAAGCAGTATAAGAAATGACCCTTGCTGTCCATTAGCTTATGATTTATTTGGGAAGATAAGATAAAGCATTTATTAAGCCCTTCCTCTATGCCAGGCACTATGTTCAGTGCCAAGGGTACAAATACAGATAAACAAGATAGTCTTTTCTCTCATGAAGCTTAAGTCCCGATGGAGGAAGACAAAACATATAAGGGTTTGAAGAGTGAGGAGAAGTCTCCAACTTGCAGATGAGAGAAGGAGGTGAAGTTTGAAGAGAGTTCTTCTGATGAGACTGACATGAAGTCTGGGATGGGACTGGCTGAAGTCCTTTCCAAAATGGTGGGCCTGGGGAGAAGGTCACTAGTGATAGGCAAGGAAAAGAAGATAACTCCATTATGTGAAGTCAAATCAGGGGTGGAGAAACCTGTAGCCTTGGGGGAACACCTGGCCTTCTAGGTTCTTGGGTATGGCCTTTTGACTAAGTCCAAGTTTTATAGAACAAATCCTTTTATTAAGGGGATTTGTTCTGTGAAGTTTGGATTCAGTCAAAGGGCCACACTTGGGCCACATGTGGCCTTGAGGCCACAGGTTCCCCACCCCTGAGTTAAATAATGATACCGCGGGGTAGAGCCAAGATGGCTGAGCGAAGGCAGGGACTCACCTGAGCTCTCCCTCAAACCCCTCCAAAGACCTTTAAATAATGCCCTAAAACAAATCCTAGAGTCGCAGAACCCACAAAAGGATAGAGTGAAACAATTTTCCAGCCCAAGACAATTAAAAGTTTAACAGGGAAGGTTAGTCACACCAGGGTGAGAGTGGAGCATAGTCCATTGCAGGCCATGCCAGTGCAGACCAGGCCCCAGCAAACCAGGAGCAGGCCTTGAGAGTGTACGAATCAGCAGCTGCAGGGGCTGCTTCAGAGTTCTCAGTCCACAGATGCTAAGGGAATCAAACAACTGGTCAGAAGAAGATTACAGGGATTTCTTTGCTGGCATTGAGGGGCAGGACTCTGTTGCTTTGCCCATACTCAGGTCCAGGTGGCAGTTCCAGGGTGAGGAGAGCACTAGCACATCAGATCTTGTGGCTGCAGGGGAGCAGGGACCCTCCTCACAGTTCAAGGGCAGAAAAGAATACAGACCAGAGTACAGGCCAGGAGAGTCATAAACACAGCTCTCCTTAAATCATACCACCTTGGAAAAACTGAAAACTTACAGTTCCTAGAAGCATCTCTGAAAACAGCTGCAAAAAACCCCTGAAGCTTGGGACAGTGCATATCCCTCCCTCAGAGTGGGGAGGAGGCATGAGGAGAGAGCTCCAACTGGCAGGTGAGAGAAGGAGGTAGACAATGAAGAGAGTTCTTCTGATGGGACTCATGTGAAGCCTTGCTGGAGTCCTTTCCAAAATGGAGGTAAGCAGAGTCCCACTTTAGCAAAGAGTTAAAAGTCAAGAAATAGGCTGAGAAAATGAGCAAACAAAAACATTCTGACCATAGAAAGTTACTATAGTGACACAGAAGATCAAAATACTCAGAAGAAGACAGCAAAGTCAAAATTCCTATATTCAAAGTCTCCAAGAAAAATATGAATTGGTCTCAGGCCATGGAAGAGCTCAAAAAGGATTTTAAAAGTCAGGCAAGAGAGGTGGAGGAGAAATTGGGAAGAGAAATGAAAGTGATGCAAGAAGATCAGGAAAATCAGTCAACAGCTTGGTAAAGGAGGTACCCAAAAATATTGAAGAAAATAACATCTTAAAAAACAGAATAGGCCAAATGGAAAAAGAGGTACAAAAATCCAATGAGGAGAAGAATGCCTTGTAAAACAGAATTGGCCAAATGGGGAAAGGTATGCAAAAATTCACTGAAGAAAAGAACTCCTTAAAAAAGCAGAATTGGCCAAATAGAAAAAGAGGCACAAAAATTCAGTGAAGTAAAGAACTCATTAAAAAATAGGATTGGACAAATGAAAAAGGAGGTACAAAACCTTACTGAAGAAAATAATTCCTTAAAAATTAGAATTAAGCAAGTGGAAGCTGATGATTCTAAGAGACATCAAGAAACAACAACAACAAAACAAAACCAGAAGAATGAAAAAACAGAAGACAATGTGAAATATCTTATTAGAAAAACAACTGACCTGGAAAACAGATCCAGGAGAGATAATTTATTTGTTTATTTTTGATTAATTTATTTCTTTTTAGTTTTCAACATTCACTTCCATAAGATTTTGAGTTTTTCTCACCCTCCCCAATATGGAGTGCTATCTAATATAGGTTCTATTTATGCATTCATATTAAACATATTTCCATATTACTCATGATGTAAAGAAGAATTAGAACTAATGGGAAGAACCACGAGAAAGAAGAAACAAAACAAAACAACGAAAGAAAGGGAGAGCAAATAGTATGCTTCCATCTGCATTCAGACTCTAACGTTCTTTCTCTGGATGTGGATAGCATTTTCCATTGTGAGTTTTTTGGAGTTGTCCTAGATCCTTGCATTGCTGAGAAGAGCTAAGTCTATCAAAGTCAGTTGTTGCCCAAAGTGATTGTTACTGTGTACAATGTTCCAGGAGAGATAATTTAAAAATCATTGGACTATCTGAAAGTCATAATAAGAAAAAAATCTTAGACATCATCTTTCAAGGAACTATCAAGGAAAACTGCCCTGATATTCTAGAACCAGAGGGTAAAATAGAAATTGAAAGCACCCACTGATCACCTCTTGAAGGAGATCCCAAAATGAAAATCCCCAGGAATATTATAGCCAAATTCCAAAGCTCCCAGGTTAAGGAGAAAATATTGCAAGCAGCCACAAAGAAACAATTCAAGTATTATGGAACCACAGTCAGGATACCATAAGATATAGTAGCTTCTACATTAAAGGATTGGAGGGCTTATTGATATTCTGGAGGGGAAAGGAGCTAGGATTGCAACCAAGAATCACCTGACTGGCAGGGGAAAAAATGGATATTCAATGAAATAAAGGACTTTCAAGCATCTCTGATGAAAAGACCAGAACTGAAAAGAAAATTTGGTTTCCAGATACAAGACTCAACAGGAGCATAAAAAGGTAAACAGGAAATGGAAATCATAAGAGACTTAATAAGGTTAAATTGTTTACATTTCTACGTGGGAAGATGATACTTGTAACTCATCAGAACTTTTTCATTATTAGGGCAGTTGGAAGGAATCTATATAGACAAGAGGGCACAGGTGTGAGTTGAATATGATGGGTTGATAATTTAAAAAAAATAAGGGATGAGAAAGAGGAATGCACTGGGAGAAAGGGAAGGGGAGAGGTAAAATGGGGTAAATTATCTCACATAAAAGAAGTGAGATGGAGAGGAAGATGAGGGAAGTGGCAGGGAGTGCTTGAACCTTACTCTCACTGGAATTGCCTCAAAGAGGGAATAACATACACACTCAATTGGATACAGAAATATATCTTACCCTACAGGAAAATAAGAGAAGGGGGTGGTGCTGCTGCTTATACAAGGGAGGTAGATTGAGGAGGCAAGAATCAGGAGCAAAACACTTGAGGAGGGACAAGATGAAAGGAGAGAGAGAATAGAATAGACAGGGGGAACTAGGCTGGAAGAAAATATAGCTAGTGATCATGACTGTGAAAAAAAAATTTGAAGCAATAAAGGCTTCACCTCTCAAATATATAGAAAAATGAATCAAATTTATAAAAATAAGAGAAATTCCCCAATTGACAAATGATCAAAAAATATGAAGTCAGTTCTCAGATGAAATAACCAAAACAATCTATAGCCATATGAAAAAGTGCTCTAAATTACTATTGATTAGAGAAATGCAAATTAAAACAATACTGAAGTACTACTTCACACCTGTTAGATTGGCTAATAGGATAGAAAAGGAGAATGATAAATGTTGCAGGATATGTGGGAAAATTGAGATACTAATGCACTGTTGGTAGAATTGTGAACTGATTCAACCATTCTGCAGAGCAATTTGGAATCATGCCTAAATATTTATATCAGCTCTTTTCTGGTGGCAAAGAATTGGAAACTGAGGGGATGTCCCTCAGTTGGGGAATGGCTAAACAATTTGCGGTATATGATTGTGATATAAGAAATGATGAACTAGATGCTCTCAGAAAAACTTTGACTTACATGAACAGATGCAAAGTGAAATATGTAGAACCATTGTTCTACCGTACACAGTAACAGCAATATATTGTAAGATGTTCAACTGTGAATGACTTAGCCATTCTCAGCAATACAATGGTGCAGGACAACCCCTGAAGGACTTATCATGTAAAATGCTACCCATCCCCAGAGGAAGAACTGATGGAGTCTGAGTACAGATCAAAGAATACTTTTTTTTTTGCTTTATTTTTCTTGGGTTTTTATTTTGCTCCACATTTTCTTTTAAGACATGACTGAATAGAAGTATGTTTTGCATGATTATATGTGTATAATCTGTATCAAATTGCTTGCCTTCTCAATGAGGGGGGTGAGGAGGGAGGGAGAGAATTTGGAACTCAAATTTCAAAATGAATGTTGAAAATTATTTTTACAAGTAATTGGGGGGAAAATATTAAAATAAAAAAAAACCAGCCAGGCTTGGGTCAAAAACAAATAAATAAATAATGGTACAGAATAGAAAATTGTTCAAGGCCAGGATAGAAGGTCATGAGGCAGCATTGATAGCTGAATAAACAGCACAGCCCAGAATACTGTCTATAAGGGTTCAAAAGGAGGGCATCAAGGAAGAAGTGTAATAATAATTCATGTTTTTGTGTAACTCTTTATGGTTTACAAAGTACCTCCTGATAACGGTCCTGCCATAAGACAGATTGTGTAAGTGGCATTATTCCTATCTTACAGAAAAAGAAAACAGAAAGACTCTCAATTGGTTACTTGTTTGTGGTCACACTGATAGTGTTAGGGCTGGGATTTGAACATGGTAACCCCTGATCTAGTACTCTTTCCATCATATCATTATTCTTGAGAACCTACAATCTAATTGAGGAGACAAGATTTACTTAGACAAAGAAATTGAATGGTTTAAACTGGAAATAATATGAAACACAAGCAGGATTTATTCTAATTGGCATTTCGGAGATATAACTATCTTGCCACTGGTGAGTGAGAAGCTCTTTAAAACATCTATGAAGGTGTGTTTTGTGTGGGAGGTTTTTGTTTTTCTAGGTTCTAATAGTTCAATTTTACCTGTCTGAGAGACAGAAAAACTTACACTAATAAAGAGATCATGGAATTCAACTCAACAAAATCAATATTTGTTGAGCGCTTGTTGAATTTGAGGCTACTAGAGGGACCCTATTATCTAGGAGCTTAAAGTCTAAATGGGAGTGTGTGGGGGAGAGGAATATCATACATAGATATCTGATACAGGAGGCTGTAGTAAGTGTAAGGGAAAGTACCAGCAAAATGCTATGTAAAACTTGAGGAGAAAGAGAAAATTTTCACCTGTCTATTTAGAGGGACAGTTGGGGAAGGCTTTAAGAAAGTAGAAATTTGTTTTGCTTGACTATACATGTTTATAATGGGTACTGTTTTTCTTGCTTTCTCAGTGGAAGAAGAGGGAAGTAACAGGGAGAGAATTCAGAACTGAAAATGATATGAAATTGAATTTGAAAAGAAAAACAATGGGGGGAGAGATGCAGGGAGACCAAGACAGAAAAAGGAAGCACAATCACCTTTGTTGAATTGGATCTTGGAGCAAGGGAATGACTTCAGTAGATTGAGATGGGAAGAGTGTGCATTCCAGTAACTGGCCTGAGCAAAGTCACAGGAACAATGAAGAATGGGGGATAGAGGGATTGTAGAGTGTGTGAAGTGTATGAGATAATGTGGGAAAGGTAACTTGGAACAAGACTATAAAAAGCCTTGGATGCCAGGAAAAGGAGCTAATTCTTTATTCATTAAGCAGTGGGGAAGCACGGAAGGTTTTTGAATGAGGCATGATTGGATCAGAGTGATGCATTAAAATTATTGGGGCATTGGTGTGAGGGATGGGTTACAATGGAGGGTAGACTGGAAATGAGTTTGTAAACCAAGTGAGAGATAATGAGGGCCTGATCTAGGATAGAAAACTAAGAATATTTCATTCATTAATTTCTATAATTCTTTCCTCTAGTGACAGATGGGTTTAATTAGTACCATTAACCTTGTCCCCTTCCTCTGAGACAAACTTCCTTTCAGTTTCACTGGAATCTGCTTAAGGGGAAAAAAGATCTAAAGATAGACTTTTTAGGCCTCGGTTCCTTAGTCTGTAAAATAAGACTATTGAACTAGATGACCTTTGAGGTACAATCAAGTTCTAAATCTATAGGCTTAAGAATGACAGTTTTTCATACTGTGTTTGGCATTTAGAAGGTGGTAGACTGCAGTGTGCAGCATGGCTAAGAATCAAACAATAAAAATGTTTTTCCCCTTTCCTTTCCATGTCTGTTGTGTGAGGATATGCTGATTTATATCCTACTAATCTCTTTTTGCATTTGACTTTGGTTAAAAAAAACCCCACAATTATTTGGAGGTTTTATAAGGCCTAATTATCTTTTAATGATTTCCCCCCCAAATCATAAAAGCACTTGATACTTAAAAGATTGTCACCAAAATTAGCCATCTCCATTTATATTTGATTTGTGATCATAAAAGTGTCCAAAGTTTTAGTTGGGAAACATTTTTTAGATTATATTTATCTATGAAATTCCACACTCTTCATGAAACCTTTATTTCACATCCATTGTATAGAGCACTGTACTAGAAACTACTAGAAATATAAAGTTTAGCTAGGATATGGCCCTTGTCCACATAGGATTTAAAGACTAATGGTCCAAATAATACAATTATTTCTTATTCCCATATTATAAATGAGGAATCTGATGTTCAGAGAGGTGAGGTGGCTGCCCATAGTCACACAAAGGGAGAAAAGCAATCAATTAACATTTATTAAGCATCTACCATGTGCCAGGCACTGCGCTAAATTCTCAGGATACAAAAAGAGGCAAAAAGACAGTTCCTACCCTCAAAGAGCATATAATTTAATGGCAGAGACAACATGCAAAGAAATATATACCAAGCAAGATATATTCTGGGTAAATAGGAAATAACTAACAGAAGGAAGGTGGTAGAATTAAGAGGTGTGGGGAAGTTTTCCTGTAAAAGATAGGATTTTAGTTGGGACTAAAGGAAGCCAGGGGAGTCAGCAGGCAGAGGAGAAAATGCCCTAAGCTGAGAGATGTGGTTTCTTGATCATGGAACAACCAAGAGTCCAATTTCACTTGATTGAACAGTACCTAGTGAGGAGTAAGATAGAGGAAGACTGGAAAGGTAGGAAGGAACTAGGTTATAAAGGCTTTTGAATACCAAACAGCATTTTGTATTTGATTCTGGAGATGATAGAAAGCTAGTTTATTGAGAAGAGGGATGGACATAGTTGGATCTGCACTTTAAGAAAATTTCGGGCAGCTAGGTGGCGCAGTGAATAGAGCATTGGCCCTGGAGTCAGGAGGACCTCAGTTTAAATCTGGCCTCAGACACTTGACACTAGCTGTGTGACCTTAGGCAAGTCACTTAACCCAGATTGCCTCACCTGCCACCTCCAAAAAAAAAAGAGAAAAAAGAAAATTGCTTTGATGGCTGAATGAAGGATAGATTGGAGTTGGGTGAGACTGAGGCAGACAGACACCCACTATGACCATCACCTTTGGCAGGGTATTGCAATAATCCCTGCAATACAGGGAGGACAGTGTCAGAGGAAAGAAGCGGACCTATGTGGGAGGTGTTGCAGAGGTGATATCAACAGTCCATGGCAACTGCTTGGATATAGGAGGGTGAGATGTAGAGAGGAGTCAAAGATAACTTCTCGGTTGGGATGTGAGACTGAGGGACTGGGAGAATGGCGTTACCCTCTACGGTAGTGGGAAAGGTAGGAGAGGGGTAGAGTTTGAGTCAATCAATTGATACTATGTCTACTGGACATCCAGTTTGAGATGTTTAAAGGCAGATGGAGATGCAAGATTGGGAGATCAGCAGAGAGGTTAGGGTAAGATAGATAGATTTGAGAATCATCAGCATAGAGATGACCATTGAATCCATAGGAGCTGAGTATTTAATTCAAACCTGGGCCTTTAAGCCCCAAGTATATATGATGGTATAACCTATGTGTCAGCTGAGGCTTAGCTTCTGAAATGATGGACATGGTTCACCATGGGGACCTTTCTCAATAATTAACTCTATATCTTCTACTCTAGGGCAGCTAGGTGGCACAGTGGATAGAGTGCTGGGCCTGGCATCAGGAAGACTCGTCTTCCTGAGTTCAAATCTGGCCTCAGACCTTTACTACCTGAGTAACTGTGGGCAAGTCATTTAACTTCATTTCCCTCAGTTTCCTCATCTGAAAAATGAATTGGAGAAGGAGTGGCAAACCACTGCAGTATCTTTGCCAAGAAAACCTTTAATTGCGTCACAGAAAGTTGGACATGACTGAACAACAACTTCTACTCCAACCAAGAGTTTCTCCTAAGAATATCAGCATTTGTCTCATGTTTTTTCCCCAAAGTGAGCCCCAGCTATCTTTCAAGTACTTAGTCTAACTAGTATCAACTGTAGGAGAGGTTTCATTTAACCTCACTAAAAAAAATGTAACATAGGCTTGTATCCAAGTCTACACGCTAGGAATACTCTCGTTCCCTCCCTAGAGGGCATCAAGCAACCCTCTGATGAGTCTTATTTTCTCTTTAGACCTACACAAAGTTTTCTGGCTTAAAATTTCACTAAGATTTTTGGTACACCCTCTATAGTGAGGAGAGAAGAAGGGAATAAGCATTTATATAACACCTATGTGCCAGGCACTGTGATAAGCACTTTACAAATATCTCATTTGAACCTTACAACATCCCTGAGAGGTTGGTTCTGTTATCTCCATTTTATAGTAGCAGAAGCTGAGACAAACAGGTAAATGATTTGCCCCAGCTCACACTTCTCATAAGGGTCTGAGACCAGATTTGAAGTCCAGTACTCCATCCACTGTACCGTCTAGCTACCTCTACATAATTTGTCCAAAGAATAGTTGTACGTTGTTCCATATCATTTGGCCAAATGAATTGTATGTGGTTCCCAGCCATGTCACTACACTTTCCCTTTGGGGATATGTAGGTGGTTTGATCTTTTGGGCCTCTGTCCAGGTTCATGTGAAGCTGGGTATAAGGACTACTGTCTATCATGGTTTTCTCATGCTCAGCCACATGGTTTAGACTAGTTTTCCCCTGAAAGGTGAAAAGGTGTTCTTGGCACTTGGTCAGTCCAGGAAGACCCTCTCTCTCCACATTTTTTTTTTTCATTTTGAATGAGATAGGATAAATGCTTGAGATGAATAGGATTGTTACCTTCATCAGAGATAGCATTATATTCTTTCCCCAAACCTACTCTTCTTCAAAATTTCCCTATTTCTGTTAAGGTGGCCACCATTTTCTAGTCACCTTGGTGTCATTTTTGACTCCTCACTCTTTTTCATCCTACCTACAGTCAGAAGCAAAATCTTGTTTTGTCTTCCATACTGTTACATCTGTCCCTGCCACACCTATGACCCTATTTCCAACCCTCATCACCTCTCACTTGGACTATTGCAAAGGCCTTCTAAGTGGTCTCCTTGCCTTAAGTCTTTCCCTATGGCACTTCGTCCTCCACGCAGCTATCAAAGTGATTTTCTCACAAGGCAGATCTGACCTTCCTCAATAAACTCCGATGGCTCCTTACTGACTGTAGGATCAAATGCTATTTCATCTTTATCTCATTCCTTTATAATTTCTTTTTTTTGTGTAACCTTGATAATATATTCAATTATTGTTACTATGTATATATTTTGTAAATAAGAAATATACGTGTGTACGTGTGTGTATATTTATTGGAAGTGCACGCTCAAAATTTTTGATGGGGAGTGTATGATCAAAAAAGTTCGAAGACCACTCATCTAGGAAACTGAATTCTAGTATTGTCTTGGAATGAAGTAATGTTTGGGGGCGGGGAGGCTAGGAGAGGAAGGGCATGTCTTTCTTTTAAAAATTCCATGTGTTATAAAGCCTAGCAAAAGATCATTTGGCAAACATGAGTTGTTTTACAGAGCAAATCCCACTTTTCCCATGGGAAGAAAACAAGAGCACATTTTTCTCTGCCACAATGAATCTTTCTGCCCTTGGGCTTTAATAAATACAATTTACAAACTGATAGTGAACTTGAATGAAAGAAATCCTAGAAAATAGATGGTGGGTGATAATAGGAGTAATCTAGTGATTTGTGGAGTCCTGTGAAATTGAATAAAATCTAGTAATTTTGAAACCAAAAGCGATGCTAGCTTTTGATAGAATTAAAACATGGCTTTGCATGTAAAAATGGCTTACAGCTTTAATACAGAGGCGCCTTATATCCAGGGAAAGGAAATGCAGGAAATTGCCTTGGGGCACAATAACAGAGAAACATTTTCAATATTATTTGTTTTAAATGAACATATTTTAGTGCTGGGACAGTTTGCTCTCCATGGCATGTTCTAGGCATTTTGTGTATTGTAGGCATTGTTGTGATGTAAGTCCAATGAAGCCTTGAAACCCCTCATGGAAATGGAGGTTCCAAGTTTTCAAATGTAGGGGCTGTGTAATTTTCTTCCTTTTAAAAAAATGTTTTATTGATTCCTTTTTGTTCTGATACCATAGTCATGTCTGGGGATATAGTTTCCTTCCTTCCAGGTCGGACTCTCCTTTGTAACATAGAAAAGTGGCTAAACAAAAACATCCCATACTATGACTACATCTAAAATTGTAGAACACATTCTGTCATATTAGCCTCCTGTCTTTTTGTTTTGAGGAAAGATTTTTTTCGTTTTCTTTTATGGGACCATTATTGACTTTCTAATTTGTTCAAAGTCTTACTTCTTAGGGATGTTTTCATTTTCTTTGCCATGATCACTTTATTCATCACATACTGTACAGTAATATTTCATTACATTCCTATACTACAATTTTTTAAGCCATTCCCTATTAGACATATGCTTTTTCTTTTTTGCCTATTCCAGTTGTTTGCTGCCATAAAGAGTGCTGCTATGAATATTTTGGTATATGTTGGACTTTTGTTTCTTTGACTTGTTTGGAGTATAAGAAGTGCTGTAATTTTTTAAGCTTACCTAGGGCGCATAGATACTTTCCCTACTGTGTATCAGTAAAAAGAGTTGAATGGTCCTTCCAGTAACGAAGACAGTCTGATCCCAAAGTGAAACTGATTGACAGAAACTTTGTTACTGGAGGAAGAAATAACATAGGAGATACAAGGAATAGAAGATCTTAGGTCTAGAGCTGCAAGAGGGAGATCATAGGCCATCTAGTCCAAACAATTCAGTTGCATACCAGGACATCAGAAGAGGCTGATTATTGTACAGGAAAATAGCACTAAATATTAATAATCACTAAATACAGCTGTGAATATAACACAGATACCTAAAACTTAAAACAACATTTCCCTCCCTTTTTACATGTACTTTTACATAGGATTACAAAGGGTAATCCTTTGTTACCTAACCATCACCTCTGAGTCATACTACAGGTCTATAATCCAGATTGCTCCTGCTATCTCTAGCTCTCTTAGACAAAGGCCAGGGGGTGGGAATGCTTGTTAATGTGATTGGGGCTGGTCATACCAACAAATAAACTCTGATCTTTGTAAATGTTTGGTCATCAGGGTTTTGTGGGTTCCCTCAAGTGTGCGATTCATGTAAGGCATGAGACTTATGTAAAAATCAGGTTTATTATTAGAGAAATGAATGTGTGTGTAGAACCCAAAGGGTCCGCAGTCCTTACAGAAGTTTACATTTTTATGATAGCAGGGCAAAAGGAGGAGGGGATAACAGGAAATGGCCTGTCATGAGAGGGGGAACCATGCAGCAAAGGTACCACTGGGAGGAGCAAGGTGATAGCAGAAGCCTCATTCTTTTCCTTTTGGAACTGCAAGACAATGAAGATCAAAGGGTCTGATTATCTGCAGAGGACCCAGCTGCACAAGCATTATCCGAGACTGAAACAGACTGGTTCCTGTCTGTTTTGCACAGGGAGTCCAGCTTGGGGTGCAACAACAAATTATGTCAGCTTAGGAAGAGCTTCATCCTTGACACATTCACAGCCTCCTGCATGCTCTGGGTCCAGTGTTTCCAGAAGATAGGGCAACTCAAAAAGACAATTCAGGGGACCCCTTAACAGCCCTTAACAACTTGATGAAGGTGGAACAGGGCAATACTGACATGGTTCATTCTCCCCCTTTCTCTTCTCTAAGGTAGACTTTTAGCTTCTGTCCCTTCCCTGTAGGAGGATGGAGGGGTGTATTAGGAGGGCAGAGTTTATAATCTCAAAGAGGATCATAAACATGTCTGAAACGTTCGGAACCGCCGGATATAAGAAACTCTCAAAGTAGAAGGCAGAAGAATCAAAACATTTATTTAGGCTCCACAGTAACCAACCCATGAACCAGCAACCCCATTTTGATATATTGATCAAAAGCTTCCAGGCCCAATAAGTACGCCTTGAAAGAGTAACCAGGAGGCTACAGAGAAGCATGATTGCGTAAAGCAAAATCATGTTTCCCCCTCTATGGTAATAAGATTACCCACTGGCCTGAAGTCTTTGTTCAGCTTCCTCCCGTAGGTCAGCTCTGCTACTGGCAGCTCCTGCTTCAGCTGTGGCTGTGTCTGTAACTGTGACTGCAACTGTAACTGTCGCTGTAACTGTCTCTGGCTCCAACCGGAAAAGGAAAAGAGGATCTTCAAGCTGTCCTCTCCCCTCTTATAGAGTTTTTGACATCATCAAGCACCGCCTGAACGACCAGGGCCGATTGGTTCTTGACTTGGCCCCTCCCCCTAGCGTAGCCGTTAACACCTCCCCTCAGCCAGCCCCATGACTCATCACACGGGAAGTTGTCTGCTTCCTGGAATGCTCTTTGGGCTTCCTGCCCCGGAAGAGCAAGCCACAGTGTCCAGAGGCTCAATGAGGTAAGCTGAGTCATTCAAAGAAAACAAAGGCCATTCTGGCTACACTCCACCCCTTGTTATAGGATACATAATCTAATCAGCCATGTATCCTAGAACATACATTGTGATCCAATTACAAAGGAAACTAAAACATATCATTCACAATAAAGCAAAACATATCATTCAGTGACATTCCCAAATATTGGTTTACGATTCAAATGTGATCCACCCCTAGGTCCCAGCAAGATAATCTCTTCAATCAATCATCCCCAAAATAATTATTAATAATTCAAATGTCCACCCCTAAATCCTTGTATCCATCACATAGGATCAATAATATCATAACAATAAAACAACACAGCAAGGATAACACAAAATAAGTAAACAGAACACTATCATCATTTCCACCCCCCTTGAACGATTGGGGCTCAAAATCTTGGGGTGAGGGGTGAAGGTCTCATTTTCCATAGCTTCTTCATGCTGAAATTGGATGTAGAGATGGCCCTGCCCCCAAAAAGTCCCATTCCAGAGGTCATTTCTTTAACAAGCTGGCAGGAATTCCAAGAATGCTACATGCTTAGGCAGTCACCGGAAAGTGCAGGGTGCTTAAGCCTGAAGGAAACAAAACTAGCAACAAGGTTAGCCAAAACAAAGGACAAAAAGAATAGACAAGTATGGACTATAATTCTTCAAATAAAATCATCTCAAGTTTGGTTGAGATTTCAGTTATGCAAAGATCCAACATCAGAGCCAAACTCAGGTGGGAAATGTTTCTTTTCAAAAGGAACATAATGAGGAAGCCAAGAGGATCCCATCCTAGACAGAGACTAGGATTGTCCTCCCAGCCTTTCCCCAAATGTACAAGTTTTCATCCGTTAATCACACAAAGTTACCTTCAGTCTGAGTGGCTTGTGGGCTTGCAGGAGCAGTTCTTATTTCCCTATTTCTCCTGTTATCAAGTCCTCTATACATTCTGTATAATTCATTGGTTGGAATTCCATCTATCATTTCAAAACCTACCCCTGCTCTCAATAAAGCAGTAAACATTTCTTTCCTTGTTACTCTCCTTTGGTGCCAAGTTTGCTGGTTATTCACCCTTCTCTCTCGAGGAGATCTATCCCTTCCCCAGTCACCTAAGTCATGTAACTGTAAAATCTTATTTATCGCTGTTGTAAGACGGCTCCCTACTTCTCCAAGTAATAAATTCAAAATTAGTTGTTTATAAGCAGGGGGAGCTGTCCTAATTATTAAATTCCTATGAGGCAGTTCCATTGGATCATTGTAATATTTGTCTGCAGTTCCTATCATAATGGCAGTCTTCATTACCTCCTCCTTTAGTCTCATGATACAATCTCTAAGTGAATACCAGGGTCTGTGCTCAGTGGGCCACATAGAATCAGTAGCATATCTCTTATTGCATCCCACAGCGGCTAATGCCAACAGAGTAGTCCTGCTATCACCATCTCCTTGCTGATGATGTTCCCTAAAAGCTTGTTGAACTAGAGGATCATGGCTGATACCTATGAATCTCATGCAGTCTGTCCTATCTACTGATATTCCACTGGCCCCTTGATCACTGAGTCTTACCATCCAAGATATCAATGGTTCTCCTATTCTTTGGCTGAATCTACTCAAAATATCTGTGACCTCTTGCGGTGAGAAATCTTCCTGAATTTCCCTTGTAACTGAATCTTCACCTCGGGTTTCTGTCTTCCTCCTTTGTATGGGTCGAGCCCTTGTCTGATCATTTAACCATCTCCTATGCTCTGTGTGAGGCACATCCTGAACCCCAGTAGTGTTTTGTGCCTCAGCCCCTAACATTGTCTCATTCTCTCCCCACTCACTTCCTCTGCCACCATGGCTAGGACGAAGCAGGCAATCAGGCTCTTTCTGGGCTGGGTTGAAATGCACTCTGGGCTTTTTTGGTCTCCTGTTGCTCTTAGCCACATTAATAGAAAAGTTCTCATTTGAGTCAGTTTGGTCTCCTGCTATCTGAGATTCCCCTTCTTCCTGTGGGGTAGGAGTGCCCCCATGTCTTTCACTTAATCTCAATCTTTCGTATACTAGCCGGTAGGCTGATAACACTATCCAGCTTTGCCTAGATAGTGATGCCCCTGACTGAATCCCAACTTCTCGTTAACACTTTTCCAAATCCCTAGGATCTCCTCTCCGTAGCCTTGGTTCCCAGTTTTCACAGGGTCCAGCTTTTTTAGCCAATTCTTTTGCTAGGGAGGAATAAAATGGATCCTCCCATCCTGGGATATTCATCTCTTCCTCTGGAATTGTTCTGCTTCTAAATAGAGATCTTATACCTAGCGATCCCATCCTGGTCGCCAAATGTATTAGGAGGGCAGAGTTTATAATCTCAAAGAGGATCATAAACATGTCTGAAAGGTTCGGAACCGCCGGATATAAGAAACTCTCAAAGTAGAAGGCAGAAGAATCAAAACATTTATTTAGGCTCCACAGTAACCAACCCATGAACCAGCAACCCCATTTTGATATATTGATCAAAAGCTTCCAGGCCCAATAAGTACGCCTTGAAAGAGTAACCAGGAGGCTACAGAGAAGCATGATTGCGTAAAGCAAAATCATGTTTCCCCCTCTATGGTAATAAGATTACCCACTGGCCTGAAGTCTTTGTTCAGCTTCCTCCCGTAGGTCAGCTCTGCTACTGGCAGCTCCTGCTTCAGCTGTGGCTGTGTCTGTAACTGTGACTGCAACTGTAACTGTCGCTGTAACTGTCTCTGGCTCCAACCGGAAAAGGAAAAGAGGATCTTCAAGCTGTCCTCTCCCCTCTTATAGAGTTTTTGACATCATCAAGCACCGCCTGAACGACCAGGGCCGATTGGTTCTTGACTTGGCCCCTCCCCCTAGCGTAGCCGTTAACACCTCCCCTCAGCCAGCCCCATGACTCATCACACAGGAAGTTGTCTGCTTCCTGGAATGCTCTTTGGGCTTCCTGCCCCGGAAGAGCAAGCCACAGTGTCCAGAGGCTCAATGAGGTAAGCTGAGTCATTCAAAGAAAACAAAGGCCATTCTGGCTACAAGGGGGAAGGAAGGCTGGGCTATGGCTGATGAGTTTGTTCCTTCCCAACTTTATGTGGTTTTTTAATGCTCACCTAATGAATAGGACAGCTTTGGCTGCTAAAAAACAAAACAAAACAAAACAAAACAAAACTTCTTTTTCTCTTCCATCTTTCATTATTTCTTTTCACCTAGGGAACCAACCCTCCACAAGGCATGAGATTTTTTTTTCTTTCCAAACTTTTCTAAATTAATCATAAAGGAATGTCATTTCCAGATTGAAATATCACTGTCTGGCTTATCCCTAACTTCTGCTCCCAGGTCATCATCCTTTCCCTAATCATACTCCAATTCTATAAAAAATGAAGGGAAACGTTTTTTAATTGCTGTTAATTTATTGGCACTACAAGTCCTATTATAGTTGCCAAAGTTAATATATCACAGTCATAATATTTACAATGATGATGGTATCTTTAAAAAAAAAACCAAATATTTGTTTTCTTCTCTTCTCCTTCTTGAAAAACAATTCCACAAAACTCTTGTAGCAAATATGCATAGTCTAGTAAAACAAATTCTCTTATTGGCCATATCCAAAAATTGTGTGTCTCATTGTATATATTGGTTCATCACCTCAGTCCATATTCATCAGGAGATGGATGGCGTTTTTCATCATTGGTCCTCCAGAATCATAGTTGATCATTGATTGTATGGGTCAGAGTTCTTAAGTCTTTCAAAATTGATAATTTTTTTTACACTGTTATAAATTGTTCTCTTGATTCTGCTCACTTCACTCTGCATCAATTGAAACAAAAATTCCAAGGTTTCTCTGAAACCCTCTCTTTCATAATTTATGCATAGTAGTATTCCATTACATTCATCTACCATAATTTGTTAAGCCACTCCCCAACTGATGGGCACCACCTTAATTTCCTATTCTTTAGGTACACCCTGGATTTCTATTGAATTGTCAGTCAACAAGCATTTATTAAGTGTTCATTTTGTGCTGGCACTGTGCTAAGTGCTGGGCAGACAAAGACAGGTAGAAAAAAACCCCTGTTCTCAAGGAGCTTACAGTCAAGTGGGTTTGTGTGTATTAGGTAAGCAAACATTTCTAATACTAACTAACATGAATGTGGAACTTTGTGGTTCACAGAACCCTCTTGGAAAATGCTTTACTAAAATTTTGTTTGAACCAAATTAGAGAATCTCTAAGGTAAGCAGGTATTGTTATCTCCCTTTTACAGATGAGAAGTCAGAGTTTTAGTATCCTCAAGTGTGACTTGCCTCAGGTTTTACAGGTAAATGGAAGACCTGGTATTTGAACTCAAAACTCCTGACTCCAGATCCAGTGCTCTTTCCATCACATCAGGACTTCCCCTAAATTGTGTTGGTGTTTGTAAACATGTGTCTGTAAGTAGATGCACATATGAAGAAACATTGTGGTGTAGTAAATAAAGGGCTTGGTTTGGAGTCAGTCATTCAGTCCAATAAAATGGGAAAGTATGGGTTCAAATCCTACCTTTGACACTTATTAGCCCTTTGACACTAGCTGTGTGACCCTGAATCTCAGTGTGCTTCAAATTGTCCACCCTTCAACTTAAGTACTAAATCATATACAGGCTGCTATCTACATTGATGGAAAAGGACTTGGGGTGACCAAGGCTGAAGGAATCACAGGTCCCTTTTTTATTTACATACATACATGTATGCATACGCATAATGAACACACTGTTATTGGTAAAACTGATACACTGGAGGTCTCAAAGCATCTAGTTATGTAAAAAGCAGTGTGCATGGTGCATGGAGAGGTGACTTTATATCTGGGAAGACTTGAGTTGAAGTCCCATCTCTGACCTACAAAGCTTGCCACACTGTACAAGGGTTGTGTACAATTCCCTAAGAGAATAAGATGCAGAAGAGGTGCTAACCTGAATTGGTTGAGGGATTTTTCTCATGCAGGTGTTCCCTATACCAGTAAAACCACAGATCCTGTCTCCATTTCTATATAGTTATCTTTTTGTGTCAGGATCATTGGGATCAATGAAAGGGCAATTTTCCAAATGTTAATCATGTTGTCCTCTGCCTTCTATTCAATTCTGGGCCCAACTTATTATCCCTTTTCAGTGCTTATTTAAGATTAGATAGATAGATAATATGTGTATGTACATCTCGATACACATGAAGAAATGGATTAATTGATTGAATTGCCCATCCAACTCATATCATATCCTGAGCAATAGACTTTCTTTACACATTTGGTTTTTCCTGTGTAGGTTGTTAGGCCCACTTGATGGTCCATAAATCTAATTGATGAAGCCTGTAGTATTCTGGGGATCAATGTAATCGACCCAATGTCATCTGCAAATGGGAGTATATGGAGGACCTCACCATCCACGTGGAGTTCGCCTTTGATTTGGATTCAAATATACCAAACCCTTTTTGCAATCCTGTATCTTTCTGTTTATGCCATGATTGATATTGATAATGACGAGAGTGTTTCCCAGTGTTTTCTATGGTCATATCTGTTGAAGGATAATCTTAATACGTGTATGAGAGACACCTTGTAGGGGAGAACCTTTAAGGCAATATTTTGTTCAGTGGAATCAAATGCTTAACTAAAATTAGTTTCAATACTTCAAGAAGTTATATTTTAAGTACTTCCTCCAAATGTTAGAAATTGGCTTCTTTCTTAAAAAGATACATATAATTCATTAGAATTCTTTTGAGCACACAGCCAATGGTGGTGTGGTAGAGAGAGAAGTCTGCTGGACTTGGCAATACACTGTCCAAGTTAATGTTGGTGCTCTGACATACCAGCTGTGTGACCATGAGCAAGTTACATTGTGTCTCTGTACCTACGTATCCCTGATCTGTAAAATGAGAATAATGATATTTGTGAGGTAGTTGTAGTGAAAACTTTAAGGAAACTTTAAAGTTGTCTATACATTCCACCTACTAAAAAATTGTGTACAATATGGCGTTTTTCTCCATTTGTGAATCAGTAGAGGTCTGGGTTGGGCCATAAACATTTTATCATTTTGGGTGGGAAAATCTTTGCCTGGATTTTGTTTTCCAGATCCTACAGATTCCCAGTAGTGATTATTTCAATTCAATAAGCATTTATTAAATACCCAGCAGGTGTGAGGTGAGAGGTACTCTGCCTTAGTGTCAGCCATAGAGTGAAGAAGACCTGAGTTTGAATCTTGTCTCTTGACACATACTGGCTGTGTCGTATGCCCATGGCAAGTCACTTAACCTCTCAGTGCTCAAGGCATTTCCATGGGAAGTAGAGAAGGGGAAACAGAGGCCGGAAGGCAAATGTACTGAACTGGCAGAACCCGCATCTCTTTCTCATATGTGTCTGCAAATAAATGTCTTGAAAGTAATAACCTTGGGAAGTCAGGGAAAGAAATTTTACATGCTCTCTGCCCAGTAGCGGCTTGAAATGGGAAATGTACATCATCAGGTATGACTTAAAGTGAGCACATTGGATTACCTTTCCTCCTCCCCTCCCCCAAATAATTATTGATAAGAAGTTATTATTGTAGCGCTAGTTAAAATGTATTCGTAAGGAAAGTATACCAGGTATAGGATTGCTGTTTTTGTAGGTTTACTTTACTCCCTGGATGTGATTTCTCAACTCAATTTGTACACTAAATGACTTGCTCGCTGAAGTGTGTAAAGTGTAAAAAGAACTGTGATCTACATCAGGGATATTTGTGAGAAACAACCATCAAAGGAACCTGAGAGGCTGAGATGAGAGGAGAGCAGTAACACTCAGATTCACATCCAAAGATGCTTTGGCCTGTTTGGCCTTTGATAGTTAGCAAAGGCTGTATCTGAGAGCATGCATAACTTGAAAGCCCTAACATAATGAAGTGATTAATTTTTGTACTCTATCAGCAGAGCAGAGAGTGGTACAAAATGGTGCATTTCAGTCAGGCTGTTCTGGGAAGCCGAATGCTGATCTGGATTTGGGGGGAATGCTTTTATGGTTAATAACAGAAGGTAGTCTTTGGAAATGGAGTAGTGCCAAAACCATATGTCATCACTGCCTGAGAGAATAAAGATTTTTTTTTCAATGTAGGGGTAGGGGAAGTAGTCTCCTATATTACTGGTATTTAAGCAGTTTAAATAGAACAAGCTTATCCCACAACAAGGCTCATTGTATTCATATGCCAATAAAATAAGTTTGATGATCCTTATCCAAAAAAAAAAAATTCCCCTTTGTAGCCAGGAATGCATGTACTTTTTTTTTCATTTCAGGATTCTTCAAGCTTCATGTTCACCCTCATGTATTAAGTGGTTAAGGTGAAGGAAAGAAGAAACCGCTAAAATAGCATTCATTATTCTTCAGACTGTTCTGCTATATCCATTTAAGATGATTTATTAGGACCCCACTGTGCCTTGGCAAAACATCAATAATACGAAACAAGAATGAAAAGTAATACCCCTGAATGAGCCATGCATTTTCAGGCATGGCCAGTGTGTTCATAGCTTATAGATAATAGAGCTACAAAGTAAAAGCAGAAACCTCAGAGACCATTTAGTCTAACCCTTCCCATTTCTCAGATAAAAAACTGAAGCTCATGTGACTTGCTTAAGGTCACCACAGGTAAGAAAAGCATCAGGGGTGAGATTTGAATCCAGGTCCTCTCTTTTGCTTAGGTATACTTCATTGTTATAAGGGTTTGGAGAGAGTCAGCAGGAAGTAACATTGATATAAAAAAAAAAAGATCAAAACGTTTTTTTAAAAAGAAAAGCAATATCCTTTAAAGAAAGAATATTTGTGAGTGATGATATGCTTGTGCTGGTTCATAAATATTTCTGATTTTTTGAAGTTAACTATTGGGCATAACAAGAAGAGGATTCAGTGGGAGGCTACAATTCGTTGAGATGTGTTTGGGATAGAAGGAAATAGGATCTAGGATTTTCCCAGCTTATTCTGAAGACTGTGGGCTTTAATCCAAGATGTTAATGTATCACAAAAAAATTTATATTTTGTTTGCAATTTCCAGAAATTTTGGACATTTTACTTTTCTGATATTTCTGTGACTTTATCAAGTCACAGTCATGTGCCAGGGCACCCTCGAGTTCCTTGTGAGTAAAAGAGCACACAAACTATAGTGGTTCTCAGATAGTGGCCAAATTACTTGACTTATAGGGATTATCAGGTGAATACAGTAGTTCTTGTAAGTTAGGCTGACAAAAGAAAGTAAATATCACCAAGTTTTTTTGAGCAAAATGCTTTCAGTAGGAATAAATAGGACTTGAAAGCAAATGTAAAGGATCAGCAAGCAAGGATTTCAGTAATTTTAATACTTAGGTACTCAACCAGGATGAAAATGATCCTCTAACAGGTACTAAAGTATAATGGTTGTTCTTCATTAATCAGTAAGTCATATTTTTTTATTTATAGGTTGAATATCTTTGAGTTCCAAGGGCATATGTGGCATTTGAGTAAGAAAAATGTGGTTTTGAAGAAATATAAGCTATTGTTATTGTTTGTCCTTCGTTCTCGAAGAGGGCCATGATGTCAGGGAGATGATGCCATGACTTGCAAGTGAATTGGATTTAAGTGAGGAAGGGCTGCACCAAGTCACCAGTCTCACTTTCTTCTCCAGAGCCATCTGGGTCCAGTGGCAAGATATAGATCAGAACGACTGGAGATGGCCCTGGATAGCATTTGTAAGGATCTCTGTGATTTAAAAACTGTAAGGATAACGACAGGTTTTAGAGCCCACTGTATAATCAACCACTTCAATGACCTGTGATTTCATCAGCATGAATATTTCCTCTACCATTTCCCTGTATGACTTCATCTGTGAGCATTTATTAAGTGCCTACTATGTTCCAAGAACAGTGCTAGGTGCTAGGAACACAAAAAGAATGAAACAATCCCTACTCTGAAGGAGATTATATCAGAATATATATATGTATACGTATGTATATATATATATATATATATATGTGTGTGTGTGTGTGTGTGTGTGTGTGTGTGTATGTATATATTATATCAGATATATGTTTATATTTGTGGTTATAAATATAACTATAAAGAGAATATATACAAAATAGAAGGTAGTTAGGGGAGAGAGCACTAGCATTTGGGGCAAGCAAAGGCTGCATATAGAAAGTGCTGTTTGAGCTGTGAATTGAAGGAAGAGAGGGATTTCATGAGGTAGTGCAAAGGCAGAAAAGGCAGATAGGGAGGCAAGTGCAAGGAATCAAGGGAGAACAGTTTAGCCGAATTGTATAGAGTGCAGAAGGGCGAGCATGAGACTGGAAGATACATGAGACTAGAAAGATAGGCTGGGGCCGGGTTGTGAAGGATTTTAAAAGCTAAATGGAGAAACCTAGATGCAGTAGGGAGCCAGTGGGGTATATAGGATGGTGGCATGGGTAGGTCTGTGTTTAAGGAAAATCCCTCTGGCAGCTGTGCAGAGAATGAACTGGAGTGGAGAGATTCTTTGAGTCAGGAAGGCCAGTTAAGAGGCCATTGACGGCTGAACAACAGAAGCAATCATCTAGGCAGGAGGTGATGAAGGCTACAACCTGAATCATGGGAGTATCTGTGAGCATAGAGAAGAAGTAGGATTTGAGAAATGTTGAAGAAATAAAAGAGAAAAGGTTGGCAACTTATTGGATGTTTTCGATGAGGGAGAGTAAATGAGTCAGGGATAAAACTGCTAGTAGGTTTGGTGGATGGTCACTAATTAAGAATTGGAGTGGCTAGAATCATCAGCCTGTGCAAGAACCTCTCCAAACTTAGTAAGGCTGTCCTCAGAGATCATACATTTTATGCCTAGTCTTTTCAGATTGGTAGGAACTACCAAAGCTTTTCAAGAATCCGCTATCAATTTTGTTTCTTCTTTCTCGTGGTTCCTCCCATTGGTTCTAATTCTTCTTTACATCATGACTGATGTGAAAATATGTTTAATAAGAATATATATGTAGAGCGTATATCAGATTACATGCCATCTCAGAGAGAGGGGAGGAGGGAGGGGAGAGGGGGAGAAAATTTAAAACTCAAAATCTTATGGAAGTGAATATTGAAAAGTAAAAATAAATTAATTTTAAAAAAGAATCCACTGTCAACTCCAGAATATGATGAAGCAGTGTAACGGGACTTCTTCAAGAAAGGTACAGAGAAGTAGTTGAATGGAGACTGTAACTCTGCATGACTCCATGAGTGTTGGGAAATGGGTTGGGCCACATACCATTCCGGCTGGTCATACCACTGTGGCCTGATGATGGTGAACTCAGTGCTGGCTGCCCTATAATTCTTGCAAGAGAGAAGTCTCTTTTCTCCTCATCAGTCGCAGCAGCTCTCAAAAGTGTATTAAAAAGTCATAGAGATGATGCGTTAGTCATCCATGGGAGGAGTACTGAAATCAACAAAATAATTTGTCCTTGAAGTATTCAAGAAGTCATGTACTTCAGTTGATTTGAGATAATAGGATGATATCTCATTCATACCTTCTCATCCTGTGTGATTCATACACAAATATTTCTTAAATCCTTGGTGGAATTTTCACCTAACACATTGAAGGCCTTCCTTGTGGATACCTATGCCCAGCCTGGCTGCCCTTTCTTTTGCTACACATTCTTTTCCAGTCCTCTACATCATTGGCAATAGGCGTCAGCTTCTTTGTACCAACATGTGTTTTTTCCCTTGGATTTTCTCTATTGTGACCTTTTTTTTTTTTTTTTTGCTTTTTGGCAGGGCAATTGGAGTTAAGTGACTTGCCCAAGGTCACACAGCTAGTACATATGTCAAGTGTCTGAGGCCGGATTTGAACTCAGGTCCTCCTGACTCTAGGGCCGGTGCTCTACTCACTGCGCCACCTAGCTGCCCCTTATTGTGACCTTTTTAAGACCATATAGCTCCATGATTTGTAGACATAGATCATCAATAGGAAAGTATTGGTGTTAAAAAAAAAAATAAAAGGTGGGGCTTTTGTTACAGCAGACAGTTTGGGATTATTAGAAAGTGCTTTGTAATTTCCCAAAGGCAATCTGACCCTACCTATTTAATTGTAGGTCTGTCATGAAGTGATGTTGTGCAGGTATAACATTCATATCAATCTCTGGAGACTCGAAATTGGGACTCTGGCACTCTTATAGCATCATCTTAGAACACCCCTCCATGATGCCAGTCTGTTCTCTCATTAATATATTCTTTCATTTGCCTCTATTTGGGGCAGATGCCCGACTGCCAATATTTATTCCTTTCCTAACTTAGCTTCTGATTTTTCAGACTTCAACAGCCCTCCTCACTTAACCCCAGCTCTCCCTTCCTTTTCAACTCCCTAAGAACAGGGACTCTTTCTTTTTGCTTGTATTAGCACAGTTCCTGGTGGTACATAACAAATATTTAATAAATGCTTGTAGCTATGTGGCTGGTGTGGTGGATAGAATGCCAGACCTGGAGTCAAGAAGACTTGAATTTAAATCCAGCTGTATGACTCTGGGCAGGTTACTTCACCTATGTTTGCTTCAGTATCCTCATTCGTAAAATGAGGATGATAATAGCACCTATCTTCCAGGGTGGTTGTGATCAAATGAGATAATAGTTGTAACATGCTTAACACAGTGCCTGGCACATCGTAATGCTATACAAATGGTAGGTATTTATTTATTTAACTTATTTGTTGCTTTGCCTTGCCTCCTTACTAAATTAGGAGTAGAAGAGTGTTTAGAGAGAAACGGAAAATCCTACCATCATTCTCCTCCCCCTAGATTTTGAGCTTCATAGGAGAGATGACTGAGAAAAAAGAAGTTGACAGGGAAAGAGTGAGCACGACAAGAAGAGGTTCTTCTTTAAATGGTATCTTGCCCCTCTTTGACCTGGAGAGAATCATATTGAAAGCTGGGGCTGGCTGAAGGCCAAGAGGTTTCCCCACCTTTGGTTTTAGAAGGCATCAAGTAGTTCTGTTAGATGACCACGAAGGAAGGACACTTGGGTCGGATTCTTGAGACCTGACAGAAGACATCATTGTATCTTAAGATCAAGATGTGGAAAGGACCTTAGCATCCAACATCCAAATTTTACAAATAAGGAAGCTGCATTGCAGGGGGGTAATGAGATTTTGTCCAAGGTCACTCAGCCTGTAAGCATCACAAGAAGGATTTGCAGGCTTTCTGACTTAAAATCTGGTGCTCTTTCCCCACTGTATTATATTACCTTCTTAAGAAATATCAGATCAACAACACAAATCACCAAGATGCCCTCAGAAACAGGTCCTCTCAGATCCCAAAATCTTTCTTTCCCATCAATATAAATAGAACTCTGTTTTAGGTAAACTAGAATTTGAGAGCGGTCCTTTTTTTTCTTTTTAAAAACACATTTTAGGTTTGTGTTTTGTTTACTTTTTTTTCTCTATCACTTCACTTGGTGTGGAAAAAAAAAAAAAACTCCGTGAGTCAGCTCCAGCTTTGTTCTTATCCTGTTAAATTTGTAGGTTCTCATATAGTCCTAAATAAATCAAACAGTATTAATTTTTTTTTAGCATGAAGGGAATTGCTTACTTTTTCCTTAAAAATAATTGAAAATAAAGTCTTTATTTTACAAAATATATTAGGAATATTAACCCGTAGTCTCTGGACTTTTAAAGATTCAGAGGGTAAGAAAATTAGAAAATAAAACAGGAGAGGAATTATTGCATAATGGTTAGAGAAGCCAGCCTTAGTGTCAGGGAGACTTGTGTTCTCCTTGGGTCTCTGACACATACCAGCTGTAAGACTGTGGGTAAATCTCTTAGCCCTTCTTAATGCCTCCTGGCCACTCTGAGTTTATAAATTGCAGTACGGGTTCCTAACTGCATTGTCGGGAGGGAGTTTCCCCTTTGGGTATTCTTTAAACTGGGGAGATCATAGGGCCAGTCCAAAATAAAATAAACATAG
The DNA here is from genome assembly GCF_011100635.1 of Trichosurus vulpecula. Lineage (NCBI taxonomy): Eukaryota > Metazoa > Chordata > Mammalia > Diprotodontia > Phalangeridae > Trichosurus > Trichosurus vulpecula. Next base: position 103,921,843 of record NC_050578.1, on the reverse strand, counting down.
TAGAGCGTATCAGAAAGATGGAAAGATTTGGAGGGAAAAGATGGGTCAAAATTCTGTTTGCTGACTATGACACCTTATTGGATAAGTCACTTCAGTCTTTTGGGTCTTAGTTTCTGTGGTCAGAGTGCTGGATGTGACATTATGGGACCAATACTGACTCTACCACTATGTATTCATGTGACCTTGTAGAAAGCCCTCTTTCCCTAACTGTAAAATGAGAGGCATTATTAAGTTACCTCTAAGGTCCCTTCCATCTCAGAAAGTATAAATCCTAAGATCTAAAAAATTGAAGGGATTGGACTTAGATGATTTCTAAACCCAATAAATATGAATCCACAATACAATAAACACGAGTTCATTAATCATTCTTCTTTTTATGGTGATATTTTATATTTTGATTATGGACAGCCAAAATGTCCTGCTTTTCCTCCCTTCTAAATTTGAAATTGTAGCATTGCATCATTTGGATTTCTGCACTAGAAGTTGTTTTTCTAAAAGTGCCAGTCACAGATGTTACTTTGTTATGCCTGTATAGTGTGCCTATGGGGGGGATTTTTCTTTGTCAGCTGTTATTATCATATACAATAGGAACTTTTAGTCCTCTTGATGGCTGTTTATCCAATGAGAGCATTTAAATCAAGCACGAAAGGTTTTGCCCGCACCTTGGTACTCAAGTTACTGAGAACACGGTTATTGCTACTCTGACAAATAAATAAATACGTGTTATATAGATCAGGGGTAGGGAACCTGCGACCTCGAGGCCACATGTGGCCCTCAAGTGTGGCCCTTTCTCTGAATCCAAACTCCACAGAACAAATTCCCTTAACAAAAGGATCTGTTCTGTAAAGCTTGGACTCAGTCAAAAGGCTGCACCCAAGGACCTAGAAGGCCACATGTGTCTTTGAGGCCATGGGTTGCCCACCCCTGATGTAGATAGATATAGTTCTTCCTAGCTGTACATAGATGCTTGTCATCCCATATATGTTTACACATAAATATATGTATGTATATATGTATATATAAATGTGTGTGTGTATACACACATATATATTGTTTAATATATTAATATTGTTTAATATATATTTGTCATGTCCAACTCTTTGTGACCCCATTTGGGGTTTTCTTGGCAAAGATATAGGAGTGGTTTGCCATTTCCTTCTCCAGCTATAGATAGCTTACTTTGTATGTATTTGTTTATTTGTCTTCCCTATTAGACTGTAAGCTTCTTGAGGACAGGAACTGCCTTTTGCCTCTTTTTATATTCACGGTGCTTAGCACAGTGCCTAGCACACAATAGGTGTTTAGCAAATGGTTATTGATTGATATATAAACATATAATTGCTTATATGTATACACATGTAATTGTGTATGTGTCTGTGTCTATACACATTAATATATTTAAAAAATTTTAAGACCTACCCATAAAATTCCCCATCTTATCTAATCCACTTGTTTAGAACATAACACAGGCGTCATGCTAGAGTGAAAAGAGTACTACCTCTGGAATCAAAGGAATCTGGGTTCAAATCCTGCCTTTGATGCTCCCTTATCATTTGGATTTGGGCAAATCATTCTGCCTCAACCCCAGTTTCCTTACCTATAAAATCAGCGATTTGACTTGATGGCATCTGAGGTCCCCAAACCTATGATAATGCATTTTCTTCTCATTTATAGCACATTGCATCCAGCTTGCTTACAAATATTAGGTGATAGGAAGTATATACTATGTATCTATATCTCTGTGTTATTGCGGATGAGTGAACTGCTTTGTTTCTTAGTTTCTTTCCAAATACATTTGTATAAAGAAGTAAGTGGTCTAATGGTGACCTGATGATGTAGTAATTTGATCAATAAACCATTTATTTCTGTAAAGAAAGTAAGCCTGTTTGTAAAACCAGGGTGAAGGAAGGCCTATTAACACCAATTTATAGATGATAAAGTACAACTCATAAAATACATAAAGTACAACTCAAAAAAAAAAACCAAGCATTTATTAAGTAATTATGGTATTTAGAGCACTAGGCTGGCCTGGGAGAGGAAGAATTTGGCTAAGATGCCCTAGTCATGAAGGAATGTAGGGACTAGAAGAGAGCTCTAACACCCACACTAATAGTCCCCATCACACAAAATGGGGGCATTTAAAGGTTGGGACTTGTTCATAGTTTCATAGCTTCTGAGGACAAAGTAAAAAACAGAGTCCTCTAATGCTTATTTCTGGGATCTTTGCTTGAATCTGAAGATTCAAATTTGGGTAAAGCTGAAATTTTGATCAAATCACAATCCTTGTACCATTTTGGTTGGGTAGTAGTAGAAATTCTGAGAAGATCCACTTTGCATGAAATCCAAGAGTATTTAACATTTTAAATTAAAGACCCTGAATATTAAAAAGCTAGGAGACATAATAGAATGAAATACTCTTTTTGTGGAATGTCTGATTACCCTGTGCCATGTCCATGAACTTGAGAGATAATATAGACTGTGAAAAGAGGTTGTAAAAATACATTCTCTGAGGATGTTGAGCTCCCGGAGACTGGAGGTGGGGAATCTCCTATTTGAGATGTAAATCAGGATAAAATTACAAAGATGTAAGATATCTGTTAACTCAGAAGGGCCTTGTAAAACAGAAATAAATGTGCTTTCTATTTGCAGTTTCAGCTAAGGGCTATAAATTAGAAAAAAATAGAAGAATATTTGTGAATCTGAAGGAGGGTGAGTCACTTGATAGCTCTCCCCTCAAGAGCTAGTTATCAGATTTTTTTGTATGTGTTCAGAGACATATATCTAGAATGCATATTAAAAGCAAACAAATTCAAATTATTTTGTGACTTGAGGACGAAGGCATTTTTTCTTTTTCCTGGATTGTCCTGCAATTGACATAATGTGGAATTAAGAAAAGACTCATCATTGAGTACAGTAACCGACAAAAGATTTCTGAAGCTAGATGTTTTTTGTCCTTGGAGTAGTTTTATTGTGGGAAAGAGGAGGAAACAGGATGTGTGTGTATGAGCCTATGCAAAGAAACACAGGAAGCTTTCCATTTTATAGCACTAGTAAATTTCAGAAGTTGGAAGAAAGAAAGTGAGCTAATTTTGAAGAATTTGCCCTATTATTGGAGATCCTTGGCTTAGTGGCTAAAGTGCTAACCTTGGAGTCAGAAAGACTTGGATTCAAATACTGCCTTGTGCACTTACTAGATGTGTGAATCTTGGCAAATTATAACCTCTCTGATCCTCATATTCCTTATTTGCAATAAGGGAATAACGTCTGTATTACCTGCCTCACAGTGTTGTTAGGAAGAACATATGCGTTAATGTAGTACTTTGTAAAGTGCTTTGCAAATTTGAAGTGCAATGATGATAATAGCTCACGTCTATGTGGTGCTTTAAATTTTACAAAGCATTTTATATATATTCTTATTTGGTCCTCACAACAGCCTTGTGGGATAGGTGCTCTTTGTATCCACATTTTATAGATGAAAAAACAGAGATTCAAAAAAGTTATTTGCCTAGAGTTGCAGAGCTAACAAGTGTCTGAAGTAGCATTTGAAACTAGTGATTTATCTACCACAGAAATTATCAGTTGTTACCTGTCACATAGTAGTTATTGAAAATATTTGTTGACCCAGTGGGTGTTGTTATTATGGCTGAATTTTCTAGTGAACCTAAGTGAGAAGTAAAACCTGAGCTTCTTTGTGACTAAGTGACCTCCCGAAACTTGAGTTTTAATCTGGGTAGCTAAAGAGGACCAATTTCAAGAAGAGATTTTTTTGATCTAGGGCAAATTTTCTGCAAAAAATGTCAGCAACCTTTGTGACTTAAGGTATCCTGGGGTCTTGGTAAATTCAATCAGGCCTTCTACTGAGCCTCGAACATTTTAATTCACCTACTGTGAATTCCTTTGTCACAGTTACTGTTTATTGATTTTGATTTATTTTTTTAATATGGTAGTGAAAAGAATAATCAAGGGACAGGGGAGCTACTCCAAGCCCTCTGTATCTTTTTATGGGTTGAGATTTAGGGTCATCCAAAGACTGTTAAATAGTACATGCATGTATATGTTTGGTTTTTTGCCTATAAACCTTTTTGCCTTCAGACCTATGTTATGGAAGACCAGAATATCTTTTATTTGAAATAGTGAATGCTGGGTTGATGTTAACCTATGAAAATCAAGTATGAGGTGTGTGTGGGGAAGATCTTAAATTCTGATGTTTGTTTTTTAGTCTACTTTCAAAAAATAATTTTATTTTGAAGGTTTCCTTGGTGGATATTGTGGTGCAGTGAAGGGGGGGAAATGCTGGATTTGAAGTCAAAGGTCCTGGTTTCTAATCTTGATTTTGCCACTTACTCTCTGTATGATCTTGTGCAAGTAATTTAACTTTTCTGAGCCTTAGTTTTTTTATCTGCAGAGTGGGGATAATAAATATTGCTGGATCTGAATTCAGAGTTGAATTCTGGCATAGTTGTTTCCTACCTGGGCATACTCGTGTTTCTTCGTCTATAAAATGAGGCAGTTGGACTGCATGAGTTCCCTTCTAGCTTCAAAAATAGGATCCTGTATCTCTTATTATTCTTGATGGATGTCTTTCAGGTTTAACCTGAATGCCACTGCAGAGACCATAATGCAGGGCAGACAGAGACATCTAAACCCAGGTTTGGACAGGTCCTCTGTTCTCACCTCCTTATTTTTACTCTGTGAAAAATCCATTCACTTAATAAATACTGAGAGATTAGAATTGTGTATGGGTGATACTCGAAATTGCACAGGGCTGTTTGACACCTCTCTTTTCTATTTCTCCATCTCAGGAGCTTACAGATAGCCTACTCTTTCCTCAGCTAGGCAGATGATGTAAAAAGCTTATGCTGATACTGCCTTTAAAGTTTACAAAGTTCTTTTCTGGCAAGTCCTGCGAGGTAGGAAGACACAGATCTAGAAATGCTATTTCACTTAGAAATGGCCATGTTTATTTTTTTATTACCCAATTCTTAAAGCAAAATAATCAGGATAAAAAGAAGTCTAGGTGCCACATTTCTGCACACTCAGAAGAGTTCTTATGCATGTGCGATTTTTTTTTTTAATTCTCCATTTTCCCCATGATCATGGATAGTAGATTCCCAACTGGTCTTCTTCCTGGCGGATTGCCATATCCGTTCTGCTTCTGTCTGTATTTCTTTCTGGTTCTCTGGTTTTCATGCCAACAGTTTGAAGATGTCCTCAAGAGAGTAGACTTGTAAAGTATGCCCATGCTAGGAAATTCGGCTCTATTTCTCTACCCCCTAAACACCACTAATTCATATTCCCTTTCCTGGTCTACTTCTCCCTCTCTCATCCCAAAATTCTAAGCATATGCATCCCAAGAGCAGATTGTAGCACTTTTTAGGGAAAGATGAAGAGCCGGAAATATTTTAAAGGTCATTTGATCTAGAAGTGTCAGAGAAACCTGCAGTGACCAACACTCCTGAGTGCACCAGAACCAGATTAAAATCTGGAAAATATTTAACAAAATAAATTAAAAATACCTTAGAATATAGATAATGCTCCCATGGGGTTTTCTAAGTCAACATTTAGCCTGTATAGATCCTTATGTATCTTTTAGTGACCCCCATTTCTTTTTGAGTTTGACACCACCTTGTCCAACCCCTTAATTTTATAAAGGAGAAACTTTAAGTCAGTGAAGGAAGTGATCTGCCCCAGGTCACATAACTAGGAAATACCAGGATTAGGGCTGCTTCCTAGGCAACTTATTGTTCTTTCCACCAAACCACACTTGCTCTGTATTTCATAATACAGGTAGCCACTAGCTTATACATGTTCATTTTCTTTTTTGTAACTCAGAATGCATTTTACCACCTTACCCCACAAAATGATTTAAAACTGGAAGGAATTTCATAGATTATCAAGTACTTTTTTTTCTATAAATAAATGAGGAAACTGTGTCTGGGACAGAAGTAACTTACCCTAGGTCACACAAACTAGTAAATGGCAAAGTAATCAGTTTTAGTTGGTATATGTACAGTTATTTAGAGATTTTGAAATAAATGCAAATCAGCATAGTATACACAGTGAATTATTTTTAGGACATTTGTCGAAATTTGATTATATGATTTAAAGATGTAATTTGATTCTTACTTTAAAATCCGGAAGGTCCCTGAGTAGGCATGACTCATTTGGAGTTGCACTTAACTTTTCTGAGGTTGACCAACAGAGTGAGATCCCTTGAGACCTGTCTGCTTTGAGTCTCCATTCTTGTTCAGTTTTAAGAGTCGGGCATGATAATTTTTTAAAATTTTCCTTTTTTGATTTACATGAATAACCTATGATTTTAGACTAGCCAAGAAATTAATTCAGCTGTGGGAAGGAGAGATGCTCTCATTTCCTTGGCTCACTTAATCCGTACACGAGAGTCTAAGAAAGGCCAGAAAGATGGGACTCTGCTTTACTTCCCCTGGCATTGAGGCAGACTCAAAGGGAGGGAGGCCAGGTCCCTCGTTTAGAGAACTCTTTAACTTTGGCAGCTGAGGATTTTGTGGCCAAACTAAGTTTATCCTCCTGGAGTTGTGGTGCTTTAATTCTGCCGATTCCTCTGTCTGATAACTTCCCATTTTATTTAAAGCAAGACTAGCAGCTGCTCACTGTACCCTGAACCTTAACTGAGAGTTAGGGAGTACTGTAATTAGTTTTTACACACAAGAGCAGCTGATTGGAGAGTTCCTGAACTGGCAAATGTTCACGTTTGCCTTCCTATGGGAGGCCAGTTAAATTGGAAGGGTTTGCTGCAGTTGCTAAGAATTGCTCAAAAACGTGCAGCTTGCCATCAGGAGCTCAGCGGTGGATGTCACAAACAGCTGTGCGTACTATGTGTTAGCTTGAATTCATAGTAAGCGTTTCATCTTTGGCCTAACGTGTGTCGCTTGGAAACCTGAAACCCCAAATCAGTATTTCATAGAAAATGTTAGTCACCCAATACAAAAATGATTGTAAGCCTGTTTTAAAATTTATACAATATTCCACTGAGTGTGTTTTGGTGCATCATATAATTTCCAATTAGAATGTCTTCATGCGCAAGTCAAAATATCACCTGTGATGTCATTGGTTCTCTTTGAAAAGGATGGGTCGACAACAACAATTAGAATGTGAGGGCCTTGGGGGCAGGGATTGTTTTTTGTATTTATTTGTATCTCCAGCACTTAGTACATAGTAAATGTCTAATAAATGGTTCTTGACTTGACTCTTCATTTAGCCAGTTATTAAGCACCTAGTGTGTCCCAATTACACTATACTGCTAGGCTGGGGAAAATGCAGAGTTTAAAGAAAATGAAGTCCCTACCCTCGTGGATCTTTCAGGCTAAGTACCTCAATGCTGTATTGTAGCTACTGAAAACTGTACTCTAATAATACAAAATATTATGTGGAATAATGGATTCAAAAGGTGCAAAGAGCCACTATGTAAAGCTAGACAGGGAAAGGTTTATTCAGCAAGCCAAAAAAAAAATGGAGAAAAAGGAAGGCTATCCCAGAGAGGGAAGCATGAGGGTGCTTCAACAGGCTGAGAGTAATTCAGTTTGGTGGCAGTGCTGAGTATTTTGTGGGGGCAAATGAGATAAAAGTGAAAAGATAGGTTGGTGCCTGGCTGTAGAAGATCCCAAATGCCAGTCAAAAGAACTTAGATTTGTAGGAAATAAAGAGCCACTGGAGAATTATGAGCAGAGACATGATATGGTCAGATCTAGACATGAGAAAAATTCTTCTGGTAGCAGAGAAAAAATATGTTTTAGAGGTACAAGGGAGAGGAAGCAACAAGGCCTGTTATGAGGCTATGAAAAGTTTCTAGGCAAGACATCCTAAGAGGGGTAAATACTAAGGTGGTTTAAGTGGGAACGGAGCGGAAGGGTGTAAGAGATATTAGGAAAAATAGGATTTGGATTGAATATGAAATATAAAGGCAAGTGAAGACCTAAAGATAATACCAAGACTTTGATGTTAATATATATACATGTTTGTGTTTAATGGTAGCCATCTCTAGGATGGGGGGGAGGAAGGAAAAACAAGGGGAAAAAAAGAAATTTACATTATTAAATATTTAAAAGAATATCAAGTTGTACATAATAGACTTGTAGCTTCATGTGCAATCATCTTTTTTATTATACTGTGTTATGGAAATCCTTGTTCTATTCCATAAATTATAAATAAACTAAAACAAAAAAAAAGACTTTGATGTTACGAGGCTGTATGATGCCAATGACAGGAATGTTAGGCAAAAGGAAACTCATGCAATTTTAAGGGCAGGGGTGATGTCAGTTATCCAAGTAGGCATGCCCCTGGAGGAGATGCTGGTATGGAGCTCCTGAGAGAGGTAATGGCTGGATAAATAGATTTGGAGGTCATCTCTGCAGAGGTGGTAGTTGAAGATGAGAGTGTATGGTATTGGCAAGGGATAAAATGTAGAGAGAAAGACAAGAGGCCTGAGGACAGAGCCTTGAGGAACCTCCATCTTTGAAGGTCAAGGAAGAGACTGAGAAGTTGGTTAAGAAGTTGGGGAGCAGGAGGCAGTGGTTAGAGAGGTAAGGAGAGAACCCACAATTCTATAGAATCTATGGAATCCAAGGAAGGAGACACTACCCAGGGTATGAGATACTTTAGAGAGATCAAGGCCATTGGGTCCAACAGCTTTTCCTCATTTTGGTACAGTTTAGGGCCTTAGAGTTTACAAACTGATCTCCTTACAGCTTCCCTGCCTCCATGAGACAGGCAGGGCCAAGGATTATTCCTGTTTTCCAGAGGGGGGAATTGTGCCTGAGGAAGTTTAAGTAACTTATCCAGGGTTTTATACACATACACACACAGAGTAAGTGGAGGATTAAGCTTGAACAAAAAATGCCAATGGACTTTGGTTGACAAATAGTTAATAAAGCATTTATAAACATCACTATACACCAGGGACAGTATTAAGCCTAGAGATACAAAAACATGAAAACAAAACAGTCTTTAGTTTCAAGGAGCTTACATTCGATTAGGGAAAGACAGAACATAAAAGATCTGGAAGGATTGTGGGAATGGGGAAAGGGTACCCACAAGGGAGCCAATCAGCTGTTATGGAGGTGGAGGCCACCTGAGAATGAACAGAAAGTGAAGTGAACTGCTGGCTGGGGCTCCTGCAGATATGGCTGGCAGTCACTAATGAACAAGGACCCCCTGGGGCAGAATCATCCTTAAAGCTGTCAAAGCAACTTTTGTTTGTTGGTGTTATCCCCCATCACCCCCAAGTCCCTAATAACAGAATTCGTTCTTACATCAGATATATACCAATTTGATGAATTCGTATGAAGGGCAGGTACTTGGGTATCCTGTTCTCCTGGGAATATTTAAGACTATAAGAAGGTTTGGCTTAAAATTTTAAAACTAAATCTTCTTCTTATTCCCCAATGGTGTAATATTGTGTCTGAACAAGGGAGTACTTCATCTGTGTACAAAATGGGTGAAGGTTCTTGGGAAAGTTTCAGGGAATGGGATCTTCTATATTGATTATTTTCTAAAAAAAACCACACAACCTCACAATAGAGTCATTCCAGTTTTATAGGTGGAAGGGGAGAGGGGGCAGATAGAAATTACTCTAAAGTGTAAATCTCCATGCATACTTTACCTTGAATCTGTAATAATTATAGCTTGGCTTGCCAAGTGGTGATTAGACACCCATTCTGTTCCTGCAATCTTTCTGCATTGTCATAAGGTATTAGTCTCTCACTGGGCTGATTGCCAGGCCTTTGCTGATTAGCTGACAGCAGGCAAAAATGCAGCTTTCTGTTTACTTAGATTCCTTTCAGAATCCCTTTTGAACAGCAGGGAGCCTCTCTTCCTTTTCAGTGCTCTTGCTTGTCTTAGGGATAAATGGTAGGAGGTACAACTTTCTAATGATGACTATAATAATGTAAAATAGCCATTGATTAAATAGTAGCTGGGGAGGCCAACCTTAGGTGCCTCAAAGAGAGGCACATTATCCATATTCAGGAGATAATAAAACAGCCTTCATCCTAGGATCCTTAGTATTTATTGGCTCCTGTTTTTGAGCCTTTTCAGACAGGCTTTCACATTTCAGGAAGGACTGCCAAAAAGTCATCATTTATTTTCCCTGGAAGGACAAGGAGGAAAAACCCCACCTCTAAAGCCTGGCTCCACACTAGTAGACAGTTTTGTGGGATACCACGGCTAATGACATTCCCCTGGCCTGAGGAGGAGAAACGCCTTTCCTAGCTACACAAAGACTGCAAAGGGGCTCTTGTTAGGGGGAAAAATGATTTTAGCACGTTGAGAGGCTTGCCTTTCCCCAGAGTTTGACATTCGAGCTCTGTTTCCTATAAACTCACTAGGAAGGAAACTGAGGGGATCTGTCCTTTTGTAAAAAAAAGAAACTGTCTTTTGTGATCCTGCCTGATGACCCATGAGTGTCAGGTTGAATTATTTTGATTTTTTTGAAGTCTATAGCAGCACTTCATTTTCCGGCTTTCCCTTGATCCAGGGAGGGAGAAGGAGATATCCATCCAGATAAGTGATTTTGCAGTAATGTAGAGGGAGGACCCCAAACCCACCATTCAGTCAAGTTTCCTATTTGGCTGAGAGAGAGGCCAGTCTCATAATGGGAAAAGCAGCTCATGGAATTGGTGCATCTGAGTGAATCCTAACAGTAGCTTGGGGGACACCCTGAGGAAACAGGCTGACTCAGGAAACAGAGTATGTGTGACCACAGCATGACACAGAGAGGGTGCTGAGCACTGTTTCCTTGGCAGCTTTCTTTGCTATCTTGGGCTACTAAGTGGCATTCTTACCTGAGTCTCATCTGGGAGGAGCTAAATGCCATAGGTCTAGAGACAATCAGAATGGGAAAGAGGGGGCCTAAGGAACCTTAGTGTTGAAGAATCTGTAGCATCAGACTAGGAAGTTTTCTCTTATAGAATCTGGCATTATGATGTATGTGTGTGTGTATGTGTATATATATATATGCAATACAAATATATAATTGTAATATTTCTGAATTTTTATATTCAGTTTTCTCTGTAAATAAAACCTGATGAATGTACTTTTATGGTCTGTGCTGTTATAAAGGGACAGGTGCTGCAAAAAAGCACCAAGGTAAAGTATCACCTGCAGAGGATTGATCTGTAATTAGTGTTTGAGTACAGGAGATCTCCAACTCAGGGAACCTGCCCAGTTTCCGAAGCTTGGCACCTTGAATTTGGGATTCAGTGATCTGGGAAAAACCTTGGGGAAAAAGATGCAAGCACCCCAGAGCAGGAGTTCCAAGCAGAGGAGGTTACCTAACAGGGTAGGTAGCTGCCTACCTAAGACTAATGCCCAAGTCTGAATTCTCCACACCTCTACATAGAGAGGAAATCAAAGTATAGCTCCCTTTGCATCTCTTCACTTCTGAGATAGTAAATGTCATTGGAGCTTAGCTACCTTCATCTAGGAGGCCTGAAATTTCAGTCAGACTTGAATGTGGGAAGTTATTCTCCAACCTACCCCTTCTCTAACACTTCCTCTCTCCCCCTGCCCCCCACACGCACACACACACTCTGTGGTTAGGAGAATACTGTGTCCTTTGTGGAATATCACTAGATTGTAAACTCCTTGAAGATAGGAACCATATCTTGTGAGTTGCCACCTTATGTCTAATACACCCTGAGAATATAAGCTCTCAAGAAAACCTGCTGGATAGTTGATTTACAGCATTTGCCCATCATTATCTAGATTTGGACTTGTTCTTTAAAAAAAAAAGTGTTATTGATATCTGTAGTGTTTATAGCCCACCACACTCCTCCTCCTTTCCCTTTACAGAGAGTCATACCTTGAAACAAAGAAAAAGAAAGAGGTGCAAAAAAGTGGTTTAGGAAAAGAAAATGTTATCTATAAGTCTGACAGTACACATGTCCCACCCATAGTGTTCCACCTCCCCAAAGGTATATCTGTTCTTTTTGCTGAGAGGTGGTATCCTGGTAGGCCATATAAGTCATCAATAAGGGACCCTGAACTTTGGCTTGTTAATTCTAGTCATCCTTCATTAGGCAACACTGGCCATATAGAAGCACAGTGGAAAGGACCCTGGCTTGAGATGTGAAGCCCATGTTAGTGCAGCATGAGTGCACTCACTCTTGGGAAAGCTGACCTCAGTTCAGTTCAAAATAAAATGACATCTTAAAAGGATGGGGCCAGGAGGGAAACAGAATGGCATTTGGATAATCAAGATTCACAACAAGCATTTTTCTTATGGTGGATTTCCTTTCATATTCTCTCTATGCACTCTGGAAACCAGAATGATAGGTTAATATTGTTCTTTAGAATTTTTGGAGTTACTTTGTATTTTTAACCTAGCCTCACCTAGTAGTGAGAAATATTTTTCTACTTTTAGGCAAAAGTTTGTGGTGATATAACGAGTATTACCATAAGATCCTGTTTCTTGGGCTCTGAGAGAGAACCAAATTAGGGTTCCCAAAGATCTACAAAGTTTCTCTAAATCATGAGGACTTTCAGGGAAAGGAACAGGTGTTTCTTCTTCTTTGAGCCTATTGAAGAGATTAAGGAAGTAACCGCAGGGTTTGGTATTTGGTTAGAGTTTGAGAGTGTCCTGAGTGTGGGGAAGGGAGGAATGCATGTTATGAAAGTTAATATTTGTGCCTAAGGGCAGCTAGGTGGTGCAGTGGATAGAAGACCAGACCTGAGGTCAGGAAGACTCATCTTCCTGATTTCAAATCTGGCCTCAGACACTTACTAGCTGTGTGACCCCGGCCAAGTCACTTCACTCTGTTTGCTTCAGTTTCCTGAAGGAAGGAAATGACAAACCACTCCAGGATCTTTGCCGAATGGGGTCACAGAGTCGGATATGACTGAAATTGGCTCAATTTGTGCCTAAGATCATTCTGCTTTACTAGACAAGGTGAGAAGAGGTTTAACTAAGGGGAGTTGTAAACAGGAAAAGAATGGGAACATAATTGGAGATGTGGGGTTTGAATATCTGAGAGTGAGGGTCATTGAGTGCCAGGCCATGGGCAGAGAAGCTTTGCATTGAAGTATGACATAGAAAGATGACACAGTTGGATAGTGTGCCAGGTCTGGAGTTGACTCATCTTTTTGAGTTCAAATTCAGCCTCAGACACTAGCTGTGTGACCCTGGAGAAGTTACTCAACCTGGTTTGCCTCAGTTTCCTCTTCTGTAAAATGAGCTGGAGAAGGAAATGGAAAGAAATATCTTTGCCAACAGAACCCCAAATGAGGTCATGAAGAGTTGGGTACGACTGATCAATAGTAACAAAGAGTATATATATATACGCACAAAGTAGTTAAGGTGGGCAGTTGGGAACAGGAAAGACCTTTTTTGAGGTAGTGGTGCTTCAGTTGTGTTTTAAAAGGAGAGGATCCCATGAGGAGTAGGTGAAGAGTGACTGCACTCCAGGGATGGGGTAGGCCAGTGCAAAGATACAGAGATGGGATGTGTGAGGGAACTGAGAGAAGAGAAGGCCAGTTTGGTTGGAAGTGTGAAAAGGGAAAAATATACAAGAAAATATGTTCAGTACAGAAAGTTTTCAGGATAGCAGGACTTTATCCCGTGCTCTGTACAGAGATTGTTGAACATAGAAATTCAAATTACAAATGAAGAATTCCTTTCTGATAGCTTAATCTTTAATCTATCTCCTCTTCCCACTCAGTTTCTTCATGCTGTTCTTGCCAAATTCACAACCTCCTCTTTTCTTCCCTCCCTGAATAGCCACCCACATACAGGCTGTTAACCCTGAAGTTCCGAAGATATTCCCATCCTTGTGCTTGCTAACGGGATGTCTTCAAGCATTGCACCTTCCTTCTCTGTAATTGCCTCTTGGACATCTAACATGTCCCTGACCCTTCATTAGATATTTTTTTCAGAATGCTGTCTTTTTCATTGATTAGACAGTGCTACTCCTTCAATTCGAGATTTAATTATTGAGAACCTAGAACTTTCCTTGGTGCCATGGTAGCCTGCAGATGTACAGTAGAAAAGAATATTAGATTTGGAATCAGAAAACCTTGGCCCACTGCCATTTGCCATGTGGCCTGGAGGAAGTTACAACCCCTCTGCACTGGATTTTCTTTGTAGAAAGAGGGAGTTGAGTTGGAGGAACTCTAAGGTCCTTTCTAGCTTTAAATAAGCATCCTTCATCTCCTACTGCCACTTAACAGCCCTGGCCCTCCTTGACACCCACAATCTGCTTTGCCATTTTACAGATTAGCAAACTGAGTTCTGCATCCCCATTTCTTGTCTGATAAAAGATAAATTCCTTTTCTGAGCATTCAAGCTCTTCAATAATTAGGCTTTTCTATCCTACTTTTCTAACTTAATCATTTGCTCTTAATTCCAGTCAAACTAGACTGTGTCCCATCTAGTATTTTTGTCTAATCCATTCCCTTCTCTGTAACTTGCTCACCCACTATCAGGCTCCACCATCACTTCTGTCTCAGTTTAGGACAAATCTCCTCAAAACCTACCTCAGGTGTCACTTTCTTATGTGATTGGATCCTCCTCCCCACCTCACATTCCAAAGTGATCTGCCTTTACTCCTCTGGACATTTTGTCCCCTTCTTTTATACGTATGGGATCTCCCCCCTTTTTATCATAGTTATTTGTATATTTATGTACCTTTTTCCTTCCAATTAAATTGTTTGTTGTTCTCAGCTCCTAACCAAGAGCCTTATACATAGAGGTACTTTAAGAGGGTCTGCATCGAACTGAATTGAATTACCAGATGATTCACATCCTTTGTCCTAAAGGCAGAGGAGAATGTAGCAATGTCAGATTAGCCAGTAAAATGCTAATGGTCCTTCAGTGCTGCATTGCACAGGAAATGAGCAAGGCTTATCTGTGCATGGTTGTGATTCCTTGACCTTCCCTTGTCTCTGAGATAAAAATATACATATGGTACATAATGTCATTGAATGTGGTCTGTATTAAGATTTCATTTCTCCTTTTCCCTTTTGATTATATTCTTCCTCTTTTGAATAGCCATTCTTTTGGAATTATGGGAATTTAATGCCATTGTTAAGTCATTGTGTGTGGGTTGGGGGGCGGGGGGGGGGGGGAGTGGGTAGAAGCAAGAACACTTGCTTTTGATTTTTTTTTAAAGGCTGTCTCCTACCTCATGAAGGATTTGTGCCTTAGGTTTCTCTTCATGAAACACAGTCCTGTGAACTTCTTTCCCATTTGGATGGTCATGCTAAGCAGATTCTATTGGTTTTAATGACCCAAAGCTTCTTTATGAAAAAGGGCTTCTTCTTAACAACAGCTTTTTCTTGTGATGGTCATGCAAGCCATAGAAGACCACAATCTGAAGAATGAAAGTTGTGGATTGCCCAAAGGATAATTTTGAAGCCTTGAGTGGTCTGATATATCATCAGCTATGCAAGAGGAATAATATAAAGGATATTATCAGAGAGCAATGTAATTAAAGCAGAAGGTGGGCCAGGCACAGGATAAGAATGAGAATAACAAATGGACAACCTATGTGTTCCATTAGTGTTTATTAAGTGTCTGTTTTTGAGTCATTTTCAATCATGTCTGACTATAACTCGATTTGGAGTTTTGGCAAAGATCCTGGAGTGGTTTGCCATTTCCTTCTCCAGCTCATTTTACAGATGAGGAAATCGAGGCAAACAGTAAGTGACTTACCCAGGGTCACACAGCTAGGAAGTGTCTGAGGCCAAATTTGAACTCAGAAAGATGAGTCTTCCTGACTAGGTCTGGCACTCTATCACTATTGCATCATCTACTTGTCCTATTAAATGTCTAGAAACCTGGGGGGGAAAAATACATTGCCTCTTCTTCTTTTCCTTCCCATGGCCCCCCCACCAACCCCTAGCCCTAATATATTTAGTGGAAGACTTATGGGAGGTGATGGATGAGAGAGAATGAGTTGGTTTTAAGGCGCTCTTATGATGGTTATCCATCAAAGTAAAAAGGAGGCTTTTTATATTGGAATAAAAACATCTGTAAAGATCATAGGACAGGAACCTCAGGGGGCATCTGTGCCTGCTGGAGTCTGTTTCTGTGAGACTGGTAACATACTTTTAGAAGTCTTTTCCCCCCTTTTCCCTCTCCATCATTCCTGGATCCAATCAGTCCCAAATCCTTTCAGTTTTATCTCCTTAATATCTTTCATCTCTCCCTTCCCACAACTACCACCTGGAGTGTTCTGACGGCCACGACATTCTGTCTCCTTCCTATGACAAACTTTTGCATAGATTGATCCCCATCACTGGAATAGCAAAGTAATCCAGATTGACTAGAGTGTAGAACATGAAGGGGAACAGTGCAGTAAACCGAGGATAGTCTGGAGTCAAATAGTGAAAGGTTTTTAGAAGCCAAACAGTAGATTTTGAATTTTTATCTTAGATACAATAGTGAGCCACTGTAGCTCCTTGAGCAGGGGAGTGGCATGGTTTTTACTATGCTTTGGAAATGTTGAGGATGGATTGGAGAGTAGAGTGATTGGTGTCGAGGAGACCAGTTAGGAGCCTTTTGGGGGGGGGGGGGGAATCCTGAAATTGGGTCTCCCTGTCTTATTCAAGCTGGGAGTATAGCACTCCTGAAATGATTAGCATGGAAGCTTAACCCACCCCCCACCCCCACCTTTTTATTTTCCTGAACAAGACTAGTTTGCTCATCCTTAACTAACAAGGGGCAGCTCAGTGGTGGAGCGGATAGACTACTGGGCTTGGAGTCAGGAAGACTCATTTTGCTGAGTTCAAATCTGGCCTCAGACACTTACTAGCTGTGTGATCCTAGGGAAGTCACTTAACCCTGTTTGCCTCAATTTCCTCATCTGTAAAATGAGCTGGAGAAGGAAATGGCAAACCACTCCAGTAACTTTGCCTAGAAAATCCCCAATGGGGTCAGGTAGAATTAGACACAATTGAAACACCACCACCACTACAACTTCCTGGTGCTCTATCCACTGCACCACCTAGCTGTCATGAGGACCCATACTTGACTGAAAAGCAACAACAAACAACAACGTGGCCCTTTGATCCCAGGTGCTCACCATACTGTTGCTGAACTTGTTTGGACACCTGATAGGCTTTAGCCGTACTACAGCTCAGCACACCTTGCCCCACCCCCCAGGTAGCAGAGGTTGCAGTTGGGTGCCACCACACTGGACCAGGAAGCCATTTCAAAATCCCAGGAGTGATGAGCACGTGAGGTAGGGCTGTGGCTATGTGAGCAAAGAGAAGGGGAGGCATACCTGAGAAATTGTAAAAATAGCATGCCAATGATTGAATGATAAAAAGCATCTACACTGTGAAGTACACTGAAAAGTAGAGAATGACTGAGGGAGTGGTCTTAGGAGACTGGGAATAGCAAACTGTATAGGTGAACAGTTTGGTGTTGTAATCAACACAGACAAAGTTAATCTGCAATATTTATTAATATATATAATTATTGTATTCCATTGTCATTAAGTACGAATGTTTCTCTAAATTGCTATAATTAACACTAATTTTGTATGGTCAAAATGAATGTTTCTAGAATTAGCTTGGGAAAATTAATAAGTAACTTAGATCTATGTAGCACTTTAATTTATCTTCATTATTTCATTTTATCCATACAATAAGGCAGGTCCTATAGCGATGTTAACACCATTTTAGGTATAAGGGCCTATGATTTCACATCATTGGTCTAGTGAACTCCTAGGTCAGGAATGCAGAGTGGTACCTTCACTGCCTCACCTAGTAGTCTCACCTAGAGCCCTGCAAAAGTAATTGATTAATACAAGGTCCCACAGCCAGGATGAGGCAGGTCTTGAACCCAATGTTTTCTGGCTCTGAGGCAAACTCTCTGTCTGCTATGCCATGCTGCTTCTGTGTGACTCCTCTGCAACCCTTTGATTTGTAATCCAGGGTGACTGAAATCTTTTCCCTCTGCGGAGACTTCTTTAGGTCTAGGACTAGCTAGCATGCTCTTTCCAGTACACTTTCAAGTGAAAGTCTCCTCCTGCCCCCACCCCCTTTTGTGTCTTTGCTTTTAAATAACCCAGTGAGTATGTATATGGTCAGATTGCATATTGGGGAAGATAACTGGAAAGTTACATGATCTCTGGTCTTTGGCCTTCAGACAAACAGGAGGTGAAGTTTCTTTCCTTTTTGGACTTCCTTTTCTGTCTTCTCTCAGCTTTTCTTTCACCTTCAAATATCTCTGTGCTTTCATGTTGTTATTTAGCAGCTCAATCCCTGTCGTTCCTATCTGATCATCCCCTTCTTGGAATCTTAGAATTTAGAACTAGGAGGAATCCCAGAGGTCATCTAGTCTAGGAGTGCCAATCCTTTTTTGTGTCATGGACCTTTTGGCAATCTGAAGCCTATAGACTCCTTCTCACAATAATGTTTTGGAATACATAAAATGAAATATGTGGAATTATGATGAAAACCAATAATATTGAAATATCTAATATTAAAACAAGTTTGTGGATCCCACATTAAGAAGTCTTGATTTCTAAATTCAAGCCTCCTGTTTTATAGAAGTGGAAAATGAACCCAAGAATTTAATCCAGAGAGGTTAAGTTACTGCCCAAGTCCCCACAGATATCGAGTAGTATAGCTGGATTGGAACCAGGGTCTTCTTGACTCCAATTCCAGTTTTCATTCCATTATACACAGCACTGCCTTAGAGCAGGAGGTCAAAGCCTGGCAGATAGTAATGGGACATTCATTCATTTCCTTCAGGTGCCAAGATGGTTTGTAGATTTTGGGAGAATGGATTAGGAAAATATTTTCTGCCTCCAGTTTCATATCTGATTATGAGGGAGATAACCCAGCCTAACTTGGGGGAATGAATAGAAATCACCTTTGTTTTCCTTCTTTCTCCTCTGATATGGTGACAAGAATTTCTGACACAAGTAACATTCTTGCATAGGACCCCTTAGTCCTGGGAGTGTAAACATGTTTGACAGCTTTTTCCCTCTGTTACCCATATTTAGTTCTTGGTGACTAGTGAACTTACAGTTTAATTAACACTTCCAGGGGATTGAAAAACCAAATAGATGTTTTTTTTCTTGAAAAACAGATTTTTCCTGATCTACAAAAAGATAAAGGCTGGATATATTTATTTCGTGAGTAAAAGCAAAAGGGGGTAGGAGGTGGAGAGACAGAAGATGCTCTATAGTCCCCTGAAGTGGCTATATGTACAGAAGCCCTACAACTTTAAAGATCCTGATCTTGTGCCAATATAGGCTATAACTATGACATGACTCCAGAACCTAAAAAAAAAAATCTGCTTTGTTTTCTTTCAGAAGGGAATATTTTTATGAAATGGCAACTCTGAGTTGTCTTATTTCCTTTGAGAGCATCAATATTTCTTAGCTTTCTAATGAACACTTAGATCCTTGCATGGGCTTGGCATCTAGTGATAGAGCACTGGGCTTGGAATCAGGAAGACTCATCTTCCTGAGTTCAAATCTGGCCTCAGACACTTATCTGTGACTCTGGGCAAGTCACTTAATCCTGTTTACCTCAGTTTCCTCATCTGTAAAATGAGGTGGAGAAGGAAATGGCAAACCACTGCAGTATCTTTGTTAAGAAAACCCCAAATGTGGTCACAAAGAGTTGGGCGAGACTGAACAATAACAAATGAACTTGGTGACTGTGCCCATCTAGCATCTGAAGACCCACCTATCTAAATTTGGACCGGCTGTACAGCTTATTAAAAAGAGCATTGGGTCTGGAGTCAAAGGAGGATCCAGACTTGAGTCCTGGGTCTGCTGTTTACTGTATGACTTTAGGCAAGTCTGGGCCTCAGTTTCTTCCCTTAAAAAATGTGGTGATATGCGTTGAACTAAATGATCTCTCAAGTGCCTTTCTGTTCTAAACACTGAAATGTTAGGTTGAGAGGCAGTGCCATACATAGTACCCATGTGACCTTGGGGAGGTCTTGTTCGTTGTATGGAAAACAAGCGGGGTGAACCAGATGACCTCTGAGGTCTACCCCAGATTTCTATTATTACCAGGGGGCATGTAATTTTTCAACCCCAGCAATTTATGAAGGCCTGCTACTGAAGTATTAGAAATCTTCTCAGGCCAGGAAGATCAGTGTTGGAGCACTGAAGAAGCAAAGAACAGAAAAGGAAAGATCAAACCTTTTGTATGGAACCCCTTTGTCTGAGTTAGAGTCAACTTAGAGTCAATTCAGCAAGCATTTATTGAGTGCCAACTTCGTGCCAGGCACTAACTAAGTACTGTACCTACAAAGCAAGGCAAAAGTCTCTCCTCTCAAGGAGCTCACCATGTAACGGGGAAACCATATACGATATAGTTTGTAACTATATACAAACAAGATACGTATAGGATAAATTGAGGGTAGTCTTAAAGGGAAGGTACTAAAATTAAGAAGAACTAAGGTAGATTTCTTATAGAAAGTACAGTTTTACCTGAGGCTTGAAGAAAGCCGTGGAAGCTAGAAGGCAAAGATAGGAGGAAGAGCATTCCCAGCCTGAGGGAAAGAAAGCTAGTGAACTGAGAGATGGAGCAGCCATGAGGCAGTGTGGATTGAAGAGAGTGTGTAGAGAGGAGTATGGTCTGTTACGAGCTTCCGAAGCCTCATAACTATGCTCGGGGTTCCCCCCAAGCCCCAGGCCTCTGCCTAAGCAAAGGACCTGATCTCGGGGACAATGTACGGGGCGGGAGCCAAACAAAATGGTGAAATGACTCCGTTTATTATTTCAGCAAGCAGCACATTTATACCTTTAGTGACATAGGTACATTGTTTGGTTACGTGGGTGAAGGACAGGTGAAAATTCAATACACCTGGGGACTAGGACCACCCTGACTCCACCTACTCTCCTCCCCTTCTCTTCCCGTGCTAACCCGAAGCTCCCTGCAGGCAGGCAGTAACCGGAAAAGAACCGGAAGTTCCACATGCTCTGCCAGAGAGCTGGAAGTTCCACGTGGTCAGGCAGGTCCGCGCATGGGCAAAGACCTGGAATTGCCAGGGAGGCAACAAAGGCGAGACCCCTCCTCCTGGCTCCACCCACATCCCAAAGCCCTGAGTTTATCTCAGCAGGCCCCTGGGGCTGGAGGTCCGAGGAGGACAGGGCTTGGCTCTAACTCGGCCCGTAACAATGGTCTAAGAAAACTGGAAAGGT
The DNA here is from genome assembly GCF_011100635.1 of Trichosurus vulpecula. Classification (NCBI taxonomy): domain Eukaryota; kingdom Metazoa; phylum Chordata; class Mammalia; order Diprotodontia; family Phalangeridae; genus Trichosurus; species Trichosurus vulpecula. The sequence continues at coordinate 103,900,697 of NC_050578.1, read as the reverse complement.
AGGAGGGGGCCATGTTGTAAAGGGCTTTCAATGCCAAACAGAAGATTTTATATTTGCTCCTGGTGGTGTCAGAGAACCACTGGAATTTCTAGGATAGTAGAGTGACATGGCCATACTTGTGCTTTAAGATGATCACTGATGGCTGAATGGAGGGTGATGTGGAGTGGGGAGATACTTGTGGCAGAGAGACTAATGAATAGGCTATTGCAGCAATTCAGGTGTGAAATGATGAGGGTCTTTACCAGAGAGAAGGGGACACTTTTTAAAGATACAATGTCCGTAGAATCATAGGACTTGCAATTGATTGGATATGGGGTGTGAAAGAGAGTGAGGAGTCGAGGAAGTCACCTAGGTCTGGGAGACTGGATGGTTGTGCCCTAGACAATAATAGGGAAGTTAGGAAGAGAGGAGAGTGGAGTGGGAGTGGGGGTAGATCTAATTCATCATTGGGAAATGCTGTAATCTATTTATGTCCACTTTGAATTTCTCCATTGCCTTTTAAGTGACTCAGAATTTTTATTCTTCAGAGTTTGTTAGTACACCAGTATTCACAGCCATCTAACATCATCAGAAGAATGTTTTTAAAATAGTGGTTTGTGTTTCAAGGATGAGCTTGAGGGTCATTGAAAGTGCTGCACAATTCCCTAGGTGCAGTCCAGCCTGCTGTCTTCTCCCTATTCAGTTGAGATCCTGGCTTCTTGCCCATCTGTAGTGTCAGTCCAGGAAACACGTAGGAAATGAACCAGGTCTGTTTCCCATAGGCTGAACATCCAACTTTTCATAACTACAGTTACCATTATTCAAATAATAATGTGTCATGCCTAAAGTTTTCATTTTTAAAATAAACTATCAAGTGTTTTCATAAGAATAACTTTACCATGGCCAAAAGGTGTAGACCTTTATTGAAATCTTAAATATTTAAAAAATAATTTTATCGATCCCTTTTGTTTTTACATATTTTACAAAATATTCCCCCTCCTCCGAGCCTCCCAGACAATCATCCCTTATAATAAGAACAAAAAAAGACCAACTTCCCCTCCAAAAACCAAAAAATAATTCCACAAAAACATCAAAAAAGTTTTACATTCTTTTTTTTTTTAACTTTCTGAAGTGTTTTTGTTGCAATGGGTCTTTTTATCCTTTTAAAAATTTACTATAAGAGATGAGTCTAGGAGGGGGCAAAAGAGAATACAACAGTGTTGTAGAAAATGTAGCTGGTGTAAAAACAAGATATCATTAAAATTATTTTAAAAAATACAAAAAAATCTGACACTGTATGTAATGTTCCACAGTCAGGGTCCCCCATCTCCACAAAGAGACCAATGAGGTACCTTTTCATATCTTTTTTCTTTTTTAATTTTCACATTAGTCATGATGTCAAGAAGAATTAGAACTAATGGGAGGAACCATGAGAAAGAAGAAACGAAACAACAAAAGAAAAGGAGAGCAAATATTATGTTTTTATCTACATTCAGATTCCAAAGTTCTTTCTCTGGATGTGGATAGCATTTTCCATCTTGAGTCTTTTGGAGTTGTCTTAGATCCTTTGCTTTGAAAGCTAAGTCTATCAAAGTCAGTCATGGCATAATGTGGCTGTTACTGTGTATAATATTCTGGTTCTGCTCACTTCACTCAGCATCAGTTCATATAAGTCTTTCCAGGTTTTTCTGAAGTCCCTCTGCTCATCATTTCTTATGGAACAATAGTATTCCATTACATTCGTATGCCACAACTTATTTAGCCATTCCCCAATTGATGGGCATCCCCTCAATTTCCCATTCTTTGCCACCACAAAAAGAGTTGCTATAAACGTTTTTGTACATGTGGGTCCTTTTCCCATTTTTATGATCTCCTTGGGATACAGTCCTAGAAGTGGTATTACTTCATCAAAGGGTATGCACAATTTTATAGCCCTTTGGGCATAGTTCCAAATTGCTCTCCAGAATGGTTGGATCAGTTCACAATTCCACCAGCAAAGCATTAGTGTTCCAATTTTCCCACATCTTCTCCAACATTTATCCTTTTCCTCTTTTGTCATGTTAGCCAATCAGATAGTTGTGATGTGGTACCTCAGAGTTGTTTTGATTGGCATTTCTCTAATCAATAATGATTTAGAGCATCATATCTTTTCTTTTGAACCCAGCTTAACCGTTATAATGTTGTTTTTACTATTTCTATTTTCATTGTTGTAATTATGTATATTCTTTTACTGGGTCTGATTATTCTGTATTAGCTTGCATAAATCTTTTCATGTTTCTTTGTATTCATCACTGAGAGTCTGAGTTCTTAACAATGCTACAAATTCACTTTTTTTAGACACAAGGGAGAAAAGTTAGACTTAAATTATGAGGTAGGCTATTTGGATGCTGAAATTTTAAAAACAAATATAGGCCACTTCCGTGCCTGTTTGCTACCACTATTGCCACAGGTTTAATGTAAAGTAGGGGGAGTTCCCATTGTCAAAATCACAGTTTATTTATGTGTGGCCCAGAACTAAGTGTAATACTTGAGATCTGGTCTAATCAGAGCAGGTTACAGCACCTACAGCGTCCCCAGTGGGATCTATGGAATTATTAGGAATTTAACCCTCAGCTTTGACATAAACAAATTTGATAAGCATGTCATTTGAGAAGCAGTTTATTGTAGTAAAAACTGTATTAGATTTAGAAGCAGCAGAAACCTGGGTTCAAATTCTGTGGCCAAGTCACTTAACCTCATTGAGTTTCACTTACCAACACAATTACTACATAGCACTATATAAACTTGGGGTAGGCGGTAGTTGTTGCTTTTTATTCCATTTTCTAAGTCATTGATAAAAACGGTGAACATTAGAGGTCAAGGGTGAATTTTTGAAACTCCCTACCAGAGTCCACTATTTAAATTAATATTACCCTCCAAATGACTACCCTTTAGATCTGGTCATTCAGCCAATTGGCAATCCATTTAACCATCATCTGACCCATTTTTCCATATTTGCCCATAAAGATAGCATAAGAGACTGTGTGTCTCTTCTATTGGCATATTGGATCAGTGGTTTTTCAGTCTCTGATTGACCCAGTCTGTCTGAAAAGAAAATTAGACTCATCGGCAATGATCTGTTTTTGATGAAACCATATTGGCTCTTCATGATCACTGCTCTACATTCTAAATACTCCCTACTGTCACTTTAACAACGCATGAGAATTTTCTCAGACTCATTGACCTATAGGTTAAAGATGTCACCTTCTTAAATTTTTTTGATAATCAGGATGTTTGCTCTCTCCAGTATTGGAGCCTATCTCATTTTCTGTGATTTTTTTTTTCCCCCAAACATCATTGTCAACAGATCAGTTGCTGAATTCACCAGTTATTTCAGTAACTAAGGATATAGTTCATCCTGGCTGGTAACTTAAATTCCTCAAGAACAGTTAAGTGCTCTCCTCCTTTCCCCCTACTTATGTACCCTCATAGAGAAATCAGAAACAAAATCAAAGTTGAGTAATTCTGTTTCACTTTAGTTACAAACAGCCATTTTATCACTTCTTTGATTCTCTTCTTTTGCCCCACTGAGCTAAATATTCTCTTTTTTGCTTGTTTTTAGAATTCAGGCCAGCTTCTTCATCTCACTCGTCTTACTCAGAGCTTTGGTATTCCCAACATTATATTGACAGGACTACGTGCGAATCTTTTCTCTTTGTCCTCTATTGTTTGCCCTGGCATCCATCTTCTTTATGTTTCCTTTAAAAACCTAAACTTGAAGTCAAGAAAACCTGAATTCCAATACTTCCTCAGACATTTAGTAATTCTCTGACTCTGGGAAAGTCACTAAACTTCTCCCTAGGCTTCAGTTTACTTGTCTGTAAAATGGGGATTGTGAGAATAGCTATCTCCAGGGATTGTTGTGAGGATCAAATAAAACTATGTATGTAAAGTGCCTTGTAAACATTAAAGCCCCACACAAATGTTTATTATTATTATTAATAGTTTCCATATTGGTCTCTTCAGCTAGCTCCCCCTTTTCTTCATCAGAATTGAGTTTTATGCTTGAATTCTTCTATCTAGTCTCTTTTGGGCAGTTAGGTAGCACAGTGGAGAGAGTATCAGGCCTTGAGTCAGGAAAACCTGAGTTCAAATCCAGCCTTAGACACTTAGTAGCTGTATGATCCTGGGTAAGTCACTTAACCGTTTTTGCCTCAGTTTCCTCATCTGTAAATTGAGAAGGAAATGGCAAACCACTCTAGTATCTCTGCCAGGAAAACCTGGATCGGGAAGAATTAGGCACTACTGAAAACAACTAAACAAAAGTTTCTTTTAGAGGTTTAATTTCCCCTCTAAAATGTATAGCCATGGTATCCTACCTCTCCTTTCTCAAAACTTTTTGACATTTAATCTCTTAAAATTTGGGGAACATGTCAGACTCTATCTTGCCTTTGTTCCCCTCTTTCATGAATTCTGTACCTCAGTCATTTCCTCATGGTCTGTGCAGGCATCCGTTGGCTTAGGCCTCAGAGGAATCTCTGTATGTATCCTTGTCCAATATTCCTTCAGATGCCTAAGGCTTCATCTTTAAAATGATGTATTAAGTGCCTTTCTAAAAACAGTGTGACCAGGACCTAGAGAAGCTTGTTAACCCAAAGAATCTCTAATTGGGTGAAATGTGGGTGTATTAATTTCTCTAAGGAAGTTCTTCTCTGTAACTCCATATCTCCAGGATAGGCATCAGTTGTCTTTAGGTTTTGGCTGTGTTCCAGTAGCAGGTGCCTTTTAAATATTCAGTCTAATTGTGGCATTTGCTGCAGCCAGTATTAATTTCACAGGGAGAAGTTGGATGTAAATAATTTGAATGGCTGGCATGATTTCTATTTCTGAATAGCCATGGGCATATGTTTTATTCAGAAGGTTTTCTTTCTTCAAAAGCAGAAGAGGACCTTCATGCATAAGGAAATTTGGTTTAAAATGGTAAAATTTTATGGAATTATTACCACTTGTGAGATGGTCTCAGATGTAACCATATGGCCTGAAATTTTCTATTCACAGTTAATAGCTCACCCATTCAGAACCTAGATAATCTGGCAATCTATTAAGATAGTCAAGTGCCTGGATAGTCATTTCAGCAACCAATACAGATGACACAAAGCCCATGTCCTAAAACTCCTGTACTTTGTTCTTTGGAGTGCCCCTCATGTTTTACATATCCTTTTGTGCATAAAAAGATGATATTGAGAAGTGACAGTTGATAACCTGACATCAAGGGGAGCGGGGAAGAGAATCATAGGAAGTCACCAAATTCAGCTGTCTACGGCCATTTACTGTAGGAGCAATAAGCCCTGTTGATTTTTGGAACAGCCCAGGATAAAATTGATATTCCAGATGATGGCACTGAGTTCTCAGGAAGAGGTTAAATTATACATTCTTAAATTGTACTGTTTAAGAAGGCAGGGAAAGTGCATTATTATTGTTGTAGTACGACATGCACACGAAATGCAAATAATTGAAATATGGGGTAAATCTCCGGACACAATCTTAAAATGAAAGCTTATTGTGTAAATGTTATCTATTTGTTAGCTTATGTACCCTTCCTCCAAAAATGCTGTCTTTATCTGCTGCTCTATGCTAGCTGAAACAGGGGTCAGAACAGGTGTTCTCTTCAGCTTCTTGCCATTCTTCCAGGTTTTCAACAGTTCTGTAATTCCGGAACTTTCTCAGGCAAAGATAAGCCTCTGAGGTAATTTAATTTCAGTGCTATCTCCCCCTATATAACTTAAAACCTCTGGAGTTTTCATTCTTACTCTAGATGCTACCATGTTCTTTCCTTTTTAAATGGGAGACAATAAGTATTTGATTAGGATCTGCTCCTCATAGTTCAATACATTTCGATGTGAAGATGTACAGGAAAATGGAAAGGTTTGATTTGGAGGATGTGGAGCCAAAGGATCTGAGTTCAAATCCTGGTTCCTTTGATAACTCAGTTGAGACACCTAACCTCCCTACCCATCCATTTCCTTATTTGTGAAATGAGGAGGTTGGAATAGGACCCTAATATCTCTTTCAACTCTAAATCTATGACCAAATTAATCTTCAGTTATATGGTCCCTACTCTTGAGTTTTCAGTCTAATGGGGGAGGCAAAAATAGATCAGACACTGATAATTACAGAGATACAAAGAAAGGCAAGCAGTTCTTGTCTTCGTGGAGCTGATAATCTAATGGGGTAGATAACAGGCAAACAATTAAGTACAAACAAGATATAAATAGGATAAATTGGAGATAATCACAAAGGGAAGGCACTAACATTTAGGGGGAACCAAACAAGACCTCTTGTAGAAAATGAGATTTTATCTGACTTATGAAGGAGGAGGAAGGAGAGAATTCCAGGCTAAGGAGGCAGCCAATAATAAATGCACAGAGTGGGAAGATCAAATATCTTTTGTGGGGAATAGCAAGGAGGTCAATGTCACTGGGTCATACAGAATGTGGAGAGGAATAAGGTGTATAAAGGCTGGAAAGCTGGGACAGGACCAGGTTCTGCTAGGCTTAAAATAGCACAAGAATGTTATAGACAGTAATGGTCAGGGAGCAGTTACAAGATGAGCAATGTCACAGTCTGAGAAAAGTAGTTGTGTTGAACACTGGAAACAACTAAATCAGAGGTAGTTAATCTGGGGCATGTGGATACCCAAAGGAGTTGACCTACGAATAGATTTCACAGGGGCCGTGAACTTGGATGGGAAAAAAGTTACATCTTTATTTCAATTTAATTAGTTTATTTTGTAGTCCTGTGCATTTTATTTTATTTTTTGCATTTAAAAACATTCTGAGAAGAGGTTCTAAATTAGACTGCCAAGGGAAAGGAGAGGAAAATGACAAAAAAGGTTAAGAACTCCAACACTAAATGGTGGCTTTGCTGCTTTCTGGATCACAAAGGATCATCACACAAGGCTCTCTCTGTCTCTCTCACTCTCTCTCTCTCTCTGTCTCTGTCTTTCTCTCTCTCTCTGTCTCTCTAAGTTTATACAAAGTAATTTTTTAAAGTAATTAAATTTGTAGAACAAAATCCTAATATGTTTCCTCTCTTTGCCCCCTTCCCCCTACAACCCTCACAGATTTGTACTCAGACAGAATTATAACTAGGAATTTTTGTTCTAGTGCAAAACAGTGTCTAGGCTCTTTTTAGAAAGGCATTTGATCCATCACATTCTAAATGAAGGCTTTAGGCATATGAAGGAATAGTTATTTAAACAACGGCATTCCTCTGATTCCTCTGAGCCCAAAGCAAGGGTGTGTCAGTTAGTCAACTAGAATGTATTAAGCACCTGTGTTGTGTTAGTCTGTGGAGAGTTGAATTAACTCTCTACCCATCTGCATCCCTGCAAAAAGCACACTAGTACATGGTTATTAATAAAGCTGTTTGGACTCAAAAATAGATAATGTCTTTGTGAATGAATAATCCCTGGATTTTCAGTTTTGCTTCCTAAAATAAAAAATGCGGTGATTCCATGATTGCACCAAAAGGTAGTTTTTTTAGTTGAAGCATTATTTGCTTCTTCCAGTACTTCTGTTCATAAAGCATCTATTATGTTTTACTTTAAGTATGTTTTAACAAATGCTCAGCTAGGTGCTAGATTTACAAAGATAAAAGACATTTAGTCTCTAACCTCAAGGAGTTTACCTTGAGTGGAAACTGGAGAGTGTATCAGGCCATTATATAAAACCTTATTCTTTGTTTTGTTGAAAGAATTATTTTAACGACTGTATCATTAAAAGTAGAAAACTTAAAAATAAGAAAAATGTTGTTATAATAAAATATGCAAATACTTTTATCATTGTATTTCAAAGATTTCTCTTTCCACTAAGAGATACTGGGGAGAATTGTGGAGAAGATAAGACAATGGATCCACGGGCATTCATTAATCACCTACTGTGTGCTGTGCTGAGGATACCAAGGAAGAAACAAAAGATCAGTGCTTTCAAGAAGATTACATTTTTCCCAGAGACCCAAGGGAGAGGCAGTGGGGGAAGTGTGGCTGCTGGCAAGAGGGAAGCACATAGCACTGTGCTAACTGGGATGTGAACATTTTGGTGCTCTTGCACAAAGCCTCATATTTCTGGCAGCCTGCTGAAGGAGAAAGAGCCATAGACTTTGGGAAGCTTGCTTTCGGTTGCTTAAACCACCAGTTCTTTAATGTGCCTCAAATTCTGTATCTGTGAAGTGGAGGAAGGGTCACTTATGAGGAAAACAGGGTTGTGAGCTGCTGTAATCCCTGGTCCCAGCTCTGGAGTGGGGACTTGGAAGTGGGGGAGGGAAGATTGCTCAGTGTCATTTGTGCCCCATAATGGAAGGAAACGAGTGTTGGGAACCTATTGAGAAGCCCTTACTGTAAGTCCTGTCTCCTTTTAGCTTCAGTTCCGTTTCCATGGCAACCGCTGGCCTGGGAGCCTTTCGATGAATAGTTTTACAGGAGCTGAAAATCATTGATATTCTGTGTCATCCTCCGGTAGACTGTAGTAGCCAACCCCTCACTGTAGGGCTGCTGGAGTTGACAAGGAACAAAGCCAGAAATTTATGCTAATTTCATTGTGAAAGGAGGGAAGCCAAGGGAACTTGGGCTCAGGCACTATTTGCCGAGCTCTTTGTTTTCCAAGGTTTGCTGGAACTCTAATCCCAGGTGTAGGCACTTAGGTGAGTTTTATAAAGGGACTTTCTTGTCAAGGAGAAGCTGTTTGTCTCTCTGTCTGTCTGTCTCTTAAAGAACACAACAGGGTTGTGAGGAAAGCCTCAAGCATAGCAGGAGAAATTGAGAGAAATTCAATCATCTTTTCTCACAAGAACCTATCTCTCTTGACATTTAGCTCTAGTGAAGTTATCGTGTGAGATTTAGGATATTTTAGTCACTCTTTGCAAAATCATTGAAACAGGTAACACAATAGCTTTTCTATGGGAAAATTGAAAGTTTTTCTTTTTCCCCCACAGGCAGCTAATCTTCCAAGAAGCTTGCTGTGTTCTTAATTTTGTATGTGTGGAATTAAAATGTCCCCTTTTCTATTGAAGTGATCGTCTTAAATATTTTCTTATTTTGAACCTCTGAATCCTTTTGCCCTCAACATTACTAACCTCCTTAATGAAATCAAACAAAAAGCAGTAACTGAGGCAGAATCGCAGAATCCTAAAGTCAAGGACTTTGAGGGTATCTAGTCCAATCTCTACCTGAACATGACAGGAGCTTGGAAACAAAATGCAGTTCTGATACCAGGATTTTTTTTTCTTCCAGTTTTTCTTGGTAGGAAGATGACAGTGAAGGAGGGAGCCTAGTGGGATTACCACTTTTTTTTTTCCACAAAGTAAGTCATTGCAGCATTTAAAAAATACACAGAAGAGAACAAAGCAAAGGTCATTAGGAAACAGAAAAGCAAGACAGCTTTGGAGATAATATTAAATTTATTTCATGCTTTCAGAGCAAGTCATTCATAATACGCTTCATCTGCATACCTTTTTTCTGTTTTGCTTTTGTACCATATGGAAATGTTCATCTTATTTTGTGTTTTAAGTTTAGAATTTTTAAAAAATGAAATTCAATCTTTTCAATATTTTGTAATTTATACTAAATATTAGAAAAATGATTTTAAGTATCACAAAAGATTTCTTTTTTTTTTCAAGTATAGTCAATGAACATTTGTTAAGCACCTACATGGTACTAAGGACTGGGGACACAAATTGGAAAGAAAGACAGTCCCTGACCTCGAGGACCTCACAATTTAATGGGGGGAAGACAGTGCACAAAAGGAAGCTTAAAAGGAGAGGGTGGGGCAGGTGGAGGCATGGTGAAGAAGTCAGGCAGAGAAGGCCCCAAGTAGTATAGCCAGGTGTGGAGACATCTGAGCTGAGCTCTCCTGAAATGGATATTCGGAATTTGTGACCCCGTCCTCCAATCAGTGAGGCAGAGGGTGGTGATAGGGTAGAGTATTGGGGCAGATGAGATCTTTCAGGATAATGAGGTTATCCCAATGATGAGCTTCCTAGGGCATGTTAGAGAAGTCAGTATAAAAGATTGATTCTTTTTTATTAATAACTCTTTTTTTTTTTTTTTTTGCTAAACCCTACTAATGAAGGCATTCAATTACAGCAGGAGATATTTCTAGAGTAATCTTTTTCTGCGCATGTGTGCATGTGTGCTTCAGACAATAGCCAGCTCCTCACTCTGTCCCAGTCTTCCATGGACAAAATGTGTTGTGTGTGCATGTGTTAGTAATGTAAAATACTTAGATATGAATCTAAAAAATGATTTGGAAAAGAAGACTCATATTTTACATGGCAGATATCCGCCATTCTGATTTTTTTTTTCTTGGAGAAAATTCTTGAGAGGGTGAAACTTTTGATGGATCCAGTTTCTTATCCTTGTTCTGTTTAAAGGAATTGGTAGGTCATTGGGTAGGTGACACCATTATTGGTTGGGACTCAGTATTATCTGATTTGAATTTTATCAGCTCTCTGAGAAATCCAGTAAAAAAGAAAATATTAGGATTGGAATGAATGTCAAGAAGCTGTCTTTTAATCCAGCCTGTCTCTTCTAGCAGAAATGAATTTAGACCTCATTTGCAAATTAAAAGGCAACTGAATATCTTTCCCTTCCATAGTTTTATGGGCCCATTTCATTAACTACTTTCCTTATAATGCCCCAAATGGTAAATATAAATTATGTACCTTCACCTTGTTTTCTCATTATTATCCCACATATCTAATGAATCACTAGATCTTGTTTTTCCTATTTCTGTAACATCCCTCCTTCCCTCCCCATTTCTCTGCTCACACAGACATCACCATAGGTCAAAACTTCATTGATTCTCACCTGATAGCAATACCCCTCTAATTAATCTCTTTGTATGAACTTCTTCTTCTAATTTATCTTCTACATGTCTACCAAAGTGATTTTCCTAAAGTACAGGTTTAACCATGTCACTCCCTTATTCCACTCCAGTGACACCCTGTTACACCTAAGGACAGCCATAGACTCCTATGGTTAGCATTTAATTCTCTTTACGACCTTACCACATCCTACTTTTCCAGCCTTCTTATATATCGTTCCCATACCCAAACTACATCATTCACTCCTACTGGCCAATTTGTTTTTCCTCCCTTATGATGCTCTGTCTCTTGTCTCAGTCCCCTTTGAATGACTACATCTCATTCCTGGAATAGTGTCCTCTTATCACCTCTGCTTGTTGGAATACTTGCCTTCTTTCAAAACTTAGTACAAGTGCTACCTTCTTCATAAGACCCTTCCTGACATTATCATCCCTCAAATTACTTTGTACATACTTAAATGTATACATATTCTCCCTTCCCCATTAGAATGTAAGCTCCTGGAGGGCAGAGATCAATTTTCTTTGTACCTCTACCATTTGGCAAAGTACCTGGCATATAGTAGGTGTTTAATAAATGTTTGTTTGATCCTTATAATATATGAACACTAGCAAAAGAAGTAGTTTTGCAAAGATAGTAGATATTCTCAGATGTTCCTTATGGAAATACATCTTAGGAGCCTCCACCTAGCACCTAGTATCTCCCAGGTGGTCTTCCATCCAGGTACTGATCAGGCCTGATGCTGCTTAGCTTCTGAGATCAGATGAGATGGGTGCTTTCAGGGTGGTGTGGCTGTAAAGGATCTCAAAAGAAATATGAGATGTGCAAATTTAGAGAATTCACCCCAAACATTCATATGGACTAATTGTGCCCTACCTGTGCTAAAACATTCTGAGCTGTAGCAGATTGGTGTCACTTTTGTCCTCCTTCAAGAACAAAGGACAACACCAACCAAACATCATCTTAGGAGACCCAAGCAATGAACCTCTTTCTTCTTCTCTATATGCCTAACCCCTAAACCCAAATTTTGAAGAAAATAAAAACCGTAAGTTCAACTATATGGTCACTTAAAACAAGCTTTCTCACTCCAAAACAGCATGGCCTAAAGCAGTCTTTCATCCCGAACCACTTTTTCAGGTCCTTAAGTGACTGTGAAAAGAGAATTATTAAGGGCATTAGATTGCAATTTACTTTATTTTAAAAAAAATTTGTTTTGTGAAATATTTTCCAATGACAGGTAAATAAATTTTTAAACAATCATCTTTTGAAATTTTAAGTTCAAAGTTTTCTCTCTCTCTCCCTCCTGCCCCACTCCCCTTCTTGAGAAGGCAAAAGCAATTTGATTTTGATTATACATGTGAAGTCATGCAAAATATTTTCAGAGCATGTTTCAAAAGAAAACAGAAGCCAAATAAAACAATAACAATGCAGAAAGTTTAAAAACATGGTTCAGTCTGCATTGAGTTCATCAGTTCTCTGTCTCTGGAGGTGAATAACATTTTTTTTTTGCTGTTTTTTTTTCCTAAATTTTATATTTTATGTTTTCAAATTACATGTAAAAATAATTTTAACAGTCTTTTAAAAAAATTTTGAGTTTTCAATTCTTTCCCTCTCTCCTCCCCACTCCTTGAGAAGGCAAGCAAATTGATATAGATTATACATATTAAATCATGAAAAACATTTCCATATTAGCCATGGTGAGAAAGAAAACACAGACCAAAAAACCCCCAAGAAAAATAAAGTTTAAAAAACGTGTGCTTTGATCTGCATTCATACTCTATCAGTTTTTTTTTCTGGAGGTGGATAGCATTTTTCGTCACAAGTCCTTTGGAATTGTCTTGGATCATTGAATTGCTGAGAATAGCTAAGTCATTCACAGCTGATCTTGTTACTGTGTACAGTATTCGCCTGGTTCTGCTCATTTCACTTTGCATCAGTTCATATAAGTCTTTCTAGATTTTTCAGAAAGCATCCTGCTTGTCATTTCTTATAGCATTCCATCACAATCATATACCACAATTTGTTCAGCCATTCCTCAAGTGATGGGCATCCCCTCAATTTCCAGTTCTTTGCCACCACAAAAATTGCTGCTGTAAATATTTTTGTACATATAGGTCCTTTGCTTTCTGTTTTTTTTTTATCTCTTTGCGATACAGACCTAGTAGTGGTAATGCTGGATCAGAGGGTATACAAAGTTTTATAGCTCTTTGGGCATAGTTCCAAATTGCTCTCCAGAATGGTTGGATCAATTCACAATTCTACCAACAGTGCATTAGTATGTCTCAGTTTTTCCATATTCCCTCCAATATTTGTTGCTTTCACTTTCTGTCATATTAGCCAACCTGATAGGTGAGAGGTGATACCTCAGAGTTGTTGTAATTTGAATTTCTCTAATCAATAATGATTTATAGCATTTTTTTAAATGACCATAGATAGCTTTGATTTCTTCATCTGAAAATTGCCTGTTCATATCTTTTGACCATTTATCAAATGAGGAATGACTTGTATTCTTATAAATTTGACTCAGTTCTCACTATATATTTGAGAAATGAAGCCTCTGTTCAGAGAAACTTGCTGTGCAAAATTTCCCCAATTTTCTGCTTTCCTTCTAATCTTGGCTGAAATGATTTTGTTTGTGCAAAACCTTTTTAATTTAATGTAATCAAAATTATCCATTTTATTTGCTATAATGTTATCTCTTGTTTGGTCATAAATTCTTCCTTTTATTCATAGTTCTTACAGGTAAAATATTCCATGCTCCCTTAATTTGCTTGTAATATCATTCTTTATGTCTAAATCATAATTCATTTTGATCCTATCTTGGTACATACTGTGAGGTGTTGGTCTAGACCCAATTTCTGCCAAACAGCTTTTCAGTTTTCCCAGCAATTTTTGATAAATAGTGAGTTCTTGTCTCTAAAGCTTGAATCTTTGGGTTTATCAAATCCTGTATTACTATGTGTACTGTGTATTGTGTACCTAATCTGTTCCCCTGGCCCAACATTCTATCTCTTAGCCACTACCAGATTATTCTGATGATTACTGCTTTGTAATACAGTTGGAGATCTGGCACTGCTAAGCCACCTTCTTTCATATATTTTTTTCATTGATTCCCTCGATGTCCTTGACCTTTTATTCTTCTAGAAGGAATTTGTTACTATTTTTTTTGGTGCTATAAAATAATTTTTTGATACTTTCATTGGTATGACACTGACTAAGTAAATTAATTTGGGTAGACTGTCATTTAATTATTTTGGCTCAGCCTAACCTTGGTCAATTGATTTTTCTCCAGTTGTTTAGATCTGAGGTAGATCCCCATCATGGGTCCTTTGTAACTGCCTTGGATCATTGGCTTGATCAGAGTAGCTAACTCTTTCACAGGTGATCATCCTTACACTATTGCTGCATTAACTTCTAGGTAACCAACTCTTAGTGAGTTCCTTTTTAATAAAAGGGTGTGAGGGATCAGAGCTGTAAATGGTGATAGTGGGTCCGGACACAGGCTTTCATGATTCTTTCCCTAGATAGATTTCCTTTCCAAATATGTATCTTTGTAAGCATGTGTATGCACAGACACGTCCAACCCATTCAATTTTACCATGAAAATATCTGGGGAAATTTTGTAGTAAATTACTGTGTCAATGTCTTTTAATTACTTATTTGGAAATGAAGATTCATGTACTTCTTAAGTGGCTTTGAAAGAGAAGTGAGTGCCATAGCAATTCTTGAATGGTATTTAATCATACCCTGGTGTTTATTATAATAATAATAACAATAATGATGATAAATAGCTAGCATTTGTGTAGCACTTTGAGGGTTTTTGCAACTATTTTTACTTAATTCACATAACAATGAGTGATAGGTGCTACTGTCATCTCCTTTTACAGATGGGGAAACTGAGGCAGACATGAGTTAGGTGACTTGCCCAGGGTCACTCAACTAAAAGTTATCCAAGACTCTAGTTCCAGTGCTCTATCTATATCCAGAGCCTAGCTGCTCTTCATATATAATCTGTGTATAGGGCATTCTATTAAATTGGGTTTGACCAATGAAATTATAGTTGGTACCGATTCACTTTGACCTAATTAATCTGTCTATTGAAAAATCCCTGTCTTTAAATGGTGTTCCTTCTATTGAAAGGTTTAGATATGTTCCATAAAAATAAGATTGCTTAATTGTGTATGGCTGGATTACATCCTGCTGTTTGTTTGGCCAGAGGGTAGATTTTCTTCTTTGTTGTCTATTTCATATTTGAGCCTGATAGCATTCTGGTTTTGGGGGGAGTTTTGTGGAAAAACTGCTGAGAAGCTTTTGAAAAGTTTCTTTTAATGGAAATCTTTTTTACTTAAAATGAGTTGTAAGTTAAATCTTTGAGAGGGGTGAAAACTATGATAACACTAATTTTTTTTCTCAAAAAAAAAAAAACCAACGAAAACCAAACCACAGCCTTCCTTAGGGATAGTTGCAAGAAGCTGTCCATTATAATGTTTTTTTCTGCTGAAGCAAATTTCACTGCATAAGGAAACCTTCCTTATCTTAGATTTTGAATCCTTCTTTTATTCATTTCTTAGTGTAAAAAAGAACAAATAGATTACCTAAACATTAGGTTAAGATTACATCATTGTTAACAATAATAGTGACAAAATAGGACTGTCTCAAAGTGCTCCTGTGTTTGAGATGGAAAAATGGCTGAACTTTATTATCTAGAATCTCATTTAGGGGATTTTATCTCCTTGCCATAAGAAGATGGACTATCTTCACAATGGAATTCCCAGTTTCCCTTCTTAATTTGTTTAAGGTTTTTCCTCTGGTACTATTAACAATACTTAATGAGATCCTAACAGTGCTTCCATTTCAATCAGTGGGAAGAGCAATTAAAAGTTGGAATGCTCAGGGGGCTTGGTCTTATGAGTTCTGTGTATGCTTTCTGATGGACTCTTTTCAGAGTTTCACTGAGTTACTGCAGATATTAGAAGTTTTGAAAAAGACAAAGGTTGTTTTAACTAAATGAGAAGTGTCTTTGTGAGGTCTGATAATAGTTAACAATGAATAATTGCTTTCATCACCACTCTGAGTGATCTCAGAAAGACCCAAGTTCAAATGTGGCCCCTGAGGCTTCCTTTCTTGGTGACCCAGAGAGAGTCTCTTAATCTCTTGAAACTATTTTCTCATCTTTAAAATGAGAATAGTAATAATAAATAAGGCTTTTAGCACCTACCCCACTGGATTGTATGAGGCTCAAATGTGAGAATATGTAGAAGCATAATATGGAAATATAAATTATTTGACATGTGGAATAATAATGTAGATGCTAATATAGAAATCACTTTGCAAACTCAGACATTAGACAAGACTCCATCTCCCAAGGTTCTTATGAAGATGAAAAATGAGATAATATTTGTAAAGTGCTTTGCAAGCCTTAAAGCACTATATAAATGCTAGCTATTGTTAGTATTAGTACCATCATCATTTTCTGGTAGAAAAAAATATTCAGTCCTTCTAGGCTTTCCTCTTATTTGTTAATTTTCTAAGACATTTTTCTTTTCTCTGCAACATTCCAAACTCTTACAGCAAGCATTTCATTTGGGGACAAGTAGAAGCTAGTATAGGACTGCCAGGTGGCATAGTGGCTAGAGCTTTGGGCCTGGAATCAGAAAGATTCCTCTTCCTGAGTTCAAATCTGGCCTCAGACACTTAGGAGCTGTGTGACCTTAGGCAAGTAACCTAGCTCTGTTTGCCTCCATTTCCTCATCTGTAAGATGAGCTGGAGAAGTAAATGGCAAACTGCTCCAGTAACTTTGCCAAAAAAAAACAAAATACAAAACCCAAATCCAAATGGGGTCATGAAGAGTTGGACCTGACTGAAAAGGACTGAACAGTAAAAGAGATGCTAATATATAAAATTGTTGCTTCATATGGATCATTTATTCTTCTGGATTCTCTTAACTTCTGTCCAGCTTCTTAAACTTAATGATGGAGAGAAATTGTGCCTCCCACCCCTCCCCTCCCCTCTATGCTAAAAATAGTACATGGTAAAGAGTGAAGACATTGAATGGAAAGTGCTTAAAATGATAAACATGTGCCACCATTTGGAAAGAGAAAAGCAGCCATTACCTCTCTAATTCAAAACGCCATTATAGATATCTTGTAAATATCATTGAAATGGTAAATCACAAAGTGTACTTTCACTGTACTGTGTAATGTTCGGTGAAAATTCCCTTCAAAACAATAAACGTTAGTTAATAGAGGATATTTTAAAGCTTGTATAACAGAACACTCAGCTATGTTTTCCACAGACTGAAGAGTGATCCATGGCACTAATTTTGACATCACAATGTCCACTATGCTTCAAGTGGGTTTATCTGGTTAATGTCAGCATTATTCACTTAGCTATTGTTAATATTATCCCTGTATTGTTTTAATTCTTAGTCATTTTGATTAATGAAAAGCCAAGCCTTGATTTCAAATGTGCTGTATATAAACATATATATATCTTGGATAAAGCTGGATGTTTATAAACAGGAACACATTAGCAAATGAGTGAGAGTCTTGTTTGTATTTCACTTGCAGAGATTTTTATCTTAAGTCCAACCCTGAGCCTTGCTTCAGATCTGTCACTTAGAAAGTATTTTGGATCATGGAATCATAGATTTAAAGCTGGAAAGGCTATCAGAGTCCAGCTGCCTCATTTTTACTGAAGAGAAAACTGAGGCCAGAAAACTGAGATGATTTGCCCAAGATTAATAGGAAGCAGCAAAGCAGAGATTTGAACTCAAGTCCTTTCCTCCTCTGACTCCAAATCCAGCACTCTTTCCATGGCATCCCACTGCTTCTTTGAGAGGTACCTTCTATGAAATGCCAGAATGTGCAATCACATTTGTGAAACTCAAGTATAAGAATAGTGTTGGCATTTACAGAGGGCTTTAAATTATTCTTCACTTCAAAGTTCTGTTAGGTAGTTACTACAGATGCGTTCCCTATTTTGTAGATTGAGAATTAAGGCTCAGAAAAGTTGAATAATTACTCGTGGTCACACTGATAGTAAGTCAGGCACTATATCCACACATGCCTCTTTAACAGTCGCTGAGAAAATAATAATTAAATACGTGTTTTTGGTTGGCTATCAAAGGACTGTAATTAACTTTCTAATGCTTATTCCTCACTCATGATCTTTATAATGCAAACATGTAAATATAATGTATATAATGCAAACATATAAAAGCAAACATTTGTTTGCTATGTGTGTATGTGTCCTCTATGCATGTGCACACAAACATCATGCTAAAGACCACCATCTAATAATGTCTTCAACAAATAATTAAGAAATTCCGTGCATGAAGATTTTTGGAATCTTAGTTGTCAGGTTCAAAAATTGTTGCTTGGTTTTAAGATAGATATTTTCCACAATTGAAGTCTTGAGTTAATCAGAGTGTTGGAATGTCATGCAAGTTGTGCATTAAAGAATTGTATAATACCCATTCAGCAACTTTTATGTTGACAATCCAGGCAAAAGATTTACCTTAGAGCAGAATAAAAGTATAAACAGAGCCTTTTCTGTGAACTTGCTCATAATTTTTCCATGATGTGGATCTCAGCCATTGGTGAAGCCTTAGCTATAACATAAAACTCACTGACATACGCCACCTGGTGCTCCTTTCATAGAATGTATTCAAGTTACAGGTTAAAGAAATATGGCAATGACTGACTAAAATGTTCTGCGGGGAAGAAATGACAATGGACTTGGAATTATAAACCAGTGGTGATGGAGAAGAAAAAACTGCTCCAATTTCATCCCTTGTTTACTCATTGTTTATATAATGAAACCTGTTCTTACCGTCTGCTGTCATGCAATTTTTTAACTGCCTGCTCAGCTGCAAATAGATGTAATATTTGATGAGTTTCTGCTCATAATGTTTTCATTTTCTCTAAGCTTTCAAAACACTACAGGGGCTAGATGCTTTCTTCTCTGCTTTCCAGAAGTAATGCTTTCTCTCCAATTGGAGATGGTGCTACCATTTTAGGCAGTGCCAGAAACCCCTCATGCCTCCCTAGAGATGGGATGCAATCAGAGACCACCACCCGCCAGACGGCAAATGATGGTGAATCCATCCTGTTGTCTTTTTTATTTTTTTCATTACCAAGGCTTATTTCCATGGTGCCATATCCCCATTACTGCAAGTGTGTTCATTGAATTGCTTATCGCTTTGGTTCCTAGCCAAAGCTGGGTATTCCAGATCTCAGCTTCTGCAATCAGCATTATTGTTAGTGATTATTTAATGCTGTGCCGGAACATTTAAAGCTAAGAGCTATCCGGAGGAACAGAAGAACATGCACCTGAGATGGGCTACTGGCTGGGGAGTTCTAGCAGATAAATGGCTGGAAGCCCCACCCCCTTTACAAAAGAGAAATGAGGATGCCATTAAACAGACTTCCTAACCAAAGAAGTCTCTTTAAGAGAGGGCGCCAACTAGGAAAATACCTCTTTAGGCCAATATTTTGCTGCCTCTGAATGTTAACATTCAAAAGAGGCCTCCAGAATGGTTTGTGCATTTTATGGGAGTGAGTCAGCCTAGGCTAGTGGTGTGTTTCTTGTCAAGCAATGCCAACTAGTATTTACAGAGCACCTACTATGTGTGAGGCATCGGGCTAAGTGCGTTACAGATATCATCTCACTTGATCTTCAGGACAACCCTTGGAGGTAGGTAGGTACCGTTATTATCTGCATTTTGCAGATAAGGAAACTGAAGCAGACAGAGGTTAAGTGACTTGCCCAGGGTCACTGAGCTAGGAAGATGACTCCAGGCCCAGCACTTTGTGCACTATGGTGCCAGCTAGCTGCCTTAAGCAATGGGGATAGAAGGACTAGGATGACCAGCCTCTGTTCCCCAAGAGCTTCCATTCTGCTAGCTGGGCACAGTGTGGACGCAGAATATATGCCTAGTGATATCAAGAAATAAACATGAACGGGAGAGAGCTCTGCAGGAAGTGGTTTTTGATCTGCGATTTCCTGGTAATTCATGCATGACACTTTGAGAAGTTTATCAATAGCCTAATATTTTCTATTTTGCTGAACTGAGGTGATAGGATGGATGCCTGTTTGTTTTCCATCAGCACGTGTCTCTTCTGAAAGCAACTAAATATTCCAGTGGATAGAGAACTGGGCTTGGAGTCAGGAAAACCTGAGTTCAAATCTTGCCTCAGATATGACTTGTGTGACCCTGGGCAAGACACTTAGCAGATGTCTGCCTCAGTTTCCTCATCTGTTAGAGGATAATCACACCTACCTCTCATAGCACTCAGGCACAAAAGAAGCAGTATATAAATAAATCTGGGCCATTATTTGCGTTATCTATAAAATGGAGAGGGGTGTGTGGAAATCTATAAAAATACTATCTACGGAGTAGGGTTGTCATAAGATAGCAAGAGCTTTGCAAACCTCTAAAGTCCTATATCAATGCAAGCTATTCCTACCATTCCCTCTCCTGCTTTGAAGGGGTAGGGAGCGACTCATAAGACAGCACAAATTAGTGAAAAGAACATCAGATTTACTATCTAAAGACCTTGGCCCAAGCCCCAGCTCTGATGCCTAGCTGTGTGACCCTCAGCAAATTATTTAACCTCTCTGAGTCTCCATTTCCTCATGGGCTAAACAGGGCTAACTGGGAACCACCTTAGTCAGAATGTTGTTTTGAGGGAAGTGCCTGGTAAACCATAAAGCACCACAAAAACGTGAACTCTTAATTGCACACAGTATTTGAGGCAAACCTGAAGCCTGCAGTTTGTTATTTAGCTCTTCTTTCACTGAAGAGAAGAAGCGTGCCACCTGCTGCCTTCTTGGTGTAAGCCAAATTCAGAAATACATACTGAGCGTGGTGGGTGAGATTAGATTAAAAGTTAGATTAGGCACTTGATACACAAGACACGAAGCACTAAATAGAATTTGTTATAAAAGTGTGAGCCACCTTTTTGCTCTGCTGTAGTCCCCAGATTTATAACGTCCTCTCAGCCAGGCATAATCAGGAACTTAATCAATTATTCTAGTATGATAAATATCAACTAATTTAGTACCATATGAAATGTTTCCCTGCAATAAATTTTTTAAAAAATTAAAGACCTGGTTAGATAATTAAAAGAACAGTGTCATCCATGCAGGGTGTAAATGCATTACAAAGTGATGTGATTTTTATGTTTGCCATGAAGGGTTGCTTAATGAATCAAATCCTATTTGATCAAACAAATAAAATCCTGTCTTTTTCAAACCATCAGAACTGAGAATTAAGTGATCCCGACAGAAAAGAAAAGGAAAAAAGGAGAGCACAGGGTAAAATTTGTTTTGTTTCTAAAGCTTCCATGTGGAAAAATATTTAGATTCCCAATTAATATTTTAATAATTCCATCTGAGGCAGGAATTGAACAGGGGTAAAATGCTGGGATAAATTTGAGAAATTGAATGATGCTTTCTTTCAGTGATTCCAAACTGCCCACTGCCATGAAAGTCCATTTCTTTGCCACCGTTATTCTCCTAGTGATACTATGTGTTTGTGGTCATGGAATGTTATGATATTGGAAGAATCAAAAATACAAGTCATGCTGGGGGGATGCTTGGTGCAAATAGACTCCGGTGATGGCTGGAGTATGAGAAGCCCCTTAAAAGTCATCACTGGGGGTAGTTTTCCTCATGGCCTATCAGTCATACCAGAACTCCCCTAGTATAGGCTCTCAAATTTGACTATTATGGTAGCCTCTACTTAGGGCTTCCTTCATCCCTTCTCTCCCGTGTCCAATCCACCCTTCTATATAGCTGTCAAAATTGATAGTCGTGGCATTCTGTTCTGACTGTGTCCCTTCCCTGCTCAAGAACTTTCAGTGGCTGCCTGTCTGTTGCCTTTAGGATAAAATAAACACCAGTCTTTAGGATAACCTAGGATAATCTTCTCTATCTGGATTCAGCCTATCTTTTCAGATGGATTACAAATGACACCTCCTCACATGTACTCCGTGCTTCAGCTAAACTGGCCTTGTTACTGTTCCTTATACATGACATTCGATTTCTCACTTCCATGTCTTTGTACAGGGTGTTCCCCATGCCTAGAATGCTCTCCTCCCCTTTCCCCCTTCATTTCCTGGAACCCTTAACTTCCTTCAAGGCTCAGCTCAAGGACAGTCTCTTTGAAGAGGTTTTCCTCCATCTCTTCAGTTATTAAGGTTCCTCCCCCCAGCCCATATCACTCTATTTATTTTGCATATATCTTTATTTACTTACCTGTGGAAATGTTAAATCCCCTCACTACTTTGGGGAACTGTTTCACTTTTGTGCCTAGTATAAAGTTTGGAACATTGCTTGTTTGTGGAATGATAGTTGACTGGAAAAGAATGTACATTGGTCCTGTGCACCTGGTGGTGCAGTGGATAGAGCTCTGCCCCTGGAATTAGGAAGACCTGAGTTCAGATCTGCCCTCAGATACTTACTAGCTGTTTATCTCTGGGCAAATCACTTAATCTCTGTCTCCATTTCCTCAAACTCTAAAACAGGGCTAATAAAAGCACCTGCCTTCCTTGGTTATTGTGACCCTGGAGACTGTGATCTAGTATGCCTCACCAAACCTCAACAGTATGGTGCAGTGGTAACAGTGCTGATACCTGGAGTCGGTCACAGCACTGGAATTACAGTTCTAGCTCTGACATTTATGTTGGTTGACCTTCAACTTTTGGGGTCTCAGTTTCCCCATCTGTAAAATGAGGGGCTTGGGCTGAATGACTTCAACTTCACTGATTTCCCCCTTGCCCTCTTCCCCCAAACCATTATCAAAAGTAACAGAACTTTTGCTATAAGAAACCCTAAAAGGCAGAGTTAGCACATCCCTCATAAAATCAAATTAAGAAAGTAGTAGAGAGCAATATAGGAAAGTATATGAGATGCTATTACATTTTCTGTGTGAAATACTGAGATTTCTGTACTACTTCTAAACCTTCTGTGCTGCTTTTGTAAGTATCAGTCCCCCCCCCTTACTTTCCATATTGTTTTCACTTAAAAGTACTTATGTTTGTGTTTGGTATTTTTTCAGGTTACTTGCCTACAAGACTTTTTTGGTGATGACGATGTTTTTATTGCCTGTGGACCTGAAAAATTCCGTTATGCCCAAGATGACTTCGTCTTGGATCACAGTGGTAAGGATCTGAATCTGAAACCTCTTAACTACTACACTTTCTTTTGCACTGTAATGCTATCTTTAGAATTATTTGGTCAGTTTAGTCTGTACCAACACACTTTGAGGGAAATTTCACAAAAGGATCAGACAGGCCAGTAGTATATAAGGCAATGGGTCTGTATTATGGTGTATTTTCACTCTCATAAGGGAATGCCCAAGGTATGAAATTAAACCCCCAAATAATGCTATTATTGTTAATATAATGAATCATTGTCAATATAATTATTATATTATAATTAATATATATAATCTATTTATGATATATTATAATTAATATCATTAATAGAATTATTAATAGAATAATTATAATAATAAGCATTCATATAACACTTTAAAGTTTGCAAAGTACTTTACAGATATTATCTCGTTTTATCTTTACAGAAGGACTGGCAGGGAGGGGTTATTGTTTTCCTCTTTTTACAAATTGAGGGATCTTAGCCAGACAAAGGTTGTATGACTGGTTAGTTTCTTACCTGTTAATATCATAGGCAAGGAGATGCTAGAGATAGGCTAAGGGAGGGCCAAAATAACTAGAAACAAATGGCAAATGAAGGTGGGGGGCATAGAAATTTCGAGAAAAGCCAGGAAGAGGTGGCTTATCCAAAGGCAGTTTGTCTTCAGTGAGTACTGGCTTTCAAGAGAGGGAGCCCCTTCCTCTCCCCACTCCAATTAGGCGATCTCTTTGGATTGTCACAATATTTTTAAGGAGTCTATGATAACTGCAAAAAGCTATTTGAAAGGATACTCCTTTTAAACTTTTGTCAAAATAAATAGAATTATGATTTCATCAAGTTGTTAAGAGTTTCCATTTCTGGTACTTTGACTTTGAGTTACATACAGTCACTTTGCTACACAATCCTTTGCCTGTGATTTTTGTTCATCATAACATCATCATAACCTTTCATTCCTCTTGTATCTGTCACTGGAGGCACCCCAATTTATTGGAAAAAATATTGGACTAGAAGATGGAGGACCTGGTCCTCGATAGTCATGTGACCTTGCCAAGTCATTTAACCTGAGGTAGTATTGTCTTTAACTTACAGGTAGGGAAACTGAGGCAGAGAGGTCAAGTGACACAACTAATAAATATTTCAATCAGGATTTCAACCCAAGCTTTTTCTAACTCCAAATCCAGTACTTTTCCATTGTGCTACAGTGACTCTCAGTATTCCTGACTATTCCCATCCCCACCCCCTCCCCCCAAGTAAGATGATACTATTAGATTAAGCTAAAGGTAGGGATTCATCAACATTTTACTTGGGCCAAAGAATTTATTTCCTGTTGAAGGGTAGAACCAGGTGAAACATTAGACAAAATCTTTCTGCCTCTTTCCATTTCACTTTTTCCATGCCTGGGATTAATTTTTTTTAAAATATGGAATAGGTCAGAAAAAAGTACATTACCTCTTAACTTAGCAGCACCAGCCCAACGGAAGATAAATTCAAGTATGATTTGTGGTTCTAACGTTGTTAGTCTTGTGATACTTGCTTTTTTTATTAATGTTGCTTAACAATAATAAGGAAATGTCAAGCTAGGTTTCCAGCACAGTAAATTTCCACTGTCCATGATTTGCTTTGGGTCTAGTTCTGAAACCAGATATATTTAAAACTCCATCTGTTCCTCACTAGAGTGCCGTGTCTTGAAGTCATCATATTCTCGTTCCCATGGTACAGCTAAGCAGTCTGGATCCAAAAGTCCCGGGCCTTCACGTCGCAGCAAATCACCTGCCTCAGGTACTAATGAAAAAGGAGTGGGTGTTCAGAACATTGGATGTTTGTTGGGTATTTTTTTTCCTGCTTTTCCAGGGAGGATATCCTTGCCTTGAAATGAAGTTCAACTTTGTGAGTGAAAAGGACCTAAGAAAATAGTATTCATGCATTTCGTTCACATGAGTTTGACAGGTCCTCATATTACACTTTCGGGAAAATAAAAGAGAGGATTTGAAGCTGAAGAAATTCACATTGAAGGTTCATGTTCTACATTTGGAATTTGCAGTGATGGTCATAGGATTTTTGTAACTATTCATTCATCACACTGAAAACCTCTTGGGGTTTCTCTTTGAGTTTTCACAAGTGCATCTCTATGTAACAGATGTGGAAGTACCCAAAATTTACTGATAAAAATTGCCCCAGAATAAACCTTTACTCATAGTGAACAAGTGATGATCACTCACAAAGCTAATGTTGTTTAAAAAAAAAATCTCCCTGAAAAGTAAAGTGTGCTAGCCAAAGCTGTTAATTTCTCTGCTGAGGTAGATGCTAATTTTTATTCAGACATTCTGTGAAGTATAGCATTTATCCCAGAGCAATGTCTTCTGGTTTTAGCATAACAAGGATTTTAAAAATGTGTACTACGAGGGCAGCTAGGTGGCGCAGTGAGTTAGAGTACTGGCCCTGGAGTCAGGAGGACCAGAGTTCAAATGTGGCCTCAGACGCTTAACACATTTACTAGCTGTGTGACCTTGGGCAAGTCATTTAACCCCAATTGCCCTGCACCCCCCAAAAAAAACCCCAAAATGTGTATTATGTGTTGTCAATTTTATAAAAGACCAATTTGTTTACCCCCAAAATATTAGCTTGCTAAATTTCTGTTGGTTTTTTTCCCACATCAGGTTCTTTAGTAGTAATGTTATAGTTGAGAAAAGTAATGCTTAAAATGCCATTACTACTTTTAAATTTTTATTAAAAACAAACGAGCCTCAGCTGTATTTTTTTCAGGCCTGGAGCCCTCTCTCCAGATCGACACTGATCGTATGGCTGCCTCATTTTTAGCTCCTGCCACTGAAAAACCATTCTAAAATTAAATCCACATTAAGACCAACCTAACTGACTTTGATGTGTAGGTTCCTTTTCAGTAATTCAGGAGAACCAATTTGAAAGTCTGCAGGGATTACTGATTGAAGTGAAGAAACTTTGAAAAACAAACAAAAACACATGATGGCAAGACAAGAAAAGACACAACTTGTGTCACCATTTTCTTGGTGGTATCCCCACAACCTATCTTGATCCTCAAGAGTTTGTGAAAACAAGACGCTGACCTTTGAGATTTAACTTGAACTTGCTATTAGCACTCTTCTCCCTCCTAATTCTCCCTTCCCTCCAATGGCCTCCTCCCTCCCCCTCTCTTTGGTGCTTTGGTTGCTGTGCCCTTCTTTCTATCTATCTGTCTTTATGCATGTTTAGATCTATTGAATAACTATTCTCCTTAATGTTTCCTCCTTTGTTTGTACTGAATGTGTACAGTAAAGAGGGGTGGCCTCTACTCCACTGCTCATTCTACAGCTAAATCCCCAGGTGAGCCATTGTCACTAGGGTTGTGATGCTGCTGCTTTTGCCGCTGCCGCTGTCGCCGCCACCACTGCTGCTGTTCCATTCTGTTTCTCTCCGTTTCCATGAATGCATCTGAGCTTGTTCCAGTGGGCATCAGTCTGTCTGCACAGTGCAAAATACAGCTAGGATTGTGACTGCCTAGAGCTTTCTCTGTGTATGTGTGTGTTTGTGTGTGTGTGCGTGTACACGTACACATATGTGCGCACTACTTCCAGTACAAAGTGTTAGGCACCCAGCTAGCCCCACCTACCATCCCACCCCATGGGGCTTCTGATGAAAATAAAAAATTTTTATTCTAGGTTATAAATTCTGTCCCTTTCTTGTACCCTCTCCCCCATTGAGATGGTAAGAAACATGATACCCATTATACACACAGACACACACACACACACACACACACACATACATATATATATTCACATTCTCTTTTAGAGCACCTGGGAAGTGATCAGTAAAAACTGTTTAAATAAAATTTGCTTGCCATTTGCAACAGTATCTTGGAAGCAATACGCTAGTTTTGTCCTAAGCTCCATACCGCCTAGAAACATATGTACATTTAAGGGAATGACAGAAAACAGTTAAACATGGGATCTGAGATTCTCTTTGAAAAAAAAAAAGTTTTCTAAAATAGAATTGAGAAAGTGTTTGTGCAGACTGGGGAAGTCTCAAAACAACAAGAGCAAGGAAGCCTCTGTTATCTGAATCCGTGAGAGTGTTTGCAAATACGAATGGCCTTTTTCTTTTTAACTGGAAGTATGATTCATAGTGTGTTTGTCCTCTAAATCAACCCTCCCAAGATGTAGTCCACACAAGTTAGAAGAAGTTGGATTATAAATAACAAAAACCTTCTGAAATAACACAAGGTCTGCAGGTACTCAACATTTCAGTCTGGTTTCAAAACTTGGACTGAGGTCAATAGAGTAGATAAGATAGTCGGCTCATAACATAAACTACTGTAGAATTTTAAATCTCGCTCAGCATATGCTGAATCTTCTTGACTTAAAAGTTACTGTAATGCCTACTTAGCACGTCAGTTTGTGGGTAAGTCAAAATCTAAGTTTATATGATTGGGATTTGAAAGTAGTTTTATTATATTTGCATAATTCCTCTCCTTCTTACTTTTGATGTTTTATAGCTAAAAAAAAAAATGGGACAAGTGGCCTGAGAGAGATGTTCTGGCCATGATATGGTTTATTTCCAGTAAATGATAGAAATGATAGAAGTTATTGTAGGAAGGAAGGAAACAAGCATTTATTAAGTACCTACTGTGTGCCAGGCACTGTGCTAAGTGCTTTACAAATATTATCTCTTTTGAGCCTCACAAAAAGCCCTGGGAAATAGATGCTGTTATCATCCCAATTTTATAGTTAAGGAGACTGAAGCAAATAGAGGTTAAATGACTTCCCCAGAGTCACACAGCTAGTAAGCTTCCAAGGATGGATTTGAATTCAGGTCTTCCTGACTCCAGGTCTGATATTCTGCCCACTGTACCTGAAATGTGCCTTCACTATAGAGAAATTGTGGTATGTGTGCTTCCAAAGCAAGTACTAGGGAAGAGAAGCTGGCTTT
This sequence comes from Trichosurus vulpecula, assembly GCF_011100635.1. Classification (NCBI taxonomy): domain Eukaryota; kingdom Metazoa; phylum Chordata; class Mammalia; order Diprotodontia; family Phalangeridae; genus Trichosurus; species Trichosurus vulpecula. The sequence goes on along the minus strand of NC_050578.1, from coordinate 103,872,754 downwards.
GGAATCCAGAAGGTCCGAGTTCAAATCCTACTTCTGACACTTTTAGTTGTATGACTCTAGGCAAGTATCTTGACCTTTAGGTGCCTCAGGCAACTAACTAGGACTTAGTTACTAAGCAAGGTAAATTAAATTGTAGTAATTAAATTAAGGCAGGTAAAGAAATTGTGTGATCTGATCTCCATAATTAGAAGAAAAAAAATCACAGGTCATTCCCTAACTTACATAATAATGTACCCTAACAGGCTGCATTAGCAGTCCCTTTCATAAAGGATCTATAACTGAGTAATGGAGTAATCAGAATTTCAGAGAGAAATAGTAATCATGTAATTGTAGCAGTATGGAATCAGATTTTAACCTAAATCAAAAATATTGCTATGGGTGAGGTTGTTTAGGTTTTTAATCTCCTAGAGATCTACCTCCCCCTGTGCCCTTGGGAAAAAAAAAAACCCTGAAATTAATGCCTAACAAGCATTGAAAATTTATAGTCTAGATAAATGCAAATGGATAAACACTGACAGAATTTGTTTTAGGAAGCATTAGATTTGTTTTCTTTAGGTTGCAACCATTGGACTTAGGAAATCTTGTGTTCTACCAAGGGAGAAATTGTTTAAAGGGGAAAAAAAAACCTGATTCTTTGAGAATGGAGAAGTGGAGGAATATTCTCCAAGGATTAGAAATATAAGCTTTTAAGTCTATTTTCTGTCAATAAACATTGACCAATGCTAGCAAAGTACCAAGCTACACAGAGAATGGGCTATGTGTTAGTTTAGATGGTAACTATTATTATTATCATATTATATTATCTATATTACATATAATATATTATATTGTATTATTAAAACTATTATTACAGTGTCCAGTAACCTCGCAATGTAGTAGATATGACTTAATGATCTTTTCCAAGAGAGAACTATGTTTGGGAAGGAGGGACTTAGGAATTTATGAAGTCCTACTGTGTGCCAGGCACTGGGCTAAGCAAGTTACAATTATCTTACTTGATCCTTACAGCAATCCTGGAGGTAGGTTCGGTTTCATTATTATCCCTCTTTTACAGTTGAGAAAACTGAAGGAAACAGGTTAAATGACTTGCCCAGGGTCACGTAGCTAGTAAGTGCCTGAGGTTAGATTTGAACTTATTTCTTCCTGACTTTAGCCTCAGTGCTTTATCTGTTCCATGCCTGCTACTCAGCATTTCTTGAGGGCCTCCTGAAATCCTTCGGTGGGTCGCAGGTTGTACAGCCCTGATTTCTTCCATCACCTACTGCCTTGGGGAGTAGAAAGAGTGTTGGGTTTAGAGTCAGAAGACTTGGGTTTGAATTCCAGCTCAGTTACTTATTACTTGTGTGACCCAGGGTATATGATGCCTTGATTTCCTCATATAAAAATGAGAGGTTTGGATTAGGGGAATCTCTTAGTCGTCTTCTAGCTCTCAGTCGATGATCCCATGACTTAGTAACAATTATCAGTAAAATCAAGGCAGTTGGTGGTACAGTGGATAGAGCGTTAGGTTGGAGTCAGGAAGATTCATCTTCCTGAGTTCAAATCTGGCCTTAGACACTTATGAGCTGTGTGACCCTGGCAAGTCACTTCACCCTGTTTGCCTCAGTTTCCTCATGTGTAAAATGAGCCGGAGAAGGAAATGGCAAACCACTGAAGCCCAGAAAACCCCAAATGGGGTCAGGAAGAATTGGACACAACTTAAAACAACAGAACATAAACATCACTAGCTGTGAGTTTTATTAGAAAAATCTTTAGGCGTGGCTTCAATACTAAGATTTATAAAGTATTGGGGGAAAATAGGACCTAGAAATTTTTTTTTAAATTAGAAATAACTCTTTGGAGAAAACTGTAGGTCACAGTGATCACTGATTTACTTCTAGTTTCTGACATCCTTCCAAAGTTACCTAGCGAGACAAATTTATTTTCTGAACATATGTCAATGAAAACTCACCAAATATTGTTGAGCAGGTGCAGGGGAGGTACCATCTGCCCTCAAGGATTTTTTCCCCCATATAGTACTGATTTCATATGAATTTCTGCCACCAGACTGGAATTTTTCAAAAGAGCCTTCTTAGACATTTTTCTTTTGTAACTAGAATCCCCTGGTCTCAGAGAAATAACCAGACCAGTTTTGTGTACTCTGCTAATGTCAGACATACTTAAGCTTATGCTTGCTAGAAAAATTAAAAATAGCAATGGGTTTTTTAAAAATTAGATAATACTACTAATTCCCTTTTAAATTTGCCACTATATTTTAACACAGAAATGTCAGCCATGAGGTCCCTAATAGTCCCAAATGTGGCCTAAACCAGATTAAAATATAATTGGGAAATATTTTTTTAAAAAATAAAAATCAAACACATTAATATTACACTTTAAAACTAAGTCAATATGCTGTCCATAGAGATCCTTATGTATAGCTGAGTGGCCCCTACTTCTGTTTTGGGTTTGACATCACTGATACAGTAGATAGCATTGAATTGATGTTCCACACCCCAGGAATTGTTTACTAAGCCATAGATAAGTTTTGAGCTGCATTGACTCATGGAGTTCCCATGCTAGAAACTTAAAACAAATGCAAAATGGTAAGTTCCTAGTATCTTTGTAATCGAGTTAGCTGGTAGGTGATTTTTTTAAAAAACAAAAGTTATTTTGGACTTTAAAAATTATTAGTGTTTTTGTAATTGAGAAAGTGAATGATTAGTACTGTATGATTCCTGAAAGAAAAAGAAATAAGAATAACAAGATTGAAGTCTCTCAAGACCAGTTTTTAAAATCTGGATATCAGTGTTTAAATGTGATTCACCTAACCATAGGGAATTGTGCATTAAAAACAGCAAGTAATTGCCTCTTCAACAGAAGGGTGCAAATATTCAGTTATCAGTTTAAATTTAAATGGTCCAGTTAAGCTCCTAATATTTATTTATGTTATTTAAGTACTTAAAAGCATGGTTGAGATCAATCTGTCATTATGCTTCCAGAATGAGACAAATAGAATTTAGATGACTGTTGTGTCATTCTTTACATTATCTGTATCACTTATGCAAGAGCAGATTTAAGATTATTAGGAGACCCTAGGTAGAGTATTAGGAAGTTGTTAGAGACAGCCATGAATACTTCACTAAGATCATAGCTATCTAAATGTCAGTGACAAATGGTAGAATGAGGTTTCTGCTATGGTGACGAAAGAAACACTGAGAAATAAGAGGATGGGTGAAAATAACTAGAGGAGGGGACACCCCAAATTATGCACACGGAAGCTGGTTTACCACTATTTTTATGTGATTATTGTAGAGCAGGATCTTGGGGTTATGGTGAATGACAGGCTGAAAAGGAATTTGTGCTCTTGAGGGAAGCAGTGATGTGATGTGATAAACGGTGGCCACTACAACTTTTCTAAAGGAGTAAATAATTGGGGGTTCACCATTTAGAACAGATTGGATAGAAGGGCTAAAAAAAAACCAACCTTTTTTTAAATTATGAGACTTTAGAACCTAAGACGGGGAAAAATGATAGGAATTAGTAATAACTTATCCAGAGGGGTCGGAGCATGACTTTAGTAGTTTTCATACTGATAGTCATTAAAACAAAAATAGCCAGCTGTTTTCCTTTCCTCCAAGGATAGAAAAGACTAATCTTAATTATAAAGGGAGGGATTTGAGTTTTGCTCAAGTCAAGCCAATAAGCAGTTATTAAGCCCTTAATATGAGTCAAGCATTATACTAAGAGCTGGGGCTACAAAGGCAAAAACACAGTCCCTGCCCTTAAGGAGCTTATAACCTAATGGGAAAAATGACATGGACACAATTATATGTAAACAAGATATAGATGGGATGGATTGTAGATAATCTCAGAGGGAAGGCACCAGCCTTAAGGGGGACTGAGGCTTCTTTTCAAAAAATATTTTCAGTTACAAATTTGACCCCTTTCCTCCACCCCCTCCCCCATTGATTGAAACGATAAGAAATATGATACCATTATGCCTATGAAGCTATGCAAAACATATTTCCACATTAGCCATGTTCCAGAAAAACAAGAAAAATAAAGGAAAAAAGAGTGCTTCAGTTTGCATTCTGAGTCTATCAGTTTGCTATCTGAAGATGTATAGCATTTGGGAAAGGCTTCTTACAGAAGATGGGATTTTAGCTGAGACTTGAAGGAAACCAGGAAAGCCAGGAGAGAGAGACAAGGGAGAGCATGCCAGGGGGAGGGAGCAGCCAGGGAAAATGTGGAGTGGGGAAGGGAATGTTATGTTAAGAAGAAGGATGCTAGTGTTAGAATAGGTAGAAGGGAGGGAGGTGCAAGAAGAGTGGAAAGGCAGGTTATGTAAGAAAAGACAAACAAAAGATTTAATATTTGATCTTAGGGGTAATCGAGAGCCACTAGAGTTTATTGAAGAGGGGAATGCCCTGGTCAGCTCTGCACTTTATGGCCTTCTGGAGGGTGGTGCCAGTGTCAGAGGAGAGGACGGTGCATACTAGAGGTATTGTGAAGGTAGAAATGGCATGACTTGGAAACAAGATGGTTATAGTGATCAGAGACTACACAATAGAGGAATACACCTAAGTTGCAAACCTGAGTGACTGAGAGGATGGTCCACCCTTGACAGTAAGACAGAATAGTTGTAAGAACTTCCTGATCATTGCAGGTTGGTGAACACTAAAGTGCCTTTGACTATGGAACAGTTCTTCCCATATTTCGGTCCTTCCTTGAATGTGGGATCTGATTCATGTGGGTCTTTCCTCCAATAATGCAGATAACCCATCCATGCCTTCTCTTCTGTGTATTCCCATGAATCCTCAACAGGGTGCTGAGATCCTTCCTGTAGTTCTCTTGACATAGCATAAGGATCAGTGGATCAGAAGGCTGATTCGGCTGTCTGGGCAGGCATCCCCTTCCTCCGTCACTACTCCACATATATTCTTCCAGGACTTTCCTGCTCACTTAAGGAGGAAAATACCTTTTCTTCTCTGCACCCCACCATAGAGGCATAACATTCCCCTGGCTTCCCTGCTAAAACGAGCTCCTAATTTCTTTTTCCATAGGCCTCCAGAAAAATGGTAGGTGCATCCAAGTACAGCTTTGCTTAAAGGTGACTGGATGGGCCAGATCAGAGGTGTCAGACTCCTGGCTGGGTGCTGCAAAACTCCAAATGCAGCCACTAGATTAAAATGTAATTGGGAAATGTTTAACAAGATAAGTAAAAGTGCAGTACGACACCAATAATACCATTTTTGTGGTTTTTTTAAGTCAGTATGCAGCTACAGGGATCCATTTCTATTTGATTTTGATACCCCTGGACTAAATAATATCCTAATAAATTGTTAGTCTCTAAGATTCTTTTGATCTCTAACCAATTTTTCTCATTTAGATACCAATATCACTGAAACTAGTTTTGTAGTAGATTGACCCTGTCCCTCTCATATTTTACCAATTCAACAAAACTGAATTACCAGCTCTGCTGTATTATAAGGTACCATATCAATGCTGATTTGAAGCCTGCTTCGAGCTTTGTTGTTAAGTAGTAGAGCATGTGCATAATTAATATTTTAGAAGAAACCTGATGATTGTGTATTCTAATGACCTTTCTCTCTTTGTTTTCTTGCTTTGCTGTTATGTGATCAGTTAATGGAACTCCCAGCAGTCAACTTTCCACTCCCAAATCAACAAAATCCTCCAGCTCTTCTCCAACCAGTCCAGGAAGCTTCAGAGGACTCAAGGTATGGAGTAGAACATCCTGGGTGAAAGTTGAGGGTGACTGTGTTGTTAACATTTGATGATATATTTTAAATTTTAGATTTTTATTTTTTCCCAATTAGATCTAAAAACAATTTTTGACCTTCATTTTTTACAATTTTGAGTTCCAAATTCTCTCCCATCCTCCCTCCTCTCTCCCATCATTGAGAAGGCAAGCCAGTTGATAAAGGTTCTACATGATAACATATTCTAATGTAGGATTTGTGTGTAGGAAAATAGAATCTATGAATAAACAATTGGATTCATTTCAACAAATGTTTATTAAGGATACAAAGTTGAAAACTAACCCTGACCTCATGGCGTTTACAGTTAAGCCGGGATGATGATACATTTTTACAAATAACCAAAGTAGAAATAAAAATGAGAAAAGTGCATAGGAAGGGGTTAAATAAAGAAGCTTGAGAGATTAGGGTCTCTATCTGGTATCCTGGAAGACAGTCTCAATGAGTGGGTAATACATCATCTGGGTCTGAAAAGAAAAAAAGGATTTCGGCAGATAAGGAGAGGAGTTTGTTCTACATATGGGAGATTGCGTAAAATAAGGGAGTAAAAGGGCAAAAGGTCAGAAAATGACTGGTAGTCCAGTTTGACTGGGAAGAAGAGTACCATGAAGTAAGGCTGGAGAGAGAGTTTAGACCCAGACCACAGAGAGCCTTCAAAGCCAGACTTAAAGAATTTGTGTTTTTCCCAGTAGGTTGGGTGTTAGTAGGTTTCCCAGTAGCTATTAATGGTTCTTCAGCAGGGGAGCAGTGTTTGATCATATGTGTGCGTAAAGAGGATTATCTTGCTAGTTGTGTGAAGGATGAGAGATGGGGAAGAGATTCTACGCAGGGAGGCCTGTGATAGTCCTGTTGAGAAGTAATGAAAGTAGAGCCTGTGAGAATGCAAAGATTTGAGAGTCAGATTATGAAAGCAGGATTAATAGGATTTGGCAGCTGATTGGATTGGTGAGGGATGGAGAAGACTCATGATAAAAAGCCTTCCTCTTCTTCCTCCTCCTCCTCTTCCTCCTTTTCTTTCCCTTCATCCCCCAAAGAACTCATGGAAGTAAGCTGGTGCCTCATTGTTAAGGATTTTAATGGGCTAGAATCTCATTAAAATAATTACACTGCAGGATAATGTAACAAAATCAAAATAAGATACAGATTGGGATTTTTTTTCCCTTAGGAAGGAAAGAGAGGAAGTGAATGAGGTAATAGAAACTGGAAAACATAGCCATGGGCATTAACTAGAGTATGAAGAGTAATGTCCCCAAACTGCAGAAAACATAAGTATAAGTTGGTGGTGATAACAAATGGGCTCAAATGCAATGTTTCAAACGTCATGGTTCTCAAAGTTTTTGGTCTCAGGCCTCCTTTATACTCTTAAATATTACTTCAGATATCCCTCCCTTCTGCCCTGCAAAGCTTTCGTATCTGTGGGTTATACCTACCTATCTTTACTGTATCAGAAATTAAAACATGTTAGTATTTTTATGGAAATAGTTTTTTAACCTCATGACCCCCCAAAGGGTCTCCAGAGCCCCCAGCAGTCCCTGGACCACTTCTCTAAGAATTGTAAGCATGAAAGAAGGAAAATGGTTTAAGCCTTACTCGTACAACTGTCACAGTCATTGGGGTGAAGGCTCTCAATAATATCCATTTACAAATTGCTCTTTGCAAGTTCCCTTTAGGAAAATTCTTTGGATGAAATTTCACTTAGTGGAAGGAATGCTGAATTGGGTACAAGAGATCTGACTTTGAATACTGGGTGCTGTTACTTAAGAATGCTGTAACTTTGGTGGAGATTACACTTGCCACTTAATAACACTGTTAAGCAAGAGCAGAGCTCCAGCTCTCCTGATGCCAGGTACAGTCTTTGTTCAGTTATGCCATAGCACTTGGGTAAACAGTAAAGGCACAGATTGGATCTGGAGATCGTCAGGGTGGCTGGAGTCACTTCCTACAAATTTCCCAACCATGAAAACTCAAAAATTAAATAAAACAAAAATTGAAAAAGGAATTATGTGCCAAATAGAGTCATTATGGGTGAACAGACTGAATTCACATCCACCTACATCTCCTCTCCTAATGAATTGACACCTGAACATTTAAATACGTAAGCCTTCTCAGGCTTGTGGCATCTTGTCTAGCTATAGAGACACCCCATGACACCCCACAAGAAATTACAGATTGCCCAGCAATGAGAAGGAAAGAAGGAAGAGGGCTGAAAGATTTGGGTGGGATAGAAGACATGCTCTATGTCATGCTCAGAACCACAGCCCAGAAGGGAGTAGAATGTCAGGTATAAAGGGAAAGAAACTAGAAACCCACCTGGGGATGGTTCTTTCTCCTTTCCATGCGCATTCCCAGACCAAAAGTTTTCTTAGTCTAGTGACTCATTCCCATTTACCCTAAATTGAGGATGCAAATGCCTACAGCACTAGAAAGGAGGGAGGAGCTGAAGAGGAAGGATGATTCCCAGGGTTAGTGATAGGAAATAGAAAAGAAAAAAAAGAAAGACTAAAAGATTAGGAAAGAGAGCTTGCATACAAAAGTCTTGCCCCTTCTAAGGTAGGAGACAACCTATAATGAATAGGTAATACAGTACTGTAAGACAGATACACACAGCACATAGAATGGCTGCTAGCACAGGTTCCCTCTTGATCTGGTCAGACAGGAAGGATAGCTCAAAGGGTTTAATAATCTTAGTTTATTTTAGTCTAGTCTTCTCACAAGGGTTGCTGATAATGGAAGCACAACTCCTACAGCATTCCCTAATCACTCTTCTTGCAGGGACCAGTGAGCAAGGGTCAGGGGGCAACAACTCTTACATCTCTATGTAAGGGTCAATCGAGACAGGCACAGCTTGTGCACTCCTCTAAATCCCCTCAAGCCTCAATGGGGGCTGGTTGAGACAAACACAGATTCCCCCCAAGCGTTGATGGGGCACACATAGTGTTCCAGCTTGTGCATTCAATGAAAAATTTCCTCATTCACTGAACAGTGCCCACCTGCTTTATAGGGCAACAGACAAAGAAGGCATATTGCCAGCAATAGCCTCACAAGTTTGCATCACCTCATCCCTGTACCTCACTGCGCAGTTGCAGTGGTTGTTTACAATTTTGGCACAAATGTTTACATTATTTATCATTACATAATGCTGTGCAAGCATGGTAGACATGTTTTGAACCATGAGCCTGGGAAATAGAGATTGTTATGGCCATAGATCCTGGGAAACTGAACTCTAAGAAATAATAACAAAAATCCACTTTATACACGCTAAAATCTACCTTACACACGCTAAAATCCACCTTACTTACAAGTATGCATAGAGTATGTAAATAAATAGGCAGCAAGACACATATAGAGGAAGTGGAAAGAGATGGAGTGGTCTGGTTAGTGGCCAGTAGGAGAGGGGGCAAAGTAGGGAAAGACCTCCTGCAGAAGGTGGTATTTGAGCTCAGTCTTGAACAGGAATTTTAAGAGGCAGAATTGAAGAGGGAATATACTCCAAGCATAGTTTTGGGAACTGAAGTGTCTGTAATATGTGAGAAATAATAAGTAAGGTGGTATGATTAGATTGCAATGTTAGTGGAGGGCAGGAATGTGTAACAAGACTGGAAGGGTAAGAGGGACCCAGATTGGGAAGAAATTTAAATGCCAAAAAGAAAGGGCTTTATATTTGTGCCTAGGGGTAATGGGGAACCACTAGAGTCTGAGTGGGAGTGGAGTGACAGTCATACCTACACTTGAGGAAAATCTCTTTGATGTGGAGGATTGAATGGAGTAATAGAGACTTGAGGCAGAGAGACCAACCAGAAGTGTATTGCAGTAGTCTAAATCAGCAGCAAATTCCTTACAACTACTTATAAAATGCTTCACAAAGCACATGCTGCTAAGGCAGCATGGGTGGATGAATCTGTCCTCTCCTAAGTTTGGGGATTTCCTCTTACATATACCATCACGTCTCCACACCTTCCTTTTCCACATGATCTTCCTCCATGTCCCCCAGTGATTCTTACACTTGACTAATGTACTGGAGACCTTCTGCTGGGCGTGGGGGGGCCGGGTAGCACTTGGAATGTCCATCTATCTCTTTTGTCAGTCAATCAACTAGCTTTGTTAAGTGCCTACTATGTGCCAGTTCTGAGGGTACAAAGAAAGGCAAAAGCCAGTCCTTCCAGCCCCTGGTGATCTAGTCATAAAAAGTAGCTGGTAAATAACAAGGTATTAAACCAAATGTAAAGATGAAGCCTCTCACCATGTCATCACCTTTGCAAAGCATGAACAGGTTTCTCCTTGATTGAATTGGAAGCAGCAGGATACTTTTGATGAGGAATCATTGGCCAAGTCCTAGGCAGGCCTTGAAAGGCTGAGCATGCTAAAGCACACTGAGTCCAGACCGCTAGCAACTTTGTGGATTGTTGACCCCTGTGGATACCTGGCAGCAGGGGAAGGGGACAGAAACTTTCTCCCTGATCTCCCTCCCCATTATTGGCCATGGCAATTTGAAGTAGAGATACTTGGCTGGGAGGACACACTTAATCTATCAATTCAGAAATTAATTGGAGAGTTTCTCTGTGGAGAGTTTGAGGAATGGGTGTGAGAGAGCACAAATACAAAGACACAGACATGGAAAGTCACTTGAGGAAAGTCGCAGTTTCCAAAGAGTGTAACTCTTAGAAGGAAGGAAATAAAGAATTTATTGCCATCTCCTGTTTACCACAAATTGTGCTAAAGTGCTTTAGAAATATTATTTCATTTGATTCTCACAATAATCCTGGGAAGGCAGGAGCTATTATTATCCCCGTTTTACAGTTGAGGAAACTGAGGCAGACAAGGTTAAATGGCTTGCCCATACGGTTAGTATCTGAGGTTAGATTTGAACTCAGGTCTTCTTGACTAGGCCTAGTGCTGTAAATATTCAATAGCAAAAAAGAGAGCCAACAATTAGTTAGAGAGAAAACTAGCTCTGGCAATTAAGAAACTTTATATTTATTCTGATGTGTAGAAGTCTCTGTACATTTTGTCCTCCTTGCTTTTCTCCTTGTAGAAGGCAAGCCACTTGTGGGCAGGAACTATTTTCACTTTTTACTCTGTCATAGCATTTAATATAGTGTCTGGCACAAAGAAGGTGTTTAATAAATGTTTATTTAATTGAATTGAATTAATCTCTCTTGCTTTCAACTTCAGTATATGTAACATAAGCAGTAGGGCAGCTAGGTGGCAAAGTGGATAGGGCCTCCAGTTCACTTGGACACTTAGTTGCCGTGAGACCTTGGGCAAGTCACTTAGCCCTGTTTGCCTCAGTTTCCTCATCTGTAAAGTGAGCTGGAGAGGGAAATGGCAAACCATTGCTGTATCTTTGCCAAGAAAACCCCAGATGGGGTCACAAAGAGTCAGATACAACTGAAACTACTGAACCACAACAACAACCATAAGCATTATATCACCTCTAAGATCCATTCCAGATTTAATGTGATTCTCTGGCATTGGTACTTAGGTTTCAGCCAATCTGGCTGGTTTGTGGGGGCTGTCAAAATCAAACCTCTTTTGATTTTTTTTTTATAGTGGTTTGAAATGAATGAGGTTCTGCCAGACATTCAACTCCAGCCACATGGACAAATGATTCTATTTCCCATTCTGATATTTATCTCCAGAACTTGCTGGGTAGATCTCATTTCATATGCATTTCTAGAGTAAGAATAAGGGGCAGATATCACATTTATAATAGCATTCAATGTATGCTGTCTTTAAGAGAGAAACCTGGATCTGACATCCTATGATTTGTCATCATGTTGCTCCCAGCTTAAAACACACTAATTTTTATGTCAGCTTGAATCCTTTGTCAGCGTTGTCTTCATCAGCTTTGCTGCTTTGTTTCAGTGAAATTAAAATGGAGATTTACAGATAATTATCACATGTTAATGTTATGCATCCCCCCCCCCACCACTTAAAATAGCTTATTAAGAGCAGTTAAGAGAATCTCTGGGACAGCAAAGGTCTGTTTTCAAGAGCAAGATCGATCATATCTCCTCTTCTGTATTATTTACTCCAGGTAACCCTGAAAGCCTTGGGAGGACAGATATCCAATTCCAACAATCAGAGAACTGATCAGTGCAAGTTAAATAGAACCTTTTAGTATTGAGGTCGTGTGGTACAGTGAAAGGAGCCCTTTTGCATTTGGAGTCAGTGGAACTTGGTTCCTCATCTGAAAAGTGAGTTAGATTAGATGACCTCCTACATCCTCCAAGCTTGAAATAAATAATCATTATCTGTCAAAGCCAAAGCCAATGCTACTTGATCATAGGGGTGCCTAACTCTTAATATGGGAAACTCCACCTAGACTAAAGTGTTAGTCACCAGTGATTAAGTGATAAACCTGGAATTCAGTGCCAAAGGGAATCTTCTATCAAGATTTTTGTCTTTTTATCTGGATTGCCGGATCAATGGAGAACTGTTCAAAAGAACAGTACTTCAGAATATAGGCAAGGACCTTTTTTTTTTAATTGTTTGAAAATAATGTTGGGTTTATTATCTATCTTAAAAAAAAACACTTTGTCTAAAAAAAACCAACCAATAATTATTTATTTTTCTCTTTCTTCCCTCTCCCACATTGAAAAGAAAATCAAAACCAAAACCCTTGTGACAAATATACGGAGTCAAGTAAAACAAATTCCCATGTGTAAAAATGTATATTTCATTCTGCATCTTCAATCTGTCTTCTCTGTCAGGTGGGGAGCGTTCTCCTTGATCAGTCCTCTGGAATCATGGGTGGTTAGTGCATTTGTCAGACTTTTTAAGTCTTTCAAAGTTATTTGTCTCTACAGCATTATTGTTATTGGTTCTGCTCACATCTCTCTACATCAGTTCATATAGGTTTTCTTAGGTTTTTCTGATGTATTTCTCATTTCTTAAGGCACAGTAGTATTCCATCACATTCATATATTATAATTTGTTCAGCTGTTCCCCAATTGATAGATAGCCCCTTAGTTCCCAGTTCTTTGACACTACGAGAAGAACTGCTATAAATATTTTTCTATGTGTGCACCTTATAAGGACCTTTTAAAGAACTGAAAAACTGAAAAATAAGATAGATGCTAGGACATTTTTATGACTAGCTAGAATAAGATTGTGCAAGACCATATTTCATGTAGAGGCTACCTCTAAAGATTTGTGGTGGTAGAACACTGTGTATGGGGTCTAGAAGGCTTGGATTCCAATACTGCCTAAGAAACTCAACAGCTCTGTGACCCTGGGCAAATCATTTCAAGCCTCTGAGACTCAGTTACTTTATCTATAAAGCGGAGGCAACATTAGCACCAATCTAACAGAGCTGTTGTGAGACTCCGATGAGATAAAGTGTAAAAGGTGTTTTTTAAATCTTAAATTGTTACAGAAATATTAGCTTTTTGATCATCTTGTTGGCTTATTAGCCCTAACTCTAAGACATACAGAAATTAACCTTTTTTTGACCATACTACTCTGTGCCTCAGTTTCCTCATCTGTAAAATGGGGGTGATAATCTCTGAAGTACTTATTTCACAGGGTTGCTAGGTTCAAATGAGATAAAGCATTTGACAGTTTTGAAAGCAGCATCTAAATCTGCACTGTTAGAGTTATTTATTTTTATTTATGTAGAGCTTTATCTAGTTGACCTGGTGATGATTTTGCTTGGAGACTTCTCTATTCAGAAAATGCAAACTGGTCTGACTTGAATAATACAGAATCATAGTGAAAGTGGTCAAGACAGAATCCGGTAAGAGAAGGAAGAGCAGGGATATGTTATAAGTTGGTGAGTGTTATATGACAGGAATTGCAGAGTGACTGGGGCATCGGTGATTTTGGTGCTTGGGTGATTAATGAGAGAATTGGGATATGGAGGTTAAAAAATGTTCTTTGAACTGAAAGCTGGAGACCATTGTATAGTCAGGATTTGACATCAGTGCAATTTATGGTCTTTGGTAGGTCAGTCTTTAAGTTTTAGTAGTTAAGTCATGGTGTTTTCTTTGGGACTGTTGGTTAGGCACTCTTTAAATGTGCAAGATAGATCAAGAAAGCTTTTTTTGGGGGGAGGGGCTGAGGGGTAAGGGAGCAGGGGAGGCTTTTATCTCATCCCTAAAGTCCCAAGTCTAAAACTTCTGGTCTTAAATGTTTCAGGCACATCTGTAGAGATTGAGGGATAAAGTGTCTCACTTTGGGATAATAGAGCTTTTTGCCCCCAGGCTATCTGGCTGCAGGGATTCCTGGTAGTTGAAAGGAGGGGGAGAATACGTTTGGTACATTATCCAACATCTTGAGATTATAAACAGTCTGATCTGTGGTGTTTTATCTGATGATGTCTCTTGGGTCTGCTGGTGGTGAAAGGTTTGCAGGATTTGTGATGTGTGATGAAAGGGCTCATGGTATCTTGTGATGACGGGCACAGCTAAAATGTTACTGTTTGACCTTCTGAACTTTAAGACTTCTTTTAGAAGCTGTGAAATGTAGGTCTGCAGTAGCAGCTGACCTTAGAGGCTTGCATTTCCCCTGGAGTTTTGTAGCTTGTCCGTCCTTCTGCATTGAAAGTTTCTTTCATTTAACATGATTTGCAAATTTCTGGGGATAAGTAGGTTTTGCCTTTTTGGCTGTATTTTAATAAGCTAGCCTGAAAATGCTGGATGCTGACGGTACCCTTGAACGTATTTTGTTTTATTAGAGAGAGAAACTGAGATTTTTTAGGCCAAAATTTTTTTTTTTTATGGTTCTTAAGAGGAAGGACTTCAGGTGGACATTTTAGTTCTCTTTGGGCAAGCCTCTATAAAATGAGAGGGTTTGATTCATCCAATTCAACTAACGTTTTATTAAGTGGCCGCTATGTGCTTGATCCTAGAGATAACAAAGAAAAAAAGAAAATGGCATCTGCCATCAGGTTGCTTATATTCTGCTGGGGGACAGCAATGGTGGTGGGGGTACAACCTATACACAAGTAAATAAACACAAAGCATATAAAAAAGTAATTCAGAAATGGAGGGGGAGGTAGGAGAGAGGGCCATCAAGAGCACTCAGAACTGGGTGGACCCATCTCTGATCCCTAATGGACTTCCTTATGAGGGCAGGGGTAGGGGGCTGACAAGTCAGTGCCATGGGTCAGATATGTTGAGGGGAATTCTTGAACTGGGATTCAAAGTCGGTAAAGGGTTATTCAGCCCAAAACAAGATCAGAAATAGCTCAGGTAAGGGAAGAGGTGGCACCTGGATGGATAGCACCAGAGTTTGGGCTATATGGAGGGAACCAACAGGGTCTGGGTGGTCCTTACTTTCCCCAACCCTTAGTCAAGGGTGTGAGGCACGGCCAGGGGCTGATACCAAGTTATCCCCACTAATGCAGGGTACCGGTGATACTGTTGGTTTTGCTAAGGAGGTGAAGGCCCTGATTTGCTAATTAGGCAATTCTAGGTTGGAAGGGGAAGAATCCTGATAGTGAAAGAGTTGGGTTATTCTGATCCCAGAGTAGATGGGCCAAAGATCAGTACAAGCAGTAAAGGCTTGAGCTGTGCTAAAAGTGCCTTCCAAACTTTATGATCTTCTGGTTCTCTTTGGTTCTTCTAAGCAACTCTCGCTGCCAACTTAGTCTTATTTTTCTCCTTCTCTAATTGTTTTGAGATTTATCTTACTCCCTATGCCTATGGTCAGCCTTCTCTTCCAAGTCCAGGCAACTCCATCTCTTCTCTCCTTGAAGTGCTGGAATCAGGAAAACCTAAATTCAAATCCTGCCTCAGACACTTACTAGATGTGTTGCTTAATTGTTCTTCAGTCATGTCTGACTCTTTGGGACCTCATTTGGGGTCTTCTTGGTGGAGATACTGGAGTGGTTTGCTATTTCCTTCTCCAGCTCATTTTACAGATGAAGAAACTGAGACAAACAAGGTTAAGTGACTTGCCCAAAGTCACACAGCTACTAAGTGCCTGAGGCTGGATTTGAACTCAGGAAGATGAATCTTCCTGATTCCAGGCTCTTCCCTTTGCCTTTATATTACCTATGGGCTAAAGATTTTGCTAATATTGGTTAATAGAATAAGCAAGACAGGACGTGTAAAGTGTGAGAACAGGAGAGCATATTTAACCTGCCACAGAAAAAAGGACAACTATGTTAGTTCTATTTCTTTGCATATAAATGAGGAATATGCTATTTATAAATGCTAATTCATTCACTGAAATGGCCCCACTAGGACCTCCACTTTATAGGCAAGTATCTGGAACTGACCTATTTTCTTAAGAGTAGTACAAATCAAATTGATTTAAAATATTAAATCAAAATTTTCACTAATTCACATTTCATTTTTGTGCTATAGTGAATAGAACATTGAATTTTGAATCAGAAGACCTGGATTCAGAGCTTGGCTCTTCTACTCACTGCTTGCACTGACGTTGTAAAAGAAATGTAATTTCTTCAGGCTTCAACTGTAAAATTGGGGAAAGATTTTTTTTTATTTTTTTAATTATTATTTTTCTAACTTAAATAGAAGATAACTTGGTAAACACCTTAATTTTACAGATGATTGCTGTCATCTTCATATTTGTAAATTCTCGTTATATTGGAAAGCAGTCCCATTTTAAAAAGAGATTATGATTCTTGTGTTCTATGTCTCTTTGGATGAAGACATGCTGTGATTGGGTGACTGTCGTTCTGTATGCTCTTGGCTGAGTTACTGTAGTGTGATTGTTCTCGCTTGTTTTCTTAATATTGAATCACACATTTTTAATTTCTACATGATGCTTTTTGGCCACCTAGCTCTGGTGTTGTCTGACATCCTTAGTTTCAAGCGGCTTGCCAGCTTTCTGTCAGAAGTTTCTTCTTGTCACTCAGCTAATCATCATAGCTAATGTTTTGATGGCGCTTTGAGATTTGCAAAGCAGTTTACAGACATTTTCTCATTTGATGCTTACAACAACCCTTTGAGGTGAGCGTTGTTATCCCTATTAAAACCGAGGTGCAGAGGGACCCGTACATACAAAAATACTTATAGCAGCTCTTTTTGTGGTGGCAAAGAATTGGAAATCAAGGGGATGGCCATCAATTGGGGAATGGCTGAACAAGTTAGGGTATATGAATGTAATGGAATACTACTGTGCTATAAGAAATGGGGAAGATACGGACTTCATAATGACCTGGAAAGACCTACATGATGTGATGCTGCGTGAGTGGAGCAGAACCAGGAGAACATTGTACACAAGCACAGAAATACTGATTCTGTGATGACTAACTTTGATAGACTTGGCTCTCCTCAGCAATACAAGGTTCTAAGACAACTCCAAAGGACTCATGATGGAAAGAGCTGTCTACATCCAGAGAAAGAACTTCAGAGACTGAATGAATATTGAGGCAAACTATTCGCTCTCCTTTTCTTTTTTTTTTAAATCTCTCTCTCTTTTTTTTTTTTGGTTTTGTTTCTTCTTTCTCATGATTCATTCCATTGGTCATAACTCTTCTTTACAACTCGACTATTGTGTAAATAAGTTTAATGTGAAGCTTTATGTAGAAGATATATCAGATTCCATGATGTCTTGTGGGGGAAAGGGGAAGAGAGGGAGGGCAAAAAACCTGAAACTCGAAAATATGCGGAACTGAGCATTGTAAACTAAAAATAAAATATTTTAATTTCAAAAAAAACCTGAGGTGCAGAGAGGTTATGACTTGCCCAGGTTTACATGACTAAGTACATATTTGAGATGGGATTTGAATTCAGGTCTCCCTGAACCATTGTCCAACTATAGAAAATAGGTGCTTTAGAAATATATGAATGATAAACTCTCAAAAACTAAGTTGGACAGCATCGAAGATGTTTGTTACTAGGAAGTCAGGAGACCTCTAGAGATAGTGTCCATGTTAGCTGAACCCTTGGCTTTACATCAGTTTAGGTCAGAGTCAGGTCAAAATGTCAGCAATGACGTTGCAGAAACCACTCACCGAAGAGTTTTTGTTTTGTTTTTCTAGAATAACTTTGAATAGAATCACATCACAGTTTTACAGAGCGGTCCTGATGAATGTGTCTCCTACATTCTGACTTCATTGGGTCATAGATTTCGAGATAGAGGGGCCCTTAGAGATCAACAGCCCAAATTCCTTGTTTTATGGATGAAATAACTGAGGCAAAAATAGGTGAAGGGAGTTGGCCAAGATCCCACAGATAGCTGAGCGGCAAGGCTGGGGTTCAGGCCTTTTACTCTCCTGTGCTGCCTCCATAAGAGGCCAAGTGAAGAACACAAGTTATAATAATAATAATAATAGCTAACATGTATACAGTGCTTTAAGGCCTGAAAAGCCTTTACATATGCATTATCTCATTTACTCCTGAACGGAATCCTGTAGTAGCTGAAGGTTAACAGGTCTCCATTTCTGCCTTACCGTAAGGCTAACCTGTTGTTTCTACTGCTAGACAAAAGTGAACTTATTCAGCAACCATGCTGAAACATTTTCTTAACATTTCAGCTTGGTGGAAATGTTTGATAGCTCTTTTCAAGGATATTTAGAGTAGGACTCTCTGACTTGCTTTCCAGCTATAAAAACACAAAAGCTGCACCATGTCAGTCATGCTGAAATGATCAGCATGTGCCTTGTGAAACCCTAGGAAATACAATTTGGTGATAACGGATATGTATATATTACTGTATCACTTCAATCTGCTTTCCTGCATGGTGAACAAGCAGGGCTTTGAAAAGCATAGAATTCTATGATCAAAACAGGATAGAATCCTTGAATATTTCATTTTCTTTTCTACTCATAAAAAATAGATCTGGTTGGCACAGGAACTAGAGTAGATGGTTTAACGGTTTTGTCTCACAGAGGCAGAGAATTCCGTCAGCAATTCATTGCTTTTCTTCCAATTTCCTTCCTTCTTAACCAGTCAGATCCTAATCAAGAAGGCAATGTCCTCCCCAGACCTGTCTCCCCTTTCTTCCCCTTGCAATTCTGTCTCTTTGAAGCACTCAGTGATTACAGAAAATTCAAAGAAATAGAATATCCCAGATGCTGTCATCGATGTATGCTTTGGTTAAGAAGCATCTTGGAAATAAATGATATCTAGTCACTTAACCTTTGGGCTGTCTCAGCATCTCAGCTGTTGATTGAAGCATGAATGCTCATTAACAAGTGAAGAGATTTTCAAGCAAATTCTCTTTCTTCCTGCCTTCAGTGCAGTAGCTATGGTTTAATACTCTGCAGTGTAATCAGTATAATTGGAAGGCTGATTTTGTGACCCCTGTTGCTAGCCAGGCAGGCTCTTATTTCTAATGGAAATGGACTAGAAGGCAGAGGAACATATTTATACTGCCACTTCTGATGGCAAAGAGACAAATACCCTGGGAAACAAGGGAGAAGATAATGGGGAAAGATGACACAGAGAGGAAGAAATGTACCTTTTCACAACAAATACTATAATCAAATGCTCAAATGCAGCTGTGATCTCAAGTTTTCTCCAGTAACACAGAAAGCAGCTCATCCAGGTTTGCCCTCCCTGTTTTTCTATGCCAGACCACTCTGTTGCCCACCCTACTACAGATCCAAAGTGGAGGCCCTAGATTCAGATCATAGCCCTGGGCGCTCAGTAATTGTTATGTCACAGTTTCTAACCTGCCACAAGTTACTAAAGTAAAAAATGTACTAATCTAATCTTCGTCACCATATATAATACATTTAAACAGATCTTTCATCTCCTCAAAGTTCAACTCAAGGGATCCATCTAACTTGCGCGAGCCCTCTCTGTTTTCTCCTGACATTTCCAGGGTGTACCAGTGGAACATTGGCTAGCCACCTGTCATCTCTTCCTCCTGCTCTGTGACCAACCCACGTTCCCTTCTTGTCATACAATTTCTTGATGACATCCTTTGTAACCGTTCTTCTTAGTTCCTGATTGGTTATATGTCGCAGACTGCTCCAGTCCACTGGGAGCCTTTCCATTTCCCTCTATAGTTTTATGCGGATAGTCTTCCTCTCTATTTTAATTCTTTTTCCCCTTCTGTGGAAGGCTCCTTATTTCCTGCTCTCCTTCTTCCTTCCCCTCTAAACTTAGATCATTTCATAGATAATAGGATTATATGTGATCACTTACTACATGTCATATCATGTCATATCATATCATCATGTTATATAACATATCATACAACATTATATAACTTATTCAAGTTACATAATTGTTTAAAGCATTGAATAAGTTACAGTATTCCTTACTAATCTACTTGAAGGAATTTTTTTAAAAAGCTTTCCTCATAGGCCCAGAAAGGACAGGTGAATTGCTCATAGTCTCACAGATACTCATCGGTATGCAGCTCTCTTTCTCTTCCCTAAAATGACCCCAGAAGTCCCCTAGCACAATCAAGTGCCAAAAGCTTCCATAGAGTGAGATTTTGCAGAAACACGCTCCAAAGCTCCAGGGCTCTACAGTCTATCCCAGACAAACTGGGAAGCCGATGAAGTCGTTTCATCCTCTGTTCTTTAAATTTTGCTTGAAAAAACCTGCTATACCAATCTACTTCCTGTTTTACTCTTTCATTTTTGATATGTAGGATTAGGGTCACTTAGGTACAGTGGTTAGAGTGCCAGGCCTGAAGTCAGGAAGACTCATCTTCCTGAGTTCAAATCTAGCCTCAGACACTTCCTAGCTGGGTGACCCTGGGCAAGTCACTTAACCCTGTTTACTTTAGTTTCTTCATGTGTCAAATGAGCTGGAGAAGGGAAGGGCAAATCATTCCAGAATCTTTGTCAAGAAACCCCCAAATGAGGTCACAAAAGGGCGTACACAGCTGAAATGACTGAAGAGCAAAGAGTTAGGATGATGTTAGAAGTGCCAGGAAAACAATAGAAATAGAAAGGGCAAGTAGACTGGAAGAGAAAGGTCCAAGGAATTCTGCAACCAGAAGACCTGAGCAGTGAGCCGTATGTGGCTGGAAGTCTGTCCTCCCCAGCCAGGCTTCCATGGGGATGCCGGCAGTGGTGGCTGAGCGTGCTCTATGGGGTGATGCTAGCCTGTTGGAGTAGTAAAGGGCAAAGAGCATATATGGCCTCAGATCCCAGATCTTGTATTTGTTACATGTGTGACTTTGGAAAATGACTTCTTTTGTAAGCCTCACAGATTCTTCTTTGAAATTCTGGGATTTAGACTAGATGAGCTCTGAGGTTTCTTTCTGTAAGTTTCTGCTGATGGGGGCAAGGGCGGCGTGAAGAAGGAAATGGACTAGACTAGGCTTAGAATCCAAGAATTAAGTACCATAATCTAGATTGTACCTGTGGTTAAAAGCCCAGCATTAACTGGATTGCAGAAATGAACTAGAATCTTCTTATTAGATTGTAATCTCTACCAGACAGGGCAGGAACTGGCTTTTAAATTTTTTTAAATTGTGTGTGTGTGTGTGTGTGTGTGTGTGTGTATTTGTATCCCTGGTGATTAGCACCATGTCTGGCACATAGTAGATGCTTAACAAATGTTTATTAGCTGACTGACTGCAAAAACCAGTCCAAATCTGACCAACTTTCTTTCTAAGCATGGAGTATTCAAAAAGTGCTTGAGTCCCAATCAGCAGCAGCTTTTAGAATTGTGCTTGGGCAGGAATTGGGATCCCTTTTTTTTTTTCTTCGATGAAGTATAAAAATCACTCGTCTTCCTCCTGCCCCCCATTCATTCTGCTAATCTTTTTTTAAAGAGATTTTTATAGTACCTTTTATTTTTATGTTACCTAGATTTCCACCTGTATTCCTCTCCTTTATTCTTCTAGTACCATCTATTATTACAAAAACATTTTTTTTAAAAGAGGGAGCATTTTTAAAGATCAGCAAAATTGAGATCAATATAGGGTGTCCCCACAGTCTTAGTATAGTTTTAAGCTTTTAACTACACAATAACTTTGGAGTCACCCTGTATAGTAAAAAAACAAACAAACCCAAGTTAATATTATGTGTGCTGCTGCAACCACGGATTCCTCCTCCTTCAACTCTGCGAAGGAGTTAAGGACATGTCTTCTAATCTTTTTTCTTTGGGGCCGTACTTGTTTTGTTTTATAATTTTGCAAACTTCATTTTCGATTGTTTTCTGGTGGCGGTTCTTTTCCATGTACATTGTTCTGGTCCATGTTGATACTGTTTTCTTGGCTCTGCTTATTTTATTTTGTACCAGTTCATGTAGGTCTTGCCCTGCTACTCTGTATTGATCATTCTCTTTACTCCTTTGTACATGGCCATGTAACACAATTTGTTGAGCCTTTCCCCAATCATTAGGTAGCTCCTTTGTGTCCAGTTCTTTGCTTTAAGTAACTAAATTGAAAATATTAAAAACTGGGGATGACCAGCACCAAAATTACTGGGATGAAGGGAAAGTAACATACATATATGTATATATATTTTTCTATGATAATATAACAATAATGTAATATACAATATTATATTGCAGTAGCATATGTAATTACATCACAATATAATGATAGTAGCAAGAACAATAATAAATAACATTTTCATGGTACTTAATATACTGGGCACAGTTGTTGTTCAGTCGTGTACAACTTTTTGTGACCCTATAGGCCAACTGTCCATGACGTTTTCTTGGCAAGGATACCAGAGTAATTTGCTATTTCCTTTCCCCAATTTTATGCAAGCAGGGGTTAAATGGCTTGCTCAGGGTCCCACAGCTCTCAAGTGTATGAGGTTAGATTTGAACTCTGGTCTTTCTGACTCTGGGCCCAGTGTTCTATCCATTGCCCCACCAGGCACAGTGCTAAGAAGCAAATGGGAGTTTTCATGTTCATGCTTTTTGTTACTCTCTCTAGGTGTTTTATAAACATCTGCTGGTTTTATTCATTAGCCATAGATTGGGCTTTTGTCATGAGAAATAATAGACTGTTTGCTGTTTCTTAGATTCCACCACACTGTGGGTCTTCTTCCAATGTGAATGGTGGACCTGAACTGTACCGATGCCTGAGCCCGGAAGGTAAGTTGCCATTCAATAAAAGCTTTTTTTTTTTTTATTTGCTGTTTAAAATTTTTTTTATTTATTTTTAATTTATGGAATAAAACAAGCATTTCCATAACATGGTATGATAAAAAATGATTGCCCATGGAACTGCAAATCTGCTATGCACAATGTGTTGTTCCTTTCAAATATACAATAAAGTTATCGTGTAAATTCTTTCCCTTGTTTTTTCCTTCCCAGACCTTCTAACAAGTTCCATTATCTGGTTTCCCAGAGTACAGTAGGTTTGCTTTTTAAACAGGACACTACTGGCAATTAGAGGAAGTACTTTTGGAGTTGGTGAAAACTTGTGTTAAATTATGATCTATTTATGTCCTGATAGTGCATAGTCAGGATTGGACTAGCGCCTTGTCTAGTTCAGTTCATCAATTTTTCTGTGTGTGTCTGCTGTATACAAAGGCAGCAAACAAATAAAATGACAGAAAATGTGACCTTGTCCATGAGAAGCCCAGAGCTGATCAGATTTCCTAAAGACAATAATATCATCTCCTGTGTGTGGATATCAGCCTGCTTTAGAAATGCTTTTTTTAAGGGCATTCAAAGGTGTTAATCTTTAACAGGAATTCTTTATCTGGGGTCCTTGAACATTTTTTAAAAATTTGATAATTATTGCAATAGAATTAGTTTCCTTTGTAATCTTACCTATTTTATTTTATACATCCAAAACCACTAATCTGGGCAGGGCTGAGTAGCCTTCCCTAGCCTGCCAGAAGGGTCCATGACACAAAGAGTGGCTGAGATCCCCTGGCCTATAGCCAGGCTCCAGGCTCTCTGCTTGTCTACAACAGTTTAGATTTTAGACTTAGGTTTGCTTTTTTCCTGTCTTTTTGCTGTGCCATCCTCCCATCCTCCATCCTTGTGTCACAAAAGGTTCTAGCATTTGGAAAATTGAGATAGCGATGGGGCCTCTGTTTTCACTAGTTTGGGGAATTCAGCCCTGTACCAATGCCTATTAGTGCTTCCTCTTCAACTTAGAGCCTTAGAGAACTGCCTGGCTCACTTTGCCTGTGTGTGTCAGAGGCGGCTTGTCCTGGTTCCTGAGCCAGCGTTCTGCCACAGTGCCTCAAACTTTGGACCGTTAAGCATGGAGGTTCTTCCTCAGTTACCATCAGGTAGGCACTTCTGGGCAACTCGTCTTATTCCTCTGCCAGAAGGAATCATCTCTGTCCAACAACTCTGGGAGCAAGGAGGAGCTTTCCACCTCGTAGATGGACTGCTCCTTCATCTTCATTGTGCACTTTCCCTTTTCTGAAGGCTGAAATCACTGACATTTTGTAGCACAGTGTGGAGCAGGAAAGAGTTGTGATTGATTATTTTAGAAAGAACCCTGTTTATAGTTTACACTCACTGATAACTAGCCACCTCATCAGCGCCCTGGTGAAATTAGATCATGGATATCCTCCCCCTCTCCTTTTTAACTTATGTAAATTTTAAACTGTAATAGAAAGTTAATAGATGTGTACTCTGAAATTTAATTTTGCTCTGTCCTTACTCTATAGCACAGATTCTTAAACGTTTTTGTCTTATGGGCACCTCTGGCAGTATAGTGAAGGCTGTTGGCCTCAGGTTAATGTTTTTACATGCATAAAGTGAACTGTATAAGGTTACCAAAAATCCCATTCTAATGAAATGAACTCATGAAAATATAAAACAAAAGCAAAAAAAAAAACCAGGTTCATGGAAATCATGCTCTGTACTTTATTTGTTCTTTGAAAGCCTACAGGGAAACTAACCTGTTTTTCAATATTCAGACAGCTTTTTCAGGTTTGGATAAGCCTGAATAAAAGCCTGTTAGGATAACTTTAATTAGAATTCCTTTTAATGCTAGGCTAATGACTTAGTTCATCAGGGGTTTGAGAGATTAAGCTGAAATTTGTTAAATTTTCCATTATACTAATGTGGCACCAACAGTAAATACTCCCTGTGCTAATGATAATGAGGTCAAGTTGAGCCACAGATCTAACAGATCATCAGGCCTGCAGCACTTTTTTCTTTCTTTCTTTGGGTCTAGAAATCTTTACATGGCAAGTTTCAATGTGAGGAGCAACGTGAGTTGCTTACATTTGCCTTTGACATTTATACTGTCCGTCCTGCAGGTGTGAATGGAAACAGGTGCTTTGAGTCATCAACTCTTCTTGACAAATACAGAATTGGCAAGGTCATTGGGGATGGCAATTTTGCAGTGGTGAAGGAATGCATAGAGAGGTGAGTTTCTGAATAAGCTTCCTGGTGATCATTGCATGTTGAGGGATTTGTGAATGCAACCCTTCCACTGATTCATTTCTTTACTCCTTAACCAAAGTTCTTTAGCAGAAACTTTTCAGTTCCCGTAAGTTAAACGTGCCCATGGTGTACAAGGCCAAAGGTCACATCAAATTTTGAAAAAATTGAAACTTAGTTGGGTCCTGGAATGAGAGTTATTAGAACAGCAAGTGGTTAATTAGGGAAATTGAGTGAATCACACTGACTCCATCTTGTGACTCAATTTTGGACCTAGCTCAGTTCCCTTCCTGTTTAATTTAGGGTCTCATCCAATTTCTGTCTTGTGAGAAAGTTTTGTTCAATTGTGGGAACTGTGAGAGAACTTTATTTCATTGTTTGAACCTAGCCCTATGTGGTTGGGAAGCTGGACCACCTTTACCTGCTGTTTAGAGATCTTTAGTTAAGCACCTAGGTAATGCTGACCAGAAACACAGTCAAATCCCAAGATTGATGCAAGGTGTTTTCTCCCAATTATACATCTCAAGCAACCCATATGTTTTACCTGAAAACTGCCCCATACTGGTAAATCAATTATTGTTTCCGCGTTTCTTATTGAATATAGACACCGGGTGGGGGGGAGTAGGACACCTTTTTTTTCTTTCCAATTTTAGAGAATTGTACCCATTTGCTCTCCCCCTCCCAACTTGGAAAGTCCCTAATCTTTCCTCCAATTAGAAGTAAGATTACCTAATTTTGTATCCTGGTTAATCGCTTTCTTTCAATTAGTTAGTCTTATTTGATTCATTGTTTTTAATACACAAAAATCTGCCTCCTCCTATAGTTGGGGTCCAGGCCAAGCTGAGTGTGTCTAGGCCTGATTTGTTGTGCAATTGGCTTAACTAATAACCAATTGCTAAATAAATAGATACGCTTGGAAGCTCAACCCTTTGTTTCCTCATTTATTTCGTCTTTTGCCCATCATTTATGGCCATAGTTTTAAATGGTGATATGATGAGCATTTTTGTAGGCTCTAGAACCCCTGGGCCTACAAAAAGTAGGTTTAGCTGGCTATGGAACTGCACCATACCCAACCTGATGACTGTAGACAGGCATAGTGATTACAGGAATTTTCATTTCCTGTTGGGGCTTTCGGAGGAATCTGAACCAACACCAGTGCTGCATTTTATGGTAGTAAATTAAAACCAACTGGGCGCTTGGGGGTGGGTGGGTGGTTGGGTGGGTGGTGGCCATAGTGCTGCAATAGAGTCATTGGATTATTGATGGTGATTTTCCCAAACCTGTCTTAATCCTAGGTAACTCAGAAATTTAGCAGCAGTGAAACCCAAGTAGGAAGGGGTTACTTAAAAACTTGACAAGATTGCAAAAAGTGCCAGGAGTCATATACTTCCTGGGAGCTTTTTTCCTCCCAGGTGCTTTTTTAGAAATGACAAAGTAACTACAGGGTTCCAAGGCCTGATGGAATCTCCCAGCCCTGGAGTTCAAGAAGAATCAAGTTATCATAGGTGTGGAGCTGGAAGGGCCCTTGGAGACCACCTTGATTACCAGGCCAGAGATGGGGAACCATATGGCCCTCTGGGGCCTCCAGTGCAGCCCTTTGATTGGATTCAAACTTCACAGGACAAATCCCCTTAATAAAAGAATTTGTTCTGTAAAACTTGGACTCAGCCAAAAGGCCTCACCCAAGGACCTAGAAGGCCACAGGTTCCCTACCCCTGCCTCTGTTTTTTTTTTTTTTTTTTTTTTTACAAATAAGGCAATCAAGGCCCAGAGAAGGTTATTACTGGCCTAAAGTCACCTAGCAAGTAAGAGGCAGAAGTGGGACTGGAGCCCAGGATCTCTATATACAAATCCAGGACTCTTCACTGTACTACTCTGTCTTCTTTTGGAAGCTGACTGAGGGGAGAGGGAAAAAAATCTCAAACATTAAAGTTTGAAAATAAGTCCTCATCAAGCACCGTCCTCTCACTTGTTTCCCCCTTAATCTCCGCGATGTGAAGTCTGTTGACTTTAGAGAGGATCTTAGAGGTCTCGTGAGGAAACCCACTTCAATAGCCTATACTTAACTCTTAGTTTTTGTTACTACATTGTATAAAAACACACTGTTGAAATGTACAAAGCGAAAGGAAAACATATCCCTTTAAAATGAAGACTAAAGATCTTTTCAATTTGAGTTGGGGTTAGTCTGTACCTATCTATATACATAGCCTGACAGCTGCTAACCACATTTGTTTTAGACTCCCTTTAATTCTTGTACACGATTCAATAAACACTGGCGATTGCTGCTGCCTGAGGGCATCTTCCTACTCAGCTGCAGGGGTCGTATTTCATTCTTCAGCACCTAAAAGTCATTTTTTTTTTCACAAAGGGCACACAAGGGGCAGATGCCAGTAGTTTGTGTGGAAGTGTTTTCATATGTTCTAGTTAAGTTGTTCCAGGCTTAATTAGCCATATTCTTCTATTAATTTTTCAAGGGGCACATTGTGGCTGTAGGCAGCTCAGTGTGACTGACAGTGACTGTACTTGGCTGATGTCTTGTGGGGGGTGGGTTGTGTCCTGTACCAGATGTAACAGATCACAGACATCTAAATGAATTTCATCAAAAACCTTGGTGCTTTGCGGCCACTTTTATCCATGGCACACCAAATGTAGTTATCAGTGACAAATTAAGTACACCGGATATAATTTCTATATATTCATCAACCATCAGAAGCAGTGTTTGGTTTACATTTCTCATGAGCTGTTTAAATAAAAGTTTTCCCTCTGAGTGAGACCATGTCAATGCGTAGCTATGACAACCTGGCAAAAGCAGCTGTAGTTTTAGAGCTAATGTATTCTGAGTACACTGCAGGGCTCTTTAATGAATGGTTCTCCTGCAGTTAGACATTCTCTGTGTGTTGCAAATTCAGCACTTCAATAGCTCTGTGTTCATCTATCTACGTGGGTGCTCTTTTCACTGGTACAGATCAGTCAGTCAATAAACATTTATTAAGCTCTTACTATGTGCCAGCTACTTACTAAGTGCTGGGGATACAAAGAGAAGCAAAAGATATTTCCTACTCTGAAGGAACTGGAGTTCCTTCTAACCTTAATAAGATGGTTTTTATGAAGCCCGTTACCTCCCCCCAACCATCATCAACTGTTCAACCTTCTGGCGATGACCTCTATGCACTGATTACAAAGACCCTCAGCTCAGACACCCCCAGACACCCACAATCTGTTAGCAGGTCTGTATTAAAAAACCTTTTAGCTTGGCTAAGACCTGCCAGAACTTACACTATACTCACACAGCTTTCAATTACCCATTGTATTGCCTTCATGCCAAAAGGAGACAGGAATTCATGTGCAGATTGTTGTAACTAATTTCTTTTTTGAAATAAGTTTTCATTGAGAGCTTTGGTTTTTATACCACCTAAATTTCTCCTGGTATCCCTCCCCCTTCCATAGGACCATTCCATATGCCTAAGAATATCTTCTTAAAAAGACAGAGGGGAGGAGGGATCAGCAAAACTATTTAATACATTAAAAAAAATCTGAAAATATATGCAGTGTTCCACCCCAGGAAGCCTCCCATCTCTGCAAAGGAATGAGGGAGAGATGTTTTCTATAATTTTTTTAATATTTGTTTTATTTTTTGTTACATTTGAGTTCCAAGCTGTTTCCCTGAGCCTCTCCCAACCTTGCACTAGAGAAGGCCGACATATGACACAGATATATATGTGAAACCATAGAGTACATGGTTCCATACAGTCTCTGGAGGTGGATAGCCTCTCTTCCTTCATAGGTTCTTTGTAGTTATTTTGAATATTCATATAATAGTTTAGTCATTCACATTTACTCTTTGAACATTGTTTCATGTTCTCTTGGTTTTACTCATTTCACTCTTCATTATCTCATGCAAGTCTTTCCATGTTTTCCTAAAATCGACCTGCTCACCATTTCTTCCAGCACAATTGTATTCCATCACAATCATATACCACAACTTGTTCAGCCATTCCCCAGTTGATGGGCAACCCTTCAATTTCCAGTTTTTTACCACCACAAAGAGAGCTACTATAAATATTTTAGAACATCTAAGTTCTTTTTTCCCCCAATCACCTTGGGAAACAAACTTAATAGTGGTATTTCTGGGTCAGAGAGTGTATACCCAGCTTTATAATCTTTTGGACATAATTCCAGATTGCTCTCCAAAATGGTTGGATCAGTTTGCAGCAACACCAACAGTGTATTAGTGTCCCCAATTTCTCCACATCCCCTCCAATATTTGTCATTTTCCTCTTCTATTATTTTAGCCAGTCCGACAGGTGTGAGATATCTCAAAGTTGTTTTAATTTGCATCTCTCTCATCAATAATGATTTAGAACATTTTTTCATATGATTATAGATTTGATTTCTTCTGAAAACTGCCTGTTCATATCTTTTGACCATTTATCAATTGGGGAATGATAATTTGACAAAGTTCTCTATATATTTGAGATTTAAGGCCTTTTGTTTGAGAAATTGTCTTTAAAATTCCCCCCCCCCCCACTTTCTGATTTCTTCCTAATCTTGGATACATTGGTTTTATTTATACAAAAACCTTTTAATTTAATGCAAACAAAATGATCCATTTTACATCTCGCAATGTTCTCTATCTTTTCCTTATTCATAATTCTTTTCATATCCATAGATCTGATAGGTAATATGTTCTGTGTTCTTCTAATTTACTTATGATATCTCCATTTATGTCTGGGTCGTGTATTCATCTTGACTTTATCTTGGTGAATGGTGTAAGATATTGTTCTATGCCTAGTTTCTACCAGACTGCTTTCTAGTTTTCCCAACAATTTTTACTAGTGAATTCTTATCCTGAAAGCTTAAACCTTTACACTTACCAAACACAAGTTTACTGTAATAATTTACCACCCCGTGTTGTATTTCTACTCTATTCTACTATAACTACTTTCTAAACAATTTAATGGCTCCTTAGTAATGGAATCACTATTCCACGTATCATAGGAGCTTATCCAAACTTTCTCATTTGTCCTTGAACCTCCCATGACTCTTCCTTCCCTCACACTTTTAGCAGAAATCTTTGCCTCATATTTCACTAAAAAAAATCAAGGCAGTTTCCTGAGAATTCCCTCTTCTCCTCTCCACCTCATCTCATGATATTCGGATGCCTTCTGCCACTGTCTTCTCCTTTACTAAACTCACATGAACAGCTGGCCTTTCTCCTTGCCAAAGCTAATCCTTCTACATACACAAGTGATCCCATTCCATCCCATCTTTTCCAGCAGACTTCTCCTTGACACTTTCTTCTTACTCCCTCCTCTTGGTTTTCCTCCTACCTATCTGAATGCTCCTCAGCTTCCTTTGCTGGATCTTCATCCAGGTCATGCCAATTAACCACAGGTTTTCCCTAAAGCTCTGTCCTGGGCCCTCATCTCAAATGCTTGGTGACCTCATCAGCCCCCATGGGTTCAGTTGATATCTTTAGGCTAATGATTCGAAGATCTACTTATCCAACCCTTAGACTGAGACTCAAATTTCCAACTCAGACTAGATGTCCCATTGACATCTGACACTCAGCATGTCCCAAACTGAACTTAGTATTTCCCCCCAAAATCCTCCCTTGCCTCTTACTGTTGATGGCACTACCTACCATCCTCCCAGTCACTCAAGCTCTTAACCTAGGTGTCATTCTTGACCTCTCACTCTCACCTCTCCCAAATCCACCCTGATGATTAGTCCTGTCAATCCTCCTTTGTTGCATCTCTCTTATATCCTCCTCCTTTCCCCTGACACTGCTTCCACCCTGGTGCTGGCCCTCATTACCTCACACTTGGACTATCACGTTAGCCTGCTGGTTGGGTCATCCTGCCTTGAGTCTTTCCCCACTGCAGTCCATCCTGCACCCAGCTGCCAAAATGTTCTCTCTAAAGAGCAGGTGTGACCATGTCCTCCCTTCCTCCCACGCCATTCAATAAATTCCAATGGTTCTCTGTCACCTCCAGGATCAATTATCAAATCTGCCGGGATTCAAAGCCCCCCTCCAACTTTTCCATTCTTCTTACGCTTTACCACTCACCGCCCCTAACTCACATACTCTGTTATCCAGTGATACTGGCCTCCTTGCTGCTCTTCATATGCCATTCACTCCCTCTCCCAACTGGGGATTGTTGCCCATGTCTGGAATTCTCATCCTCCTCATCTCCAGGCTTCCCTAGTTTCCTTAAAGTCTCAACTAAAATCCCATTTCCTGCAAAAACCTTTCCTAATTCCTCTCAATGCTGCTCTATTTCCTTTAAGAGTGTCTCCAATTTATCCTGTCTGTATCTCGTTTGTCCAGTTATTTATGTGTTGTCTCCCCCGTTAGGCTTATTAGAACAACAACTGTTTATCGCCTTTCTCTGTAACCTCTGTTGTTAGCGCTCTGACTGGCAATATATACGGGCTCAAGAAATTCTTCTTGATTGAATGCTAAGAGCCAACATGACCCTGCTAGCAGTTCTGATGCGATGATGTCAAACAATGATGATGCATGTTTTACATTTGTTTAACCCAGCTTACTGTGAAGAATATATACCAAACTTGGCTCGGCCCATATGTTCTTCGATTTGGGAACCACTTTCCATGGTGCATATCAGAACTCAGTCTTGCTCATCCCTCTCCATTCATGTCCATGTGTTTCTCTAAATCATCCATGGAACCTTCCATGTGCTAGAGGCTTTTCTCTGGTTCTTTTAATATTCCCTGGGTTCAATTGTAGGTCTGTTTCCCAAGGCGATGAGGGGAAAAGGAAAAGATTCCCTATGTTCTAAAATATTCATAGCAGCTTGGGTTGGCAAAGAACTGGAAACTGAGGGGATGCCCATTGGTTGAGGAATGGCTGAACAGGCCGTGGTATATGGTTGTGATAGAACACTTGTGCTATGAGAAATGGTGACCAGGTTGATTTTAGAAAAACATGGAAAGACTTGGGTGAAATAATGAAGAGTGACATGAGCAGAACCAAGAGAATGTTGTGTACAGTAACAGTAATATTGTTAGAAGAATAACTGTAAATGACCAAGTATTATAAATATTTAAATCAATTATGAAGGACTTATGAAAAAAGATGCTATCTACCTCCAGAGAAAGAACTGATAAATAGAAGTATGTATATTATGGTTTTATACACATACACACAGAGCTGTATATATGCATCTCTTTATGTATATGTATATGTGTGTATACATACATACATACATATATATGTTAAATGGTGGCATTCTCTAGTGGGGGTGGAGAGGGAGGGAGACTGTTCAGAACTTAAAGTTTAACAAAAAATAAATTTTTAAAACGTGTACTACCTGGGCTATCTGTGACCCCCCATTCTCATTATATGTCCTTTTCCAGGGGGTACATTTTTTTTAAACTTCTGTGTTGCTTCTCATAAGAAGCATCCTAAGAGGATGCCAAATTTTTTCTCTATACAGTGTGATAAAGTAAATACTGAGGTGTGGGATTTTATGGTTTGTCTGTTAACTAATGGCTGTCTTCTCATATTCCTCTAGGTCTACTGGAAAGGAGTTTGCCCTAAAAATTATAGATAAAACCAAGTGCTGTGGAAAGGTAGTGTATGCGTAATTGCCTGCTTAAGTCACTGAGGTAACCTTATGAGACTAAAGATCTTTTGAGTGTGCTGTCTTCCCTCTTGTGTGTTTGTTGATGAACTGTGGTTTTCCATTAAATGGTCAAATGTTTTGGGAATTGGGCATGATGTCTAAAAACATTTAGAACCATAGTTTTGGTAGAAAGTTGAAAATCTGACCAGATCAGGACCACGAATCTTTCAGGTTTTTTGCTTCCTGTGTTTCAAAGTTAAAAAAAAAATTCAGAAGTATTTGTCCATCCGTGACCCCTCATTTCTTAAGTGGCTCCCTATGCAATTAAGCTCCTAGCTTAAAAAAAAAAAACAGTTTTCAAAAGATAAAACATCTTTTTCAACTCTATTGTTGTACTAGGGACAAGAAGAAATAAAGCACTATTTTTTATTTAAAAAACTAATTATTTTATTTTTCTTTGTTCACAATACATACTTTCTAGAAGACACCAAAACTATTCTCTGAAGTATATTCCCTGAAACCAGTTGAGCAAAAACACCCAATAGAGTGATTTCTACTGCTATCGTGTTGTCATTTTTCATTCAGCCAGCAAATGTTCATTAAAAGTGCTGACTGTAGATACAAAGAAAAAAGACAAGCCCTAGCTTCAGCAAGCTTATATCTTAATAGTAAAGACGACTTGTATATAAATGCTGTCGGTGCATGCTGATGCATAGAAAGTAGGTGGAACATAACCTTAGAGTTGGGAAGCCAGCAGCAGCGGGGGTGGGGAGAGGACAGGGAAAGCCTCTCACTCAGCTGGCACTGGAGCTGAGTTTTGAAGAAAGCCAGGAATTCTAAGAACTGAAGATGAGGAGGAAGACAAGGCGGGGAGGAAACAAGCCTGCATATAGGACTGCTGAGCTAAGCACTTTACAAATATCTCATTTGCTCGCAACAACCCTTCAAAGTCGGGGCTGTGGGGTAGCAAGGTGATGAAGTGAATAGAGCACTGGGCCTGGAGTCAGGAGGACCTGAGTTCAAATGTGACCTCAGACACTTGACACACTTACTAGCTGTGTGACCTTGGACAAGTCACTTCCCCCCTCCAAAAATAAAAGAATCAGTGAAGTGGGTGCTGTTACCATCCCATTTTACAGATGAATAAGGAGACTGAGGCAAACGGAGGTTAAGTGACTTGCTCAAGATCACGCAACTAGTGGGCACTTTAGTCTGGTTTTGAACTCAGGTCTTCCTGACTCAAGGCCCAAAGCTCTATCTACTGTGCGATACTCAGCGTAAAGATGTGGAGATAAGCGATGGAGAATCATGTGTGAGGAACACCGAGGAGAACGGTATGGCTAGACCAGAACAAAAGCAAACCCAGCATGCAAGGGAATAATGATGACTGTGAAAATAGGAATAGACTAGGTTTTGAAGAACCTGCCAAATAGGAGATTTTTTTAACTGTGGGGGGGGAGGGGCATGGTCAGATCTGTTGTTTAGGAAAACTACTTTAGCATTCGTGTGGAGAAGGGATGGGAGTGAGGCAGAGACATCAGGCAGGGAGATCAGCTCTTGCAGTAAATAGGGGGAGAGAGGCCATGGGTGCCTCAACTAGGGTGAATGGAGAGAAGTAAATGTATAGAAGTTGTACTATGGAGGCAGAAAGAACAAGATAGGGCAATAGACTGGATGTGTTGTGGGAGTGAGAATGCAGAGTGGAGGAAGACACTGAGATTAAAAACCTGGAGGATGATTGTGTGATTTGACGGTAATGGGGGAGAGGGGTTAGGAGCAAAAAGCAAGGGATATTTAACACTTAGGGGATACAGGCTAACTGATCTGGCAGATGCCGGGAGGTTGGCCTTGGGTTCTCTCATGTGAGGAATCAAATAGGGGTGCTTATGTTGTTATTCCTCATCCATGCCTCCCCGCCATGACTTCCTACATCTAAAAAGCTGAGATTCCTTGGGGAAGGCAGAATAATTTTCTAAATTTTCTAGGTTGTTTTCAGTCATGTCCAACTCTTTGTGACCCCCATTTTGGGTTTTCTTGGCAAAGCTACTGGAGTGATTTGCCATTTCCTTCTTCAGCTCATTTTACAATGAGGAAACTGAAGCAAGGTAAATTGACTTCCCCAGAATCACATAGCTAGTAAAGGTCTGAGGCTGGATTTGAGCTCAGGAAGATGACCCGACTCTATCCACTGTACCACCTAGATACCCAAACTCTTAATGAGGCCTCACTTAATAATATAGCTTTGTCTAAACCTGTGTATGTATTCTGTCACATGCAATGTCAGCTTGCCTACACCCCCAGATTGAAGAAGGATAGCACTTGTCGTTACAAAATATTCTAAGGAACAGTAGCACTTACTTATACATATAATAAGGAAGAATATTGAACTACAAAGACAAGACAGGAAAGCATTGCAACCAGTTTTGTTGGCCCCAGTGTTGTTTGAGGGGCAAAGAGGGATAGAGTGAGTTAGGAAGTTAGGACAATTTTTCCGTGCAGAAATGAGGGCCATGTTGATAGCAGGTGACGTGACTGTGGTGGGTGTAGTCAGCACAGTGGTGTGACTTCTTCCAGTTGCTCAAGAGTAGGTATGAAAAGGCATCTGTGGGGGATGTACTTGGCCCGGTTGGTGCACAGGAGAAGGAAAGGGACAAGTAGTCAAGGTAGTGGTTGGTATATAGTTGTCTGGTGTCAACACTGTGACTAGAAGGAGGTGGAGGCAGGGGAGGAAGGGGCCAAGTAAGGAGAATCCATTTATGTTTTTGGAAGGTAAATTTTGCAAAGGTGAATTAAAATTTTTCCTTTTTTTTTAAGTTAAGCATTTGCTGAGTAATGGTCATTAAATGTGTCACTGAGTAAAATTTCAGCAGCCATAGGCATGTTTTTGCAGCTGTAAGGCTTTTACTTGTGAACCTTGAGATCAGTGCCCTCAGACAGGTGATAAAAATGTAGAGGTCACTTTGAAAACTTGGTTCATTTTCTTTGATGCCTCAATGTAGTCTATTAAAAAAAAACCCCACAGCATGATCTTAAATTGTTTCTCTGATTTTTCTCCCTTTTGCTGCACAAAACCCCAAAACTTAATTTGCTTGGTTTTCCAAAGTTGTGGGAATTGTAGATGTGTGGTACTACTTTTATTGTTCCTCCCCTGTGAACTGAGATGCTGGAAGTGACAGTGGCTTCTTTTCCATTGTGTTTAGGATTCTTATATTAAGAGCCCTGCTAGCAAGCATTCTTCGCATCATTTCTTTTTAATATACTCCAAAGGAGCCCAGATTCAGTGAGCAGTAAGGGTTAACCAGTCAGAGACTCAGAGCAAGAATAGATTAACTGTTCCTTGGCAGCATGAAGCAGTACATTATCCTAAGGCAGGGACCACTCCCCTCTAACGCAGGGTGTATGTACACACACACACACACACACACACACACACACACACACACTCTCTTCATTGTCAAAGATGATCCTGTGTTCTCTTCACGCACATCAGTCTTCGTTGTCACCCCCCTCTGCTTTTATTCAACCAAACAAGGCTTTGGAATAGGTTCGCATGTCAATTGTTTGGATATATTACTATGTGCCAACCATTCAGCGTGTATATTGATGGATATCTGAGTAATGTAAACTTAGAATGGTAGAAGATGAAAATGATATCTAAATTGCATTTAGAAATTTGCAAATGATTATGCACTTTTACCAAACATTAGTTTCCTGTGTGGAAAATTTGATTTGGAGAGGATATTGTATGTTAGAAACATAGCTCATACACTGCTGTGTATGAGGTTGGAAGATAACATTGATAAGGGTGTTTGGATATTGCTGATTTCAGAGTTCTGTTTTCTGATAATGTTGCTTTAAAAAAATTGAAATAGACATCAGTTGTAAGGGACTGACTCTTTAGAAGCATTCTTAGGGAAAATATTAGACAATAACGGGAGAAAAACACCCTCATATTCCTCCAGAACAATGACCATGCAGAGGTTCTAAGTCACTGAAAAAGTGAGTAGTAAGTTGCGTGAGTGTGAATGCAGTGTTTCTGGAATAGCACCTCATCTCTGAAACATCGCATGTCTGGTGGCCCTGAGGGAAGCCCTACTGTATATTTCAGAGCATTTTCTGTTGTGCCTTTATTGGGGAAAACAAAAAACTCCAAAACGAGTAACTTCAGGGAGAAGCAATTCCCCTACTGTGTCATATCAGAATATCAGAGTTGAAAAATCTCATAGGTCATGTAGTCTCACCTGCACATGATAAGAGCCTCCCTCTACAGCTTTCCCAAGAAAAGCTGGTCATTCAGCCTTTGCCTCATGATCTCCACTGAGGGAGAAAACGCTCTCCTGAGGCAGCCTCTTCCACTTTTGGATATCTTATCCTAATTTTCATTAGAGCTTCTTCCATCTGCCTCATCTACATCACTCTAAGTGGGGATTTACGTCCTGAATATGAGCAAGGTAGAAATTTGTCTATAGGTCATTATAATTTTGGAGGAAACTTGAAAGTCCCGCAGGGTTGGTTTAGTTTTAAATGACAGTTCTCCATCATGGTTTTCATGGTTTGGACTGGTAATAAATGCCATCATCATCTCAGTTATTTGTTTTATAGGAATCAAGATGAATTTATTTATCTTAATCCTATCATACTATCAAAACTGCAGCCAGCTTTTTATTTCTTAATATAGGAAACAAACGTTTCAAAAGAGGTGAGTGAAAGAGAATGCCTACTTTCAAA
Organism: Trichosurus vulpecula; assembly: GCF_011100635.1. Taxonomy (NCBI): domain Eukaryota; kingdom Metazoa; phylum Chordata; class Mammalia; order Diprotodontia; family Phalangeridae; genus Trichosurus; species Trichosurus vulpecula. The sequence goes on along the minus strand of NC_050578.1, from coordinate 103,835,482 downwards.
CTAGGTGCTTCAGTATGTAGAAATGGCAGTTTGTGCTAAGTCTTCAGAAGAAGTTCTTTACAGGTGTTTATTACAGCTGTAACAGCAGCTAAGGGAAGTTAGCTTATCTTCAAAATCATATATTCATTATTGGCAGAACCTGGGCCACAGAGTATGGGGCTTAAAGCTAGCATCTAATAAAAATTTGTATTTAAAATCTAACCCCTGACTACCAGAAGGGAATTTCATCTCTCATGAAAAAGAGAAGCTGGCCGCACAACTGCATCCTTATGGGAATGTACAGGAGATTTTGCAGCTGCTTCTAAGTATTGTATTACCTAGTTGTATTACCTAGAATTGCTAGACCTGATTCAGAAACAGTAAAAATCCCTATCTTTCCAAGTCCTCTAAGAGCAGTTCTTAGGGCAAAAGGGGTCACTAAAATGTCAGCTTTGTCAGTTGTGTGATGATTGGCTTAGGTTACTGGAAACTGGAAGGGGAGGAGGAGGAGACTAAGGAATCTCCCATGACAGTCATTAAAAGTATGATACACTCTCTTCTGACTTGGAGAGATTGGCATGGCTTTACCTGAAGGCTAGTGGGGAAGATGGCTTCCTCTACCCCACAATAACATAATTTTTACTTAAAAAATTTTCACACAGTCAAATATGTTTAATGTATTTAACTTAGTTCCCCCACATATCCTCAATTCTATCCACTCTGCTGTGTTCCATCTTAGAGCCCTCATTTATTTCTTCATCTATTTATGTATCTATTTGTTTATTTTGGGGGCAGTGGTCCAGGAAAATTAATATGATTAACATATCACAAACATGTGTGGGTGTATATAATACTGCATAGTATATAGTATGTATAAATATATAGTGTATCACACTATATAATATACATATGTGCTGCATATATACATTTAGACATACTTATATTTGTGTGGGTTTATATATATTTATCTACATAAATATGTTGTACATGTATTTATATATGCACATATATAGAAATGTATATGTGTATGTGAAGAAATTATCTCTGTATTATAATTATTTTTCTATAGAGCTGATCTCATGTGGCTCACATCAACCCTTATAGATAATCCACTAGTGGGTGCTTTTTTTTTTTAAGTTAAAATTGAGATAATAGTCTTTATAGTACTATATGTTTCCAGATTTCTATGCTCCAAGATAATAAAGAACATCTATCTGGGAAACCAATTCATGAGCAATAGTTAAAGATGGTATCTTTCTCCTCAATTCCAGCACGAAATTCAAACTGAGATTAGTAACAGCTTAAAATCTAGTAACATCCTCAAGGCCATTAATTGCATTCAAAATACCAAAATGATTAAAATTAAAGTATTCTACATTCTGATGTTCTTGGTCCTTTTTTCCCTTTGTAGCTTAATAAAATTATCTTGTTATTATCAGTTTTGGAAAAACAAAGGTTAAAACATAGTAAGACTTGTCAGGACTATGTATGATAAAATTATCTCTCTGAAAGCGTCATGTTATTATATCACTTTCTCCCCAAGCGGACAACTATATGAATGATAATTCCTTTAGGCTCCTAAGAGGTGTTAATTACAGCTGTAACAGCAGCTAAGGAAAGTTGTATTCATTATTGGCAGAACCTAGGCTACCAAGTTACAGTATGGGGCTTAGAGCTAGCATCTAATAAATATTTGTATTTAAAATCTAACCTCTGAGTACCAGACAATAAGAATTCTGCCCTTTATATACCAAGATATCCATACTGCTTCATCAGTGGATGAGTCAAGTTGTTTCATTCCTATTCTCTTGGCCTCTACCTCTGGTAACCCGTCTACGTTTTTTAAGACACCTGATTACTTCCTACAATTTGGATCACGCCACTCCCTTTCTCAAGGATCTTCATTAGCTCCACATTTCCTCTGAGATAAAATGCTAAGCTCTTAGGTTTTCATTGAGAGCCCTTCATCTACATTGTAGCCAAACAGGCCTGCTTGCAATTTCCCAAACTTAGCCCTTCATCTTCCACTTTCATGCCTTTGAATAGGCTGTCCCTCTTTGCTGCCATTTCTTATAGTCCTTAGCTTCTTTCAAGCCCTCTTTAGTTCATTCTCTTCTCTCAAATTAAAATGCATATCCTCTGCTATGTGTGGACCGTGTCCTCCCCACCATAGATTATAATCTCTTTGAAGACAGGCACTATTATCTGGCCTTGTATCTCCTTACTCATAACTGTGCCTTGCATGTGGTGTATGATGTTAATAGATGTTAATAAATTCCTTTTGGAATGGATTGGTTTATATGGAATAACAAACTTTGTTTGTTAACAAATCACGAATTTCATGGCCTTAGCATTGTTCTCCAACCAACTAAGCTAAAGGGCAGTGTCCACAAAGAAGGCTATTATAATGGCTCTTGGTTGGAGTTTGTATTCACAAAAGACAAAATTAGATACCATTTGTAAAGCCCTCTGCAAACTTTAAAGCATTTTAAATACTAGCTGTTATTAAATAGAGGAGAGACTGTTACTTTCTAAATCAATTTCTCTCTCATTTCATAGGAACACCTGATTGAGAATGAAGTGTCAATACTGCGCAGAGTTAAACATCCAAATATAATCATGCTGATTGAGGAAATGGATACTGCCACTGAGCTTTTTCTGGTGATGGAATTAGTTAAGGTAAGAAGGCTTAAAAATTTTCTTTGACTATTTTCGGTGCTGACTTCAGTGGTAAGTAAAGTGTTGGTTTTTTTAAGTCCAGTCAGAAAAGTACTTCACTGGCATGTAACTATTGTTGTCTTCAGTCATAGGTTTAACTGTGTCATTCACCAGCTCCAAAATCATCCATGGGCTCCCTATTTCCTAGAGGAATAAAAAAAGATACTTCTACAAGCTTAAGTCTTCTGACCTACCTAGTTTTATTTCACATTATTCTTTATGTTCCTGCAAAACCAGATTATTAAATGCTCTCCCAACTTGAAATCTATCTTTCACCTCTTCTTTTATCTCTGGGCATTTGCTGAGACCATCCCCCAGGCCTAGAAAGCATTCATATCCCCATTTGAAGCCTCTTCCTTCAAGGCCCTACTTAGGTACTTACTCCCTCTTCTGTAAAACCTCCTCTGCCCTTCATCTTGGAAGTGTGTGTTCTGTCTCTTTCTTCAATGTTCCTTAAATATTTTGGATCTAAGCTATCACGTTCTTCCTTGTATTACACTTATCTTAGTTCCTGTCCTCAAGGAGCTTATATTCTATACCTTTTAAAAAAAATTTTATACCCCCAATACCTAGCTCAGAGTTATGATCGTGGTAGTTAACTTAATAAATATTTGTTGAATTGAACTCCCCACATCAATTCTAATTTTTCTTGTAAATTTTAATAAAATAGTTGTGCTCTGATATAAAAGGCTGATAGCCATGCATTATACATAGAAGTAATTGCTTGTTGATATTTCATGGTACTTGCTTTAGGGTGGAGATCTCTTTGATGCTATTACTTCCTCAACCAAGTACACTGAGCGAGATGGGAGTGCAATGGTGTACAATCTAGCGAGTGCCCTGAAGTATCTTCATGGCCTCAATATCGTGCACAGAGACATCAAGCCCGAGAACCTTTTGGTAAGTCAGCAGGATGGTGGGAGAAATCCCCTAACCACTTGAGCTTATGCTTTTCCTCTGAAATGATTAGGATCATATGTGAAAGGAGAAAACCACTCTGCTAGTCACAGCAGAGAGTGCTGAGAGAGCATGCATTTTGAGTATCAGTAGGCTTGAAATAAATCAATTTCCCTAAAATATCGATAGGCGGCTGAATTGGTATTGTTTAATATTTGCCACCAACTGGAACTCTTGCTCATTTACATTTGATCATGGGATCAGAGATTTAGAGCTAGATTAAACCTGGAAGAGACCTTCAAACTCATCTAATCTGATCTCTTATTTTATACAAGAGGAACTAAGGATGAGAGAAGTTGATTGAATTGCTCAGGGTCTCATACGTAGGAGTGTCAGGGCTAGGATTTAACCTGAGAGTCTGTACCGTGCTGCCCCCAGCATCATCGTTTTTCCTTCCTTTTCAAAGAGGACCAGTGACATCATGGGGGTGATGTCTTGACTTGCATGTGAATTGGATTTAAGTGAGGCAGAGTGGCACAGCGTTGTCAGCCTCAGGAGGACTGGCAGTGACCCAGGATGCAGCAGATGACCTTGACATCTTTGATGACTGACTGGCCTCTCCCCAGCATGGTATCATAGGTTTGATCATCTGTTCCAACCACCTCATTTTACAGATAAGGAAACTGAATCCTTGAAAAGTGAGGTGATTTGTCCAAGGTCATTCAACTAATTAATGACAGAGCTAGAAATAAAACCTAGGTCTGAACACTAGCTCAGTGTTCTATGATACAGCTTTTTGTGAAAATGAGTATGAAGGAATTTAAAGACAAGGCATTCTCAGTGGCCCTTTGGTAGATTAAAGTATCATTTTTTTTTACCTCCCTCCACCCCAGTAATATCATTTGATGGCTTCTTATTGTCTTCATTTTAAATGATGTGAGTTTTTCTTTCCTTCCTGTCCGTTCCCCTGAAGGAATTATATTTCATTACTGTGTCTTCCCATTAGGGAAATAAATATCTCCTGCCCTGTAACGTGATATGTATCATAGACTCTATTTTATGAACTCTAAGATGGAACTGAAGACAGAATTGCAATCCCTATCTCCCAGGCAGAGGTGGGGATACTGTCTTCACAATTCGAAACAGGTGTCCTTGTAGCATTTATCAGGACCTGGCTGTTTCTGGTGCAGATTTCTGTTTCAGTTACCATGAGCCAGTTATCCTGCAAGAGAAACAGAGAAATTATACAAAAATGATTACGTGCATTTTAACCAACTCCAAAACCAAACACCAAACATTCCTCTCCTTCGCTTCTTCAGCCTGGGTCCAGTTGAATTCAATTCAAGAAAACGCTTAATGAGAAGTTACCATATGCAAGGAAGGCATTGCGCTAAGCATCACAAATACAAAGACAAATAATATTGTGCGTGTTCTCAAGGAACTGATATTTTGCTGAGGGATACAGTACATAAACAGATAAGTAAATGTGAATATATATAAAGTAAATGAAAAAGCTTTCAAGCATATGCAAAATGATTCTTAGAAGGGAGCATTGCTTCTTTCACAAACATTACAGATTAAAAAATAAGAGATATATTTTCAGCGCTGCAAAAGGGAGCAATTGATCTAACCTTGATGTGCTTTAATTGGAGCATTGGTTCAGGCATGGTTGGATTGCGGCAATGAGGAAATGGGGAATTTCCCATGTGCCAGTGAATTCCTTTGTCCTTGTGCTCTGATGCATGCACGTCAGTTTCTCTCTTATAGCTCCTTATTATAACAGTGTGTCTTGTCCCTCCAGCACTTTCTTACTCATAGATAGGTATAGATTTTTAACTGTGTAAAAAGCATTAAAATTACAGGGTTGAAATTTTTGTCCATGAAGTGTCATCTGCTTAAATAGTTCCATGTGTTTGCCTTCATTGTAAGATATTAATGCTACCTGAAAAGATGTAAGAATGACCAGTTAGCATCTGTGATGGGCTAATAATAGGAACTTGGTATTTATATGCAAACAGAGGTTTACAAAGTGTTTTACATACATTATCTCATGTAATAATCACTGGTGTCAAGATGCCCTAGAATTAGGTTGATATGACAATTTAGGATTTCCAAAAGAGACTTAGGTGTCAAAAATCTCCTCTTAGCAATGAAAGCTTAAATAGATCATTCTGCATATACAAGATTACTCCCTGTCATTGGCACCAGACTCAGGTGGGAAAGTGTCTCGCAATATTGAGAATAAATGCAAATAGTGACTGTAAGTTTCTTCCTGTTTCTACAAAGTAATTCCTTTCTTTGCTATCAGATCATTCAGCCATCTGATTTGCATCCTTTCCCCCAGTAGCCCGGCTGTAATTTATCCACTCTGCCTAGAAAGATAGATGGGCAGTCATGCCAAGGAGCATGGGGCTTGCCATTAATGCCGTGAGTTACAGTACAGCAGTGCCCTGTTGGAGTTTACTGGGGCAGACCAGTGATAAATTCAGCTTTTCTGAGAGATCCTGGGATTGAGGAGGGAAGAGGGCTCCACACATTCATAGGACCATCTAAATCATGCTGCAACACTTTACTAGGAGAACAAAGCAGTGCTTTTTTTGTATAGGGAAGCTGATAGTTAAACGTCCATTTTTGAATCACATTGACATTGAGCAGAAAGAACTATCCTATGTCTGCAGTTCATGACATAGCAGGGGAGGGATGGGCTTTTAACGCTGAGGCTCAGAGCCATAACTAGCAATTTGGGCACTTGGGGCAATTCATTTTGGGTAGGGACTTCCATCAGTACTGGGAGGCCACTACTGCTTACTTGGAGTGTGACCACTCTGGAGTAGGAAGCCCCAAATCTGGTGACCTCTTATTTAACCAATTATTGCTAACTGCTAGGGTGTAAGAAATTCAAGTGTTGTCAGTGCCTGCTAAACCTTGATGCTCTGGGACAAAGCCCCTGTCACCCATCCTACTTATGGTTCTTCCTAGGTTTTCTTGTATGTGCAAAGTCAGTATTCCACAGGCTAGCAGGGGCAAGACTGAGATGTTTGTCTACTTGTCTTCAATAGCAAGCTGAGATAATTACAATGACATTAATTAAGATACCAGTGGTAAATAATAATTTGCTATGCGGGGCTTGCTTTTTTTGGAGGGGGGAGAAGTCATCATACTTTTCCACCAGTGCAGGAACTGATAGTTTTTAGAGGTAATCCAACCCCTCCATATTCCAAATGAGGAAACTGAGACAAAGAAAAGTTAGGTGACCTTCTTAAATTTATCGAGGTAAGAAGGAATAGAGTTGGTATTTGTACTTGAACCTCCACCTCTGACTCTTTTGCCACCTAAAGAATAGCTCAAAAATATTTTTGTTTCTGGCTAAGATTTAATATTTGCTATGTGTGTTAATTGTATACTATTGGCGATAGACAAAGGAGAGTATGTTTTTTACATGGCTGCCTCATAGGACATTGTCCATTTGGTGCTTAGCGGAGTGATGCCACATACCTCAATGTAGTGCTCATGTATCTGACTCCGAATTCTATGGACAGGAAATGTTGGACTTTTGGGCTTCTCCAAGGGAAGCCCTGTAGCTGGCCCCAGGCGTGTCTAAGTTGAAATTCCTCAAGCAACCATTGCTTTTCTGAAAATATGTGTAATAAGTATTTGTTTTAGCCTCATGATTCAGTCAGTTGGCAAATGATAGTAATAATGTACTTACTCACTGATACAAATTACTCAGGGGAAATTTGTTCCTAAACTGTGGGTTATGATAAATACACTATAAATTACAGTTGTAATTCTACATGTAATATTTTCCTCTTTAATATTTACATTAGACATAATGAATGAAAACCCATCCTTTAGATGTCTCTAGAATGAATGCAAATCTGGTTCCTATTACTTTATGTAAAATATTGATTGCCTTTAAATATGATCCTGTTAAGTTCTGGGCAGATTCAGGAAACTGAGGAGAAAAAAATACCCATCATTATTCTTGGTCATCTTAAGGCATAAAAATGTGGTTTCTTTGTGGGTGTGTGTAGGTACATGTATAACACGGCAGGAGAAATAGGACAAAAGCACCATTGTAGCCTAATTCATGATTATTAAATTAATAACCCAGAAAAGTCCTATGATTGTTAAAAGAGGGCATGATAGGCAAAAAATTTTAATTTCAAACTCTTAAGAAATAATAGAGATTATGGAAGAGAAAATTTAAACTCCTTGATGGAAATGATTAAGGGAGATATAAATTCCCACTATGTTAGCAGTCAGATGATACTCCAGTCCTAGACCTGGAGTCAGGAAGACTTGAGTTCAAATCCAGCCTCAGACACCCACTAGCTTTGTAGTCCTGGGCAGTTCACTGCTTTTTTCACGTGTGTGTGAGTGCAACTGTGCATATAGACACCATAGTTGAATACAAGGTAGTTGGAAAGCAGGCACTAACTTTTGGATTGATCAAGAAAGGCTGCATGTAGAAGGTGGAGCCCAAGCTATATCTTAAAGGAAGAGGGTGTCAGCTAGGTGTAGAAGTGGATAAAAGTGCCGGGCCTGGAGTCAGGAAGACTCATCTTCCTGATTTCAAATCTGGCCTCAGACACTTCCTATCTGTGTGACTCAGGGCAAGTCACTTCACCCTGTTTGCCTCAGTTTCCTCATCTGTAAAATGAACTGGAGAGGAAAAAGGCAAACCATTCCACTATCTTTGCCAGGAAAACCCCAGATAGGGTCATGAAGAGTCGGACTCAACTGAACAAACGAGAGACAATACATTTTAGTCAGTGTAAAGACACAAAGTTGGCAGGTGGTCTGTCATGAATGTAGAACAGAAAGAAAGCCAAGCTGGTTGGATCAAAGAGTGTCACAGGGGAAGCTGAGTCCTTCCTCAAGACCTCCTCCCCCCACAACCACTGTCCTTGCCAAAGGTGGTGGATTTTTTTTAACCTTATGACTTCTTAAAAAAAAAGGAATAATGCATATATTGCTTTTATTAGCCACAAAAATTCAAGTTTACTTGTTCCTTGAACCTGTTTAATCATTGAGGATACTATTAATTCTGTTGAGCTCATTCCATTGCTCAGGGCAGGTTTGTAAGTACAAGTAACCAGCTGGAGTTTGTGACCATCCTGGCTAGGGACTGGCCACTACCTTTGCCACCTCTCCTTCTTCTTGAGAGTGCTCTTTTTGTTCCACATGGTTGATATGATTTCTCATGGTGATGATGATGGCCCATTGTACTTTAAGTACATTATCTCATCTGATCCCCACAGCAACCATGCCGAGGTAGATGTTGTTTTAACAGTTGAGGAGACCGAGGCAGAAAAAGATGTTAATTGACTTGCCCACGGTGGCAAGTGGTCACACAACAACCACTTTCTGACACCAGGCCCAGTACTCTATCTACTGCACAGGTCTGTCTCCATTTTGTAGCTGCAGAAACTCATGCTCAGGTTGAGTGCTTTGTTCAGGGCCACGCAGCTGGTACTAAGTAGCTGAGGTGGGATTCAAATCCAGCGGCCCCCAGGAGTCAGGGGCCACTGGAATGCCTGACAGTGGTGAGCTGGCCCAGGTTGGAAACAGAAGTAGGTCAGCACTTCTGTGCTGATCAGCCATGGGATTGGGCCAAGTGGCTGCAGCACCTCTAGCCTCCTAAAAAAGTAAATGAAGTGAAGTGGTTGGACTAGGGAGCCTTGGTCTATTCCAGCTTTCAGTCTATGATCCTGTCTCTTCCTTGAAAAAGGAACAGCTTTAAATGCACTAGGAGAACTCCCTTTATTTCATTTATTATTATTTTTTGATGGCAGTTTGGGTTAAGTGACATGCCCAGGGTCACACAGCTAGTAAGTATTCAAGGCTGGATTTAAACTTGGATCTTCTTGACTCCAGGCCCTGGTACTCTATCCACTGTGCCACCTGGCTTCCCCATGTTAATAATAGCTTGCATTAGAAGTTACAAAAATAAAGATGTGATTCCCCCTCGGCCCCCATCTAAATGCGTGATCTCCCTGAAAACTGCATCCAGATTTAAGAATCCCTGTCGTAGATTCTCTTCTCTAAGTACTTTTGTGCATGTCCCTTCCACTCCCCTCCCTATCAGACTATAAGCTGCCTGAGGTGAGAAATCAGGTATTCTATTCAAGTCAACAAATTCTAATTAAGCTCCCATTGTGTGAAGGCTTGCTGAATCCTTTAAGGACACTACCATTAATATCCACCTGATTTACCCAACTCTCACCTGTGGCTCCAAGAAACTAGTGTACAGAGTGGCCACACCCAGGTAAACTGTCTTGGCAGATGGGCTAAACCAGGCGGAGGGTAACTGGCAGGTCTCAAGCGCATCAGTGAAGTTAGGGGTGTGTGTGGCAAGCATGTAAAGACTTCCCCTGGTGGAATGGGTAGATGAAAACCATTTGTTCCCACGGCCATGAAGGTGGCTGAAGCAGGAGCTGGGGAGTGCTTTGAATCTGGTTAGACATCAACCATGTCAAACTCATCCGCTGCATTCTGGGCCATCTCCAGTCATCTTGACTTTGGTCCTGCCGATGGACTTTGATGACTTTGGAAGAGAGAGCGAGGCTGATAACTGTGCACAAAGCTGCCTCACTTAAATCCAATGGACAAGCAGGTCAAGACGTTGCCTAGGATGTCAATGGTCACCTTTGAAAGGAAGGACAAGCAACAACATTAGCAGGAACGGGGTATACAAAGGTGACAGTCCCTGCCTCAGAGGGCTCATATAGGATATTGGGCCTTGGAGTCGGAAGCTGATCTAATCTGGCCTTGCATTTTATAGATGAGGAAATGGAGATCAGGGAACAGAAGCCATGTGCCCAAGGTCACATGCACACACATCCTAAGTAGCAGAGTCATGAAAACTGAGGCCTTGTGATGCCAGCCCCTTTTCTATTGTGCTGCACTGTCCCCCAATCTCATTGGAGAAAATATGGCATGTCGTATTCATCTCCATACACCTCGCAGTGCCTAGAAGGAGCTTCACAATGCCAAGTGTGTGGTACATGTTGGACAAATGAGTGGTGGGAAGGCATCTGTCTTAACTAGGGGGATTTACGTTTAAGATACAAATATATTATATGACCTGGTCCAAAAAATGGACTGATATTTGCAAATAAGACCAGTGCCCTTCTCTTCCACTCCCTTCCCACCCCAGCCCAGCTGGCCTTAAACCGGTATTGAGGCTTAACTTTTCATAAAATTAGCTAGGTATCATTTATCTGAGGCACTTTTCTCTTTTATTGCTCTCCTTCTGTGGCCAGTGCCCTCACCCCTCCTCCCCTAGCTTCTGTACATCTTCTACTGCTGCTGTCATTATGCTGAGGGTCCCAAGCAGGGACCTGGGCCTTCCCTACCTGGTCAAGATCTCGTGCCGTCTCCTGGCTGCCGTGTTCTTACCCTGAGCCTCCTTGAGATTGACCTCTTCTTTGCCTTATCTCCTCGGGGCCAGACTTTCTGTGCTTCCCTAGGGGCTCGTCTTCTAATCTGATAGACTGCTTTTTTTGCTAAGGGAAGGGAAAACATTTTGAGGAGGACTAATTGGCCCATCTTTCTACCAAACCATTGTTTTATAACCTAAAGGTTAGAACTTGATGAAAAATTCAAGACGGGAAATATGAATGACAGCACCGTGGCAGGTCACTAGGGGAATCAACTTCTAGGAGATTTATAGTTTCATGGCACCCCATGAGGCACTTACTGATAGCTTATAACATTTGCAGAGTTTAGCGGTTACAAAGTACTTTGTCTCATCAGGTCCTTGCTGCAACTCGAGGATGACGTAAATAGCATTCCCATTTCACAGACAAGGAAAATGAGGCCTAGAGTGCGTAGAGGAAAGTAGGTAGTAGTAGAGAGCTCTGCCTACTGTTGGGGCTTGTTTTGGGGAGAGTGTTAGTGAGATGGCTCAGCAAACTTAGAAAACCATTCCCCTACCCCCAAAGGCATTATAGTAAAGAATACTGGCTTTAGAATCAGAAAACCTAGGGTCGAAGCCCAACTTTGCATTTACTGTCTGTTTACCTCTCTGGCCTTCACTTTCCTCATCACTGAAGTATGAGTGGTAGTTAGACGCTACCCTGCGGGCCCCTCTAGCTCTAAATCTGTGATCCTATTAAAATCATTTGATCTTTTCAAGACAAAATTGAAGAATATGAAAATAGTAGCACTTGTCTCACAAGGAAAAGGAATTTAGGCAAGTTTCTCTCTCTCCTGATTTATTTATATAAAGAAAATCACATACCTATCTCCCCTACTTCTCTCTACCTTCTTCCCCTATGCAGTTATATAGAGACTGTCTTCTCCTGCTAATGACCGATTGACTTCTCTTACCTATAGGTGTGTGAATATCCAGATGGAACCAAATCTTTGAAACTGGGAGATTTTGGGCTGGCCACTGTGGTTGAAGGGCCGTTATATACTGTCTGTGGCACACCTACTTATGTGGCTCCAGAAATAATTGCTGAGACTGGGTAAGACTCCTCTGGGTTTGGGTCATCGTTTTAGTGTTGAGTGAAATGATGGTAACTCTTGCACGCTGCTTCACTGCTCGTGTCGTCTTGGCATGTCCCCACTTCTGGCATGGAAGCCTCTCCATTGTGCCAGGGAGTTTATGGAAGAACGCCGTTTCCCCATGGGGACCCTCTTCCTTGGATCCTGGAGTTCTGATGGTGGTTGTGTGGTATTAAGCAATGTCTTCCCTTAAAATGAGGGCCTTATAAAGTATATGTTAAGATAAGCATCTGGGTTTAGGTTTTTAAAGGACCAGATTATCCATAAAATATAAATAAGAATCCAAATAACTTTACCTCTGTGTATGTAACCATACACACACCAGGGCAGAAATGAGAACTATGTGTGTGTGTGTGTGTGTGTGTGTGTATGATGGGTACAGTGATATAAATAAAAAGATGAATAAAAGGCAGTTGCAATAAAGCTCACTGTAGTGAACAATCTTGTGTTGAGAGAGAAAAGGATTTAGTTAGCACAAGTCCTTCGGGGCAGGGGGTGAGGGTGTGGGGGCGGGGAGGGAGAGAAAGACAGATTCTAGGTGCCAAACGTAGCTTACACAATCAGACTTGGCTGCCTTGTCATTTAATTCTGTTTAACTTTGGTGTTTTTTTTTTCTTGATTGAAAGAAGTGTTCAGTGTGGGGGAGGTGTAACTATATTAGGATGTGATTGTGATATTTTTAAAAAGGAAGGGTACCAGTAACAGCAACAGCAAAAAATTTTAATTTCTTTGGGGAAAAGGCCCCACCATAAGAGGTTCAAGTTTCTACCAACTGGAAAAGTTTTGAGCGTTGGCCCATCGATGGCCTTGTCTGTCATCGGAGGAACAGTCTGGCTAAGTTTGGAGAACCTCAGCCGCAGAGGCTTGACTTCCCAGTGCTTCATGCTTTGTTTTTGTTTTTGCCTAAGGAGCTCCAGAATGATGGTCGACTAAGGCAGAAAAGCTTTGAGGTCTTTATTGCAGGGGAAGTAGCTACAGCATTGAAATTACAGACTTTTGACACTTTGAGGTTACACGTGTGTCTATACATGTAAATGTGTGTATATGTATATGTATAAAATTGTATATATGGGAGGAGAGAGATACGTGAACTTCCATGCTGGGGGGGCAGGGTGGGGGTGGGGGTTGGTGAATAGTGACCCTGGGCAGGGGGAAAAACATTAAATGACACAAAACAGGAACATTCTCCCATCACATCTTGTCCTTTCCTTGTGTACAGCTGAAAGGAAGAGAAAGCAATTCTTTCCAAATCAGGGAGCTGAAAGCTTGTGGCCTCAGCTCATCCATATGACTTCTCAGTCAGGTGTAGTGGGAGGTGTAGGATGTCCTCTGTCATTCTTCCTCACTCTAGGAGGCTCCCCCAGCTCTCATACATACACATCACAGGTGAATGAAGGCAGTGCTTCCTTCTGCTTTGGGATAGTTCAGTTTAACAAGCATTTATTAATCACCGATGAGACATGGTTCTAGCCTTTGGGAAGCCAAAGATAAAAGGGGAGAGAGTTTCTGCCTTCAAAGAGCTCAGTTCTATTCAAAGTAGGAGCTCTATGTTGCAAAGGATTCCTTCTAAAGGGCCAAAGACATTCCTGCTATGTTTTGGTCTCTGCAAAAGGTGTGTGTGTGTGTGTGTGTGTGTGTGTGTACATACGTGTGTATGTGTATGTGTTTATTATGGGAGTGGGGGAGATGGAGGGTCATAACCTTGGTTATCATGGACCTTTCACATTATAACTGGGAAGCTTGAGTTTGCAGCCTTTGGATTCCAAATAGTGCAGAATGAGGTTCGAACTTGGAAAGAAAGTGGTGTTCTCTTTTAAGGAGCCAGGGTGGGGCATACCTCTCATGAAATGATTGATATGCATTGGAGGGTCTCTTGAATACCAAAGCCAGTGCTATATGTGGTAAGTTCTTGAGTCTGGCTTAAGTAACACTTTTTTTCCTGCTCTCCCTCACTTGTTTTTTTCTAGCTATGGCCTGAAGGTGGACATCTGGGCAGCAGGTGTGATCACATACATCCTCCTCTGTGGATTCCCACCGTTCCGCAGGTCAGTCTCTGGGCCCTGTGATCTGGAGCCAAGGCTGGGGGCCAAGGCTGCCTGTCGAGGGAGACAGACAAACATTAAGTGGCCAAGTTTTCCCTTTCCCTTTCCCTGCAAATTCTGAAGCGGATAGCCGTCTTCTTTTCAATACAATGTTTTAAAATCTTCCTTCAGTCTTGTCAAAATAAACCTTTTTTTTCCCCCTAGTTTTTCGATTTTTTGTTGTTAGGTCGTTTTTCAGGCATATCTGGCTCTCATGACCCCGTTTGGGGTTTCCTTGGCAAGGACACTGGCGTGGCTTGCCTTTTCCTTCTCCAGCTTATTTTACAGATGAGGAAACAAACAGGGCTGAGCGACTTGCCCGGCATCACACCGCTAATAAGTGTCTGAGGTTTGATTTGAACTTTGTAAGATAGTCTTCCTGACTTCAGGCTCTATCCAGTGTGCCACCTGGCTGTTTTTCTTAAAACTCTAAAAGGTGGAACACCCGTCCCTATAAGCTCTGTCAGTTCTTTATGTGTACATGTGGCTTGTCTATCATCATCATCGTCGTCATCATCATCATCAGCCTTTATTAAGCACCTGTGTTCCAGCCACTGTGCTAAGCACCAGGGATACCAAAAGGCAAAAACACATTCCCTGTCCTTGCAGAGCACATCCATATATAAGTATGCACACATACGAATGTAAATGTAAGTACAATGCAACAGGAGGATCCCAATGGGACAGTTTTCCCGTGTGGCTGCAGAGCTATAGATTCTTCTACATGATTCTTTTAGATCTAGAAGAGGCCTAGAGAAGTCGCCTGTCCAAGGCCACACAAGTAGTAAGGGGCAGAGCTAGGATTTAAACCCAGATCGTCGTAGACCAGAGCCCGGACTCTGCCTTGTGCGAAGCTCTTTCTTCCTAGCCCTGGCAGGTTACTGGGTTTGTGGAATAAAGAAGGCGTACAGAGTATGTGAGGCGCATGTGGGTCAGAGACTCTGGGCGCTCTGGGGGTCACATGGGGAGGGACCCCATCTCACAGACAAGGGAAAGTCAGGTTAGGAGGCTTGGCAAGACTTAACCCTGACTCAGACACTCAGCCCAACTCACCTGGTTCGCACTCTACAAGGCAATCTCTGTGTGTGTAAATGGGCGCAGAAGGGAAGGAAAAGGGGAAGGTCATAAGCATTTATATAGCACCTACTGGGTACAAGGCAGTTTTTATGTGTCTGTAGTATAGTGGCTATTTCCTTTTCTTTCTTTAAAAGCAAAAAAGAAAGCTCACTGTTTAAGCTGTGAGCTTTCAGTTACCACAGAGATGCCCTTCTAGGTTAATCTGATTTGTAATATTTGTACAGGCTCATTAGAAATCAGAGGCAGAGGTTGTTTTGGATTGGTCATTGTATTCATCATTTATGACCTGTGTGACCCTGGGCCAACAACTTCCTTTCTCTGGGCTTCATTTTCCCCATCTATAAAAGCAGGGGGTCGAACCAGGTGACCTCTGAGGTCACTCCTGGTTCTAAATTAAGATCAGAGGATGCATTTACAAATAAATGTGTCCACAACTCCCTCTAGTGTTTCCAAGTGCCAAGTGCAGCTCCTGGCAGTTTTTTAAAAGCCAAAACAATTTATTTATTTATTTGTTTGGCTTGAACTGCTTTGCAATTTTCAGTTCCCCTTCAGTCTTCAGAAAATGGATGTCTGTTCTTCCAGTCAGATAAACTACATAGGGCTGCATTGACCTAGGGGGTCTTAAGATCAGCTCGGGCAGGTTCTACTGTCCTACTCAGTCAATCTGATTGCTGTTACCGCACATCTCGGATGCCGTGCTCAAACAGACACACATTTCCTTTTCGAAGACACATTTACCTCTTGACACGATGTCTGTGAATAAGTCAGCAAAAAATCTGAGTTAGTCATTTTAATCCTGGCATTCTTAGAGACACCCAGTTCCTCCTTTGCCATCAGACTGTAGCAAAAGGGACCTGAAGTGATCCTTAATGCAGGGGTGTCTGTGTTCTTAGATCACAGGGCAATTCTGGACAGATTATATAGGCCTCTGGTTCTAAAAGATGAAGATGTTGTTGTTTCAAATAATAGAAAAATAATTTACAGCAATATTTTGTATTTACAGAGCACTTTTAGGTCTACAAAGCACTTTGTTCACAACAATCTTGTGAAGTCCATAGTCTCAGTAACACCGCCGGTTTGGAGCTGTTAGAATCAACACTCAGGGAGGTTAACAGCCTTGTACAGGCTCACCCAGCCTGAGGTGTTAGAGGTAGGACCTGACCCCCTGGCGTTCTGAGTTCAAGACCGGTTTCCTCTCTGCAAACGTAAAATAGATTGTCTTGTTCAGAGTAAGAATGTCACAGCTCCTTTGCTGTTCACGTTGACAGTTTTGATTCAGGATCTTTTAACGTGCCTCATATTAACCCAGAATTGTAGTTTCTGCTTTCATAATCTAACCTCTTTCTTTCTTCCCTCTATAATCCTGGGAGCTTTCTTGATTTTATGTTAACATTCTTCAGTCAAGGTCTTTTTCAATGGTTTTGTTTCCCATGAGCACCCTATCCTTTTAGGTTCATTCCTAGTGAATCAGAAACAACCGGAAGTACAACTACAGCCTAAGCTGCTCTTTCTTGGGAACTTAGGATTTTTCCCTTTCAGATCAGATTGTAGGTTCTTGTTTCGTGAATCAGAAAGGGATCATCCCACCCAGCCTTTCCTCATTTCGCTTGTCTGGTTTCTGTTCCAAAATCCCATAAATGCAATGTGCTTTCATGAAACAATTTTGATAATTTACCATTTTGTTTAAAAAAATTGCCTAATTTTTTAGAGTGTGTTTTAATAGCATTTTGGACCTCTTTAGCTAAAATGAAAGACAGTCCCTGTACTCAAAGGGCTTACATTTTAATGGGAGAAGACAGCCCACAAGTGGGAGCTGAAGGGAGAGGCAGAGGAAGAAGGTACCTGAATACATAGTGTTGAAGCCCCTAAAGTAAAAAGCACAACAGAGAAGGGAATGGATGTTGGCTGGCCTGCATTCTTCCCCAAAATGGAAAGAGAGGGAGGAACTTGGCAGTGGCAGAAGGTGGCTGTTCCAGGGTGAGATTGCAGCTGAGGCATAGGTTGAAATCTGGAAAGTCAGGTGCACAGCAGACCTGAGGAACCTTCTTGCCCTATCTAGTTCTTTCTGGCTCCCAAACTCTTCTTTTTCAATTTGATATTCTGTATCAGATGACAGGCAGCATGGCATAGAGGACCAGAAAACCTGGGTTGCTGTTTGCTACCCATGTGACCTTGGGAATGCCATTTTATTTTGCTGAGCATC
Organism: Trichosurus vulpecula; assembly: GCF_011100635.1. NCBI lineage: Eukaryota > Metazoa > Chordata > Mammalia > Diprotodontia > Phalangeridae > Trichosurus > Trichosurus vulpecula. The sequence continues at coordinate 103,818,010 of NC_050578.1, read as the reverse complement.
AGTTTTTTCATCTCTATGTTAAGAGAATTTCACTAAAGAACTTTAAGGTCCCTTCCAGCTTTGGAACACACACTTACATACATACATACATGCATATAAATATATATATGTATATATACATTTTACCTATATGCTTTGTGTATATACCTACAGGTGTGTATGAGTGTATATGTGTGTATGTAGTTTTTTATTTTTTTTTTTACCTGTATGCTTTGCTTACAGCCTGATGTAGTTGCAGTTGAATTTAATGACAAATGATCCACCATCTCGTATAGCCAATGGTAGAGATGTTACTATATCGCCACAGAGCTCTGGTCTTTAGCTTTCAGATACTATGTTATCTCTACTTAGCCCTGAACAAACAGAGACTCCCTGACAGTGTCCGCTTGGTTGAAGGAGAGGTGGTATGACCATCCTCTTATAGGAACTTTGGCCTGCTTTGAGCAATTCAGTGGGTTTTTGAGAAAGTCTTAAGAGGAATAGTTAAATGGTTCTAAGGTCTTTCCATTCCTACAGTTGGATCTTGGTTCGAGCCAATCCCTCCACCCCCAGCCCCTTCAGTAGGGGCATTGCGTTGGAGATAAAATACCATACAATGGAGGTATTGATAGAGCAGCTATTGACAGTTGCTTACCAAAGGGCACGTTAGGAGTATTCTGTCTTTCCTTTTTTCCCTGCAATATTTTAGAAATTTCCCCTTAAGTGGAATCAAATTGAAAAATGCTTGTGAAACATCCGCTGTTGAACCAGTCATATTGGAGCCCACTGTAGTCAAGGATTGGGGAGGCAGGGAGAGGACTCTTAGGCACAGCTGGGTGAGGGGAAGATGCCCAAGTCTTTAAGAGTGATCAGCTTGCACTCTTACATTTGAAACAAATGACTGCCATGGCTGGTGTGCCTGGTTCACTCTTCCCACGTGGCTTGTTTGTACTAACAATTATTTAGGCACCTTAGGTTTTTCTCCTCCTTCCTCCCTCCTCCTCCTCCTTGTCCATCTTTCTTAAGAGTTAGAAACCTGCCTCATACTCACCATTTGGGCAAGTCACCTCTCTGCCTTAGTTTCTTCATCTGTAAAATAGCACCCACCTCCTTCAGGTTCCTGTGAGGGCCGAATGTGATGTATAAAGCAGTGCGTCAACTTTAAAGCTCTAGAGAAGTGCCAGTGCTTATGACTACTGTCATTTTTCAGTCAAATGGTAGGTTGGAGTTAAGGGAGGTTGATGTTCTTTGCTAAAGTTGAGGTTTGGATTCTTTCTTGGATGTCATTTCTCTTTGTTGGTACTACGGACTTGGAGGCCATTGGTTAATCCTATAAGGAAATGAGAGGCCATGTGGTGACATAGGTAGAGTGCTGGATGATGCTAGTCAGAGAAACCTAAGTTCAAAGCCTGGCCCCCTCCAATCCCTAGTAGCTATGGGAGTTTAGGGGCAACTCTTTGAGACTTCTCTACTAAGTTAGACTCAGAGCTTGTGAATGGAGCTGTATACATACACAAACACACACACACACACATATACACATACATGTATATAAATATATATATGTATATATACATTTTACCTGTATGCTTTGTATATACACCTGTAGGTGTGTATGAGTGTATATCTGTGTGTGTATTTTTTTATTTTTTTTACCTGTATGCTTTGCTTACAGCCTGATGTAACCTTTATTCAAGAAATAAATCTTTCTTTACTTAAAAAAAACCCCCACAGAATTATAGACACTTTTGTAATCTGTTTCAGCTGCAGGAATTCCTATGTCACGTACCCTTGAGGAACACAGTTGGTCTAATCTGGAATACTTTTCTCCCTTTCTTACCCTCTCTTGCCCACCAGTCTTCTAACTGTTCGATTTTATTCTTTGTAAAACTGTCTTAGTGAGAATAACCTTCAAGAAGACCTCTTTGATCAGATCCTTGCTGGAAAGTTGGAGTTTCCTGCCCCCTACTGGGATAATATCACTGACTCAGCAAAGGTAAGCCTGTCTTCCAACGCTTCCTTTTACTGATACTTGGTGAGACTGGGAAAGGGGACACCTGGTATCCAGCCATCTGACTAAGTGCTGTCCGGTTAACCAGGTCAACCTCAGCCTCTGAGCAGCCTACCTAGAATGTAAACCCTGACTCTGGAGTCATGTACTGGAAGGTAGATGTTTGCAAAGGATGGATGGAGGTACCTGCTTGTCTCCTCTCTGGGCTCTAAGCCATACTTGGCCTCAGATGGATTACACCAGTGTGTTCACTGTTCTTTAGATTCCCTTGGTTACAGTATCCTTGTTGAAGTCCTTAGACCCACCTCTGAGAACTGGCCTGACCATCTGAAAGACGCCCCTCCCACATCACCGTGTTCTCAGGGAAATACTAGGAAAGGGTCAGTGATAATGGCCTTCAAACTGGTGAAGCACAGCAGCCACCTGTCATCAGACCATCTCTCCTTTTTCTTTTTCTTTTCTTTTCTTTTTTTGGAGTGGAGAAGGCAAGGTAGTTGGGGTGAAGTGACTTGCCCAAGGTCAAACAGCTAGTAAGTATGTCAAGTGTCTGAGTCTGGATTTGAACTCAGGTCCTCCTGACTCCAGGGCCGGTGCTCTACTCACTGCACCACTCAGCCGCCCCAGACCATCTCTCCTTCTTGCCTGTCCTCCCCTTGCCCTTTGCTCTTCTTTATATCTTTACAGGAATTAATCAGCCAGATGCTGCAAGTCAACGTGGAAGCTCGATGTACAGCAGGACAGATCCTGAGTCATCCCTGGGTGTCAGTAAGTCCCTTCTTCTTTTTCTTCTTGTAAATAGCTGCCTACCTTCCTATCACCATGTTGCCTCTGTCCTTACCACAGTTCATGTATGAGTAAAGTTGGGTATTTTCACTTTGGTAGTCAAGAAGGCGTCCGCACTTGGACCCTCTGTGTTCCCCTGACATTCAGCATGCCATCCCACGAGCATAAAGAGGTAGAAAACCAGGCTCTGTGAGCCATGGGAGCTTAGGCAAAGTCACTTCCTCTCTATGGGTTTCCGAGCAATAGCAGATATTTACACCATCTCCTTCAGAAGGTTCAATGGTTGTGAGGACCAGATAAGATAATGTACGTAAAGCAGTCTGTAAACCTTCAGGCTGTTTAGAAATGTGACCCTGCTATAGAGCGAGCAAAGGAAAACCTCTGCTTAAGGGAGGCCTTCAGTTAGGGCTCCTTAACCTTTTGGTGTATTACCTGTGAGAGAATGCTTTGGACCCTTTGGGCATTCTGCTGAGGCTCTGGTCTCGTTCTTCAAAACAAATTTTAAATGATTGAAAGAAATGCTAAATTCCATTTAGAGGCTATTGAAAATGAAGATTTTTTTCCCCTCATCCAAATTCATAGATCCCCTGAAGCCCATCCATGGACTATGACCCTCACCCTTGTTGGAGGTTCAGGGGTTCTTTCTTCACATGGATGATCTCATGGTCTGACCAAGGATGTTCTAAAAACCATTTCAATTAGTGCCTGGATGATATGGACAACACTTCTTGAATCTGGAAGGCTTTGCAGGGAATCTCAATCAAATGATGGGCCGTGTGATAACTTGTATTTCCCTCCTGTTTGGAGTAGGGTGAGCTGAAGCGGTCATGCTAGCTTAGCCCAGGGCACTGCTCTGTTATGCCAACACATTTGCATTCAGTACCTCCTGGCTTGTGGATGGTATTAAGTCATTCTGGGCATTTAGCAATTCTGAGGCTCCTCAGCTGATTAGCAGTGGCAAATAAATAATTAAATTGTCAATTAAAATGATAAGACAGTTAATCAGTTTCAGTTCTGTGTGCTTATAAGCGGGGTGGTGGAGTATAATATATTTAGTTGGCATATAAGTACAGGAAGCGGGGCAGGGGCCCCTCTTGTTCTCGGTACCTTGGACCTATGTTCAGGATGGACGAGGAAGGTGCACTCAAATGACTCTCAGCATTGGAAGGCACCTTGGGTGCCATCTACCCTACCCTTGTGTCCAGGAGCTCTCATGTTAGTATTTGTGACTGATGGTTACCCTGTCTCTGCTTATACGTTGTCCAGTGATAGGTGGAGCTTACTGACTCTCGTTGGACAGTCCAGTTTTTGAACTAAAATCGGCTTCTCTGTAGTAGGAAGAATGTTGGCTTGGGAGTCAGAGGAGCTGGCTTCAGATCTATGTTGCCATGGGCTGATCACTTTCCATTTCTGGACCCCAGTTTCTTCAGCTGGAAAATGAGGGGGTTGGACCTATTGACCTTTGGCAGCCCCTTCCAGCTCCAGAGCCCAGGATGAACCTGTGGTTTTGGCCAAAGGGGACTGCTGTGGTCTGGCAGAACTGCTTTCCCAGACTTGGGGCAGGGCCAGACTCTATTTAACTGGTGGTGTTTTAGATTTCCCAGTTAGGGACAAAGACAAGTTTGTCATCTGCCTTCCTCCTGGCCTTGGGAGCTAGAGAAGTCACATGTGCCTCTGTTTCCATAGGATGATGCCTCCCAGGAGAATAATATGCAAGCTGAGGTCACAGGTAAACTGAAACAGCATTTTAACAATGCCCTGCCCAAACAGAACAGCACGAACACCGGGGTCTCCGTCATCATGGTGAGTGGGCCCAGCCGCGCCGATCTTCCACAGGCACACCACGAGCTCATCTTTTGAAGTAAATAGGAAAGCCCCGCCCCCCCAATCCAGGTAGTGAGGGTAGCGTGTTTCCATGCCCCCGAACTGAGGCTAGCTATAACGCCCCTTGTCTTTGTTGTTGCAAGCATCACGAAGTCTGCATGTCATGTGGTTGGTCCCAATACCTAAGACTAGAGGAGCCAAACATAGTGAATTGTGTGAGTCCTTGGGAAAACTCATGTACTTTGGCATACACTGACAAATAGTAGCCAGTGACTCTTCCCTTCTGATAACAACGACCATCCTAGCCTTATGCAAGGCTGTCTGGTATCCCTGGGTCTGCTCTCTTTTTCCGAGATGCATCAGCTCCAGGAAGAGATTCTCTACCAGAGATTCTGAGCCTCGTTGATCCGGAAGATAACTTGCTGGTGCATCCATAATAATTTGGAGCTTGGAATGAAGAACAGCTTAAGTGATTTCTTGGCTCATGAAGATGTAAAGTAGTACCAAAATAGGGAAGTCAGGAAGGAGAATTTTCAATGTGGTTTTTTTTTTCCCCATGACAACCAAGAATCCGGTTACAATGATACCACTCTTATTAGCACTGAGTGTCCTATAACTGGGGTTCTAGAATGGAGGTGATTTTAGGCCCAGAATCACCCATGACTGCCTGAGTTTATAGTCGCTTGGGCATCCTCCTAGCTGGGGTATTCTCCAGTGACCCTGCTCATTAGCTCCTTTCCTTTCTGGGCCCCTCCTCTGAGGGTAGTTTCCAGGAAGTTTCCCTGGCCTCTACAGCCTTCTCCAACTGGTTTCTCCTTCCTTCTCAAAGCTCTCATACTCTTAAAAGCCCCTTACCATTCACTTTCCCCTCCTCCCTCCTTGGAGGGAAGAGAGGCAAGATTGGTATTGACATCCTCATCACATTCAAAACGATTGGTTTAATAGCACATTGTAGACTACATTGGAACTCCATGTCGAGGAGACTGGCTCATTTGTCTGCCTGTCTAGAGGCCTCCCTGCCCCACCCTCGGACCCTAAGGGCCACTGAGCTGTTTATGTGAGCCCAGCGGTGTTCTTGCTTCACTCTCTCTGGTCTCGTGCCACATGCAGGTTTGTGGAAAGGTTACTTCTTCCCTGTCTCCCTCTCAGCCTCATCAGTCCTTTGAAGCTGGCCCCTTGGGTTACTTTGTTTGCTTGGCAGCCCTCCGAAGGCTCTCCCAGCTCAGAGCTAAATCACGGCAGTAGAAGCTGGGGGCTGTTTTCCTTCTAGAAAGTGACAGAGCCCTCTGACGTGCCCCAGGTCTATTTGGGGATGCCGGGCCAAAATGAAGGGAGGGCTTATCCAGTCTTGGCTTTTGTGATCCTTTAGCTGCCTTCGGCTAAAAAGCCTGAGAAAATAAGCGACTAGAAGGCTGTCCTAACAGCAGTTTGACAGCTTTGAAGAGAACCATCTTGGCTTAGCCAACAGCAGGAGCCCATTACCCAGTGATTCTGTTGCATTCCACTTAGAGTGTCAAGCCTTGTTGTATAATGTCAGGAGAAGGCAAAGCACTTCCATGTTTGCCCAAGCCAGGCAGATGTGGGAGGAACTTGGAGAAGCTGGCTTTGAAGATAGTAATGGTGAGCCAGTATTCTGGAAATGGAATGCAAAGCCCCACGGTAGGAGACAGTACGTACGGGCAGGACCTTTAATCAGTGGTCTTGCTAAAAGAACTAGGGGCTCAGAGCATTCCTGAGAGGCAGGCCCTTTATCAAGCTGTGGTTTACACCCTGGAAAATCCAGGGTCATTGCGTAAGCCACTCCCCATCTCAGCAGCAGACACAGGCAGAGATTCTGGAGGCCTGACTGCTGGTTCCTTTACAAAAAACAGGGTTTCTTGACCTTCTTTCTGAATCAGTCTGCCTGGACCCTTTCAGATTACAGTATTCTGATCTCATGTTGATTGGAAACAGTGCTCCTACTCTCACCAACCAGCACAGTGCTTTGTGGCTAACTTTCAAACCAGGGGTTACACACATGCGCGCGCACACACACACACACACACACACACACACACACACACACACGCAATGTACAATCATTTAGGAGTGCTTGGGAACTCCCAGGTGTTCTGGAAAAAGCTCTGTGTGTCCGTGTGACTTGTGAGTCCTCATTTCCAGCTCATTGGCAGAAGCCTGTCTAACTTTGTGTTCTCTACACAACTCAGCACATTACTGGCATTATTAAGTCAATGCCAAATGGGACCAGCAGGAGAGGACAGTGTGGTTTAGCCCCTGACAAGAGACTGTCAATGCTGAATGACGATGGTCCCATTTAGACTAGCAAGAGGAAGGCAGAGGAATTTGGACCCTTATGATTCTCATTCATCCTTCAAGCTCAGTAATGGAGTTTGGCTTCTCTTTCCTCCTCTCCCCCTAACCCTCCCCTCTCCCCAAACCCTGCCTCCCCCCCCGCCGGGAGTATTCCATCGGGGGTGGGGGGGGGTGATTACTCTCCTCTGGCCCAACACAGTGGCTGGGCACAGTTGTGTGGTGGAAGTATATACTGTTGCTGTGTCCTTCCTGCTGTTCTCATCACCAATTAATAGAGACTGTCTGTGTTACTCTTTTCTTGGGATAAATTTTAAAATTCCAGTGCAAATATTGCACTCAATGCTTGAAAGTTTCCAAAACTCTCTCCCCACAATGATCCTGTGGGAGACCTTCTCTCTAGTTTTAAATTAGAAAATCCCTCGAAGGGGGAAGAAACCAGGGTTTCCCTCCAGCTGTACATCTCAGAACAGTGAACGAGTCTGGTGCTCACCCTTTTGGGGCACCAGGACACAGGACTAGTTCCTAAATGTACCAGGGGAGACAGATGGAAGCGCCATCGTATTGGTCTCGCAGAGATGTTCCCCCTCACTCTCATAGAGTCTGGTCAACACTCATGCCAAGAGACCCCATCAGGAGGATTGGGGAATGTTGCATTTGCTACCAGAGCTAACAAAAGGGAGGTTGATGATTTTATTTACCTTTTATTTGACAGTTTGATTTGACAGTTTGAGGGGGACTTCAGAGTTCCATTCTTTATCCTGCTGAGACTGTGGAGAAACGTGAAGCAGAATCCTGGTATTAAAAACGCTCCGCTTAATCAGAGCACTTTCTAATTCGCAGCCCGTCTTCAATCTGCATGCTTGGCTCAGATTTCTGCCACAGTCCAGCGCTTAGCTTCTTCTTGGTGTGGGGTTTTCTGGTTTTTTCATGTCCTGACCTCCTTTTGAGCCGATGAAGCGTAGTCAGAGAAAATGTAATTCATGTTTCTTTGGCCATGCTGCCTTCCACCAGCTGAAAAACCAGATGGTGCAGGGGGGGGGGCATTAAAATTGCTCCCACCCTGAACTGCCCCCCTCTTGTTTTTTTAGGTAGAAAACCCATTAGTTATGATCCACAGCATCAGAAAGAGCAGCATCCCAGTGGCAGTTTGGGGTTTTCTGTTTTCAAATGCATTTCTTTAATTTAAAACAAAATTTTTAAAAGCAGATATTTGTAACCATGGCCCAGGGCAAAGAAAGTCAATTTCTAAAACTAAGATTCTGAGGTCAAGAGAAGGGCCTTGAATTCCATAAACAGTCGGGCCTAGCAGGAGCTCCCTGTTACCCATTGGACAGCACTTTTGTGGGTGATGGGCAGGTCCTGAAGGACATTCTTTTCAGATGGAAATCCCAGGGGGTTGTATCAGGAGGCTGAGTCCCAGTCTCACTTAAATGGAGGTGAGGCCATCCTGTGGTAGAGACGGGGAAATGCAATGTGAAGCCTAGCTCCCTGCTGCCTGTTACCAAAAGTGGTGTATTGGGTGCAGCTCTGGAGAAAGGGGTTTCCTCTGCCTAGAACCACGTTCCTATTTAAGGGTAGGTTTGGGGGGGAAATGGGGGTGGAGGTACCTTAATTTAAAAAAAAAAAAAGAAAATGTTTGATTGGTGTTGGTTCTGTTTAAAGTAAGTCTAGTTTCTGTCCCTTGCTTCCTTCCTTCCTTCTTCCTCCTCTTCCACCGCCTGCATTGCTTTCCTCTGACTAGGTCCAAGGCCACGGTACGTACTAACTGCAACGCTTTGTTCTGCTGCGCACATATGTGTTGGTCTAATTGACAGGAGGAGAACAGGAGAAATAACTGGGGCTGGCTTGGTTTCCCTCTGTTCCTAGAGAGGGCGGGGGCTTGGGAAGGGGCCTTTTCTTATCACTTTGATTGCCCTGTAGGCTCTTGGGCCTTGACAAGACCACCATTAATGTGCACACTGTAAAGGTAACAGTATTAGACTATGGTCTGGATACCCAGTTTTTAATCCCATCTCTTATCTCTTTTTAGTTGTGTGACTTTGGGAAAATCCTTCACTTCTCTGGACCATTAGCTTTCTTACCTGTTAAATTAAGGGGGTTGGACCAACTGATGGCAGAGTTCTCCTCTTCCTCTGATGTTCTGTTATCTATGATGCCAGACATTTGTAGAAAGGAGATTAGAGTCTCTGATCTGTGGTTTTTATCTTCTCTGAACTTTTTATCCCACAGATTGTTCTCCCTAAGAAATAACAGCAAATTGTTGCTGGAAAAGGCCTTAGAGAAAGATCCTCTGACCTGGAGACATGAATTTAGCATTACAGCTTTATTTACTCAGGTTTTATCCCTAGCTTCTGATCTAAGGGATCCTAGATTCTCAGCAGAACATTTGTTCTTGAGTAGGTGAATCTTTTTTAAATTAATTAATTTTTAGTTTTCACCATTAACTTTCATAAGATTTTGAGTTTCAAATTTTTTCCCCATCTCTTCCCTCCCCCCACCTCAAGGCAGCATGCAGTCTGATACAGGCTCTACGTATACATTCATATGAGACATTTTCACATTAGTCAAGTTGTAAAGAAGAATTAGAGCCAATGGGAGGAACCACAAGAAAAAAGAAAAAAAAAGAGAGAAAAATAGTCTGCTTTGATTTGCATTTTAGACTCCATAGTTCTTCTTCTGGATGTGAACAGCATTTCCATCTTGAGTCACTTGGAGTTGTCTTAGACCCTTGCATTCCTAAGCAGAGCTAAGTCTATCAAAGTTAGTCATTGCACAGTATGGCAGTTAGTGGGTACAGTATTCTCCTGGTTCTGCTCCCCTCACTCAGCATCAGTTCATGTAAGTCCTTCCAAATATTTCTTAAGTTTGCCTGGCCCTCATTTCTTATAACAGTAGTATTCCATTACATTCATATTAGGTGAATCTTTTAAGTGCCACCTTGCACGTGCTCGTAGAGTAGGGAGAAATCTGAGGACCAGTGGCTGTTAACAGCCCAGATTTCCTAGCCTGTAGTGTATCACTGGAGGACTGGCCAAAACACACAGAAACAAGGGCATAGGGGAAAAGGTAGAACAGATCTGACAGATCCCTCCTCCAGAGTCAATGCTGCGGCTGGCTCTCCTTGAGGTCACTGAGAATTCTGCAAAGCCTCATTTGGGGAAAAAACGTCCCAGCCTGATTAGCAGGGCCACCAGAGATCTCTTGAAAGGTCTTAGCAGAGATCAGCTTATTTTACAGGGTGCCGACTGGGAGAGACCCTGGAGATCCCAGAGGCTGGCCCTCTTATTTTTCAGATGACGAACCTCAAAGAGGAGCAGTGGGGCCCAAAGTCCCCCCCTGTTTCTTTGCCTCTCAATCCAGCCCTTCACTGCCAGTCTGTGGGATGGTCTGTGGTGGCAGTCTCTCACTGAGGAGAATGCTTCCATATTTGGTCACTTGGCCCCAGAGCAGCCCTTCACAACCCTGGGAGTGTTCTTTTCTATGATCAAGAAATCCTTTTCCTTAAGTGAGGGGAAAATGAGCATTGCAGGGTTCTGGAAAATCTGTGAATCTGCTAGGAACACTTGAAAGAAAACAGTTCTGCTTGCTGCTGGGAGTGCTCTCGGGGGGATGGGGCAATGGGTGGGAGGTGCAGAGATGGAGGAAAAGCTATTTCCATGTAGTGAGAAATGAAGTGGTAAGCTTGCACTGGGCGTGTCAGGATCTCAGGTTCCCCCTACTGCCCTGGCCCAAAAAGAAGGCAGGCCTTCTCTGCTGGTGTGTTGGGTTCACAGCACACACCAAGTGTGTTAGAGCAGAATTCTGTTGGCTTGACCTGGTTCCTAAAGTAGGGTGACCTTGAGGTATTTTCCCTTTGAGTTTCTACTGGGGAGAAAAGCCCAGTGTCCTTTCTCCTGGTCTGTTCTTGAGTCTAGTGCATGCTCCCGTGTGGTGTTTGGTATTTTTAACTGTGATACTAATTAATGTGGGTGATGGGTTTAACCTTACTGTTCCTATGCTGCTTACCCCTACAGAACACAGCTCTAGATAAAGAGGGTCAGATTTTCTGCAGCAAGCACTGTCAAGATGCCAGCAGAGCTGGGATGGAGCAAACCTCTCCCATTCCTTCTCCTGCCAAGGAGCCTCCCATGCCTGAGTCTGCAGACCGCCATCCCTTTGCTTCTCTGGAGACACCTACCTCCCCTAACCCTCCTGCAGCAGCCAGTGGTGAACATGCTGGGTCCTGGCGGCGCCTTCGTGACTGACACCCGGCCAGACCGATTGCAGCACACAGGGATGTGGGAAAGCCCAGTCTCTCCCCTCTCCCTTCCCTTTCCTTGTCGTGGCCTGTTTTTAAGTTTGTCACTGGGGAATCAGGAGCCTATTGTTGGGGAGCACCATGGCTGGTGAGAAACTTTGGAGCTCTGGCATCTGCCTTGAGCATGCTGTGGGATAGACTTTGGACAAACACTTTGGAGCTCTTTTTTTAAACATCAACTTTTCTGTTGAATGGGCACTTCAACGGTCTCCCCTTATCCCTTCCCATCATCAAAACTTGGAACTTTGTCAAGCACTAATTGCATTTTTAAAATAGAAGCCCTTTGGATGGACTAAGATACTTTCGTTTCTTTGAACATAAAGAACTCTGCTGGGCAGAAGAATTTTTCTCTCAAAGAGGCAAAACCTTGTCATTTGTCCCTTAGCTCATTGGCACAGGCCAGTGTCCTGTCAGAGTGGAGAGACTCATTGTGCAGGGCAGAAAAGGTAAGCGCCCAAGAGAGGGAGGAGAAATACGGTCTTTGGACCCAACCCTCCAAGATCTGGACTTAGAGAAGAGGTGACAGTAACAACACCCATTTGTTGCATTGCTTGTGAAAACACTGGCTATTTATTTTTTCAAAGATTAGGGGGAAATGGTGTTTCTTTCCTATATGTTCTGAAGCTTTCCTTTCATTCTGCTCTTCAAAAGTCCCATCTCCCAGGCGCTATTAGAAAATAACAATTTCATATTACTTTGGTCTTTTGAATGGCAGGCTTGCCTGCCTCCTGCCTGATGAGCTGGATTTGGGGTTGTTTGCCCTTCTACAGGAAGTGGAGCTCAGCTGCTTGAAGAGGGGACAGATGTTTTCTTCCACCATCTTGCTTCTTGTGCCCAGCGGGTGCTGGCAAGCACTGAGATGAGGGACCTTGAACGTCCTGCAGCCTGAATGCCCTCAGAGGAAAGTGTTCCCAATGCTTCACACTCTGGATAGTGTGGGAAAGGAGACTTTGCCTTCCTTTCTCCTACTTTGCTCATCTCAGTTATGTATCCGCTGACTTGGTTTACCTGCTCATCTTTCACAAGCGAGGCCCGTTTGATTCATTCTGGCTTGATGTTAAGAGCTTGCAGTGTTAACAGACCCACAATAAACTTTTTCTTGATGAGAAAACAATCATTGGTTGGAGGGAGGGAAGAGCCAAAGTAATTATTCTAAGGACTCTCGGACACATTACTTTGTTTCTATCAGGGTTGGCTTTGAGGCAGTTTTAGCAGAAGCCAGAATCCCTTTGGACTAGATCATGGATTGAGGAGGGCTTGCACCTTGAGAAATCATGTGGGGATGTCTCCACATCTTAGGGACAGCTAATGGTGGGAAGGGAGAAGGTATTTTTAGAACTTTATCCGTGGGCCTTTCAAAGACATCACAGACAGAAGGTACAATCTGAATAGTCAAAGCCTGTGACCCAGATAGTTTTAGAAGAAACTGCGTATGGTTGAAAGATTACAAAATTTCATTTAGAATTTACTAAGTTTAGAGAGGGATGTACCATATTGAAAACCCAAACATGAGCTGAACGTGTTATCCACATGTTCTTGGCCAGGTGAGAAGAAAGATGATAGGTTGTCTCATCCAGTAACAGGGCAGCCTCGGCTAATTTGGTATCTCAGTCACAAGTTCTGATGCTGATTTGCTTTGGGTAATTTATGCCATTCCTTTTTCCATTTCTGTGAAAGGAAGGTAAAAGTTATTTGTTTTGTGCTAAAGGCTAGTTAGTGATCAGACAGAAAGAGAGGTGCGTTGCAGGGAAAGGTAAGAAGCAACCACCCAAAAGCAGCCTAGGGTTTGCCAAACTCACCTGGTTTCTTATTGGAATGGGGGATGCCATGGGCATCCAGTATTCTGATTTGAGTATGGCATTTGACCAAATGTTTCATGACATCCTTTTGATTGAGGGGACAAAGTATGGCTTGGATCATAGTACTGATAAGCGGGTCCCCATGAATGGTTTGGTGCCATCCTGGCAAAGCCCATAGGACTGCATCTGAACTCCTTGTTACCAGTGATTCATATGAAGACATGCAAAGCCTGTTGTTTAAATCTGCGGGGCATAGGAAACTGGGCTGGACAGCAAATGAGTGTTTTCTCTAGCGAGCCGGATGGGGCTTCACACGCCCCTTCATTTTACAGATGAGGAAACCAAGGCTCATGGAGATTAAGTGATTTGCCTAAGGTCATATGGATAGGAAGTATCAGAGATGGGATCTGAAGATGACAATCAAGCTCCAAAATAATGTTGATAGACTGGAATAATGGGGTCATATGAACAAGGTAAAATTTAACGGGGGTGGGGAGGGTTCGTGTAATGTCTTACATTTAATTTTTTGAAAATCAGATGTACAGATACAGAATGAGAAGGATCTAGACTGAGAAACAGTTTGTGTCAAAAATCAAGCAGTCGTAACATGTAATATGCAAAACAAACCCCAAAACCCAGTTTAATCTTTGGTTCTATTAATAGGAATATGGTCGTATATCATTCTATTGTCCTTCGGTCAGACCATGCCTGGAGTGTTGGGCTCTGTTCTGGGCACCACATATTAATAGGGAATGTTTGTGAGAATGTCCTTCTAGGGGGAGGACAATCAGGGTGTTTGGCTTACTTAAAAGCAAGCCACTCAAACAGTGGCTTGGAGGACCTGGGGACTGAAGAGAATCAAAGAGAAGTGATGTTAAGGGGAAGACGTAGTCTATTCAGCTTTTTGAAGTAATGTAATGTTGAAAAAAATTAGATTTATTGGGTGTGGTTCCAGAGTGTAGAGGCAGATAAGCACCCAGATTTTGGTCAAGCACAAGGAAGAACTCATCCCTGCTCATTAAAATTGTAGTAGTACAGTCTGCCTTGGGATGTTTACTACGTTGGCCTCCTACCAACGGAGGTTCTAAAGAAGAGGCTGGTTGGATGACCATTTGTCAGAGATGTTCTAGAGGGGATTAGTGGAGAGGGTGGAAGGTTCAAGTCCTTTCCAACTTTTGAGATTCCAAGACATCCAGACCTTTGAACAAACACCCATTAAACATGGTCCAGTTTATAATCTTGCAGGTGGTTCAGAATCCAGAGGTGTGGCCTTTTCTTTCTCTGCTTATTCTAACACGTCCTGGCATGATTTCCATGTGAGTTATTTCATTAGTGTGTTGGAAGAATCTGCCATGGCAAACCTCTTTAGTGAGTGAGTCTTCATGGCTCATTCTTACCCTTGTGGTTTCTTGTGGTTATAAGGAAAAGAAAACTTAAGGGTGAAAACTGGGTAATGAAGGTCTTTAATTATCGGTCAATTTCCCCTTGGATGAAAAGCAAACTTGGGATGAGCAATAAGGCAAAGTAGTTTTCCCATGATGGGTCTGGTTTGTTTTAAGTTTAAGGACTGAACAGCTGTGTATAGGGAAGGAAAAAGGGGAAGGAAACACAACAGAATCAGAAGGCACAAGGCAGCCATTTTTTCTTGATCTGCATCTGAGGGATGACTATTGACAATTTGTTTTCTTTAAAGGAATAAATATGCCACTGTAAGATCTGATTTCTCATATTGTAGTCCTAGGCCACAGTGACTTGAAAACATTGGCAGGAGTCAGGCATCTCCTAATTTGTGCGCTAATCTGTTCCCTCCTGGTGCAAAACCACACCCCTCTTTCTCCTATTTAGGAGAGAAGAAACAAATACAGCCTTTGTTCTTTGAGACTTGGGCCTGAGGGCTCTTTGTGCACTTCCTTTGAATGTCATCTAGGCTAGGGGCTAACCCAAGGTGTTACTAATAGTGCTGTCCATGATTCTGGACACCTAGGAAATCTGTCATATGATCAGTTTTAATCTTGCTGCAAGAAAAATTCAAATGCTGATTTTTTTTTTCCCTAGTGAACCAAGAAGAAATAGGAAAGCAGGAATGTTTTTCTCCTGTTCAAGGCACATTTTCCGTTCTGGGGTATTTACATTTGATATTTCCCAAACTAATTTCCCATGTACCTGCCACCTATGAAGCATAAACAACAAGAAGTGGAATAAATGCTAGAAAACGGGGATCTATCTTTGTAATCAAGTGATGAACATGAGGATGCTTCGGCCATTATTTGAAGGAGAGGAAGTGCTGTATAGACATGGTGTATGGTTTTTAATGTGTTTAAATAGGCTTAGTATAAGGATATTCACATATCTATCTTTTGGTGTGTTTGATGTCTGTAAGTATAGGTGGGTCTGCTGTTTGGTAAACTGCAATAGAATGGGGGGGTTCTTAATCTTTTGTGTGGATCTTGGACCCCTTTGGCAGTGTGGGCCCTTTTTTAGAATAATGTTTCTAACTGCATAAAATAAAACATGTAGGATTGCAAAGGAAACAAATTATATTGAAATATAATTTTTTTTTTCCTCATCGAAGTTCATGGATCATTCCTGAAATCAGTCCATGGCCCCCAGGTTAAGAATTCCTAACAGAAGCTATCCACTGATGCTGCTATTACCCCACCCCACTGGGAAATCATTAAATTGCATACATCTACCATATGCATATAAATATGTACATACATCCACCTCTCTGTGAAGTAAAGAGGAGTGTCCTGAGTGTATACTGGAAGAATTACAGTTTCTGAATTTGTAAGGAGTCTGGATTAATCCTGAAGGACTGACTACACGATTAAAATGCAGCATATTATACAGAGGACTTTAGACAAGAACAGCAAGAAATCTTTGACTGAATTAAAAATTACTCACGTGTTAGAAGAACCTATGCCAAAGATAAAGCACAGTGGCAAAATATTGGGGAAACCATGCCACTTGGTAAGGAAATTGATTGCCAAGGAAAAGGAACAGCATGGCCCAAACAGTCCACTTTCCTAGGGGAAGTATAGTGTTGAGAAAAAATGCAGAGGGACGGAATGGCTCACCAGTGCAGACTCCAAAGCCACAGACTGATAAATCAGTTTTTAAAAACTTGCTTGTGATTCTTGTCTTGCATAATTCTTATGCTTTCTAGAAATCATAACAAAAAAAAGATTGTGGAAGTGTCAACCAAAATCAAAGAAATACCTCCCAGCTAGGAAGAGAATTGGTGGATGTACTTCTGGAACAGCAGCTGTTCTTTTTTCAGTGGACCTATAAACGGGGTGGAGGGCAGTGCTAATTATTACTGGGAGCAAAAGAGTATGATGATTTAAAAGGATAAAGGGCCATTTGACGAAGTTGATCTCTGCTAAATATAGCGAAAATATCTAATGAAAAATCTCTACTCTGATTTCATATCCTTCTGGATAGAAACTACTTTGATTTCATAATTAAATTACTGTTCAATGAAGCAGACTGTGGCGATCCATCCTATCTTCCATCTGCACTCACTAATATTCTTTTTATTAGAAAATCCAAAGTTGAATAGTTTGCTGGGAAGGGCAAGGAGAGAAAGATGGGAGTTCAAATGCGGCCTGTTATTCCATGGGGGTTTATTGTAAACATTACTTGTGTGAATGAGTATCATTTGGGGTCATAATACACATGGTGTGTGACCACTTGGGCCCTGAGATGACGAGACAAGCTTACGAGATGGAAATATCATCCCTTGCTTTTTTATCATGCCCTAGAGTTGAGTTGCAATCCATACAGGAGCTGACCTGGATGAAAGGTGTTGACTGTCCTATAGACATGTCTGGTATTTTTAATAAGTAGGTTGATCCTTAGCATTTTCACACACTGATTTCTCTTGTGTAGAATTGGCTTGTGGTATTCATTCTTCCTGTTGTCCCCAATGGAAAACAAAAGCTCATTTCCCTACATGGGCCATCATGGAAATATATTCCTACCAACCCTTGTGTATGTGTCCATTGCTTAGCGTTTCCTCTGATAACCTGGTTTCTGAAACCACATGCTTTCTCCCTGGCTATGCTTCTTAAAACAGCAGAACTTCAGGCTTGGTGTAGTTACATTTAAATGAAGAGAAACATGATTAGAAATTCTTGTTGCCATTTATGCCTTACCAACAAGCCCCAGGTCACTGTCACTGCCGATTAGTTTCTTTAGGCAACAGTCTCTTTCTTATTTCATCACAGTGGCACCTCTACCCAGATTTTAAAAATGTTTAAATTCTTGCTTGCATTTGAGGGTTCAAAATGAGTATTTTTGACATAAAGAATGGGCTGAAGTTCAATGAAATAAACAAATGGCAAATTCTTCTAAAACATGGTTCTAAGCAGAAATCAGTTTGCAGTGATAAGAGTCATGTTATTTCTTTGAAGGTTTATTTTACTTGTGTAAATAGCTTTGATAACTGTGAGAAGATGATTTGAAAAAACCGAGATGGCCCTGATTATTAAGGCTAATCTGTTTTTACCAACTATGCCTTAAGGTACTTTATATGTGCCTTTAAAAAAAGTTGTCTGGCAAGTCTTTAGCATGTAAGTTAACTTTTGCTTCTGCTATTATTCTAAATATCATAATTGTGATATGCTGAGCTGAAATAATCTTCTAGTTAGTAGCAATTAGGTTGGGTTTATTTGTGATATCTTTATAAAACTCTTTACTGATATTGTTTTAGAAAACAAGGATGCAAATGTCTCATTTGGGAAAGACCCCTTAAGATTAGTCATTCACAAATAAGATGAGTCACTACAGGATTCATTTAGGGAAATCTGTTTCCTATAGGTTTGTGCTCACACTTAAGAAACTGTCAGAGTTTAGCTATAGTTCCTTTAGTTCAGTTGAACAAATATTAATTTAGTGCCTACTACGTGCAAAGCTCTTTTAAAAGGTAAGTGTGTCATGGTATTTAAAAGTAGCTGCAAAGGTGGTGGAATAGTAAAGACATCCTTTCCGATATTTCAATTACAAATTCTATTTTATTCAGTTCTTCACTCAAATTGTTTTCTCATTCCAAATCTTTGCTTTAGAGAATAGCTGAATGTTTAGAAAAATGAGACCTACTTCAGTAGGCAAGAGAAATAGATATGGAATGTCAGTTTCCACTCAAAGATCACCACATACAAAGAAATTATTTATGCAATACAGACTTACAAAACGATACAGTCCTTTTCACAAATATGTTCACAGAATTCTGCACAGCAATCTGGTAGAAAAGTAGAATCAATTATGCAACACCAAAATAACTTATTATTCCTTAGTATAAATCACGGTTCATTTCCTAAGGGGATGTAGAGAAAATTTAATGACATAGTTGAACTGGATGCAAATAGGAAGTAAAAAGTGTGTTGCCAAGTGCAGCACATGAGCAGATCACTCTGCGCTCTATAATTATGGAGAGGCTTCTGTTCTAAAACATGGGGAGGAGGGGATAGAAAAGCAGCTTGCAAACCTGGAGCTTCTGCACAGGGAAGAGGAAGAGGCTTGGACCCCTGGTCAGCCTCAGTGCTTTCACGGTCAAAACAGCAGAAGTGCTTTGGTACCTGCATTTAATTCCAAAGTAGAAGAGATTGCTAGCCTATGGAAATTTCCATCTTCCCAGTTTGGTGTGCTCTAAAAGATTTCAGGTAAAAATGAGAAGTATGCCACACCTGCTACATATCCAACAATGACCCTAGTCAGAGCTGATTTCCTGCTCTTGACCACACAGCAAAACAAAAGCTTTGAAAAGCCACCCCCCCAAAACCTAATTGCCTAGGCCTAGAAACATGCTTGAACATCAAGGGGAATGATTCATCATCAAATTTTAAATTACAGTCATCATAATTTAAACATTACTATTTAAATTCCAGAAACTTCAGTGCTCAAGAAATACAATTATTTGGAAAATAACAAGACACAAAGTCTGGTACAGGTAGCACAGATTAAAATCCCCACACCCCAGCATTATAACCCATTTCCCCATTGTTAAAATCATATTTTTCAAGATTACAGATAAAGCTTTAAAATGGGGAAATGTGTTTCTTCATAATATAGTCTATGATAGTGGCTTAACTCACTTTATCGTAGTTTTCTTTCTATAATGGGTGAAAATAGACTTCTAATTATGACTAAAAATATAGATTTTGTAACTAGAGAACCCAGCAGCCAGTTTTCTGCTTCTCTGCCCTTCCCCCAAAAAAGTCAAGCAAAGTCTACAAAAATAGCAATTAACTTTAAAAAATATTTTGCTGTTTGAGCAAATTTAAGTTACATTCAGGTGGGATAGCTATTTAGAAGAGAACAATGCTACGGCAGGACATTGCTTTCTATGTTTGAAGTCTTGTCGCCAATGCTAGTTCAATTTGATCTTCGTTTTCAGTATCGGGTTTGGTATTCATGATGCCATCGGTTAAAGTCATTGTAGAAAAGCACTATGCTCCCAGATGCCATGCCCGTCATGATGCACCTGGGAAAAGTACCAACATGGAGTTAGGCTCTGAATCCTCCAGTGTTTTTTGCTCAGTTTATTGGCACTTGTCAAAATGAACCATTTGGCCCATGGTCACACAGAGAGTAAGCGTCAGAGCTAGGACTTGAGTCCAGGTTCTCTGACTCCTGGTCAACCCAAATAACCTTTCAGTAATGCTGAGCCCCAAGAAAATTATTTGCTTAGAACCGGGGAAGCACAGCATTCCTTTCCCATTCACTGCCAGGAAGGAATAACCAAGGGTACTGGAATTGAGGAGTCTGACCTAATTCTAAAAAAGAAAATGGCTTCCTTGCTGAAAAGCCCCTTGCCCCCATCTCATCAGAATAACCATTTCAGCTCCATGTGGGATGACTCAGCTTTTCTTTGTACATACGATCTGGTTTTAGTTCCTCAGAAACTGTTTGACAAGCCAGTGGAAGAGATCATGATGGGTCCTAGATGGAGCCATAAAGTGACTTAGTTGACGGTACAAAAGGTAATGAAACAAATTGCCCAACTGAAGCCACCAAAAGGCAAAGTGATCTGTTTTGTGGCCATTGCTTAAGTCTTGCTTGCTTCTAAAGGCTCAGCCTCCCACTAGAGCTGTTAATGTACATCAGTGAAGGAAACTCACTCTACTTTCTATGCTGTCCTTTGGAGACCAAATAATGGACCAACATTAACTGCGCAAATTTGAATAACGTAACAATTCAACTTACCAGAATTAGTTTAACAGTAATGTTTATTAATATGTAAAATTTTACCTCTGATCATAAGACAAGGCCATGGACCGAATTCCAGCATCACACCCTGGGTAAGCAAAGAGTTGTTTGAGGTCGCACACCTGCCACACCATGACAACTCCATTGTCTCCTCCTGTGAGCAAGTACTGGCCATCTCGGCTTAGCTGGATTGCCTGATGTAACATTATGAATATAAATATATGAAGTACAACTCCAGTCTCATCTTCAGATTAATGATAATAAAAGCTAGCATTTATATAGATAGCATCTATGTTCCAGGCATTATTCTAAGCACTTTACAAATGTCTGGGAGATACCTGCTATGTTATCCCTATTTTACAGATAAGAAAACAGGCAGACAGAGGTTGACCCAGGGTCATGCAGCTATTACTGTCTGAGTCCAGATATGAATTCAAGTCTTCCTGACTCCAGGTCCAGCGCTCTATCCACTGTGCAACCTAGTTGCCTAATATGACTCATCTGTAAAATTTCTTCCATTATGAAACATTGTAGAATTGATAATTTGGAGCACGTTAGATTTGAAGATACCTTAGAGACTGGCTAGTCCAACTCTTTCATATTACTGATGAGGAAATTAAGCCCCAGAGGTGAAATGACTTGGCCAAGGTTCCAGAGGGAGTCTGGCAGATCCTTGATGAGGTTATAGAAAGCTTTTTCAAAAGTCCACAACTCCTAACAAACAGTTATGTGTAGGACTTCCCAGCCTCTTATTTAAAAATTGGAGATAGGGAAATGTTGGCGGTGCAGTGTTTTAAATGTGCTTTTTTCTCAGGAGGAAGGGGTAGTAAGGAATCTCGATTCTAAGAGCAGTACTTGAGAGTCTCTTTTGGGATCGATGGGTTCTGGAGATACAAAGACAAATTACACAGGACTGGTTCTCAAGGAGCTTCTAGTCTACTGGGATGATACATATACAGAGATGTCAACAAGATAACGGGGGCAGCTAGGCAGCTCAGTGGATAAAAAGCTGGGCCAGAAGTTAGGAAGACCAGAATTCAAATCCAGCCTCAGACACTTACTAGCTGTGGGATCCTGGGCAAGTCACTTAACTTCTGTCTGTCTTAATCCACTGGAGCAGGAAATGGCAAACCACTCCAGTATCTTTGCCAAGAAAACCCCATGAATAGCATGGGAGTGCTATGGTCTATGGGGTCACGCAGAGTAGGATGTGACTGACTGAACAACAACATAAGATAGTGTTAGGAGAGATGGTATCTGAGCTAACCCTTAAAGGAAGCTAGGTTGGGACGAGAAGAGATGAAGTGCATCTCAGGTATAGGGTGTGCGAAGTCATTAGAGACAGAAGATGGAATGATGATGTCAGCAAACAGCCAATATCCAGTTTGTACTTGACTAGAAATCGAACGTGGAATCAGGCTGTGGCAAGCTTAAAAGGCCAGGAAAAGGCATATTTTTTTTTATCCTTGAGATAACAGGGAAGCCCTGAAGATTTCTGGGAAGAGTATGGAAGATGAAGACCAGTAAGAAGGCTATTCAACAATCCAGACAAGAGGTGATGAGGGCCTCAACTAGGGTAATGGCCTTATGAGTGCAGAAGGGAATGGATGGAGAGATGTATCAAAAGGGAAGAGACCAGCTAAAGGGGAGGGGGGAGAAGAAAGTTGTTTTGGATATGTCAGAGATGGGGCACTGTAGTGTTTAGGAGGCAGATTAGAGTTGGATATATAGAAAAGAGTCAAATGCTTAGAGGCAATTAGGAGAGGATGGGTTCACAAAGAGAGTCCTAATGAGCCTTGGAGAACACCCTTACATAGAAAGCAGAAGAATGATGGCTCATCTAGCAGAGGAAAGTGAGTGAGTGGTTTCAACAGTTAGGAAGAGACCCCAAACAGGAGAAGCACCTGGCCATGAGGGACAACCTGTAGAGAGATGGAAGCTGTGCTGAAAGGGGCTGAGAAGTAAGGAAGTGAAGGTGAGGAGGGTGCAAGCTCTAGGCTGGGATAGGTGAAGAGAAGGTGTTTAAGATGTTCTTTATCAAAGGTTGGTGCAAAGGAGGAGAAAATGAGGGATAATGAGCTCTTTGCTCTGGCTAGAGAAGAACGCTTTCAGCACACCTTCCACACAGGCTCATAAGCTGACTTTGTTTCCCAGACTTGTTTGCCTATTGAGGTATTGAAACTGACCTTTTAGTAGAATCTTGAGTTCCCTCAACTGAAAAGGACTCTAAAATGAAATCCCAGAGTGTTCCTGAGAGTAGGGACTCTTCCTTAGTCCTGCCTGGCAAAGTTCAAAGCCCTGAGTGGATGCCAGAGCTCTGAATGCTGGCCCTGCCCCAACTGGGTGGCCATGTAAAAGGACTAATCATAATACTTCCCCCCACTTTCCCCCTACTTCCCTCAAAGCCATCCTTTCTAATGCTGTTATTTCTTTAAATAATCTTATAACAGGCTGGCAATAGGGCATCTCAGATTTGGTATTTGCACACCCTGAGGAGGGATGAAAAATTGCATTCATGATGTACAGTTGTTAATTTGAGCCTCCAATTAAATACGTGACATAGCATAAAATTTCCCAACATTAAAAAACAAACAAACCCATGTTCCTCCTTTGGAGCATATAGTATATATGCCTCAAACAACCCAGACTATGAGGTTTACTATGGTTATAAGAAAGAAAACAGTGGAAAAAACATCTATAGTCTGCCCTTTGAAAAAACTAAATTTGGTACAAAGACTGGTAGTTTTTTTTAAATTACTGAACCATGTTCTCAAAAAAATTCTATTACAAATAATAGTAAGAGAGATGAAGGACTGCTAGGTAAAGAGTGTATCCTCTTGCCACATCTCTTAAACAAAATGCAAATAATAAAATTTTTTCATTGGAAATAAAATAAATATCCTTTTCCTTCATCTTGCAAATGGCAATCTCCTCTTTGGAAATTGGAATGAGGACCGTGACAAATAATTATTTGCTACACCTATAAAATTCTGCTGATGAAAATCCATTAACCTTCTGGTTGTGGTTCACATGAGTTTTATACTTGGGGCTTTTTATTAGAGAAATGCTATATTAAAAGATAAATTAAAACCATTAATCTTTAACCCTTTGATCTATCTAAGTATCTTAGTGATTTGGGTCAAATAAATGGGTTTTCAAGACCCTAAGTTTCTCCATATTATTTCTATAAGTTATATGCTTGTAAAGGAGGAAAAAAATACTAGTTAGGGTGTTCTTGTTTTGTTTTTCTTTTCCCAAAAAGCCATCACAATTTCTTTGATGGCTGATCATCTCTGTTCAGGTACTTCAAAGGGCGAGGGACCAAATGAAAGTTGTAGCACTGTGAGAGTCAAAGATTCTCCCCTAAATGAGCAACTAATACAGTATTTACACCTTACTGAACACGACCAACTCAGAATTTTAAGTGGGGTCCCCAGTGTAGTTTCACCCACAGAAAGCCCAGGCACTCTGGATAAATATTACAGCTAGTCTGGTTCTCAAGAAGGCACTGCTGCTTCTAATGGTGAGCTGTCACCATTATGGCTACGGCAGTCTGCTGGGGACTTCCACGTTTCAAAACACAGTCTCAGGAAAGAAAAATAAACGAGTTCCTGTGGGTGAAATAGTGGATAGCCTCTGTTTTGGATAAAACAACTTTACTGATCTGTGCAGGCTGCCTCCTTAAATTTAAGTTATTCATTAAGACATCTAAACATTGCACAGTTGATGTACTGTGATATGCTATTAACCAAAGTGACACAGAGCAATACAGCATTTAAAATAAAAACAGGTGGGAAGCGCTGATTAGCCCAGCTTCCCCAGGGTATGTTTCCTAGTTCCCAGCTCATGACTAATTTGCTTCCTTGGTCCCCAGTCTAAGTCCATACATGGGAAGGGGTCTGAGAACTTTGCTCAGGGACTCGAGCACTGCATCCAAACATGCCTGTTCATTTCCTTCCTTCCCTAATTTCCCCCAGGCACTGAACAGTGAAAGTGTCAGTCTCCAGGGCAGGTAAAGCTCATTTTCAGCACTGTGACTTTAATCACACAGTTGCCACTTGCAGGTTAGCATGATAAAGTGCAGAAGCTCTGGGAAAAAGGCCAAGAATTGTTTAAGCCTAAAATCCAATGGGAAATGCTGGAGAGGGGGGAAAACAGGCCAAAGGGAGGGAAGGAGAGAAGGAAAGAAAGGTAGGTGCCCAGAGCACAAGTGCTATTGCCAAAGGCACCTTCCTTAAGCCTTTGGTACTAACTGAAATGCTCCAGAAATTGTTTCAGTCAGCAAGGGATTTTGAGATATCTTACAGATTTATCAACCCAGCTGACAACATAATCGGAACTGAAAGTGACAGATTATCGACATTATGATTGTAAAGGAAGGAAAACCCTCTGATGTGTACTTGGTTTAAACGAAGTATTATAAGAAAGGTGGAAAAAAAATAGAGAAGAGAATATCTGGTAAGCTGGACCTTTGGAATGGAGAGAGGTGAGAGGAAGAGAACCAAGGAACCAAGAAAACGTCTATCCCGGGGCCACTCTCCTACCTCTCAGGCCCTCTTTTTCCAAGTCCCTACCTTCTTTCCTCGAAAACTTTCTTATTACCCCTCTCCCCAAATGCCACAGTAGATCTAAGCTTCTTCATCCTGTGGAAGGATTACAGAATCTTTGAGTTGGAAAGGCCCTTCCTTAGGAGCCACTGACTCCAATGCACAGCCCCAAAGAATGCCATCTATACCATTCCTCACTGATGGTAATCCAGCCTCTACTTGAAGATATCCTCTGAGGGAACTTCACTACCTCCCAAGGCAGCCCATTCTCCTTCTGGATAGCTCTAATTGCCCAAAGTTTCCCTGACATCGAGCCTCCTGTTGCCTTTTCAACTCGAATTCAAGGACCTACCAGAATCTTGGGACTAGAGAGCAAAGTGGGTAAGAGCACTAGACTCAGAGGAGTCAGGAACCTTGACTCCGATGCCAACTAGATGTGTAAGCCTGGCATGTCACTGAAGCATATGTACAGACACATGCCTCTTTTTCCTCATCTATAAAATAGGGATAAAAATAGCACCTTCCCGCCCCCAACCCCATTGTTGAGAACAAATGACACAATACAGACAAAACAGACGGCAAACCCTGAGATGCTAAATGAATGTTAGGTGATACTTTCATTACTATCATCATCATTCCCTCTTACATGTGACAGACCTTCAGGTCCTTGAAGACAGCTATCATGCTCCCTACACTAGGTTTTCTCCAATGTTAAAGAATACCCAGTTCTTTCAACTGATCTTCATACGGCATGTATTTAAAATCCTTCACCATCCTGGTTACTCTCCAGCTTCTCAATGTCATTTCTAAACTGGCACCCAGAACTAACCACAACACTGCAGAATATAGAGTCACCTCCTTGTTCCTAGAAACAATGCCCCTCTTAGGTATAGAATCAGAAGCCTGAATTTCAACTCTTGCCTCCAAGGCCTCTGTGATCCTGAGCAGGTGACTTGATCTCTCTGTAAGATGATGTGCTGGTGCCTGGTGCCCAGTATGGTCCCTGCCATCTTGAAATCTATGATCCTATGAATTACATTTTTTTTTGGTTGAACACATCATTAATTCCTAATGTGTTTGCATCCCATATGCTGTGAGAGACCTCTTTCCAAGCTAATACAAATAGGCTTTATCGGAAAGACTATTAACTTAGGAATAACAACTACCCTGAAGAGTGAAAATGCTAAAACTGTTACTCTACAAAGTTCCAGAAACCAATCTTTTGTCTCTCTCAGAAGGCAAAGACTATTGTCATACAACCAGCTTTAATGTTGCTTCTGTAATAAATTCTCTCAAGAGGCAGAAGAGACATGTACAGGGCAGTATTGTGGGATCTCACCTAAAAGGTAGTGGAGAGTAAGGAAGAGCCTTGAAAAACAAGTCTCTGAAAATATTGTTGTGGGTCACATTCCTGTGGAATATTCTCAGGACTTGAGATTAATCTCTTAGTGATCTCATCAGCTCCAAATGGAATCAACCAACATTGCTATTCAGGCGATTCCCAAATTTACTTATCCAACCCTTACCTCTCTCACCACTAGTGCCTGTGAGACACTTCACTGGATATCTTATATGGGAAACTCATACTTAATATATCCAAACCAGAACTCATTATCTTTCCCTCAAAACTCAACCATCTCTTGGATATCTAGCATCTCATAACCTCAGAGCTATCCTCACCTATTTTGTCCTCAAATTCCCTTCACCCTCTCATCCATTCCCCTTTCTCCACTGACATCGGCCAAACCCCCCCCCCCCCCCCAATGCTGGCCCTCATCATCTTTTCTTTTTTTTTTTTTTAAAAGCATGTCTCACTAGACACATAATGTCTTTTTACCTCTTTGTGCTAATTTTGAAAAACAGTCAATGAACTTTACCTAAGGAAATCTGGAAAGAGACGCTCAGAACTATCCAGAATCATTTCATCACCTATTAAGTAAATCTGATTGCTGAAGCTCCATGTCTGCACTTTGGAAATTATCTTGGATACAAAGAATTCCCTTTGACTGATGTGGTTGACACAGCTGACACATGTACCATGGTCTCTGGGAGTCCAGGCCTGAAGCACAACTACCTAATTTTTTTACTTTTGAACAATCCCAGAACCTTTAAACTTCTCCAATAAACATTCTCCCCTCCTTGCTTATTAGAAACACACCTGCATATGATACCTGGGCTGGTAAAGAACACTTTGGGCACTTACCCTGATATTGTCATCCGTTTCCATAGTGGCCTGGAGTTTTCCATTCACACTGAATATACAGAAGATGCCATTTTCATAGTATATGACACAGTGACCTTCTCTTGAAGCCTGTATGAGTTTTGGTCTCAAGCAGTTTTCAGGACCCTCCAGGGTCCTTAACAAGTCTCCATTCATAGAATGTATGAGACATGGTCCTTCTGAAGAAAGAGGGGAAGTAAAAAGCATGAATATCTCACAGACACCTGCCAGCAGAATGTTAATAATCTCTTTTCAAATGAAAGGACAGGTAGTAAGGGAGACTGCTTAGATTAACTTAAAATGTGATTATGATCATTTGGAGTAGTAGTGAATAGAATGGCAAGGTAGTATATTCCTTATAAAATTACAGTTCTGCTCCTCTTGCAAACTCAAAATAATTTTCTGAAATAGGCATTTTATGTGACCCTTCAGCAAGATTAATAGCTATATTTTTATTTTGAATGCAGCCAAATTTAAACCAAGCCTGATTTGAATCTTGAGAATTTATTATACAGGTTTAAAGTTTCATAGAACTTTAGAAAGACTATATACATTAAAACTAAAACAAAACAAAAAACTAAAAAACCCCAAAACACTTTGCATCTAAATTATTTTGTGAAATCCTTGTTTCTGAGCCTCTTTAAGGGTACCACAGCCTTCATCAAGGTCCCTGTTAGAACCCACTTTCTTTCCATGTTCTACTCACAAAGTTCAACATTTCCCTCACAAATCACACAGTAAGCTGATTGAATTCACTATCCCCAGGAATAATCTATAAATGTATTCCAAAAAAACTTTATGTAGGACCAAATCATACATGACACTAAAAAAGGTGATATTTAACCCTTACAACTGATGTCAAGGAGCACAATCATGCCCTTTTGGCAGGCACCAGATTTTAGGTTAGCTAGCCCACAGTTCAGACCCAGGACAGTAATTCTTGTCTCCCTAAATCTTCCCTTTCACTTTCAACCCCTAATTTCTCACGTCCAATCTGCTTTTTAGCTGTTGCTAATCAGGTGCCCCTTGAAGTCTTGAAGAGACTCCTCATAGTTCAGCTCTTCTCTCCTTTGGTTTCCTCCTATCACAAAGCAGTCTTCCTAAAAGGCCATCAGGCAAGTCTAGAGAGGGATTCTTGCTACTGCTTCCTTTGTTCCCTGCACCTTTGAAAACGTCTGGACCAACCACCACAGCATCTGCCTTCCTGACGGCAGGTGTCCCCAATCCTAGATCCTACTCTCGTGGCTTCCAAGCAGGCAGTCTGATTGTTTTATCCCCTGCAGCAATTCATGGCCGATTATGGGACTGAACTTTAAAAAGGGTGAGAAAAGTACTGGACGATAAAAGCAGTGTTAATGTTAGCCCCTTGGCAGTTAGTTTAAAAATACTTTAATAATTCGTATTGATTCAATAAAGTCCAGTAGTGTAAACCTAAGTAACAAATAACTCGCTTTAGCTGTATAAACAGTGAAGCGAGGAAGAATCAGTGAGTATGAATGAGTACATACTATGTGTAGAGTGCAACACTAGATATTTAAGAAACATTCATGTGAGGAACCAGCACAGTCATATTTCAATGGGGAAGGTACAAGTGACAGAAGATAATGCAGCATTCTTGCCCTGACTGGATTGCTCAAGGGCCACCTGATGTGTGGTAGTTATTGCTGTTCAGTCATGTCTAACTCTCCATGACCCTATTTGGAGTTTTCTTGTCAAATATACTGGGGTGGTTTGCCATTTCCTTCTCCAAGCTCATTTTACAGATGAGACAAACTGAGGCAAACAGGGTTAAGTGATTTGTCCAGGGTCCCACAGCTAGTGAGTGTCTGAGGCTGGATTTGAACTCAGGAAGATGAATCTTCTTGACTCCAGGTCCAGCACTCTATCCACTGTGCCACCTAGTTGCCCTGATGATATATAGACATAGCAAAATATAGAATTTTTGACTCTAGAGAGAAAAGTGGATACAGATGGTTACTTGCTATTCTGATATTTTACTGAGTTTACTTTGATGAGAATAGCAATTATTTTTGTCCCCCTGAAAAGTTGTTTTTTTTTTTAGTAAAAAGCATGTATCATAGAAATTGTGACTCTCCCTACCTTTCTCCTTAACTACAGTAAAGTCTATAAGTTTTTAATTTCCTCAATCAGAAATAACCAATTTGTAAACTAGATCTATAATCTAATGCTACTTCCATACAGACCAAGAACTTTTGCTTCTTTGGAATGAATTAAATGATCAGGGCTTACAAACAAGGGGGAAAAAAATCTGATATCCATAGTACTCCTATCACCAATAAGTACAGCCCTTCATGGTTCTGGTCTATGGGCTCATTTGACTCACAAACTCTTAAATTGTTAATAAATGATTCTGAAAACAACCCAGCTGGGACAGACTATTTCACCTGAGAACATAGTTAAGCTGATTACCTCAAGGCTACCCTTTTCAGCAAGTCAGATGAAGAGAAAGAAAACTGGCTTGTAATTCTTGTAAGAGGTAACTTACTCTCTAGTAGAAAAAGTAACAAACTGGGAGTTATGAGGTTGTGTTTCTAATTTTTCCACTGACTTAACGGATATTGTTTGGGACACAACAATTAACACTTTGGATCAAGAGAGTGATCGTATCGAGGCATTTATTTTTCTACTCCTACTGCTGGACTAGTTCTGGTATGTGGTGACTAGAACTGGTCAGGGCAGGAGGATAACCATGCCATAGTCCATTCAGAGAATCCCGGGGATCTAATACAGGTAAGATGCTGCTCCTTGTGTGTGCCTTAGAGAAATGAGAAAAATTCATATGGGCATAATCACTAAAAAACCACAAAGAAACAGACATATCGAGGCAGATAACCATTTAGCTTACCTTTAGAACCACTTATTACTAGGCCAAGTTCAGCACAAACTGTAGCACAAGTGATCTCATAGTCATGGCCAGTCAAAATAACTCGAGGAGTGGTCATTTCACCTTCATGGGAAAAGAACAAGTTGATTAAAATGCATCTAGGGTTTTTACTTAAAAAGAGATGATTTTTAAAAATTCTATTATTCCATTCCATTTGTTTGCATGCATCTTCAATGTACAATTCAACAAAATGAAATCATGCTAGTCTAAAGGCACTCAACAAAATACCAATTTCATGTTTCACTCAAACATGGCTTTATCTTATGGACCAGACCTATTAATCTCAAATAATCTGTGCAACTGGACTCCTTCCTTGATTACCAAGTAATAATTGTTGAAAGCTTAAATATACTAGCCATAAGACCAAAGTAAATACATCACAGCAAAAATCACCTTCCTGGAACCAACATTCTTAAACAAAGTAATAAACAAATATTCAGAGTACAAGCGAAAGGCACTTTCTGAAAGCATAAAAACAAGCCTCTTGATGAGATGAACATCGATGATTCTAAAATTCAGGCTGCCCTTCCCTCAGGAAGAGGCTGGACAATGACTTGTAGAAAGGATGGTTGGTCAAGTACAAATGATACTAGATGGCCCATAGGATCCCTTCTAATGCTGAGACTCTATGATTCTGACACTGCAGAACTAATATAGCCTAGTTTCTTTTTTTTTTTCCAGTTATTGGGCTACAACCAGCGCTAGAGAAACATCAAAAGATGTAAACCAGTTTACAAAATTTTTACACTGCAGGTCTTAATCTACTTAAATCCTATCAAACTATCATTTAGATGTCATCTACTTTCAATTCTGAGCATCACATTTTAGAAAGGACATTGGTAAACTGGAGCAGGGTAACCAGAATGGCAAAAGGCCTCAAATTCATGCCAAATGAGGTTGAAGGACAGGGGATGCTTAGACTGGAAAAGAGAAAAATCAGGTGGATATGATAATTGGCATCATGCATCTGAAGGGCTAGCATGTGGAAGAGGGTTTAAGATTAGACTCACTGTGTTTGACCTCAGGGGGAAAAACCAAGAGCGACAGGTAGATGCAGCCAGGATGCAAATTTAGGTTTGTTATGAAAAACTTGCTCTGAGTTTTTTGGTTCTCTGGAAAGGAAGTGGCTCATTCCCCTTCCTAGCAGAGACTAGATGATTACTTGTTGGGTATGTTGTAGCAGGGGACAGAGAGATGTTGAAATAAATAGCCAGTGAATTCCACACTAACTCTAAAACTCTGAGATCTTATGAACTGAGATTTTAAAATTAAATTTTATTTTTAAAAAATAACAAGCATTTTATTTCTCTCCTACCTTCTATCTCTACCCCTACCCCAGAAGGGGGAGGTTAGTCAAAAAAAATTTTTTTTCCCATCACCTCTCTGTCAGTAGGTGGGAAACATTCTTCATCATCAGTTCTCTAAAATCATGATTATTATATTGATCATAGTTCTTAAGTCTTTCTGAGTTACCACTTTGTACAGTGCTGTTATTATAGTACATATTGTTCTCTTGGTTCTACTCACTTCACTATGTATCAGTTCATATAAGTCTTCCTAGGTTTCTCTGAAACTGTCCCCTTTGTCATTTCTTATGATCTTGTGAACTTTTAAAAATGGGCTCTTCCTACATCACTTCTCCTATCTCCTTTCCAAGTGCTGATTCCTGCTCTCTATACTCACTAAAATTCAATTCTACAAACATTCATGAAGGACTTACTATATACAGGACCATTGCTAAAGCACTGGGAATACAAAGACAAGAATCACGGAAACATAAATTTAGAGCTAGAAAGGAACTTAGAAGTCATCAAATCAAACCCGCTGAGATTTTTACAGCTGATGAAACTGGGTCCAAGAGGTTAACTGACTTCCCTAAGGGATTTTAACCCAGGTCTTCTGATTCCAAATCAGATATGGTTTCTTTTTTTTTTCTTTATTTTTTTAAATTTAACATATTTAGTTTTCAGCATTGATTTTCACAATAGTTTGAATTACAAATTTTCTCCCCATTTCTACCCTCCCACCCACTCCAAGATGGCGTATATTCTGGTTGCCCTGTTCCCCAGTCAGCGCTCCCCTCTGTAACCCCACTCCCCTCCCATCCCCTTTTCCCTTCCTTTCTTGTAAGGCAAGATAAATTTCTACACCCCATTGTCTGTGTATCTTATTTTCTAGTTGTATGCAAAAATATTTTTGTTGTTTTTGAACATCTGTTTTTAAAACTTTGAGTTCCAAATTCTCTCCCCTCTTCCCTTCCCACCCACCCTCCCTAAGAAGTCAAGCAATTCAACATAGGCCACATGTGTATCATTATGTATAACCCTTCCACAATACTCATGTTGTGAAAGACTAACTATATTTTGCTCCTTCCCAACCCATCACCCTTTATTGAATTTTCTCCCTTGACCCTGTCCCCTTTCAAAAGTGTTTGTTTTTGACTACCTCCACCCCTATCAGCCCTCCCCTCCGTCATCCCCCCCATTTATTTTTATCTTCTTCCCTCTTCTTTCCTGTGGGGTAAGATTCCCAATTGGGTATGTATGGTATTCCCTCCTTAGGCCAAATCTGATGAGAGCAATGTTCATTCATTTCCACCCTCTTGCGCCCTCTCCCCTCCTCCCACAGAACTGCTTGCTCTTGCCTCCTTTATGCGAGATAATCCATCCCATTCTATCTCTCCTTATCTCCCTCTCTCAGTATGTTCCTCTCTCATCCCTTAATTTGATTTTATTTCTTTTAGATACCTTCCCTTCATCTTCAACTCACCCTGTGTCCTCTCTCTCTCTCTCTCTCTCTCTCTCTCTCTCTCTCTCCATATACATATATATAGATATATAGATATATACACACACACATAGATATATACATACATACACATTCACCCATATATATACATAAACATATATGTATGCATATTCCCTTCAGCTACCCTAATACTGAGGTCTCATGAATCATACACATCATCTTTCCATGTAGGAATGTCAACAAAACAGTTCACCTTTAGTAAGTCCCTTGCAATTTCTTTTTCTTGTTCTTTTTCTTGATTACCTTTTCATGCTTCTCTTGATTCTTGTGTTTGAAAGTCAAATTTTCTATTCAGTTCTGGTCTTTTCACTGAGAAAGCTTGAAAGTCCTCTATTTTATTGAAAGTCCATATTTTGCCTTGGAACATGATACTCAGTTTTGCTGGGTAGGTGATTCTTGGTTTTAATCCTAGCTCCACTGACCTCCGGAATATCGTATTCCAAGCCCTTCGATCTCTTAATGTGGAAGCTGCCAGATCTTGGATTATTCTGATTGGGTTTCCACAATACTCAAATTGTTTCTTTCTGGCTGCTTGCAGTATTTTCTCCTTGATCTGGGAGCTCTGGAATTTGGCAACAATATTCTTGGGAGATTTCTGTTTGGGATCTATTTGAGGAGGCGATCGATGGATTCTTTCAATTTCTATTTTGCCCTGTGGCTCTAGAATATCAGGGCAGTTCTCCTTGATAATTTCTTGAAAGATGATATCTAGGCTCTTTTTTTGATCATGGCTTTCAGGTAGTCCAATAATTTTTAAATTATCTCTCCTGGATCTATTTTCCAGGTCAGTGGTTTTTCCAATGAGATATTTGACATTGTCTTCCATTTTTTCATTCCTTTGGTTCTGTTTTATAATATCTTGATTTCTCATAAAGTCACTAGCTTCTACTTGCTCCAATCTAATTTTTAAAGTAGTATTTTCTTCAGTGGTCTTTTGGACCTCCTTTTCCATTTGACTAATTCTGCCTTTCAAGGCATTCTTCTCCTCATTGGCTTTTTGGAGCTCTTTTGACATTTGAGTTAGTCTGTTTTTTAAGGTGTTGTTTTCTTTAGTGTATTTTTCAGTATTTTTTTGGGTCTCCTTTAGAACGTCATTGACTTGTTTTTCATGGTTTTCTCGCATCCTTCTCATTTCTCTTCCCAATTTTTCCTCTACTTCTCTAACTTGCTTTTCCAACTCCTTTTTGAGCTCTTCCATGGCCTGGGACCAGTTCATGTTTTTCTTGGAGGTTTCTGCTGTAGGCTCTTTGACTTTATTAATTTCTTCTGTCTGTATGTTTTGGTCTTCTTTGTCAGCAAAGAAAGAATGCAAAGTCTGAGACTGAATCTCGGTGCGTTTTCGCTGCCTGGCCATATTCCCAGCCAACTAACTTGACCTTTGAGTTTTTCAGTGGGGTATGACTGCTTGTAGACTACAGAGTTCTGTGTTCCACGTTTGGGGGGGAGGTGCCAGCTCTGCCACACCAGCACTGCTCCTTCCCCAAGAACCCCCAACCCGAACTGGGCTTAGATCTTCAGCAGGCTGTGCACCCCTACTCTGATCCGCCACTTAATTCCTCCCACCAGGTGGGCCTGGAGCCGGAAGCAGCAACAGCCATAGCTGCCCCACCTCCGCTGCCCCCGGGGCTAGAAGCCGAACCGCAAACTCCTTCTACTCCCGCAGCTTTTCCCACTAACCTTCTCAGCGGTCTTTGGTGTTTGTGGGTTGAAAAGTCTCGTAACTGCCACAGCTCACTGATTCAGGGCGCTAGGGCATGCTCTGCCCGGTTGCTGGTCTTGTTGGTCCACGCTGCTCAGGCTGGGCTCTGCTCCACTCCGTTCCCAGCTCCCAGCTCCGTGTGGGATAGACCTCACCTAGAGACCATCCTGGCTGTCCTGGGCTGGAGCCCTGCTTCCCTCTGCTGTTTTGTGGGTTGTGCCTTTCTAGAATTGGTTCAGAGCCATTTTTTATAGGTTTTTGGAGGGACTCGGTACGGAGCTCACGCTATTCCTTGCTTACCAGCTGCCATCTTGGCTCCGCCCCCCGAAAATCTCAGATATGGTTTCTAATGCATGTGCTGTGTGTGGAACTTGCAATTTTCTTTCACCAACTTGCTACGGCTACAGAATGTGGATAGTTCCATGGCAGAGGATTTAGATATTTTATCAGTCTCTAATCAAGCTTGTGTTGGGAAACACTGATCTTGACTCCAAAGGTGGAGTATATCCATAGCTAATTTATACATTGTATCTATGGTTATATGGCATATCTAGAATGGCCTTGCCACCAGCATGCTCCACAGTGTTATATGCTAAAGCCTGACTGTAAGGGATTGGGGGTGGAAGGGTAAGGAAGAGGGGGCAGAGTTGTGTACGAGCTAAAAAACTGAAGTATCCATGCAAGCATCATGAATGTTTTTGGTACTTCTGATGACCTCCTTGGGTAAGAGCCAAGACAAACTTATACTGTACCAAGTTCAATACTCTGCTGGCTGTATGTTCTATATGACATGGCTCTTGTTTAATGCTTTCTGCACTAAAAAATGGTCTGTAAACCACTTTATTACTCTCCTAGTGTGTGGTAATAAAGGGAAGGTCAAGATAAGATCCCGAGAGAAGTGAAGCAAGGTGCTTGGTGACTCTCATCTGATTAAAATTTTCAAACCTCATAGAAAGCCTGAGCTGAGCTTCTCAAACCACAAAACAATTCCTCTTACCCTAAGGCAATAAAAAAGAGAGTATCTACAAAATACAAGCAGCTATTAGAAGAGAAGTTGGTCCAGTGAGTTATACATGCCAGATTCGAAACTAGGCTGATAAATTTCTCTCACCTCCCAAAGAGAAATGAGTATGCTTATATTTTTTTTATTTGTTAAAATTACCTTATACATTATTTCTTGCCTCATGAGTTTCCTCCTAGGTTCCTCTCTCACGGGCTTTTCCATTCCATGAAAAAAACAATGTTGTCTTTTAAATTACTGTCTAGTTTTATCAACTGGTAACCTTTTATCAAGGGTAAAAATCATTACGTTCTAAGGGATATATTTTTGATGTGATTATCCCTTTTTGTTTCCATAAATCACCATTTTACGGGGGTAGTTGGATGGAAAGGGATTTTTGTGCCTGGTTTCCTCTGCAGAAAGCCAAAAGTTTAGGGAGAAAAAGTTGATGGTGAATGTAAAATTCTAATTATGGGTTAAAGACAACAAAAGACAGATGGGTGGAAATGAACTAAAAGGAAATACTTGGCTTTATCACCTCACTTAAACATGTCAATGAATAAAATAAAAAGAATGATTAAAAATACCCCTGTGAGGGCAATATCTGCAATTTTCTACTGCAGTACTTCTTGGCATAGAACTCTGAGACATTACTTTTAGGTTCTGACATAAAAAAAAAAGTAGCCTTGTGATTTCATTGGTATGGAGAGCTTCTAATAATAAACCTCCTCTACCTGCACAGATCAGCATCTCCTCTGCAATCAACAGTCTTGGAAAGCTGCCTAGAGTCCTAAGAAGTTAAGTGACTTGCCCAGAGTCACATAGCCAATGTGTGTCAGAGGTGACATTCGAACCTAGGTTTTCCGGACCCTGAGGCCACCTTGCTATCCACTACCCAGACTCCCTTACTTTTCTTTGTCTTTTTAAAAGAGATAACTTTTACTAAGTAGAAAACTCCAAAGTAACAATGTTTTTTGGCAATAAAGCACAATTTAAGAAATTCTCATATAGTCTGTATTTGATAGTTAAGATTATGATTCCCAGGACGCCTGAATAAACACCATAAGCACTATTTTAGTAAACTCGAAATCATGGCTCAGTAAATATGCCTTAGACTTCAAGAGGTAGTATGAGTGAAGGGAGAAATGGTTTTTTAGAACTTACCTTTACTGTTTACACTATTTACCAAAACAGTGTCTTATCCCAACCCTACATTTCAATTCTTCAAACCTAGCCTTCTTTTCCTACAGTGAAATGATATGATATCTCTTTTAGGAGCAAGAATAAGAAATGTTTTTCAGAAGAAATGGTTTAGTCTCTTTGCTTGGTAGAAAAGCAAAATTTGTATTTCTTTGGTGTTCAAATCTAACATTCTTTACCCATGTTTCCTGATCCTCAAGCATCAGGATAAAAATCATGCTGGCAGGGCTCTCATTAGTTCTGATATACCAAGTGTTTCCAACATTAAAATTTCAGTTCCTAAATGGATTGTATGTTTCAGGGACTCAAACTGTGAAACCTCAACAGACACTTTTGGAGCCAAATTGAAATGAAATTGTGAAAGAGCAAAGGAGATATTCTCGAGGCTTTAAAAAAGCAGACTATGCATGTGGCCCCCAGAAATTTCATCCCCACCCCCAACTTAACAGTCAAATTGTTAAATATGACCCTGAAGTTCAGCACAGCCCAGGTGATAACCCCCTGAAGCCAAAGAAGTCAAATCATGAGTTTGTGTGTTGAAGTTCCAAAGTCCAATAACATTGTAAAGTCCAAAAGTAAGACCTAGTAACATTATAGCAGGAACCAACCTCCTTAAATCTGCTACTCTCAACTACTTCTCTAGATCACTGACATGGTTACATTTAGAAACTAATGTTGTTGAAATAAAATGATGTCAGCCAGATTCCCCCTTTTCAAAGAAAACTAAAACAATCATGATCTCTCCCTGAAGTTTCTAAACAAATACAGAAAGGGGAGGGGGGAGAGCAAACCTGAAAAACATCAAGTTGATTCTTTTGATAAAATTTTCCACTTTTATGGGACACAAATTTTACCTTTGCTTTTTTGAGACAGTAAGGTCTACTTAAAAGCTGATTGTAAAAGCATAATAGAACTCTTTTAAGAAAGCTTTTAAAGTGATACAGCTGCAAAAAAAAAAAAGTCATGCCTTTCCATACAGCAAAGAGAAAATTTTATTTTGCCCCTAGTTTAAGGGAACACCACTTCAACTCCCTCCTCCTTTTTATAAGGAAAAAAAAAGCCTGGGTGGGAGACAGACTTTTAGACCCCTTTGAAAAGCGGGGGAAATGACTTCAAAGGAAAGAAGGCCTTTGTCCCTTGAGCAGGTTTACGACTACTGATGCAAATCCCAACTAAAGGCTGAAAAGAATACTCAGTGCATCTTTATGGAGATCCTTAAAGGAAGATGAACAAGTCAAATGAGATTAAAGATAGGCCAAATCCTGCCCTTAATACCAGGACACAAGAGTTGTCCAGATGTGCTTTTCTCAGCACAGGAGCCCCGAGCCTGCCGCAGCCTTGCCCACTGCCAGCATTTCCTCAAATGCAGCCTCCAGCCCCGCCGTCACCTTCCCATACTTGGAAGTTTTGTTGAAAGTCCTGCTTTTCTGAGCATTAGTCAAAAGTTTCAACAAGAGGTGGCCAATTTTATCTTCTCATTAAAATCCTCATCAAGTATACTGTCATTCTCATTTGAGGGACTCCAGTACACTTAGAAAATATAGCTCTCAAAAGAAAAATCAGTAATTTCTGCAGGGCTTCAAGATCAATTTATTTAGTGAAGCTATACCTTGAGGTTCCTTACACTGTTCCTTACTTGGGTGAAAGCATATGAATATGTCTATATAATTATACACACACACATATTGGGGGAGCATACAAATTCTTTGGGGAGAATCATTACTTTCTTCAAAGGTTTGAAAAACATTTCTTGGTAGATGGTGTTATTTCTTTATTGGTCAAATGAAATAGAAGCTCTAATAAATACCACTTTAAAATGAAATCAAATATTTTATTTTAAAATCATTATTTACCAGAGAGTAACTCATTCTGAAAGCAATAAGGTCCACCCATGTCTATATTCTAAGTCCTATTATAGAAATTTTTGTTCATGACCTAGTAATGAATGATTTCTTGCTCTTTAGTCAATTTTTCTCATAGGAAGCTTTACATTAATATGAATTTTGAGGTGGTCTTATTTTATATGGCATCTGGATGAAGTTTTTAAAAATCTGAATGATTAATAATTTTCAAATCATACTGTCACAATTGTAGAGGATTTATTATTATACCTTTATGTAAAGTTGTACTTTATAATTCTGAGTTTCAGATAAAATGCAAATTCTCTTAGTTGCCTTTTACTAAAAGAATTTTTATAAAAGTATTTTGTTAAGAATATTTGAGAACAATTATAGCATTCCAAAAAAGTACAATATAATTTCCTAAATTTAAAATAGTTAAGAAATTTGTTTTAAAAATTATCTGATTCTCATATTGCTTGCCTTCTCAATGGGTATGGGAGAGGTAGGAGAAAGGGAGAGTGAATTCGTAATTCAAAGTTTAAAAAGAAAAGAATGCAAAAACTAAATAATAAATTGAAATGTTAAAGAAAGTATCTGCTCAATTTATCTTCACAGATTCAGCTTCAAACTACAATGCAATTGTAAAGTAAAAAGAATCCAAGTCCTTAACTAAACCCAGTTATGTAATGAAACTCTCGGTTGCCTAAGAATAATAAACCAAAAAAATTATCTATTGTAGTACCATCTGGTACTCAATTCTTAAAAGTATGTATGCCTATCAAAAGATGTTTTGTTTCCTACTGATAACACTTTGCAAACTTCCAAAATCCACATAAAACAATGAACATGAGACTTTAAAAAATACATACAAGCCAGTACATCAAACTGAATGAGAGAACTGGCTCCACCACAGTAGAAAGGGGGGTTTGCTAGAGAATATTTTTCAAAGCTCCCACACCAACTTCATAGAAGTTGCCAGTGTCAATGAGAATTTAAATGGCTCTAACTTATTTAATGACAAAACAACAAAATCCCCTCAAAATCTGAGAAGTGTGTCTTCTCTGATGCCCAAGATTTTTTTTTTCTTGTCAATGTGATCACATTTGCTCTAAATTTTTAAAAGTTGACAGAATGGGCAAGCTTTAAAAGTGCTTGAGCCATTGCTTCCTTTAGGGATGGCAAGCTTCTCATCATCTGTTTCGAGACTTCTGGCAAGTTTCTCTAATGAACAAAAACAACACTGGACTACAAATGCAAAGGAAGCAACAGTGCTTTGCCCATTTAAATGGGTCTCTTTACCAGTAGATTTGCTTTCTTTCCCATTCTGTAGCAATGAGATCTAGC
This sequence comes from Trichosurus vulpecula, assembly GCF_011100635.1. Lineage (NCBI taxonomy): Eukaryota > Metazoa > Chordata > Mammalia > Diprotodontia > Phalangeridae > Trichosurus > Trichosurus vulpecula. The sequence goes on along the minus strand of NC_050578.1, from coordinate 103,778,230 downwards.
TCCAAGAGGTCATAAGAAAATGTGACAAGTAGAGGTTTTAATTGAGGAAATTGGCACGTTTGGTAAGCACGTACTTCTCCAACAAGATTCCACACACAAGTATGTCATATTCAAAGTATGGGGGAAATCTCATTGTGCAAGGAACACAAAAAAGGTCCTGCATATCAAAATTAGTTTTAGAATGTCTACTCAGGTAACACTAAGTAATAAAATACTAAAGTATTATGGGTTTCTCCAGTACTCACAATGGGCAACACTAAATCTATGACCCCGTCATCCTATGATCTTCTCAAGTCCTTTAATGAACCATTGAACAGAATCTGCTCTTCAGCTCCGCCCTTTCCTTATTCATCCACTTGGTAATTACTGCATTTGTTAAACATCTATGGTATGGAATATTGGGCTGGGTGAAGTGAAAAATGAAGTCTAGGTAAGAAACAGTACCTGTCTTCACAGAGCTACAGAATAAGACACAAAAACAGACAATGTGGTGAATGCATTTAAGAGTGAGGGGAAAAGTATCATTTTGAGGTTTTAATTTTCTTTAACTATTGGGTGAGCTAGGCAACGTTTTATGGAGGAGGTCACACAAGATCTGGATTTTAAATGATGGATGGAACTCTGACAAATGTGGAGAGGAGCTATGTTCTAGGCACAGCAGCCCCGTCAACAAAGATCCCAAAGCAAGGGAAGTAGAGAGCTCATTTGTGTATGTTGTACAATTTTTCTGCTTTTCCTTGGGGGATGGGAGGAGTGAAACAGAGATAATTTATCTGTTGTGCAGTAATAAGAAACAAGTCTAGAAAGAGAAGATGGCTACTGATGGCAGGGAGCTTGAATACCAGGCAAACGGATCCAAACTAGAGGGAGTCATTAAAGATTTTTGAGCTGAAGTGAAATGAACAGATTTTTTATGATGCATAGACGGAAGTAGAGAAGAAGAGGTGGAAAGACATACAGGGAAGCTTTTACAGTGGCTCAGGTAGGTGATAACAGGTTGATTGCACTTGCAGCTGCTCATACCAGGTGGTCCCAGTGGAAATAGAGAGAAGAAGGCATAGGAAGTTGAGAAAATGCATTTCTTTTCCTTCTTTGCAGAAGTGGGCAACTATGGATGTGAAACACTGCACAGACTTTGGCTGATGCATTGATTAGCTTTGCTGAATATTTCTTTCCATATTTTTTTTAAATCATTATTCGAAGGACAGAGGAGGAAGGAGAAAGATGTTAGTGATTGGGACTGCTAGGTAATGCTGTGGATAGAGCGCCAGACCTGGAGTCAGGGAGACTCATCTTCTTGAGTTCAAATCCAGCTTCAAATAATTACTATTTATGTGACTGTGGATAAGTCACTTAACCCTGTTTGCCCGTTTCTTCATCTATAAAATGAGCTGGAGAAGGAAATGGCAAACCGTTCTGGTATCTTTGCCAAGAAAACTCAAAAAGTCAGACATGATTGAAACGACTAAACAACAAAATGGTCGAAATGTGAAGAATGCTCCAAACTCTTCTTCCTTCCTACCTTCCTCCAGGGTACCATCATTCTCCCAGTCACCTAGGTACCATTCTAGGATCCTCTCTCTCATCCTCCTTGCCTTCTCTCCCCCTCCCCTCCCCATGTTCTATATGTTACCAAAGGCCTGTTAATGTTATTTTCATAGCATTTCTCAAATATACCCCCTTCTGTCCTCTGACACTGCGACTACACTGGTATGGGCCTTCATCACCTCATGCTTGGACTACTACAATAGCCTGCTGGTTAGTCGCAATGCTACAGCCCCACCTCCTTCCAGTTCATCCTTCACTCATGTGATCTTGTCAAAGTGATCTCCTAGAGCACATGTCTGCCAATGTCACACATTACCACTCCCACTCCGCAACTACCCACCACTCAATAAACTCCAGTGCCTCCCCATCGCTTCTGGGATCAAATATAAAATCCTTGGTTTGGCTTTTAAAGCCTTTCATAATCTCACTCCTCCCTACCTTTCCACATTCTTATATCTTATTCCTCCCCACATACACTGCAATCCAGTGACACTGGCTTCTTTGCTATTCCTTGAGCAAGACACACAAGCTCAAAACTCCAGGTATTCCTCATGCATGGAATACCCTCTCTCTTAATCTCTGCCTCCTAGCTTCTCTGACTTCCTTCAAGCCCAATTAAAATCTCACCTTCTACAAAAAGCTTTTACTGATTCTCCTTAATGCGAGCACTTCCCCTCTGTTGATTTTTCCAATTTATTCTACATAGAGCTTGTTTGTACATGCTTGTTTGCATGTAGTCTCTACCATTAGGCTATGAGCTCCCTGAGATCAGGGACTGTCTTTTATCTTTCTTACTATCCCCAGAGCTTAGTACGATGCTTAGCACACATTAAGTGCTTATTATATTTAATGACTGATTCATCTCTTAAAGGGGAGTTGATGGATTCAATGTGCAGAATGAGACATTCATTTCTGGCCATGGTCAGTAGGGGAATTTGTTTTGCTTGACTATGAATATTTGTTACAAGGATTTTTTTTTAAAGAATGAAGGAAGTAGGAGGGAGAAAAGTAATATATATTTTAAATGAGGGGAAACTGAAATGTGGGTCATTTATCAAAGAATATCAATCAAAATTTTAAAAGAAAAATAGAAAAGGGGATAGTTTGGGATAAGTGGACATAAAATCATCAAGATTTGTCAAGCGCCTAAAAATCGTCGGGGGAGGGGAAGAGGGAAGAATTAGAGATAACTCCAAGATTTTGAAAACAGAAGACTAGGTCAGAAGTGGTGTCACAGACAGATCTCCTCATTCCCCAAAGTAAGAAGTTTCAAGAAATCTCCTATACCACTAGGAAGGAGATCCAGGAACTTAGATGAGGAGTAACAGTTAAGCTAAATGTAAAATATTCCCAGCTTTTTCCTATTGTCTTCAAAGCACTTTTTCCTCATTAATTTACTACTACTATGGTTCTTGACTTAAGCTTTTAATTTCATCTCCTACTCATTCTTTAGGAATAGTATATACAAGGTATTTCGAGCAATGCAACAAAATACTTCAACTAAAAAAATTTGGGTGTCTAGTAAAATTTATTATAATGGAATTATAACCATATAACGTTATTATACAAGATTTTATCCTTAAAGACGATAATTCCTTGTTTTGGCTATTCAAAATGCCTTTTCACCAACTCATCTACTAAATCATACATAGTCCTTTGAAATACCTTCTATTCAGCATCTTCTGTAGGTTTCTTCTACGGGAGCATGTGGAATTCATAACTGTACATTTAGATCAAAGAATTTTAGAGCAGAAATGGAACTCTGAGAATATGTAGTCTGACCTTTTCTTTTTAAAGATGAGGAAACTGAGGCACAAAGGAAAGGACTGAACTTGCTTAAGCAGACTGAAAACTACAAGGGACAATAGGGGAATAAGTCTTTATATGGCACCTATGATGCGCCAGATCCTATTCTAGATGCTTTCTTCCCCCCCCCCCCCACCCCATTCTGAGCCTCACAACAATCCTGTGACATTGGTGCTATTACTATCTTCATTTCACAGTTGGGGAAACTGAGGCAAGCAGTTTCAGTGACTTATTCAAGGTCACACAACCATTACGTGTCTGGGGCCAAATTTGAACTGAGGTCTTTCCGACTCCGGGGCCAGCGCTCTCTCTATACACTGTGCCCCTAATTGATAAAAACATCCTGTGCAGTTTGAACAAAGTTCTGCAGAATGACAGGTCACAGAATGCATGTTCTAAAGCTCACAGCAATGAGGTCTGAGATTTAGAGCTGAAAGGGTTCCCTAGAGGTCACCTAGTCCAACCCCGCTCAGGTTATAGCTGAGGGATCTGAAGCTCACGGGGGTGTGATTGGCCCTACGTCACACAGCCAGTATGTAGGTGACTGGGATGCATATGAGCGTCCACGCTGACTCCAGCGCCACTGTTCTTTCCACTATATGGTGCTGCTTAGGTGTATCTAAACTGCCTCTAACACAGGAGCTGCTCAATGTTTAGGAGCTGGCTCTCTGAAGAGAAATAATTGCACAATATCATTACGTTTAATCTGCATTACTAACGATTTCTCCATTACTTTCTCAAGTATAGACAATCAACAAAGCAATAAATTAACCACTGATCTGTAGCATGTGGTGATTTCCAAAGTGGAAATGCTCATCCTAAAAATGGAATAACTGGCTCTTGGGAGCTCCCTTGGAGCTGGCTCTAGTATACCCGCTAAACCCAAATTGCTCTGATTCTGGAGGAGCCTATTTCAGGGTACGAGGAAAATAAATTTTTATAATTATGAACACATAAAAGCAAATACTTCAATGCACTTAGCATTATTTTAAATATACTAGTGCCCTTTACGCTGCTTCATAAACCTCCATAATCAAAGCTGACATATGGAAAGACAAATTAGGGGGGGCAATTTGTGGACAAAGGACCAGTATTAGAGTAAGGAAGAACTGGATTCAAATCTTGCCTTTGGCACATAGAACTGACAAGCCCCACGAATCCTCAGTCCTCCAGGCAAATCTTGGTGACTAAAAATTCTCAGACAATTGCTGGTCTGCTTTTGGATGGAAGTAACTTCTAAAAACTGAACTCCTACTCCGCCCCCAAAGGTTTTATCACTGAATTCCTTTAAAGCCCTGAGTTTCTCTAGAGCATTTAATAATAGCTGACACATAGTTTCTTCCATACTTAGAGCTAATTTTTCACATGAAGCCATCAGGACCTGGCAGAACTCATTGACTTGTGGTTAGTTAATGGTTGCAAGAAGGTAAAGGCAATGGTGGTAGTAGTAGTAATGACAGCAGCAGTAGGTAGTAGGGAGTAGTTATAACTCAAGTTAACTGAAGATCCCTGAGAAAAGTATTTCTAGGCAAGCATTATAAGATCAAAACAACTCTATATATGACCTTTTGCAGAAAATTGGCTAAAAAAAAACCAACCCCATTTGAATATTCCATTGGTAATAGTCTAGAAACTGAAGAAATTAACTTGTAAATGTTTGTATTTTTTAAAAAAATTGGGAGACACTGTCACATTTATTTTCCAGATTTTATAATGGATAGGTTACCTTCTTACCATTTCTTTTCTTCCTTTTCTCCACCCCCACAAAAGAGAAAGAAACATTTTGAATTTGGAGTCTCACAGTCAAATGAATGGTCAGCACACTTTTCTATTTGAGAGTCTTTGAAAAACACTGTTAAATGGACTATAGAGAATTTATACCTTGCTATTTAATTTTTTTAGATTAAATCCCGAAATATTTTAAAACTAAATTTCCAGTGTGAGTATAAAGAATCTACTATACAACTTTTTCTGCAGTATTAATGTTTGCATATGAAGATAGTCAGACAAAGTGTCGAATTTAGAACATAAATCATTAGTTCCTCTGTTCTTGTAGTTATATAGCTACAACTTAAGGGCAGAATGGTATAGTCATTTTTTTTCTGCAACTAAACAAGGTAAATAAATATGATATATTGGTACATCATCCCACCACTCTGCATATGGTGCGCATTAAGGGTGTATTCATTTACCATATGAATATAATTCCTTTTACCACATCTACTCTTAGTTCCAAGCAGTAAATATAGAGTTGTTTTGCCTGGAACTTGAGGGCCTGCATTACATCATCGAGCACTAACCATCTTAGACCTTCTGGAGAATTTCATGCATACAGTTTTTGTGACACCTGAACTTGAATATTGCCAACACACCAACTTGTGGAATTCTTCAAGGGAAGAAAGCAGCATATCTGGCTTGATGTCAGAGCCCCAAGACAGACATGCTAACGCTACAAGGGAAACTATAGCTATGGCTATGATGCACACTTGGTTCTTTAAAGAGACAGGTCAAGAACCAAACCTCACTGTGGATGAGGGTGTCTGGGATATTCTCTGGCACAAAAACCTGCTACGTGCTTCGTAGCCTTTTGTTAAAATCACAAAACATCTAACACAATTAGTACAAACTGGAATAAAGTCCTTTGGACAAGGCTGTCGCCTCTAACTCCTTTCCTAAAGTGAAGTGCAACCAACCCACAGTCTTACAACCGTTTATTTTTAGTACATTTTTGAAAAATATGCACATATAATACTTGCTTTCCCTCTGAGTCAAGGATGAAATATAATTTTCCATATTTATAAATAAAATAAAACCATACCTGGTTATAATTCTGCAAAACAGAAAAATAATTATTTTTACAATGGTAAATATAACTACAACAACACAAAGAACTGCAATTTCAATATTATTCCACACAAAATATACTTTGTATGCCAACTTTTTTTTTTACATGCACACCTGATTTAGCAGATTTCCCCAGGTATCAGCAGCACTAATTTCCCAGTGATGGCCAGCAGATGGTGCTCTAAGACACCTACTTCTATACAGTAGTAATGGTTAGTTTCTATCCAGCCATTTTTTGGCAAGACAAAGAATAAGGATTTATCAGTAGCTTCAGTGAAAGATATTATGTTTTACCATAAAAAGCACATAATTTCTGTATATGTGCACAGAAATATACATATGCATAAGCACATACACCAAAGTACCTAGTAAATAATTCACACCTGGACATATTATACCACCACTTTTCTCACACAGTTGATGTGCGGTACATGTGCATATTGGTAGTATTTATGTTCATATGGTAAGATCATTCTAAATTCATTAAAAAAAAATTTAGAATGCCTGAAAGTTAGAATTCATTTTTAATTATAGGAGGAATGTCTCATTAGGGGGATACTGGTAAAATTAATAACAGTAGGACTTATGGTAATGACTTAAGTGATTGATGAGAGTACAACAAAATGAAGTTTTAGACAGAGAAAAAACAGGCAGCTATATCATACAGTACTTTAAAAAACAGCTCTGTGGTCTGTTCTTTCTAGCCTTATGGTTAATAAAACCTTCTTTCTAATTAATGGTGCTGAAATATTTTTTAAGGAACAGAATCATGTTGTGACAAAAAAAAAACACAACTAAAATAGTTGCTCTTTTTTCTCCCAAGCAGACGCCATTCTCATAAAGCAGAAAGCTGACATAGATTAGCATGTCTGATTGCAAAGAAAAAAAATAATAAAATGCCACCTTTCAATCAAATCAAAACCAGAATGTGCAAATGGAAAACTACTTCACTGAAATAATGTGCACACAAATCTAAGTCACAACTTAGTCTATGGACGTTTGTCTCTAAGACTAATCACCAGGGGATTAAATGCACACACACCCATTCACTCCCTAAAATAATTAATGGGCTTTGATTCTTTAAACCAAAGTTTATGTTGTTTTGTGTTTTTATACATGAAATAGCTGTAAATAATAGCAATTACTTTATACTTTTCCATATATAAGGTATACGACATTTCAATGCTTAAAATATTGTGAAGTGCAGTGTGAAAACTTAGATGATTACTTATTTAAAAAATAATTAGAGATATGGCACATAGACCTCAATAACACAGGAAAAAAGAGCTACTCAGGAAGAGCAAGCCACTCTCTGGCAGGACTCTCCCTCACGAAAAAATAACTGGTAACGAAGAACAAACGTGAGATGCTCCATTTATATATCGAAACCATTTCTAATTAATTTGTAATAAGTACATTATAAATTAAACGTATAGCTTATTGTTCTATGTGTTTATAAAAGTATTTTTCACAGAAGTTAATAATGTATGATTATCACTCAAAGACAAAAAATTCTGGTAGATGTGAAAATATGGTATTTGCAATGTAACAGGCCGATTTCATTAAACACGCGGAGCCTGTTTTTTTTTTGAAAGCCTAGAGTTGTTATATACAAAACTTACCCAATATGAATTAGTTTGACTTTGCCCAGATGATATACATATTAAAATTGGGTAGCATGTTATTTTTCATTCTCTCTCTCTGTTTCTTTTTGTTTAAACAGTAATAAAGCTATCGACTTTACAAACTGCACTAGTATTAGATCTGGAGACGGTGAAGTGATAGGAATGAAAAAAAAAGGAGAGGCATATGGCCTGAGTAAGTAAAATTAAATTTCCAAAGCAGACTTATTCTCTTGACTTTCAAATTAGAAAAACTACTCTATAACTGAATGAGAACCTATAAAAAACTGAAAAACAACAGGCCTAGAGATTTCTTTCATGTGCTTTTTTACGTAGGAAGGGAGGAAACTTTTAACTCAATAGTCTAAGTAAAACAAGTTATTAACAAGTTATTATATGCATCTCTGGCCTATGTATTTATTACTTCACATTTAGTAAAAAACACATACTTCGGATCACACACACTAGATATTAGAGGAAGAAACATAGACTAAATGTACAAAAGTTAAAAAATACTCATTTGGCAAAAACACTCATTTGAAAATCTGTCTTCAGAAGTTGTCAGTGGTGCCATCAACACAATTAAGAGGTATTAATTTTACACAAATATCTCTGAGTAGTTCAAAGTATAAAAATGTCATTTTTCTTTCAAGAAGTATAGATTGGGACAGAAAAATAAAATAATATTTGTTTTATTTTCATTTTCTTTTTGATTCCTCAAAGTAAATGATGATTTTAAATTAAATTGAGGCATCTGATATTTTTAAAAGGCCAGAATGGGAATATAATGCTGTAGGAAAATTGGTGAATTTGGAGTCAGGAACCTGGGTTTGAACCCCAGCCTTGCCAACTGCCACCTCTGTAATCTGGAACAAATTCCTTAAACTTGCTGGACCTTTCCTTCCTCATTTGTAAAATGAGGGGGCTGGTCCTGATGGGCCTGTATGGTCGCTTCAAGCTCTAAAATCTACAGTCTTATGAAAGGGATGTAATTTACTTTAAGTAAATTAATTTAGCAAATATACATTACTGTCTACCAGCATTTAACGTGGCTCTCTTGTACTGCTGCAGTCTTTTTCCACATAAACATGAGGAGGAGTTAGTATTCACCACTCTCTACACAAACTGAGCCTAACATGCCGTAGAAGTAACAGTAATTTGGCTGGTATTTGTCCAAGTGACCTATTGGTTTAGAGGACTTGACTCTCCAACTATCAGACTGGAACACTGTTATTATCATTGTGATTCCTATTTTACGGATTAGGCTAATGGGTCTCTCAGTGTGAGAACAGAGGTTCTTAACAATAACAAACGACATTTCTACAACGCTTTGAAGTTTGTAAAGTTCATATATGATCTCATATGATATTCATAATATCCTTGTGTGGTAAGTACAACAGACTATTGTTCTCATTTTGAAGATGAAAAACATGAGTCTGGTTAAGTGTCTGTAGTAGGATTAGAACACAGGTCTTCCTGATTCATTAACACTCTATTCACCAAAGTTTGACTCCAAATTTAAGTCTCTAGCTCTTCAATGCTGTTCTTTACAAGGCACTGTAAAGATCCCCTTCCCACCTTTTAAAAACTGTATTGCAGCCTCCTTTCTAAAGTGTTTGGAAATTCTTATTTCACTATGTGGACTTACATTTCTGAAAGACATCAACAGTTAATTGATGTGAAACACAATAATCCTAGAGACACAAAAGTGTAAACCATGTGTCATTAGGGACTTCCCAGATTTCATTCTAGAATGACCAAATCCCACATGGACATGATGGCCAGCTAAAAGTAAGTGACGGTATCAACCCCAAACCATCATCTATCACCAGTTTCCATCATCCTTGTTCAATACAGTGCTGGCAATGAAACTGGTTTAAGACAGGTAAGACTAGATATACTTAAAGAGCTTCCTAAATATCTGGATATAGATAACAAAGTGACAGGTTTAGTAATTATGACACTCTAAGGCATTATTTTCTGATGGGGATATGAAAAATGGATTAGATTTGAGGAAAGTTAATAATGAAAAGCAAGTACAACGTACTTTTAGTCAAAATAATGCTCAGAGAAAAAAACCAATTGACATATGGTTAACATGTTTCAACTACATATAAAATGGAGGTATGGTGTTGCTTATCAGCCCTAAATACTTTAAAATTCTTGATTCTCCTAACATTTGGAGGGAATTCTCCTGATTTGGTATAAAATGCAGACATTTGCGATTCATCACAGAAAACATTTTGCTTAGGCACTATATCATACAACCTCTATTGATTAACTTCCATAGTGTATTTATGTAAACAGAATTGGATCTGAAAAACCTGTATCGCAGAATCTCTTAAAATGTAGCTAGAATTTGCTCACCTACAAAAGATTTAATCTCCACAAAAGTATACATAGCACAATCTGTTCAAGTCAGTGAGATATAAGATGGATTTTAAAGTTGTGGCTTGTTTTCTAATTGAAAAACAAAGATGACATAAATAGGTACTACTGAACTACTTGGGTAAAAATAACCTGGAAACATGTGCTTACCCTAACAAAATAAATTGCAACTTGCTTTAAATTAGGAAACTGTAAATATTTAAGAGCAGTTAAAATGCTCTACCTTGTGAAATAAAAATCTAATATGCTATTCCTGCAGTAACTCTTCAATGTTGTCATAATCATTTTAATTAAATTCTCATTTTTCAGGTGGTCCCTTTAATTGTTTTTTTCCTACTACTTAATGTGTTTTTTTTAAAAGCCATTTCTTTTCCCCAGCTGTGTGTGATTGGTTTTAATGGTAGCTACTTCCTTTTTTGCCTTCTGTGAATTACACTTTTAAACGGTTGCACGTTTTGTGTTTTACTGCTTCAGTGTAGTTTCATAAAGAATTTTAAGGCTGTTGCTAAACATTTTCATTTCCCATCTGTAAAACTAAAAGTCAGTGAGAAATATTCCAGATTGGCCTTTTACAACCAGTTCTATTTTTTAATATATAAAAGAAAGCGCATTATTACACAGATTGTGCAAAAACCTGGCCTATTTCTCCAAAATTACATTTTTTTATCTGTTCCTTGAAAATAGTTGGCAGACAAAATAATTTGTGGTATCTCTTTTGATTCTGGGTAATTGTCAATTGATGACACATTTATATTTTCCTTTGTGGAATGCTATTTTCAGTTAGGACTAAACTTTTCAGACCATGAGGGAAACATGGAACCCAAAAATGTGATTTTAACCTTGTGTGTTAGTCATTAGAGGTCACACAATCTTAACAAGACTACCTGGACCTTCTTTAATTTAACCTTGAGAAATTAAAATTACTTGTTAATTTAATTACTTCATCACAAGAAAAAGGTATCTACAGTAAAAATTTTATTACCAGCCACTTATAAAAAGCTTTCTGGTAAAATAAGTTGTACTTACTGCCTGGGTTATCTCCAATTCCATTGTTTTTCCCATTCCAATACCAGAGGAGGAGTGTTGCATCTCGAGACCCAGAGAGAATGTAACAGTTTCCTCCAATGTATGACTCAGATCGGGCAAGGCAAGTGACGACATCCCAATGTCCAAATACCACTTGTATCAATTTTCCTGAAATATAAGAGATTGATTGTTGACTACAAATGGCTGCTACTAATTAAATTTTATCTCTATATATTCATTAAAGCAAGGTTAGGCAGACTTCTGTTTAGAATCAGAATTCAATATGTTACTTCTCTATGTCTTAGAAAGTCACAAAATTGCCTAACTTAAATATTTTGTAATTCTGACTTTTCACTCATTTAGCCTGGCCTCTCCCATTAGTTGTGACTAATAAGGGTTTACTTTACTGAATTCCATTTGCACTTTATCAGATAATAGATACATTTAAATGCAACAGGTCATATGGGAATATTTCCAATATTTACATACTGGAATTACATAAATTTGGAGAAAGAAGGAACTTAAAGATTACTAGACTAGTTGGGTCATTTCTGTTGTTGCTTTTTTAATTATTTACATGGCTGAAATTCATTCCATAGAGGCAGTGATGAAAAACAAACTTATAGCTGTTTATTCAAAGGTAAATTTTCGGGGGGAGAGCGAGGAGGAATGAGGTGGGAAGAGGGAAAACCTCAATAAAACTGCAGAAGGTTGTGTTTGTGTGTGTGTTGTGTATATACACAAACATGTATAGGATATACATAGAGTATGTTAAAATATACATGTGTATGAAAACGTGCATACATACATACACACAGACATGTATATATGTACACACACATATACAAACACAAATACTGGCCTGCATTTATCCAGACAAGCTGGCACATAATTTTGGAAATTTTGTAGGAAATTAAATCACTACAGCAGCCCCTCCATTCCATGTCTAAATCTCACTAGTTACCATTTTCCCACTAGACAGCCTCACTTCTAAAATTCCTAAAATAAATAAATTAATGTTCAAAAGAGTGTTTTAATGTATTAATATCCCCATGGGTTTCTATTTGAATAAAATTTCCAGCAGGGCCCCAGAAATGTTGTTCAAGGGCACAAGAAGAAAGCCTTCATGCTTACAAAATATCGCTTAATATACATGCAGAGCTGATAAAAACTATAGCTTATCACAAGTGAAATCCATGCTCTATGAAAAGCAAGGACTTGTACCTGCTGCATTCATATATTCAAGCTGCCAATAAGTATTAGTAAGAAAGTATGATTACTTTTGATGTGTTTTGATGTCTTAAATTTTATTTAAACCCATGAGGCTACTAAAAGGAAGGATATAGTTTTAGAAATCAAGTACAGAAAAAAGGAAAATATAGGGGGAAAAATGAAGAAAATGACTAAATACTTTGTTTAGTTGACTAATGCTCCTACAATGAAAACATTTAATTCGTGATGAACAATGTTGCACCCAAGTTTTTAAACGGTATCCACTTTAATTTCAAATTACCATATTAATTATATGTTTTTTTTTAAAATGCTGTAATTTAGGGGGAGAATGTTTCCACTTTAGTGGAATATTTAGTCGCTTTTAAATATTCATACAAGATCAAAAACTCTTTCCTGAATTTTCAGGATACTTAATTACAATGGTCTCTAAATTGATACTATTACTTTTTTGCCTTAAAAACAAATTCCAACTGCAGATTTTATTTTAATTCTGATTCAAATGAGAATAGAAAGTGGGAACATGTATTAAAAATGTTTTTTTTTTCATTAAAAAGGCTTTTCTTTCACTTATTAGAATATTTCTGATCCTTGATCCTAACACTATTTAAAGTTCTTGAAAAGTACAACAGGAAGACACATACGGTCCCTACCCTTTCCAGATCTGAGCTGGGAAAATAAAATATACCAATCACAACTACAAAGCAAAGATGAAGCCATGAAAGAGTGCAAAAAAAATAGTACTTATAAGGTGTGATAAATGTCACTATATTGTATCATATTTTTATTAGAACAAATACAACTGAAATAATTTTGCACTTGGAGACATGAATACCTGGGTCCAAATCCCACTTCAGACACTTAGCAGCTATGTAACCTTGGGCAAGTCACTTAACCACTCTATACCTTAGTTTTCTCATTTGTAAGTAGAAGGGACTGAACTCAATGGCCTGTAAGGTCTATGCTTGCTGCTCCTCTAGTTTATCTGCTCTTCAGCAATGCCAGGACTTTGGCCTGTCCCTGCACTACAGAAGTATGCATAGCACAGAGTTGGAGGAGGTAACAGTTGCCAGCTAATCAACCTCTTATTGTTTTATACCAAAGTACAAGTGTGGAGGTATAACTACTAGCTCTGTATTCAAAATGCAAAGGGCATGGCAAATCCAAGTGCCCAAAGCTGAAAACGGCCTATTTACCTTGCTGAAATGGACACTGTTATTTGGACATGAACTTCATCCTCTAGTGGCAGAGGATGACACACTGGAAACAAAGTTATTGCACTCTCAAACTAAGAAAAACCATTCTTTTGTATCAAAGTCAGATACACTGTGATATTGCAAACTGTTTTTTAGTTTCACCATTCAAACAGTTTATACTCATGAGCGGAGAAGTTTGTTAAAATGCAAAATTTCTTAATTATGATTGTATAGTTATCAGGATTTTCTCCTTAAGTTGCGAAAAATTTCAAGATGGCTTAGGTATTTAAACTCATCAGTCTTATTATCTGACAGAGTTATTTTATGCTTTAGGTCCAAATATAGAAAATATTATTATTGTGTATTTCCCTTTTCTGCCTCTAACGGCCTTCCTCTCAAGTTTATTTTGTTCTAGTGGTGTGGCTGAAATTCACTCCTCCCAAATAAATCTTAGCATATCAATACTTGCTGCTCTCTTTCATAAATTATTTTCTGATAATCTCATAAGAGTTCTGCAACATTTTTTTGTTTCCTTTAATGCAAGCCTGCCTCTCGACACACTAATGTCAAATAGTACCATAAGCACTAGGATATCCCTTTTTTGACAGAACACATTTTCTAGTTAATGTTTTATTTGACAGCTGTGCTACAAATAAAAAAAAAAATCAAGCTCAGGATCCTGAATTACTGAATCTAAAAGGCTGCCTGAAAATAATTCCCATTGCTGGGAGAAGGTTTTATCGTTGCCTCTCCCGTACTTGTTGTGCCCAGGAAACATGATTTACATTAAAAGAATTTCCTGTTACTAAATTTTTTTTTAATCCTGAAATCTAACAAGGGAAGGATTTTTTAAAAAGTGCTAAAATATAATTGAATTCAACACTTGTGATAGCTTTGCCATTATACATTAGTGATCACAGAATCATTTCCCCTTGCTCCTCTGCCAAGCCTGGGGAAAATATTCAACTATAATATTCTTGCTTTCATAAAAAAGTGAAAGAAACAAAACACAAAGATATAACATAGTGAAACCTACAATAGACTTTGTTTTGTCCACAGGACATTAAGAAACCAAAAAGAAAGCATGAAAAAGTTTTTTATTTATTTCTTCATAGACTTTTCTGAAACGTATAAATATTTTGTTTCCTCATCTTCTGGGGCAAGATCAGCTCCATCCAAATGAATTTTGAAAATAAGTAACTGTTAATGAACACATTAAAGTAACACATCTGTATAGATTAAAAATTCCACAGAGATAAAGACTTAGAGCTGTGTTTGTTTTTGGTAAGGGTGGAAAGTACAAGACACAATGTCCCAAAGTGTCTCAAAAATCTCAGTGTAGTTTTAAGCTATTAGTTTAATCATTTTAAATCATTTTTAGTTTTAATAGCTTAACACTACACTAAGACTTTTTGGGACACCCTGTATACTAGAGACATATAATGGATTTAGAATTCTAAAACAGGGTGTCTTTCTGACAAAACTAATCAAAGTCCTTAAAATTTTGACTATGACAGGCAATGACTATGTGAAGAAAACCTGGGCCTTTTATTATCCTTACCTTTACTATTTTAAGATTTATTATAATTCTAACTTTAAACTTCAACAAAACCAACTAAATTCACTTTAGAATCATTTATATCTGAGTAACAATTTACTCACATAACCTAATGACAACTAGCCAGCCACTTTGAGGCTCCCCCTTCAGTTTCTTTGGCTGTTTATCCCTATATATTCCCAACCTCCTTATTTTTAAAACAGTAACATAACATTTACTAATATTAATACTACCTCCCAAGCATCATACATAATCTCAAGAGTAGAGTTTGTAAGGTGACATACAACTGAATTAAATGCAAAGTCAGATCATGCCAGAATGATAACCACTGCCCTAAGAAAGGGAGGGCTAAAAATGTAAATCAGAGGAAATGTATTATAATGGGAATATTTTGTGAAAAAGTGGTCACTTATACAGTATTTCTGAGGAAGCTAACGGGTGCAAGTTCTAGCAAAACTTCAATTATGCAGAACCTAATAAACTTTGAAAGAGTCAGGTTTGCCCTCAGCATTGTCCGTATTAGAAAATGATTAAGGGAAAAAAAGCTGATATGAACAATTTAGTATTGAAAACAAAAGCACAAAACCGGTCACAAAAACAACTTTTAGGGTATGCCTAAGGGTTAGCACACAATTATTTCAATCTCCTATTTTTATTTCTTAATTGAGATTAAGAATGATGATCCTGAGGAAGCTTAAGATCTGAATAATAAAGATTATATTCTTAATAAATTATTTAATAAACTAGGAAAATATATTTTAGAAAGATTGTCAACAAAGTAGTAACAAAAAGGATCATCTGTGAAACTTCTAGGTAACCAAAAATTTCAATTAAACACAACACTATATTCCTAAAACATTCTAAGATTTTACTAGATTATAATGTCAATTTTAGCATTTGAGCAGCATATGTCTATTATATATTTCACAGAATCACAGATATGGAGGGAACTGTGGCACTCATTTAGCCCAGTTGGTATGCACCAATGACTTCATAGCCACTAATATTTCATTATTCTAAAAATGGAAAGCACATGATATTTATTCTTTTTATTAGGAAGGTTTTAATCTTATATTATTTTCTAGAGGCTCTTAAAATATATCAGACTAGAAATTAACTAGATTTCACAAGTTTCTCAGTATGTTGATCTTCATCCTGGAAGAAACTCTTTTACCTAATATGCAAAGCTCTACAAAAACTCATTATATTAGTTCTCATGGGGTAATATAGTTGAGAGTGGTGTGTCCCTTAGGCAGATGCATGCAAATGAAAATATGGGCTGGTACTTTTATGCTATCTTAACAAGAGCTCCTGTCATGCATAAAAGCAGGAGTCAGCTACTTTTCTTCATGATGGTGTAGTTTTTAGAAGGATTCTACACAGAACTGGGTAAAGGAGAAGAAAAATCGATTCCCAAGAGGTATGCTTAATGAGACTTTGTAGGAGGCAAAAAACCTTCTCTATAAAATAAAAGAGGGAAAACACTAGATATGTATGTACTCCCCATAAGCTCATACATATACATATACATAAGCACATGCCATTTACATACAACTACTGCCTTCAAAAAATGATCAACTATGCTGCAAATACATTTTGGCTGAAAAATCTTTGAAGAGAAAAAAAATACTAAGGGTTAATTCACAGTGGCTTACAGTGATCATACCTTGGAGGGGGTAAAAAGTAACAGTATGTTTTTTTCTTTCTTATTTGATATTTTTTACAAATCACAAATAGACCATACTTGTTCAAAGCAAGAATATGAAAAAATATTCCAAACATTTCAGTGTTTACTTGTATAAAATTGAGTGGCGAAGAAAATAACATTTACCTGTGTCTGTAGAATAGACCCGGAAACTCTTGTCCCAGAAACCACAGACAAGAATATAGCGGTTGTCAGAAGTGATGACAAAGCACTGGGAGTGGACCTGAATACTCTGGTCTAAAAGGTCAGTGATTTGCCTCCTGTGCATTCCTGTATTGCTAGCTGTGGAAGATGAAAAAGAAACAACTAATTATGTATAGTCAACAAAACTCTATACTTTAATCAACCAATTTGTGGGGTGTGTGAACAGGTGATAAATTCAAATACAAGAATACTTGTTCTTTCATTTAAGGCAATGCCCCTCCCCCCACCAATGCACACATTTGTTGCAAGAATGTGAGTAGCCAAATTCAACATCCTAGCAAAAATGTCTTTGCCTAGGGGAAAGAAACAATAACACGTTACAATTTTAAAATAGTGTACAATCTACAGAACATGCATTATAGCTCTTGGGTAAGTCTAAACCAGATTACAATCACAAAATCACAGATCGGTTTGTATTCCTGACAATCTCATTACAACTATTGTCATGAGAATGGAGTCATGTTGTGACAGACTATTACCTTTAACATTTTGTCACAAGGAAAAGATATTAGAATTTAAATGTCACATATTCTGTGAAATATCGCAGCATCTTGTACTACTTTAGCTCTAACGGGTCTTTAATTTGACTAGATGTGCAATCCCAATCCCCTGTTTACAGGAGCACCATCATGTAAAGAAAGAGGAGAATGACTATTTATTAAAGATATGTGTAATTGAAAAAGTTGAAGCAGAGAGTATTGCTATTTTCCTGAACCTTATTTAAGCAATAAAACAAGACAGAGTGACTAGCACACAGTGTTTCCAAGCTGCTACAGAATACGTGGCTTGGGGTTTATCTGAAGGCACAAGGGCAGACAGAATGATGTCGAGACACATGGGAAGGGTAATTATCCTCTGAAAATAGACTACCAGGAGTACCATTATCAGAAAAGGAAATTATACTCAATAAGCCCTCCTTGATATTATAAGGTTAGCTATGATCCTAAAGGATGTTTCAACATTGACTTTGCCATTCAAATAAGATCTTTTTTTTCTGGAAGAAAAAACTGACGCTGAAACAAAATAAGATGAAAAGGTAGTATTAAAATCCTTTCCAACTAAGATTCTTTTTGTGGTCTTTAGTTTCTGAAAACACAATGTATTCACTGTTGATGAGTGTAGCACAGGTGTGGAGATAAGACTCAGGAAGTAACAGCAAAGACAAACTATTCTACAACATCTTCAACACTAAAATGGTTTAGGTGAAAAATTCATATATAAAACTCTAATCAGGAAAAGTAAATCTAAATACAACTCACTAAAAGCAGTAGTTTCATGTGGGATTTGGGGGATTTGTATTTTGTTTTTGTTTTTTAGTGGAGGAGAGAGAGTAAAGGATAGAGGACAGTGTGTTGAGAAAAGAAGGTATTTTCAAATTAAAGTTCTGCCAACATCTATCACAACTTCATAACTATTACTGAATGATGGGGGCGTCTGATGCCTTTCAAGAGCATCTGAGTCAGTAGTCAGTTGGTCAGTAGTAGTTACAAATATAAGAATTTTTGTGGGGTAAGATCGTCTCCTCCCTCCCTTCAGGGACTAAAATGCTAGATGAGAAAAAACCTTCAGTCATAACTCTGAAGCCTGGGAAAAGCAATGCTGTTTTCTGAAGGAAGAGGAAGTCCAAGAGATACATTTTCTGTGCAGCAGTCCCATACAAATCCATTCAATTCCATTAGATCAAGAAATAGAAACAAAATTTGTAGTGTTTTCTACTTGACTATTATAGAATTAGCATTCCAAATAAGAGTTATTGAATGTTTGTACAGATCTGCACCTATTTTGTCTTTGCTCTAGTTATACAAACTTTCAGTGGGCAGGGGTCAAGTCATTTTGGAAAACTATGAAAGCTCTAAACAGTCATAAGCAAGTATGAACTCTGGCTAAATGACAAAAATGTAATATTGGTTCAAGGTTCTCAAACATTCAAATGAACTTTCACCAATAAAATGCCCACTTGGAGGAGATATGGAATTTAACATCATGACCTCCATTATTTCAAATACTTCTGTATATAACAACTCACTGTCATCAACTCAATTATTCAAAATAGGGGTCAAGGGTGAGGTTACAGTAGTACAAATGACATATGCATATTCTACAATATTTTAAATAAAAACCTTCAAGTTCTCACGTTAAACTAAAGTTTTTATGGGATCAGCAAATAAAATAATGATGAAAAACTTAAAATTCACAGTAGGCCTACCTTAGATAATACAGAAGAATTCTCTATTTGAGTTTTTAGTTTAATTAAATTGAAATTATTTGTATTATATATAAAATATCAAAATTATGAATTAAATTAGTCTAAACTAATTAGATTTAATAATCTACTACTATAAAATATTACATTTACCTAGAATAGAAAGAAATTTAAAATGACTCAGAAAATAGGGTCTTCTGTGTTTCTCCAAATAAAAAAAAAACCCAACATATCCTATAATGATTCAAAATTTTAGAAAAGTATTTAATGTGGTATTCCAAGATTTAGGCAAAGAAGTCAATGGCTCCACTGGAATTATGTGTACTTTCATGTAGACAGAGTACTTCTATGATATATGCTTGAATTTTGGAAAATTAATAAATTAGTTGGCTTTCATGTTAGATTCCCTCTAGTCTATCATAACAATCCATTTATAAATGGCAGCATTTTAGCCCTATGCTGAAATAAATAAAGGTTTTAAGGTAGGAAAAAGATAAGCGATCTACAGAACAACTTGGATTTTTAACAAAACACCCAATTCAGAATTGCAGGCTGTCATGTAACATTCTAATTTAAAACAACAGGAGCTAGGCAAATGAGAAGCTGAAGAAGAATCCAAATGCTAGTGCTAATAATATTCTCCCATAATTTGGGAGAAAATACTAGTTTTTCCATTTCTAAAATTATTACTGAATGGAGGTAGGTAGGGAAAGAGATTCCAACTATTTATATACACACGTTCTCTACTTCATCATAGTCTCCAAGGCAAAAATGTGACACTACAAGTTTTGGCCAGACCACATTTGATCTGTGACCATGCAACATTTAAGGGTGTAAAATGCTAATATGGACATATAAAGTAACCAAGCATGAAAGGCACAAGAGCAAATTTGTTTTTCAATGTTGTATGTACAACAAATCTGCATTTCATCTCAAAGGGGGTCTCTTTGTAGACTTCTCTCCTTCCTTCCCTCTCTAATTCTTCCATCCATCCATCTTTTCTTCCTTCCTTCCTTCCTTCCTATTTAACCTCCAATGGTGATCTACTGGGCTGCTGGGCCCCAGGAAAATGAATACTAATATCTTAACATTGCTATTGGTGGGGCAACATATTTCAACTTTGAAACTGCTCTGCGAATGCACATTAATCCCCTCAGCCCGTACCGCGGGTCTATGAAGAAAGGATTGATCTCCTTTAATGATGAAGCCCTGGCACCACGGTTTTATTTTTCACCACACAGTGCTGCTAAGAACCCCACTGTTATTATGAAAATTTCCCCAGCAAAGGAGCCCCATCACATTACCGGTGCACCGATTCATCATAACGTGCCTCGCTCCTGCTCATCAACAAGTCTGAGTGATGAAAAGATCCAATATTATCCTGACAGTACTTCATGCGCATTCTCAATCACACATTATTACAGCATCCATATTAATTTTCAGTGACACGCGTCCTAGGCCTGTTCAAATTAGGCAAACCAACGAGGGGGAGTTGATGAAATACCAGCATAGCCACAGCTCATTGCATTCCAATTTGCATGCAAATGGTTTATCAGGAAAATTCCATTCCCAGCAACCAGCAAGTGAAAAACAACCGTAATCTACACTTCAGGGCCACCATACAGAGCTTAATGAATCGCAAAGAGAGAAGGAAGTGACAGACCTATGAGAGGATCGATTTCCACTGGCAGCTGGTATGGCTGGTCCTGTACAGCACCTTGATGAGCTGGAATTCACAAAAGATTAAAAAAAATCTGCATTACTTTTCATATTTTAAACCATGCAAAAATACCTAAGTCAAATCTCATGTGCAATTGGTTTCTAACCCTCCAAATCTCTTACAGTGTTATCAAATTTAAAGAAAAAAAATTCAGGTGCTTTCATGGACAGTTTATTAAACATTTATTTTAGATTAGCGCTGTTCTGAACGGGTGCCATCACCAGTGGCTTCAGTCCGGGGCCATAAGCTAGAGCAGATGCTTGACTGGCAACCTCCAATGCTGCAACAAAACAAAATTAAGTGGTAAAGAGCACTGAAAACAAAATGTGACAGCCATCTGCTGACTGGAGCAAATACTATTTTTTTGTTATTTCCTAAAAAGGCATCTTTGAATGCTATAGCACAAAGGACCTGCAAAAATGTCAATTTATGACGGAAAAAGGGAAAGCTCCAAGTCAGGGAACATTGAATGTTTCATCCATCACTTAAAATCAATCAATCGAAAGTCTGAAAAAAAAATAAAGAAAACCATTTTGCAGATAAATGTTTTTGTTAAATGTATTTGACTGAGTTACATTTCTAACAATCAAATTGGTGTATATATATATGTATACATATATATGCATATACATATATATGTATGTGTTTTAAAATTTTATTAACATTTTGCTGTTTTTGCTTCAATTTAAAAATAGAAGTAGAAGATTAAACAGAATCAATATATACTATAGGCAACTTGTTCTCAAAATGATTTTGAATAATACAGACATACTATTAGCTCTGCAAATTTGAAAGAGCTTGGTATATACCATTTCCCTATAAAGAGTGGTGGACTTAAAGGTGGAGTGGAAAGAAGCATAGACAGGGAGTCAGCAGATGGAGAGATCTGGGTTCTAGACTCAGTTTAGTGAGTAACAACTTACATAACATTCAGCAAGTCACTTTCCCTTCTTTGGGCCTCATTTACCACAACTAGAAAATGAAGATGACCTCTTAATTGTACCATTACATTTTTGCTTGTTTTATTGGAACTGTGGATTCACTGATGTAGGGAATTCTCCAGTGAGGAAACCTCCTTGCTCCCAATGCAGCTTTGGATCTGCCCTGAAACTTATAGTCTTGGAGAGCTGCCTGGGGCACTGAGAGCTTAAGTGATTTTCCCAGGGTCACTTGGTTAATATATGTGAAAAAGGGACTTGAACCCACAATTTGGTGATTACAAAGGCAGCGCTTTATCTACTACATCATGCTGCCTTATATGATTCCATATTCCAAATTCTCTCCCTTCCTTCCTCTCCACCTGTCCCTCCCCCTACATTCAGAAGGCAAACAATTCGATATAGGTTATACATGTGTAGTCATGTAAAACATTTCCATATTAATCATGTTGTGAAAGAAAACATTGATTAAAAAATCCTCGAGAAAAAGAAAGTTAAAAAAAGTAAGCTTCAATCTGTATTCACGGACTAGCAGTTCTTTCTTTGGGGATGGATAACATTTTTCATCGTAAGTCCTTCAGAGTTGTCTTGGATTGTTTTACTGAGAATAGCTAAGTCATTCACGGGTGACCATCTTACAATATTGCTGTTACTTTGTACACAGTACATTTCATTTTGTATCAGCTCATGTAAGTCTTTCCAGGTTTTTCTGAGAGCATCCTGCTCATTTCTTATAATGCTTAGTAATCCTTCATTCTAATACTACCTGAACATATCCTCATGGATCCTGAGAATCTCCATCACTCACTAAGACTTTGTGCCCCACAGAGATACCAGAGCCAAGATGTTAGTACAAGAAGGCAAGATATAGTTAATGACTGAGCTTTAGTAATAGTAAAAGGCAATTCATATGGATCTTGAAGATCCTACTCAATGGAACACTTTGACCTAGAGGAAGAAGCTGAATGGAGCAGCCATAGTTACTTGCAGAAATTATGGGTGCACAACAGCAATAGTTGGTCTAAATTTGGTAAAACTAAAAGTGTATGGTGTGAGAGTATGTTTCTTGAAGGGAGAGTTACTGAGCCTTTCTGTACCCCGTGAAGGTAAACAGAGATGATAAGATCTATTTAAATATAACTATAAGTAGGTCTGGTCACATTTCCTCATTTCTTACCTGAAACTCTTCAGGGGGAGATTCTGGGACTTCTCTGACTGACTTCTCCAAACCCCAGTAAACTCATTATTGGGATAACTTCATCTTCCTGCAGGATCTCAGCAGCCTTGGTACTCCCCTCATCACTATCCTTGGGCCTCTCCAATGGATCTGGGGGCAGAGGGGCATGAACTCCAAATCTCCATTTCAGGAGAGAGCTCAGCTCAAACCTCACCTGGCTTCACTACTTAGAGACCTCTCTGACTTCACCAGGTACTTTCTCTGAGTACCTTCTCCTCCCTTTTCAGCTTCCTTCTGTGTTTTGTCTTCCCTCCTTGAGGGCAGGGACTGTCTTTCTTTTGTCATACTTATAACACCTGCACTTAGCAGAGTTCTTGGACCATAGTTGGCTGGTTGTGGTTGTCATCATTATGCTTCAGTCAAGATTCAGTGCATATGACTGTGGTTGATCAGGCCAGTAGAGCTCGGAATGCTCTACCACAGGTTGGGCACCAATAGTCCAAACTTGCACATCCTGTGTTTCCTTTGAGCTGTCTCAATTCTGCTTTGCTTATGGAGTACAGCACATTCTCTGATGTGGGCATGCCATGCTGAGTGGTCCTGCTGGCCCTTAGTAGGTGCTTAATAAATATTTATTAACTTTTGACTAATGTTAAGCATATATTCACTAGAATGGTGTGATTGATTAATATAGATACAGGCATAAAAATGTAAAAAATTATAGTTTAAAATTCCAGAACAATAATCTACCCTGTCACTTACTGCTCTAATGTTATTATATACTCATATTTTGCCATGGGATTTCTTGTGACCTATGGTATCACTATAAATTATAAACCAGCTAGATATATACTCTCAAAACTTTTTTCCTAAATTCTAGGAAGTACGCATCTACAGACTCAGAGAATAACTATTTAGATGGTACTTTTGCATCTGTTGGAACTTTCTGAATGTAGTATAGGTAACTCAGAAATACAGATATCTATAAAATATATTAAATTCTATTACAAAATATAAAAAATATAATATATTTTTATATATGCACACAATTAATTATGAAAGCAAAACTCTTATGAAGCTTGGGTAGAAGTACAATAGGCACTTGCCTTAACAATTTTTTTTAATTGTAATTTCACTGGTATAGAAAATATCTTGTGGGAAACTTCCTGCACCCTCAAAGGTCAGTTCCTGCTCTCCATATTATTATCTGAGTGTTGTCTAGAAGTAAAGCACCTTGCCCAGGGCTGTACAACCAGTATGTGCTACAGGAAGACTTTATCTCAATCTTCCTGACTCTGAGGCCCACCTTCTCCATTACTTATCTCAACTTCTACTGTTCCACTTTTATTAAATTGATATTTCCTAATAAAATCATGTAATTTCCCACATTAAAGCTCACAATTTTCTAAGCTACTTTGAAACTTATAGCCCTGTTCTCTCTCAGTACTGTTTTATAAACTCTTTGGTGCTATATCATAAATATAAGCTATTGCTATTTCATCGTCAGTCGGTTGCTGTTACTCCGCTGTACTTCAGGTTCCCAATGCAGTTTTTCACAATTCCCCATAGGGAAGGTAAGGAAGCTGGCAACAAAGGCCTTTACTCCTGCTCCACTGAGGAATTTTACTGTGAACAGTCTCTTCTATTATTTGCATTCAAGGACTTCACTAATAGATCTAAATTCCACCTCCTCACACACACCCCCACCCCAACTAACTCGTCTCTAGTGACCTCAAGGCCTTAGGAAACTGAGTTGAAGGGTAATCTCAACTTGAAACTTATGGAAAGCTCTGAAGTACTCAGTTC
This sequence comes from Trichosurus vulpecula, assembly GCF_011100635.1. Classification (NCBI taxonomy): domain Eukaryota; kingdom Metazoa; phylum Chordata; class Mammalia; order Diprotodontia; family Phalangeridae; genus Trichosurus; species Trichosurus vulpecula. The sequence goes on along the minus strand of NC_050578.1, from coordinate 103,753,259 downwards.
TATGCCTAGTGACGGTATATAACATATTTGTAAACATTATTGTTATTTTTACAGGTAAAAAAAGATCAGGTTAGGAGAGTTAAGGAAACTTATAAATCTTGGTTTTAATTTTTAGACCTATCACTTAATTAAGGAAAAAAAAAACCATATGATTGACTCAGATGTATGAGCATGTTGGTATATTTATACTATATGGCTACTTAAACTCTGATTTCATGTCAAAGATGATTCTGGGCAACACAAGTAGTTGCTTAGATGACTTTTGCTTCATATTCAAATAGCTGGTTAAAAGATGATATTTATTATGGAGCTGAGCACTGGATCTGTAGTGATGGGCCCTTTAATTGAATATATACTTAGGTTCCTATTTGTTTGTTTTTATTCTAATGTCAATTCAGTTCTATCCAATTCTAAAAGCTCTTGCACTTAGTTTGATGTAAAGCCACGGTCCCAGAGACTTTATATCTTTCCAATCACTTTAGTTACTCTAACAAGAAGTGCTTTATGCATGACACTGCCAAGCTTTGCAGATGTTTCCACAATTTAAAGAGACTATTTAAACTCATCTGCACAGCTTGTTGCTTAAAATAAAAGCTTAATAAAAGGCCAACGGTTTCAAGGAAAATTTAAATTCTCTTCTTCTCCCCTTTCTTTAAGTAAAAGAAACAAAGTATCTGGACAAATATGATAATGTTGTATTCCTTAAGTCATAGTGACCATCCTACATTTAACAACAGAACACAATTTTGTTTGGAGCATATGATATTCTAGATGTCTGTAACGACCTAAGTGCTAAATATAATTAAGACAAAATGTGTTCTTCTGTAGATGACGTTATTCACCTCATATCTTGTTTTCTTCCCAACGTTCAGGCTGATCCATTCAATATCTCTAATCTAGTTCCCTCTCCCCTCTCCTTACTACCTTCTTTCTTTCCCTTCCTCTGCCCATTCTTCCCTTCACCTCTAAAAATGGCATACATTTATGAGCAAGCTTGCTGGGATGCAAGTATAGAAAGGGAGGGGTTTTGTTTGAGTTTGTTTTACTCAAAGAAAAGCTGATTCGTAGAGGGACTGAATATACAACTCTGGCCTCATGCAGACTATAAACTCCTTGAGGTCAGGGATTATGGCTTCTATTTATTTCATACGCCCCTCACCCCACAGCATTTAGTATACTGCTATACACATAACACAAACTCAATAAATACTTGTGAAATAAATGTGAATTTTTTCATTCATATACATGCATATATATGTGGATATATATGTACTCTATGTCTCTACACATATATAAGCATATGAATACATGTATATATGTACTATATGTGAAAACAGATGCCAAGAAACATTTTTCAGTTAAACAGCAATTGTACTGTAGACCTTTGGTAGAATTCTTCAAGTGGAGGCCAATGTGTCCAAGTAATGTCTGCAAATTGAAAGCTTAAACTTTTGTGAAAGAAAAAGAAATATTTGAAGTAGATGTGACTCTTTAACACGGCTTATAATGTTTACTCCAGCTCAAGATGATATTTCTATACTCACCAGGAAGGTTGTGCCACTTGTTCACAGCAAATAGCCTGTTAGCGGTGACTGTGATCACAGCAGGAGTTGCCAAGCCAGGCTGGGTGTTGGCTGCTACATGAGTGACAGGGGAGTTGGATGGGAACTTTAGGACCATGATAACATCCTGCTGAGCTTGGTCTGTGAACATCAATGGACTCTGCAGGAGGAGATACTGTTGAGTAGACATGACAAGACCCCAAATACATAGGAAAGAAGAAACAAGGAGAGAACAAGAAAAAGAGAGAGGGTATAGGAAAAGATGGGGAAGAATAGATTAAAACAAGCAAGCACTACTAGCAGCTGCAAGTGAAAGCATCAGAGAGGCTAGAGGAAACAGGAATTTGGTTTTATTTTTAAAAATACATTATGATCTTTGAAATTTTCTGTTTGGAATAATGGATTTTAAGTGGGAAAAACTTCATCCATACCACTGGATCAGACAAAACAAAACAAAAACCCTCAAATGTTAGAAAGCTTTCTGGTTCATATTCTAGAGAGACAGACTATGCAGTTTTTATTAAACAGTTTCCAATTGCCTGTTATTTGCCAAAGAGCCATCTTTTGGCTCTACTGAGGTAGTATATTGAAGAAAATGTGGAATAGGCAAGAGTCAAGGAAATTCCCAGAAATCATCAAAGGTTGTATTGAGCTGGCATGGAGATTCTGACAAACAGAATAAAGAGGAAAAAGAAAAAATATATGCATGTATGTATGTGTGTGTGTGTATATGTATATATATATATATATATATATATATATAGTGCATATATATTTACATACAGTACATTTAGATGGCATACGGACATTATTATAGGCAAAGAAATAACTTATAGGTGTAACACACAAACTTAATTATAAATTTGTTTCAAAGCAAAGTATAATTAAATAGACTAGTAAAGACAATATATATAGTGTACATACTCATAAACACTACCCTATTATAATGCAAATGTATTTTCTTCTTGTAGGAGTTAATTGTAAAGAGAAACACCTACATGACATCTCTCCCCACCCCACCACCCTACCCCTGCCCCCATCACAAAACAAAGTTCCTGGGTTTTTTAAGCTCTCCTTTGAACACTTGATAGTAATTGAAATTGATAACTCAACACTGATTATTTTCATAGTTACTATCGATAAAAATCTTAATATCTGCTAAGGATTTGGAAAATTACTCCAACTTCTATGTCAAAATCCAGGACACAGCATAAAACAGCGTACAAACTAGTCAGCTTTATTTGGCAGTAGTGAGCTGTACATTATCAGTATATTTTCAGCCACTCTCTCCTTCCACATCTACTTTTAAAAATCTGATCAGAATTGTTAAGAATAGAAAGAGTCTGATGAAGTTCTCCTGGCTGCCTTTCTACTGACATATTTCAATACACCAGGTATGTGTGAATGTGTAAATGCATACATTTAATAAATATTTATTCAGAACTGCTAATAAAAAATTAAATGCATTTGCATTTTTATTATCAGTCCTTTTAAAAAAGTTATTAAGAGTACTTAGAAAAACATATTGCACTAAGAATTCCTATTTGCACTCTTTGCATAAAGGTGTAAATAAAGGCAACTAATAAGCTACCCAGACACCCTTCTGAGCAAGTGGCTAAAAGCCAATCAATATTATGAGTTAATCCTCCCTGGATGCTCATTCAATTAAAGGTGTCAGTAATGCCTCATCTGATGTGGCCTCAATTAAATCCAACTATCTGATGGTGTGAAAACACAGGGGGATACAGCAACAGCAGCAGACCCAGACAAATAGGCAGCCTTCGTGTGGCTGCTAATTACTACACCTGGTGTATATTATGGCTTAGGCACTTAACACAGCACGAAGCAACTTTAATTTCTGCTAAATTCACAGCAGAGGCAGAGGACCCTAATTTGAACTTTAGTAAATAAAATGAAAACACACTTCTGCTTTTAAAAACTCTGCTCCCAAAATGCAAATTCTTATTTCTTAATGTCATAGAAAACAAGCATTCCAAAATTGTTTTAATTAATATTATGAAATTGCATCATCAACCACAGATAAGAAATAATCAACAGTAAACAACATGACCTATGAACTGGTCTGCGAGACGCCCTAAGTCAGATACTTTCAAAATATTTGCATACGCTACTAATGAGAAAATTGGAGCATAATATAAATCATGCATAAAACATCTCAGTGGAAGGAAGTTCATGCATGTTTATCTAGTTTGATGGACTACACTAGAAAATAGCATGTTTTAAACTAATTCCAATATTTGTGCTTAAAACAAACAAACAAGCTTAAATCTCCTGAAAGTTGAAGGAGCATATTGTTTACATTGTTGAGTTTCTTTGGTATGCCAGCTATTGGTTGCCCAGTAGGAACAAGTCATTTCCTAAGGGAACTCTAGAACTATCTTCTTGACCTTTATCATGAGCTGCCCTTTACCCCTCAATGCACTCTCCTGGATGTGGCCCCTATAGTAAATGGTCTTGCATATCCTATCATGCTCAAGATGTAAAACACGAATAGCACTATTCCCATCCCTTCTGCATACCCTGCACTGGTAGCAATAGCTGCAAGCAGCTAGACTAGTGGGACAACTGGTAGAATGAGGTTTCCAAGGATAAACCTTGTCATCTTACCATGGAGATAGGTCTCTGAAGGGCAGACAAAGTGGAATAACAGAACAAGCACTGTCTTAGCAATCGAAGGATGAAGGCTCAAATTCCACCTTGAATATGTAACAGCTGTGACTTTGGATGAGGCACTTAACCTATGTGGGTCTCAGTTTCCTTCTCTGTATAATAAGGCCATTCTAGCCCTTTCCCGAACTTCCCTATTCCTGTTGAGGGTATCTTCTTTCTTGTAGTCATTAATATTCACAACTTCTAAGGTAGTCTTTCCTCTTTACCTCCCCCTACCACAATTCAATCGGTTGCCAAGTCTTTCTATTTCCTTCACAAAATCTCTCACATTCCCCGCCCCCCCCCCCCACCTCTATACTCACACAGCCTAGTGGCCATAGATCAGGGACAGACCATCTTGTCTTGAATTATTATATATTATAATCATGTTATTACATAAGATGGTTATAATATATAATATTATTATCCTCCAAATTGATATCTCTGCTTCAAGTTCTCCCCTCTCCAATCTATCCAACAGAGCTGCCAAAGAGATTCTTCTTAAGCAAGAATCTGGATGTGTCATTCTTGTACTAAATAAACTTTAGTAGCTCCCCACTGTTTCTTGGATAAAATACAGATTTCTACTCTTTAGCTTTCATAGTCCTTCACAACTCAACTCCAATCCATCTTTCCAGTTTCATCATTTACTACTCTTACTTCTGAACTCTATTTTCTCTCTGTCTCCCCATGTTGCTGTAGTGTCCATTCCCCACGTCTAGAATGTATTCCCTTCTCATCTTTACCTCATGAAATTTCTCATTTTCTTCAAGACATAGTTCAAGCACCACCTTCTGCATCTTCTCATGATACTCTTAACTGATGTTGGTGTTTGTATGTATATGTAAGTGTATATGTGTGTCTATGTATGTATGAAGTCTGTATGTTGTATGTGTGTTTATGGATGTATATTGTATATGCCTGTATATAGTAGACATAATAAATGCTTGTTGATTGATTGCTCCCTGGCAAGACAGTGGTGTGGGAAAACTAGTGGCAATAGTGATTAGGCCAAAGATTTTTTAAGAATACTAGGACAGCCCTAGGAGAATCAGAGGCCATGGGAATATTTTGGCTGACTATAAAGTGGGAAGGAAGTAGCCTCTTAGTTGGTATCCCCACCTCCAGACCTTCCCCTATGCATCCATTCTCCAATGCCCACTGCTATTCCTGAAGCCTAGGTTTGACCATGCCACTGCCCTGTTCAAGAAGCTCTAATGGTACCCTCTAGGAGAAATATAAACTCCATTATTATTTGAAGCCCTTCACAATATGGCTCGAATTTACTCTCCCAGATTTATGATACAGCCCTCTCTATAAGACTATTTGCTGTTCCTTCATAAGAAGTGCCATTCCAGTTCCCATCCATCCCCATGCCTCTACACAAGCAGTCATTGCATGGAACATGCTCCTTCCTCACCTGTGCCTCTTAGGATCCCTGGCTTCCTTCAAAGCCCAGCTCAATCACCATGCTCTACAGCAGGGCTGTAAAACCTTAGGTTATCTTAGGGCCGGCCACATTAAAATAAAATAATTATTTGAGGGCCGCACCCAGAGTGAAAAACACAGCACACTAATAGAAAGTGGGGGAATGCAAGTCATCAATACAACAGGAGAATGCACGAAACGTGAAAGCAAACACAAAACAACAAAGCGACAACACAACAGTATAAAGGTAGGTGCAGAGTGACTAGTCTGCATCGTTCAGACGGAACACATCCCACAGATCGATTGAAAATTCCGTGCGATATGTTCCATCCATAATACTGCTTAAAAACACCAAATAAAATTAACATCAACGAGATTATTTATTAATGATGGAATTAAATAATCTAATATGCATTCCATGCAAATTATTATTTTATTTTTTCGCTTGTGAAAATTAAAACCCACAGGCAGGCCACATAAAATTGGAGTGTGGGCCACATGCAGCCTGTGGACTGTATTTTGGACAGCCATGCTCTACAGGAAGCCTATCCTGATCTTCCACCTCTTTTGATCCCCATGCCACTGCCAGGAACCTGTCATAATAAATTATTATGTATCTACTTTGTACATATTTTGTATCTACTTTTTGCGCATGTGTGCTTTCCTCCAACAGACTATAAACTTTTGAGAACAAGCATTTTTTGCCTTAAATACCTGGCACATAGTATGTACTTAATAAGTGCTTGCTGAAAGAATGAAATATTGGCAGGTGATAAGGGAGAGAAATCTGAGTACTGAGGTGGAGATGGGTCACATTATTTCAGATTCTGTCACTTAACCTTTTGAGGATTCATGCATAAAATGATTGTGGATGCAGTATCTTTTGGTACCAAATCATGTTACTTTGGTCACCATTACTGATCTATGTGACATAGGATAACATGTCCTTCCTCATAATATCCCAATCTGGAGTTTCATTATATTCTTGACTAGGAACAGGTGACTGGACAGGAGTTACATGAGATGGAAGAACTTTCTCCAGAGTCAAATGTCAAAAGGATATGGAAAAATAAAATGAAGAAAGTGTAGTGTCTTTTTTATCCAATTCCTTTGGGACTCATGATATTTTTCAATTATGCTTCATGGTAACCTGAGAGTTTTTATGGCAAAACCAATAGTGTCACATAGTAAAATGCATTTACAAACTCTCCCACTAAAAAAAGTAAGAGAATGTGAAAAACAACCATACTGACAAATAAAAGTAGAAATATATAGAGAAAAACAAGAAAGTGTCACTTCTTCATTTGGTAATTTAAAGCACTTGGACTATAACTAAGAGGTAATAATTGTGGAATTATCAGTTCTGCACATAACAGAATAGTAAAACAAAATAAATTTATTAAACAGTATTATACCAATGGAAAATCAACTTTTATCAAGTTGAATCTTTCCAACAACTGTTTGTGGTTGAGCAAATTAACAACTCCTATATTCAGCAGAAAAGACAGGCAAGAGAGTCAAATCACCAAATTCCTTGTATCCTGGATCAAATATGACAGACCATCCAAAGCACAGTGCAATTTTACTCTAAGAACTTAAGCCCAGATCAAGACATCACAAGCCCAGAGGAGTGAGTAAAGTGCTACTTACCACCTGCATAGCAGAACTTCTGGGAGGATGTGGCTCTATAAGCAGCTGAGAAGGTGTTTGTCCAAAACTTCGGATTTGAGCTTCGACAGCCTGAAAAAGGCACAAGCAAGTTTGCATGTTACGAGGTGCTAATTACAGGCAATACAACCATAACTGTCACCTGAAAATGTCAGTTCACACTCTGGCTTGTTTCACACTGAAAATTGACCTCCTGTGTTCACTGAAAGCTAAGTGCCTGGCACTGGTACTGAGAATGAGGTCATCTTTTACGTTGTGGATGCTATTGCATGAGAACTACCATGCAAAGACTCCTCATCTTGCTCAGAGATGTTAAACAGAAACTAGTGATTACAATCAGAAATATTCTTCCCTGGATTCGTTCAGCTCTGTTTTTTTGACTAACTTTGCTTTCTTGCATATGCCTGACAACTAAAAGCTAATATGTTATTACTAAAGATAAAATATTGATTCTATATACCATTTGAAACCTGAAAATGGGAGAAAGCATCGGTAGAGATAATTTGATCCCATATTATCTTCACTTACATGGAAATCAGTATATCTTTGATACATATTGGGGGATTTCCCACACTGTGTTCAACAACTTTTTATTTATTTTTTGGCAGACTTTTCTTTAAAACTTATTTTTATTGATCTTTTGTTTCCACATCATCTTTATTTCCAAATTTATTTTCCCCTTCCCATACCCAGAGTAATCATTACTTCTAACAGAGAATAAATGGAAAAGAGGGTGGGAGGGGGGAAGGCATTCAGCAAAACTGAACACTTAAACTGTGTCTGATGTTATATGCAGAATTCCACATATATAGATCCTCACTGTGGCAAGGAAAAGAAGGATGTGCATCTTATCGATTCTTTTCTCCAGGGCCAATCTTGGTTGGTCACTATAATTATACAATATTCAGGTACATTTTTGTTGTTGTCATTCTTTCTCTTTACACTGTTGTGGTCAAGGTGTATATTCTTTTCTTGGATCTGTTTACTTCACTTTGCATCAGTTCATGCAAGTCTTCCAGTGCTTCTCCGAATTCTTTACGTGCATAATTTCTTATGGCACTGTAATATTCCATTACATCCAAGTATCCCAATCAAGGGACATCTACTTTGCTACCACAAAAGTGCTGTAATGATTATTTTGACATATATAGGACCTTTCTTTTTGTCTTTGACCTCCTTGGAGGCATACAATCCAAGAGGATTCTGGGTCAAAAGGAGTGGATATTTTAGTCATTTTAAAAAAAGAATTACATTCTAAACTGTTTTCTGGAACGGTTGGACCAGTTCACAGTGAAGTTAACAGTGAATTATTATGCCTATCTTTCTGGTACCCCTCTAACATTAACTATTCTAATTGTTTTGATCTGTATTTCTCTCTTATTACCAATAATCCAGGGGAAATCTTTCATATGGTTCTTAATAGCCAGCAATTCTCTTGAGAATTATTTATATCCTTTGACCAGTTTTCTACTGGGCAACTGCTCTGAATTTTTATGCATTTGTGTTAAGTCCTACGTAACTTTGATGTCACACTCTTAATAGCTATTTCATATAAAGATTTCTCCCAATCTTCAGTTTCCTTTCTCATCTTAATGGCATTATAACTGAAATAATTAATTTTATCTTTTGTGATCACTTCTAACCCTTTATTAGGTTACTAATTTTCCCCTTAACCATAGCTACAAAAGGCACTTCTTATGAGGTAACCTTTTATATTCCACTCACATAACTGTTTTGAGCTTTTCATGATATATGGTGTAAAATGTTGGTCTAAATCTAATTTCTGCCAATCTGCTTTCCAGTTTTCCCAGCAGTTCTTGCCTAATAGAGAATTCTTCCATAAGTAGTTTATATTCTTGGCTTATGTTCTCTATACTGGCACTGCTTCTTAAGGAAAGTCTTTCTGGCATATGCCCTACCTTTACACCTTGCAGACTCCCTAGCATTTTATCTGACCTACCAACTGACTCTGGACAAAAATCCCTAGCGGCCTTGTCATCTGCCCCTTTGCTGAACCCTTCAGATTTCTGGGGCCTTTCCATCTGGCCTACAGCTGAACGTTCTTTTATGTGTTGTCTCCTTTAATTAGAGTATGATTTCCTTCAGAGTAGGATCTATCTTGGTTTTGATATTTGTAATCCTCCGCACTGGATACAGTGCAACACTTCACTAGATGCTTTTTTTCATTCACTTACTCAGCGCCTGTCTTTGTGACTTTGCACTGCCTGGGCTCCATACCTAGAATGCACTCACTCCATCTTTGCTTCTGGGAATCCTGACTTTTTTCAAGATTCACCTTATTCTTAAAACTTTCCGTGTCCACTCAGATGCTGGTGCCTTTATCTGCAAGGTCATTTTGACATTGTTTTATATGTGGCTACTCTCTCAACTTGCAGGTTGCATCCCCAAGGGCAGTTTCTGTCTTAGTTTATAGAAGTAACTCTGTGGGCCTTCACTCCTAATTCCATAGTTCATGAGCCCTTGTCAGTGTGCTTCCTCTTTACAATCAGCCAGTAAACACAACTGTCCTTCATCAAGGGTAATTACCATGATTGCATAGTAAGAACAGTAATTACAAAATACTCCCACCATAAATCTGAGGCACACTCTTCCACAAATTAACACAGTGTCCATGGGAAAAACCGGGGTCAAACTCAAGAGCAAAATGGTAGTAAGATAATGTGAAGAATACTTGTATTACAAAGGCAATTTGCAAGTCATGGTGCTTTAGTGCCTAGAAGTAATTTCTCCTTTTGTGGAGTCCTTATGAAACTCTCCTTAGTTACGATGTTTGCTGGGCAGGTTACTCAGCTGGCTTCCCAGGGGTCTGCTCCTCCCCTATATCACTCTCTTCTCTGCTATTAAGGGTCACATTCCTTGAGGCTGATTTCATCCTTGGGTGACTGTCTCTCTGTATCCTTGTCTGTCTGCAGTGTGTATCTCTCTACTCCCTGTTGTACGTAATGTCTCTCATTGGTCTAGAATTGCTCCTTCATAAAGCTACATGCTTGAAATGGGGTGGGGGATGTGGAAGAGGAGTGAAAAATTTCCTCTCTCCCCACCAGAGGTTCCTCCACAGGCAGCTCCTGGCTTACAATGTCTTCAACTTTAAAACTCTGAAATTAATTCAGGGCCAAACTATTTACAATCCTCAGAGGTATGGTTAATTTGTTTCCCAAACCAATAGGTTGTTCCCTTCTTGACTCAAAGACTCATAAAGGACATATACACCATACCTCTATAATCAATTTAACACCTCATTAACATCTTTAAATATCTTCTGGGATTACATCAACTGAAGTAGTTCTGGGGAACCCCCTTTCTTACATGTTCAAGTTGTCTCCCTCAAATGATTATGCTATGAAGGCAAAAGGCATAAAAGCCCCACCCTATTTTAAAAATAAATTAAACTAATCGAATGGCTGGACCCAGAGAGTAACTATTAATTGTTTGATTTAAACTTGGAAGGGAATCTCTAGGGAAGTGTTCCAAGGATCTGAGCTTATATCTGTGCTATTTAACATTTTTTCATCAATTACTTTGATAAAGGCATAAATGGCATGCTTATTAAAAAGCTGGGAAGGATAAATAACACCTTGGATGACAAAGTCAGGAACAAAGAAATCTCAACAAGTCAGAATGATGGGCCAAACCAAAGATGATGAAATTTAATAAGAATAAATGTAAAGAATTGCATTTAGGTTTAAAAAAAATCAACTTCCCAAATGTAAGATCAGAGGGCATGGCTAGACAATAGTATACCTGAAAAAGATCTCAGGGTTTTAGTGCATGTTGATAAAAATGTTATGGGTGATCCCTACCCAGATGCTCTATTGTGATGTAGAGATGTGGCTCAATTTTAATTCAACAAACATTTATTAAATACCTACGAGGTACAAGAAATTGCACTATGTGTTGGCTCTATCTTGGGTCTTCTTTTCTCCCTGTATATTACCTTGCCTAGTGTTCTGAACAGCTCCCATGGGTTCAACTATCATCTCCTTGTAGTTAACTTCTAGCTCTATCTAACCTCTCTCCTTGGCTCTAGTCTCAAACCACCGGCTGCACCTTTGACACCTCAAACTGGTTGAACTGCAGATATCTTAAACTCAACATGTCCCAAACTGAACTCATTAACTTTCCCCTCAAATCCTCTTCTCTTCAAAACTTCCCTATTATTATTGTCTAGGGCAACACCATCCTCAGATGTCCAGGCTAGCTAGAAACCTTGGTGTCATCCCCAGCATATCTCTTTTAACACTCATGCTACAAATCCAAAGTGTTTACAAGACTTGTCGTGTCTACTTTCATAACATCTCGTACACACACACACACACACACCCCTCCTGTTCTCATCACATATACAGCTACTGCTCAAGTACAGATTCTGATTCCCTCAAGTCTGAACTACTGCAATAACCTTCTGCATGATTTCCAAGCCTGAAAGTCTTCCTCTATTTCCAACACTTTTTCTAAAGTACAGTTACAGCCTTTCCTGTCCAGGGAGCTCTTCTTACCTTCTTGCTATCCCTCACACGACATTTTATCTCCTGACGCCATGCCTTTCCAATGGCTGTTTCTCATGTCTTGAATGCTTGCCTCACCTATGTCTCCTGGTTTCCAAATCTGCCTTCTGCAGGAGGCCTTTCTCAGTTTCTTCCAATACTACTGCCTTCCCTCTGAGATAATCTTCCATTTCTTCTCTATATATTTTATATGTATATAGCTGTTTGCATTTTGTCTCCCCCGCTGGAATGCAAGCTTCTTGAGAGCTTGACTTCACCTACCTTTGTATCCTCCAGTGCTTATTAGCACATTTCCTGGAACATAGGAAATTTTTTACACAAGAGAATGATGATGAAGCCAGTATTTTAGGAAGAATAGTATACAGGATGGATTTAAGTGCAGAGAAGTTGGAGAAAAGGAGATCACTTGGGAAACTATTATAATTGTTCAGGTGTGAAATAAGGGTCCAAGGTGATTGCTTAAATGAGATTATACAATACACACAAATGTATATATCTATATACATATATGCATGTGTATACATACACATAAACATGTATAGCACTTTGCAAATCTTAAAGAAACTATATAAATGCTATGATTAATATTGTTGTTATTAGTAAATGTTTGCTGACTACTGATTGACAAGTTAAATAGTCCCTGCCCTTGAAGGTTTGAGGTGAGGATACAACATGTACATAGACAACTAAACTGAAAGTATGTACAAAGTAAATTTGAAAGAGAGAGAACAAAAATAATGAGGAGGATTTACAAGGATTTTGTAGAGAAGGGGGCCTATGAGCTGCACTTTGAAGGAAGTTAACCATTCTAAGATGCAGAAGTGAGGAATGAGTGCATTCCAGACACAGCGAGTCCAGCTGTGCACCGGCACAGAGGAGAGAAAGGAAATGTCATCCTTTGGGAACAGGGAACAGGCAAGTTGGATTTTCTAATCCAAAGCTTGTGTAGCTACTCTGATACCCTGCAGACGGTAAGAAGGGGATGAACTAGGGCAAGGACAGTGAGCAGAAAGAAGGGGACAGATAGGAGAGATGTTGTGTAGATACAATCAGTTATTCTTAACTAACTGACCACTTGTCAAGTGTGTGGTAAAAGACATTCTTGTTCAGTTAGGATTTGGACATTAGGGCCTCTGAGGTCCTTTCCAGTTGTGGGATTATGTGATAGCGACATTATAAACTGCACAAGGAAATTGTGGCAAAAAAGGATTCTGTCACCCAGTAAGTATTTACTGAGTATCTACCCTAGGGGAAACTACCTGTTAGCAAGGGGGAAAAGTTAAAAAATTTTGAGCAAGGACATGACTATGATAGAGACAGAGGTTCGGAAGGATCAATCAACATAAACAGAAATAAACTAGCTACCTGGGGTAATACTACGAATAAAGTACAAAGTAACATTCTTCTTGCCCTCAAGGAATTCAGAATCTAACTCCATGGAGAAAAAGGACACATATACTGCAAATGTTTATCTTAATAGATAAATGTCAAATACATGGTAAGGAAAACATCAGTTCTGTCAAGTCAAATCAAACGGATGTATTCTATTCAGTGCTTACTATGTGACAAGCACTGTGGTAAGGGGCTAGGATACAAATATAAGCAGAAAGACAGTCCCTGCCCTGAAGGAATTTTACATTCTAATAGGGGAAAACAACATATACAAGGAAGCTGCAAAGGAGAGTGGGGAAGGCAAAGGTACCAGGCTCTAGAGCATGGTAGGGAAAGTTCAGTTTATCAGTAGTACAGCCTGGGGGTCAGGGTGGGGGGAAAGGCAGGAAGAGGAATTAAAAAATGGTTCACTTGGGCCTGCTCTTTAAAACGGAAGTTGTAGGAGGAACCAGACAGTCAGAGGGAAAGGCAGAAGCAGAGGGTACTTCTAATGTAAGGAGTGCAGTGGTGGAGGGAATTTCTAGGGTGAAGAATATTTTATGGCATGGTAGACCAAGCCCTGTGGGGAGAAGTCAGCAACACAGCCTGGAATGCATCTTGTAAGTAATTCAAAGGACTGAATCATGAATTGGTCAATATTATGCTGTAGGTGGTACGGAGAGCTTCATGGATGAGATGTGACCTGATTGTGAAACATGGACATAATTTAGTCAGATGCAGAAACAATGTGACTGGAGTCTTCCTTCTCTGTCAGACTCTTGGATTTACTACCTAGCAGCAGTCTTTCTTTATTTCTTTCTTCTCTCCCAATAAAAATGTTGGGCCTTGCCTACCTGTAAGCAATTAAATTTTTTTTTTTTTTGCACAACAGAGTGACTGTAAAGTCAGTGTTTTAAGAAGATTAGTATATAGATGGATTTCAGGAGAAAGTGGAGAAAGGGTGGTCACTATTATAATGGGCCAGGTGGTAGCAGTGGAACTGGAAATAAAGGGATAAATACAAAGTCAAGAGTTAACAGCATATGGAGACTAATAGGATGATGATACATTGATCAAGATAGGTAAGTATGGCATGAGAGCTAGTTTTAGGGGGAAGACAATGAGTTTAGTTTTAAATATGGCAAGTTGGAGATGATGCAAGGACATCCAAGAGGAAATATCTATTAGGCAGTTAGAGAGACAGGACTAGAGCTGAGAAGAGAGATCAGGGCCTAAAAAAATACAGAAATTATCTGCATAGAGTGGTATAATGGATAGAGTATCAGGTGGCTTGAAGTCTGGAAGTACTGAGTTCAAATCCAGACTCTGATACTTAATAGCTATGTGATCTTGCGCAAGTCACTTAACCTCTGTTTGCTTCAGTATCCTCTTCTGTAAAATGAGGATAACAATAGCACCTACCTCCCAGGGTTGTTGTGAGGATCAAAAAATAAGACATTTGTAACATGCTTAGCACAGTGCCTGACATATAGCAGGTTCTATATAAATGTTAGTTATTATTATTAAAAGTACATGTTCCCAAAGAGAGACACCATTGTTAGGAGAATGTGCAAACCTAAGGCTAAATGATGGAGATAAGAGGTGAAAGACCCAGAGAGGAAAACAGAGAAGTAAAAGAAGTAGGGGAGGATACTGAGGAGGCCAGGGGAAGAGTTTCAAGCCTAGGGTGTTCCACAGTGTCAGATGCTGCAGAGGCCAATGAGAAGGAAGACAGGGCACCAGAGACCTTTAAGAGTATAGTTTCAATAGAGAAGTGAAGACACAAATCAGACTGAAAGGTCTTTACAAGTGAATTTGTGAAGAAAAAAATCAAGGCAGCAGGTGTAGAACATTAATTTGACAAGTTGTAATTTAATGAAAGAAAATATTGAATGGTAAATACATCAGCAGCAGGATGAAGCAAAAGTTTTTTTTTTAATTTTGGGGCGTTTGTGTATCAAGAGAAGGTATTGGCACAAGGTAGAGAAGTCGTCAGTAGAATTAACAGATTAGAAAATTTAGTGAAACAATTTCTTCTTGAAAGGTTACAGAATACTGGTAGAAGAGTTAGTATAGGAGAAGTCATATTTTACCCTTAGGCAAAAGAGAAGGATGAGAAGGGCAAAGAGATAAGAAATTTTGAGATGGAAAATAGTGGAATTCTTCTATCTTTTCAATAAAACAAGAAGTATTGTTCATCTGAGTTTGAATAGAATAGCTGGGAATAAACAGAAAGTGGGCAGCAGAATTAGGGATCTTATGAGAATGTGAAGATTTGAAACAGCTGCTGTGGGAAGTGGACCAAAGAGTCAACAAGAGATAAACAATAGTATTGCCAAGTAACAGTGAGAGCCCAGTTGTAGCTATATAGGAGGGATACATAATGGGCCAGCTCTTCATAGTTTTATGCCTTCTCCTGCAAAGCTAATCAACCCAAAAGCAAAAGTAGAGAAAACAATGGCTTGCACATAAGTAGGCATTAATAAATGTTTGTTGTGTTGAACAGAATTGAACTAGAAGTTATCCAGGTTTGTAGAATTAAGTCTAGCATGCTTGTGAGGGAAAGAGTTAAGTGGATGAACTGGGGATCTAGCTTGTGCACAAAATCAAGCATAGCCTGAAGGGAAGTAGTGGAATGCAAAAAGCAGGAAAAGTTTAATTAATGACTGGTAGTCTACTGCAGATAAAGTTTAGGCAGTGTTGGGGTTGTGGTCAAAGAGGAAAGATATGGTTTGAGATCTCAGAGGTGAATTACAAGTGATACCAAGGTCAAGGGTATGGCATGTGTCTAGGGCATTTTGAGTTTCTCTAAGGCAAATTAAAATAAAAATCGAAGTACACAATATTTATACAATGAATAATGTAAGCAATCATCATTAGAAAAAGAACCAGTGACTTCCAAAAATCTCTTTTTTCATTTAAGATAGTAAATTCATCCTTCATATCCTTCATTCTCTGAATTGAATGCTTCATGCTCTATTTAAATTTCTCTGGGAATTATTAATAAATGAATTCTATTAATAAGTGAATCCTCATTGGTTGTTCCATTTATCCGAGTTTTTAAGTCTTCCAAATTTCTTTTCCTTTAACATACTGTAGTCATTATATAAATTGTTTTCCTGGTTTTGCTCACTTCACTTTACATCGGTTATGGTAAGTCTTCCTTGGATTCTCTGAACTCAACACTATTCCCCATTAAATCGTAAGCTTCTTGAAGGCAGGAGCTGGTTTGTGCCTCTTTTTGTATCCCAAACACTTAGCACAGTGCCTGCCACATAGCTAGAATTTAATAAAAGGTTACTGATTGATTCTTTATTGCATAATAACCATTTCATTACTTTCATATGCAATAACTGCCCAGCCATTTCCCAACTGATGTTCTCAAATATTTTTTTCTTTTTATTTATTTATTTATTTAACATATTTGGTTTTCAGCATTGATTTTCACAACAGTTTGAATTACAAATTTTCTCCCCATTTCTACCCCCCCCACTCCAAGATGGCATATATTCTGGTTACCCTGTTCCCCAGTCAGCCCTCCCCTCTATCACCCCGCTCCCCTCTCATCCCCTTTTCCCTTCCTTTCTTGTAGGGCAAGATAAATTTCTACGCCCCATTGCCTGTGTATCTTATTTTTTAGTTGCATGCAAAAACTTTTTTTTTGTTTTTGAACATCTGTTTTTAAAACTTTGAGTTTCAAATTCTCTCCCCTCTTCCCTTCCCACCCACCCTCCCTAAGAAGTCGAGCACTTCAACCTAGGCCACGCATGTATCATTATGTGTAACCCTTCCACAATACTCATGTTGTGAAAGGCTAACTACATTTTGCTCCTTCCCAACCCATCCCACTTTATTGAATTTTCTCCCTTGACCCTGTCCCCTTTCCATAGTGTTTGTTTTGATTACCTCCACCCCCATCTGCCCTCCCCTCCATCATCCCCCTCCCTTTTATTTTTTTTTATCTTCCTACTTCTTCTTTCCTGTGGGGTAAGATACCCAACTGAGTATGTATGGTATTCCCTCCTCAGGCCGAATCTGATGAGAGCAAGGTTCACTCATTCCCCCCTCACCTGCCCTCTCCCCTCCTCCCACAAAACTGCTTCCTCTTGCCACCTTTAGGCGAGATAATCCACCCCATTCTATCTCTCCCTATCTCCCTCTCTCAGTATGTTGCTCTCTCATCCCTTAATTTCATTTTATTTCTTTTAGATATCTTCCCTTCATCTTGAACTGACCCTGTGTCTGTTCTCTCTCTTTTACATATATATATATACATATACACATATACATATATATATACACATACAAAAGCACACACACATATATATATACCTACATACACATGCATACATACACACATAGATACATACATACATACACATTCACTTATATATATACATAAACATATATATATATATATATATATATATATATATATATATATATATATATATGCATATTCCCTTCAACTATCCTAATACTGAAGTCTCATGAATCATACACATCATCTTTCCATGTAGGAATGTAAACAAAACAGTTCAACTTTAGTAAGTCCCTTGCAATTTCTGTTTCTTGATTACCTTTTCATGCTTTTCTTGATTCTTGTGTTTGAAAGTCAAATTTTCTATTCAGTTCTGGTCTTTTCACTGAGAAAGCTTGAAAGTCCTCTATTTTATTTAAAATCCATATTTTGCCTTGGAACATGATACTCAGTTTTGCTGGGTAGGTGATTCTAGGTTTTAATCCTAGCTCCATTGACCTCCGGAATATCGCGTTCCAAGCCCTTCGATCTCTTAATGTGGAAGCTGCCAGATCTTGGATTATTCTGATTGGGTTTCCACAATACTCAAATTGTTTCTTTCTGGCTGCTTGCAGTATTTTCTCCTTGATCTGGGAGCTCTGGAATTTGGTGACAATATTCCTAGGAGATTTCTTTTTGGGATCTATTTGAGGAGGCGATCGATGGATTCTTTCAATTTCTATTTTGCCCTGTGGCTCTAGAATATCAGGGAAGTTCTCCTTGATAATTTCTTGAAAGATGGTATCTAGGCTCTTTTTTTGATCATGGCTTTCAGGTAGTCCAATAATTTTTAAATTATCTCTCCTGGATCTATTTTCCAGGTCAGTGGTTTTTCCAAGGAGATATTTCACATTGTTTTCCATTTTTTCATTCCTTTGGTTCTGTTTTATAATATCCTGATTTCTCATCAAGTCACTAGCTTCCACTTGCTCCAATCTAATTTTTAAAGTAGTATTTTCTTCAGTGGTCTTTTGGACTTCCTTTTCCATTTGGCTAATTCTGCCTTTCAAGGCATTCTTCTCCTCATTGGCTTTTTGGAGCTCTTTTGACATTTGAGTTAGTCTGTTTTTTAAGGTGTTGTTTTCTTCAGTGTATTTTTCAGTATTTTTTTGGGTCTCCTTTAGCACGTCATTGACTTGTTTTTCATGGTTTCTCGCATCCTTCTCATTTCTCTTCCCAATTTTTCCTCTACTTCTCTAACTTGCTTTTCCAACTCCTTTTTGAGCTCTTCCATGGCCTGGGACCAGTTCCTGTTTTTCTTGGAGGTTTCTGTTGTAAGCTCTTTGACTTTATTAATTTCTTCTGTCTGTATGTTTTGGTCTTCTTTGTCAGCAAAGAAAGAATGCAAAGTCTGAGACTGAATCTCGGCGCGTTTTCGCTGCCTGGCCATATTCCCAGCCAACCAACCCGACCCTTGAATTTTTCAGTGGGGTACGACTGCCTGTAGATTACAGAGTTCTATGTTCCACGTTTGGGGGGGAGGTGCCAGCTCTGCCACACCAGCACTGCTCCTTCCCCAACCCCCAACCCAAACTGGGCTTAGATCTTTGGCAGGCTGTGCACCCCTGCTCTGATCTGCCACTTAATTCCTCCCACCAGGTGGGCCTGGAGCCGGAAGCAACAACAGCTGCAGCTGCCCCACCTCTGCTGCCCCCGGGGCTGGAAGCCGAACTGCGAACTCCTTCCACTCCCGCAGCCCCCCCCCCACCAACCTTCTCCACAGTCCCTGGTGTCCGTGGGTTGAGAAGTCTCGTAACTGCCGCAGCTCACTGAATCAGGGCGCCAGGGCCCCCTCCGCCTGGCCCCTGGTCTGGATGGTCCACGCCGCTCAGGCTGGGCTCTGCTCCACTCCGCTCCCAGCTCCCAGCTCCCAGCTCCCAGCTCCCAGCTCCGAGCTCCGTGTGGGATAGACCTCACCCAGAGACCATCCAGGCTGTCCTGGGCCGGAGCCCTACCTCCCTCTGCTGTTCTGTGGGTTCAGCCGTTCTACAATTGGTTCAGAGCCATTTTTCATAAGTTTTTGGAGGGTCTCCGCAGGGAGCTCACATTATTCCCTGCTTACCAGCTGCCATCTTGGCTCCGCCCCCCAAATATTTTTTTTTTTTACAATTCTTTGTTACAACAAAAAAATGCTGCTACAAATATTTTTCTACACATGGGTCTTTTTCCTCTAACTATGATCTATTTAGGATATATGTTCATCAATGCTATGTTTAATATCCAATGTGATAAAAGATGATTTAATGATGATGAATTAATGTAAAAAAGTGATTGTAGCAAAAAGGAAGACATACTTCATATTTAAAGTTTATTTAAAATGTGAAAATTATAAGGTTTATTCTATATAATAATGGATTTAATTAGTTTACTTTGTTTCAGTTAACTGACCCACCTCTGTAGATACTTAAATAACATTGATACTTAATTTATGTTCATTGAATAGGGTAGCATCTAAGTTCACAAAGGAAAAGTTAATCAAATTATGGGGAAATAGAGACAGCAAAACTAATATATGGGGCCCCCAAAGTGCCCCTTTTAGACTAAAAAAATCTAAAAGATACATAAGAAAAAAGTTAAAGATCTAAATAGAATGTTAGAAAAAATAGTTATAATAGATCTCTAGTGATTGATGGATGGGAACCTAAGTAAGTGGACTTATTTCTTAGCTGCATTTATCATCTTTATAAAAACTAACCGTATGCTAGGGTATAAAAATCCTTATAAACAAACACAAAAAAGCAGAAATATTAAAAATATTCTTTATTGACCACAATACAGTAAAAATGATAATCAACAAAGGATATTGGAAAGAAAGGATTAAAACTTGAAGTTAGAGTAAAAAATTTAATCCTCAAAGATATATAAGGCCAAAATAATCATAGAAATAAAAGATAACAGAACTTTTGAGATACAGTGCTTAGAAGTAAATTTACATGTCTGAACACTTTCCTCAATAAAAGAGATAAAGAAAAGATCAGTGAAAGGAGTGTACAACTTCTTTTTTTTATTTGTGTGGGTTTATCTTCTATCCTGCAACTTTGTTGAAGTTATTATTTTCAATCAATTTTTAGTTGTTTCCTTCAATTTTTTTTTCTTTTCTTATCATAACTATCATTTCTATGTTAGAGAAAGTATTGGTAACAATTTATTTTTTAAATTAAAATTTTTAAAATCATTATTTATTTATTTAAAATTTTTAGTTTTCAGCATTAATTTTCACAAGAGTTTGAATTACAAATTTTATCCCCATTTCTACCCTCCCCCCAATTCCAAGATGGCATATATTCTGATTGCCTTGTTCCCCAGTCAGCCCTCCCTTTTGTCACCCCACTTCCCCCATCCCCTTTTCCTTTACTTTCTTGTAGGGCAAGATAGATGTTTATGCCCCATTGTCTGTATATCTTATTTCCTACTGGCATGCAAAAACTTTTTTTTTGAACATCTTCTTTTAAAACTTTGAGTTCCAAATTCTCTCCCCTCTTCCCTCCTCACCCACCCTCTCTAAGAAGGCAAGCAATTCAACACAGGCCACATGAGTATCATTATGCAAAACCCTTCCACAATACTCATGCTGTGAAAGACTAACTATATTTTGCTCCTTCCTATCCTATTCCCCTTTATTCAATTTTCTCCCTGGACCTTGTCCCTTTTCAAAAGTGTTTGCTTTTGACTACCTCCTCCCCCATCTGCCCTCCCTTCTGTTGTCCCCCCTTTTTTATCTTCTTCCTCCTTCTTTCCTGTGGGGTAAGATACCCAATCGAGTGTGTATGTTATTCCCTCAGGTCAAATCCGATGAGAGCAAGATTCACTCATTCCCCCTCACCTGCCCCCTCTTCCCTCCCAACAGAACTGATTTTTCTTGCCACTTTTATGCGAGATAATTTACCCCATTCTATCTCTCCCTTTCTCCCTCTCTCAATATATTTCTCTCTCATCCCTTAATTTGATTTTATCTTTTTTAGATATCATCCCTTCATATTCACCTCACCCTGTGCCCTTTGTCTCTCTCTCTGTATATATATATATATATATATGTATGTATATTCCCTTCAGCTACCCTGACACTCAGGTCTCATGGGTTATACACATCATCTTTCCATGTAGGAATGTAAACAAAACAGTTCAACTTTACTAAGTCCCTTGTGATTTCTCTTTCTTGTTTACCTTCTCATGCTTCTCTTGATTCTTGTGTTTGAAAGTCAAATTTTCTATTCAGCTCTGCTCTTTTCACTGAGAAAGCTTGAAAATCCTCTATTTTATTTAAAATCCATATTTTGCCTTGGAGCATGATACTCAGTTTTGCTGGGTAGATGATTCTTGTTTTTAATACTAACTCCATTGACCTCCAGAATATTGTATTCCAAGCCCTTTGATCCCTTAATGTAGAAGCTGATAGATCTTGTATTATTCTGATTATGTTTCCACAATACTCAAATTGTTTCCTTCTGGCTGCTTGCAGTATTTTCTCCTTGATCTGGGAGCTCTGGAATTTGGCAACAATATTCCTAGGAGTTTTCTTTTTGTGATGTTTTTGAGGAGGTGATCTGTGGATTCTTTCAATTTCTATTTTACCCTCTGGCTCTAGAATATCAGGGAAGTTCTCCTTGATAATTTCTTGAAAGATGATATCTAGGCTCTTTTTCTGATCATGGCTTTCAGGTAGTCCAATAATTTTTAAATTATCTCTCCTGGATCTATTTTCCAGGTCAGTGGTTTTTCCAATGAGATATTTCACATTGTCTTCTACATTTTCATTCCTTTGGTTCTGTTTTATAATATCTTGATTTCTCATAAAGTCACTAACTTCCACTTGCTCCAATCTAATTTTTAAGGTAGTATTTTCTTCAGTGGTCTTTTGGACTTCCTTTTCCATTTGGCTAATTCTGCCTTTCAAGGCATTCTTCTCCTCATTGGCTTTTTGGAGCTCTTTTCCCATTTGAGTCAGTCTATTTTTTAAGGTGTTGTTTTCGTCAGTATTTTTTTTGGGTCTCCTTTAGCAAGTCATTGACTTGTTTTTCATGGTTTTCTTGCATCACTGTCATTTCTCTTCCCAATTTTTCCTCTACTTCTCTAACTTGTTTTTCCAAATCCTTTTTTGAGCTCTTCCATGGCCTAAGACTAGTTCATGTTTTTCTTGGAGGCTTTTGATGTAGGCTCTTTGACTTTGTTGACTTCATCTGGCTGTATGTTTTGGTCTTCTTTGTCACCAAAGAAAAATTCCAAAGTCTGGTTCTGAATCTGAGTGCGTTTTCGCTGCCTGGCCATGTTCCCAGCCAACTACTTGACCCTTGAGTTTTTCATCGGGGTATGACTGATTGTAGAGTAGTGAGTACTTTGTTCCAAGCTTGAGGGGATGCGCTGTTGTTTTCAGAGCTATTTCTATACAGCCAGCTCTGCCACACCAGCCCTCCTCCTCCCCCAAGAACTGCCAATCCGGAGTGGACTCAGATCTTAAGCAGGCTCTGCACTCCTGCTCTAATCCACCACCTAATTCTTCCCACCACATGGGCCTGGGGCCGGAAACAACTGCAGCTGTAGTTCTGTAGCTGCACCTCTCCCGCTGCCCTCGGAGCGGTGGCTCAACCGTGAGCTCCTTCACTCTGTTCCAGAAGCTTTTCCCACTAACCTTCTCTGTTGTCTTTGGTGTTTGTGGGTTGAGAAGTCTGGTAACTGCCACAGCTCACTGATTCAGGGCACTAGGGCCTGTTCCACCCGGCTCCTGATCTGGTTGGTCCCGGTGCAGCCCATGCTGGGCTCTGCTCCCTCTGCTCCCAGTTCTGGGTTATAGACCTCACCCAGCAACCATCCAGGCTGTCCTGGGCTGGAGCCCTGCTTCCCTCTGCTATTTCGTGGGTTCTGCAGTTCTAAAATTTGTTCAGAACCATTTTTTATCGGTGTTTGGAGGATCCTGGGGGAGATCCCTACGCAAGTCCCTGCTTTCCAGCCACCATCTTGATTCCACCCCCCAGTGTACAACTTCAAAAACTGAAAAAGTAACAAATTTTAAAAACCCTACTAAACACAAAAATAGAAATTTTGAATATCAAAGAAAGATAAAACTGAAAGCAAAAAACACCATTGAATTGATAAATAAACCAGGAGCTAGTTTTTATTTTATTTTATTTTACTAGTCTTAAAAAACTAGTAAAACAACATTACCAAATTTGATAAAATAAGAAGAAAACTAAATTGAAAATATTAAAAATTAAAAAGATTTCACAATATATAAAAGGAAAATAAAGGAAACTAAAATAAATTTTCTTGCCCAGTTACAGGCAACAAAACTGGTAACAAAGGAAATGGATAAATATATACAAACATAAAATATCCAGATTAACAGAGCAAGAAACAGGCAAGATAACCCATTCTCAGTAAAATAAACTGAATAAGCCAGACAGGAACCTCCAAAGAAAAATAAAATCCCAGCACCATATGCATTTGACTAAATTTTACCAAAGGCTGTAAGAACAATTCACTCCAATATTAGAAAAATTGTTCCAAAAAAGGCAAAGGAAAGATTTCTTTCAAATTCCTCTGAGACAAATATATTCTTGATAACAAAACCAGTAAGAGATAATGCAGAGAACTAAAACTGTAGGACAACATTTCCAATGAATATTGATGCAAGAATATTGATTAAATAGCAAAACAGCACTATATTTTAAAAATTAAACACTATGAAATAAAGATGGCCCTTGGCCTCAGAAAATTTACATTTTATGGGGGGCAAAGGATATGTAACACCTTCACAGAAAAGTAAAAGATATATTCAAAATAAATACGAAGACATTTCAGTGGGGAGGACGCCATCACCTGGAGTGAACTAAATATTGTGCATTGTGAAAATTATTAATTGGAATGGTATGCCACTTAAACTAAGTCATAGTATATTGAAAACCTATACATTTAGAGTCAGATGAATTGGATTTTAATCCTAGTTCATTTATTAACTATCTGTGAGATTTAAGGAAAGTGACTTATCCTGGAGGATGCTCAATTTCCATATACTAAATGATCACTAGGATCCCTTCTGGTTCTAGATACTACAGATCCTATGAAACTAGATTAGCCTGGGGTAGGGAATTTCAGTCTGGCAGTGATTTCTGTAAACAGATTTCCACCCCCACCTCAACCCCTCCCCCACCCCCCATTCTTGATTCCTATCACAAATCTTAAGTATGGCACCAGCATTCCAGATGTTGTTATGCATAGTAATAAAACAGAATAAGCTATGCAAATCCTTTGTTTTCCATGACATGTTGGAAAAGCCACACATTTGTCTTTTATATAGTTTCTCAAATATTAATAACAGAGCTTACTAAGGGGTATGTATATGCAAATACTGTGAAGACATTTTAAACAATTCTACTATGGCTATTACTGCATCTGCCTCATTTAATCATTGCAGAAAGGAACAAATGCAGACTTGGCCTACATGTAGCACAGATTTGGGCTATTACTTGACAAAGATACTTTCACTGCTTCTCTAAACAGGCTTTTAAATTTAACTGTGAAAATAAGCTAATTTACCAGTATACTTGGTACCCAACAATGAAGGCTGTAAATTTTTATTTTGAAGTAGTGGGGGCAGGGGGAAAAAGTAGTTAAACATATGGATGTGGTTAAGGTAAAAACAGATGTTTGTTGCTTTTCTTTGCAGCAACACTCAAAGTTTGAAAGTGGGTCTCCCTCCACTCTTGCTTCATGTTTGTGACTAAAATTACTATGAAACTAGTTTAGGGAAAAGAAAAAAAAATTACTATCATGTTTAAAAGTAGCTGTTTTTAAAAAAAGTCAAAGGGAGAGAGGAGTGTTCTGTTAAAGCAATTGTGTTAGTAGCTATTTACTATATGTAAAACATTTGGAATTGGCATAATTTGAACATTTTGAAAATAAACATAAGCTGGCAGACTTGACCACTTGGTCAAGAGGAGCCCATATAAGGCTAAATATTGGGTTTGTCACTGTTCCCACTATTTATTTTTTCCCACTATTTAAAAAATTTAAATTAATAGTCTTCAGTATTTTCTACTAGGCTACTAGTACATAATTATGATTGCTAGTTTTCCCTTTCCCTTAACTCATTTGTAACTTAAACGTTTAGAAGAATGCACAGCCTATTTGACATGTTTCACCCCCAACCCTTGCAATTGAGTAATTCAGGGGCTAGCTGATTAGCCTCTTTCTTACTCTGAGGCCTCTGTTAAAATCTAGCTTTGATAACAGTGATCAAAAAAACCATCCTGATCAGATAACTACTAAATGGCTATATGTAAAGGTTTGTACTTAAATTCCTAGTGGACAAAAATCCAGATAACATTCACCACTGAGGCCAAGAACAAGGCTCAGAACAATTAAACATACTTGCTTAGTATGGGGTGCAATTATGGGAGAGAAAATGTTCTATAATACCTTGCTCCGTCTTAGATAGCATTCCCACCTGAAAAAGGATTAGCAAAGAAAGCACCATTCAAAAACAGATGTCTGCTCTCCAACCTCCTACCTGCCCTGGGGATACTGTTTTCTCTTTGGCAAAGTTTAAAAAAACCCAACAACATAATAGTTCAAGTGCTCAGTGCTATAAATGCACTTATTTCCAAAAATCACACAGTGAACTTAATACATACATGCACAATTGCTAACTCAGGAATCTGAGTACATTTCAAACTAACCTTTTAAGTTTAGGGATGTAAATATTCAAGATAATACAGAAATATATAATAGAGCATGAAAATATTTGAAAATATAATTGCAAAAGATAAAATATCCTTCACAGAAAACTTAATGGATGTTCCAGCATGTGAAACATTTAAAATTAATTCAGTTAAAATTTTCAAAATATAGAAAATAATTCTGTCCCTGGTCAAAGCACACATGAAAGTATCTAACAAAGGGACCCAGGAGATTGATGGAAAAAAGGAACTAAACCGAAAGGCAGCATAGCTAAGTTAAGAGAGTGCTGGCCTTGAAGCCAGGAAGTCCACCTTCATGTTGGGTGACACTGGAGAAATCTTTAAGTTGCAAATAAGGAGTTAATATGTCTTGATATACAGGGTTCTTTATACCAGTGAAATCACAAATACATAAAAGAAGGAAGTGAACTGACTCTACCTAAACATCCATTTTTAATTCCTTATCTTGTTTTATTTTTTAAAAAATACCCTAAACTAATAAGTATAGGCAAAAACTGAAGGGTTAAGGTAAGAGTACAAAACAGAAATAGGTTTAGATTCATTAATCAGTATTTAAAGTACATGGATTACAACTATAATAAATCTAAACAGAAACAAATACATTCATCTTCAAGTGAAAACAAAAAGTATATAAAAATTCTGCAACTATATGTCTCTGGATGCAAATGCATGTGATGGTGCCTCAGAGTAGAGAAATTATAAAAAGCTATTTATTATTTTTTTAAAAAGGGAAATCTAATTGAAACATATAACAATAAGTTGATAGGGAAAACTAGAAGAAAGTTTGGCAGAAATCAGGCTTAGACTAAATTTCCTCACTATCTCTCATGCCCCAAATCCAATCTGCTGATTTCACCTCTGCAATATCTCTCCAATGCTCCTTCTTCTCTCCACTGAAACTGCCACCACTCTATTACAGGCTCTCATCACCTCACACCTGGACTACTGTAATGGCCTGCTGGTATGTTAACCTGACTCAAGTCTCTTTCAATTCCAGTCTATTCTCCATTCAGTCCTCAAAGTGATTTTCCCAAAGCACTGCTCTGATCCTGTTACCCCCTTACTCAATAATCTCCAATGGCTCCCTATTGCTTCCAGGATCAAATCAAAATTCTCTGTTTGGCATTCAAAGCCCTTTATAACCAAGCCCCCTCCTACTTTCTAGTCTTCTTACACCTTATTCCCCAACCTATACTCTTTGATTCAGTGGCACTGGCCTCCTGGATGTTTCACAAACAAGATACTTCATCTTTCAGCTCCAGGAATTTTCTCTGGCTGTCCTCCATACCTGGCATACTTTCTTTCTCAACTCTGCCTATGGACTCCCCTGGCTTCATGTAAGCCTCAACAAAAAAAATACCATCTTTTATAGGAAGCCATTCCTTACTCCTCTTAATTCTAGAACCTTCCCTCTGTTAATTATTTCCTATTTATCTTATACATAGCTTTCTTGTATATATTTGTTTGCTTGTTGCCTCCCTCACTAGACTGTAAGTTCCTGAGGGAAGGGACTTTTTGGCATCTTTTTGTATCACCAGCCCATAGCACACTGCCTGGCATATGATAGCTACTTAATAAATGTTTATTGATTTATCGATGCCTTACCCTATATGCTACCCTAACCTCAAACTGTACATGTACCCTAAGTGTAAAAGATTACATAATTTAAAAAAGCATTAGAGAACTTTTATAGCTACAGCTAGAGAGAATACTTAACTAAAGAACAAATAAAGGAGATCACAAAAGATAAAATAGATAAATTCAATTACATGAAATTTAAAAAAGACAAGCACACTAACATACTGTCTCAGAGCTGTGGATTAGCTTATTCTGGTAATCACTTTAGGAATTAGGCAGAGAAAGTGACTAAGGTGTCCATGCCCTCTGACCCAGAGATTCCCTTGCTAGACAGAATGCCAAAGGAAGTTAAAGCTAGATGGACAGGTAACAAATATGCCAAAACGTTCACAGATTTACTTGACAAGGGAGCAGAGAACTGGAAGCTAAGTGCTAGCCTACTGAGTGGGAATTGGTTAAACCAAGAACAGTGCATGAGTGTAATGGAATATCACTGTAAGACTGATGAAAAGAAAAAATTCAGGGATGCATGGGAACATCGTATGAATTCAAGCCAAGTAAACAGAATCAGGAATAAAACATACACAATGATAGCAATGAAAATGGAAAGAGCTACCACCACCACAAGGACAAATAAAACTGAACTTAGCATCGTCTTAAAGAATAAGACTGGCCCTAGAGAAGAGTTGGGAACATGCACCTCCCTCTATGCTCTGCTCAATGGGGTGTGTGGGGGGAATATCGTATAGAGTATTACATATATTGTCAAATACAGTTGATTTATTGGTTGTTTTTGTTAAACTGTCCTTTTCATTTTCTTATTCTTTGTTACAAGGTATGATGGAGGGATAAATTCAGAAAAGAAAGCAATGTAAAAACAAGACTTCAAAAAAGACTTTAAAAAGAATGCAGTGATATAAAAACAAGGAACAGAAAAGAATTTTGATGAATATGAAAAAGTATTTTATTAGTATGTTTATTTAAAATAAGCACAGGGCAGTTTCTAAGGCAAAACAGCAAGTGATCATAGTTTGTGAAAGTGTGGTCAATTTTCTCATCAGGACTTTGTAACCAAGTCCATGCATTCCAGGCATATTAAACTGAGGCCTAACTCAGTCCCCCTACAATTTGCAGTTCTCGCAGCTGTCCATCTACTACAGTGTAATCCCAGCTGCCAATCTGAAAGAAACCAGCTAGTCAGAGCAGACACAACCAAGAGAAACAAATGTCACTCAATAATGTTCAGAGGCACTGTGCTCATGGATAATTTCAAACAGTATCTCTGTCTAGAACACTGATGTGCTCATTCAAAACACCTCCATCTCTGGCTACTGGAAATTAGTAGATAAAGCAGTAAGCCTAGAAAAAACATAGGGTGGTGTTTCCAAGTGTTTGCCAGTGAATGCAAAGATCCAAATGGAATGAACATCTTCAAGACATACACTGGACAATGTATTTACAACATCCAAAAGTTGTTACTTCCCTAAAATTATATCTGAAGATCAAAGAGGAATTTAAAAAAATAGCATGAGAATAATCATTCATTTGGTCAATACTGATTTATATAGGTGAGACATAACAGTTTTTACTGTCTACAGCAGGAAAGCACTATGCTATATACCACAGATGATACAAAGAATCGTAAGACATGGTCCCTGACCTCAGAAAGCTTAAAGCCTAGTTAGGTAGATGAATTAAACACACATGCACATGGAACAGTTACACAGGAGTGGTAGGGCTGGAGGGCAAATACAAGGCTACACACTTGTTGCCAATGAATTTGGTTTTCTTAGTTTTACATTACTGAAAAAAGGCAATTGAATCAAATGTTTCTTAAGTATGTATAAAATGTGATTATTGACAGTATAGCATTTGATTTCTCATTAGAACAAACACAAATAGCTATTATTTCTGATTTATTATCATTATCAATATCATCATACCAGCAAAGAATGAAAAGTTTGTGATTAAATGCTAGTCATTTTATTATATATGGATCAAAAAATTTTTAAGAAACTAAACAAAAACTTACTACTAGCAATACTGTATTGTTTCCATTATAAACATTTAGGAATCTGCCAAACATATTAGGCTAATTTTGCAAATAAGGTTTTTAAAATGAACTCAGTTTCAGCAATGGAGCACTGTAGATCAACTGCTGGGGCCTAGAGTCAGAAATTCAGCCTCAGACACTTACCAGCTGTGTGACCTTGGGCAAGTCACTTAACCTCTGTTTGCCTCAATTTCCATAACTGTAAAATGCAGATAATAGCACCTACTTCAAAGTGTTGTTTTGAGGTAAAATAAGATATTTGCAAAATGTTTTGAACAGTGTCTGCCACAAAGCAGGCACTTAAAAAAATGCTTATTTTCTTCCTTCTCAACATTCTCAAAGCAGTATTAGTATACTTTAAAATATAAAGAATTAAATTTATTCACTCTACGACTCCCCCTCCTCCTATTTTTGAAACCAGCTCTGTGTCTGAAGGAAGCAAACAGGTTGATAAAAACTTGATTGTGTAACAGGCGGTATCGCAGAAAGGTCAGTGTTCCTTAGGCAATTATTAGAGTAAGGGAAAAATCCTTTATAAAAGCAGCATTAATTTGTCTTGAGCTTTTGAGATCTACAACCTAACTAACCACATACCTTTTAGGATGTTACTGCTTATACAGGCATTAGGTAGATGTGCATATGACTCAACTAGAGAAAGATTCTGGTGCAACCAATACAACAACTAAGCTTTCTTAGCTGTCTAAGAAAAAATGAAAAACCTGTTTTGTTGTGAAATGTAACTAAAAAAATCTGGCTTCATTTTATGGTATTTTTTATGTAGGTTTTCAATTAAAACTTGACTAATCCTTAACATTTATTTGGCTTTTCACTGCACAGTTCCTGTACTGCACTATGTCAACTAAGCCATCTGGGTAACACACGTCAGGCCAAAGATGCTTCAGGGATTGTTTCTACCATACTTTGAACTGTGTCTGTATAGATTCTTAACTTATTGTACTCAACACTTCTAATTTACTGTTCTGCCACAATGTTTTGTAATCACCTTATTCTATTTCTTAAAACCCACTGTAGCCACAACAAAGATTTGTACCCCACCTGCTAAAAACAGGCACACAGATCACTCTCCCAACTATTTAGCAAATGTTAACAATGCTATAAATACCAATTGTGTTTATACTTTTTGAAAGATTCACTGCTGCCAGTGTTCTGCAGCAGTGTTAGAGCTGAAATAAGCTAGTGACTCCCACCATGAAAGTAATTGAATTGGAGGCCAAAAATGCTTTTCCTTGGATAAGATATCAGATCTGCTACTGCTGTCATGAAACTGGGGTCATGTAAATCTAAACACTTCTGCTGCTTCTTTTGGAAAGCAGACAATCTCAGAGCAATATGTTGTTTTTGAACTGTATTTGGAAGGAAAATTTTATGATACAGAAAACCAACCACTGACATTAAACATACACTTGGGAGAGGAGTTTTTAAACCAAGAGTAGTAAGGACTCCCCCCAACTCCAAAGAAGTAAAAATATCTGAGGCAGAATTTCCAAGGGTAGTATTCAAAAATCTCTCCAAACCAACTCTCTTTCTTGAATGTAGAAAACAAAATAAAAATATTTTAAAAGAAATAAAGAAGCAGTTAAGAAAATGGATGGAAAATTTGTGACACATGAATTTAATGGGATATTGCTACACCATAAGAAATGACAAATATGAACATAAGAAACATGGGAAGCCTTATATGAACTGATGCAGAGCGAAGAGCCAAGAAAAGAATATTCATAATGATTATAGTGGAAAGAATAATATAAATCCTAAAGGCTTTAAAATGAATAATTTTGGCCCAAGAGAAGAGCTGAGAAAATATACTTCCTTTCCTTTGTTATAGGTAGGGGATACGTGATGAAGAACCACTGTAGAATACTGGTAACTGTCAGCCATGGCTAATGTGTTGGATGGTTTTGCAGAACCATTATTTTCTCTTTATTCTTTATTATTTTTATTTATTTATTATATTTTATTTATTCTTTATTCTTTGTTATAAGGTGTGGCTCACTGGGTAGGGTTGAAGGAGGAATAATTTGGAAATGAAGGTAACAAAATATAGCAATAAAAAGATTTTAAAAGGAAATGGAGAAAACAACATTCTTTAAGGTATTTCTACAAAAGTTGGGACCAAGGGAAAATTGAAAAGTATATTTTAGTTAAAATTGTTGTTCAATTGTTTCAGCTGTGTCCAATTCTTCATGACCTCATTTGGGGTTTTCTTGGCAAAGATACTGGAATGGTTCTCCATTTCCTTCTCCAGCATTTTACAGATGAGGAAACTGAGACAAAGTTGGTTAAGTGATCTGCCCAGGATCACACAACTAGCAAGGGTCTGAGGCCAGAACTGAATTCAGGAGAACTGACTTGCTTGACTCAGTTAAGCAGTGAATCAATTCAATAAGCAAGATAGGTTTTGTGCCCTGCAAGTGGCGAGGGAGTGTTGCCAACATTGGTAAATCCACTGCACTCTGGTGACCTGACCTGCAATGTGAGTAAAGGTTGGGAGAGTAGCTACAGAGTCCACCTGGGATAAACACTGTGCCCTTTGCATTTGCGAGGACCCACTGGAGACACCCAGGCCTTTAGCTATTGGATTGTCCATCCAGTCCTAAGGATCAGCTAGAGAAAGAATTGTAGTTTTCTTCCTTTCTTGTTTTAGGCTTTCTAGTGTGTTTCCTTAACCAGTTTCTTTGTTATTTGAATGCTTACATAATGAAATCTGTTATAGTACCTTAACTAGTATGAGTACTACAGTTAAACCGAGAAGTATGGATTTTGTTTCACAAAAAATGCTGGTGATGACCCCTAGCATATAAATGCTCATTTTTGGGGGTTTGTTTTGTTTTCTTTTGCTTTTAAAGAGACCTAGATTGTTTGCCTTACAGTTGTATGGAATGCAGATCTATAGGAAAAAGGTTTGTGTGCTGGCTTAAAAATCCTGGATAATTAAAAGCCTAAATATTTAATTCCTTTTTGGAGCCCCACATGTGTTGGAGGCTTACCTGATCCTGTTTTCTTGTCTCTTGAACTGAATTTGTTTATCCTATTGTTGAGTGAGCATGAAATTCCACTTAGGTGGCTTTGCAGAGGCAGAGACCCATGGTGAAAACTTGGCAGAACCTAAATTCTTCAGGAAACCAGAAAATTCTGGCATTCGCCAGGTACAAAAGGCTACCTAGAGACTGGAATTAGAGTTGGATTCCTTATGTGTTTTAGGGATTCCCAGAAAATAACTTGAGTTCCCTATATTATTGTAGGGACCCAGAACAACTGTATGGCATTAGATTTAGTCAGTGAGGTAGGCTAAGAGAAGAGGAAGTAGAAGTAGAGAGAAGATGAATCCCCAATTCTTCATCCTAAATTCCAGTGCTAGTTTGGTTTAGCACTTGGTACCTAAGAGTGTCACTACAGTTTATTGTTTGAAGGTGAGGTGACCTCCAAATGACCATAAGTCCTAAATGCCTTTGGTGAGATCTCCATTTAGCCTGGGAAGCCCTACAACAAGTGTTCTTAACCTGGGATCTATGAACTTGTTTTTGTTTTTTTTAAATTTTGATAATTATTTCAATATAACTGGTTTTCTTTCTTGTACTATGCATCTTATTTTATGCATTTAAAAATTCTTAGATGATAGGCTTTATCTGACCGCCAAAAGGTCTACAACACAAAAAAAGATTAAGAATCTATGCTCTACAGGGGCTAGGTTTCCTTATGAGATAAGAGACAAGATTTTCTTTTCCTTTCTCTTTTCTTTATACGCAGTGCAGGCAACTAAAGCAGCAGTGTACCCTAAGGCAGAAGTAAGAGGTAGCATGAGTTAGGCAAGTCAAACTATTAACATTTCTGTGACAACCACATCCCTTCAGACTGTGGTGGAGACAGGCCAGGAATCTAAATCCAAGAGCCTTGGGAAGAGTAATGCTCGAAATCCAATGCCCATAGCCATCATCTTAGGATGCAATCCAACTTTTATGGAGATGCAGCATGCAATAGCTCCTGCAGGTGCTGCAGCCATACCCACTAAAGACCCAGAAAAGAAAATTCTTACCACTGAAGTCCTTGGCCCTTTCAAATGGTTCAACACCAGAAACTAATATGATTTTATCAGTGGAAATGACTTCATTAAAGAGGCACAACCACCTGCTTTGCTGCCTCACCCTAAGGACTCTGGGACCTTTCCATCTGATGTGCAGCTAAAACCTTCCACATAATCTCCCCCATTAGAAAGTAAACCCCTTGAGAGCAGAGACTGTCTCACTTTTTGTTTGTATCTCCAGGGCTAAGTACAGTACTTTGCACATAGTGAACACTTCAATGCTTTATTCTTTCATGCTTCATTCACTTGTTCAGCCTTTTACTACTTTGGGGAGTATGGAAGGCCATTTCAAACACCAACAAAGACCTCTGTTAAGTACTAAGTGAATAGGAATCTGTTCAATTTTGTTAAAAGCCTTTTGTGGAATCTGCATAACTATTTGGGGCAAGTGTAATCTCTTGTATATGTAGAATTGCATAAGATCTGTGCCACACCTACTGTTTTGAGACTCTTTTCTGCATAGCACCAGGGAGGCAATTGAAAGAATAATATTTATGCCTCCCTGGGACCCCAGAGAAATGATTTGGACTGGGGATATGGAGAGTGTATACAAAAAGCACTACAGCTAATTTGCTTAGGACAGGAAATTTTTAAACTGGGGTGGTGGTGGTGTGTGTGGAGAACACAGGAAAGGGGAAAAAAGTATAACAGGGAGACTGGACAATGAGAGTACAGTCCTAACAGCATATAACACATGGTCAGCCTGGTATCAACTCACATGGAGGCTTGGTGAGCCTGATTCTGGAAGTTGGTGTTATGAAAGAAGGGGTCTCCCTGATTTAGAACATGTACATGCAATAACACATAATATTATCTAAATGAATAAGAAAAAGACACAAAGCTTTAAGAAAATAGAATTTGAATTAGGGGATAGGTAGGAATTCAGGATATGAAGGGTAGAGGAAATATAGGCCAAAGTAAGGGAAAGGACATTAGGGTGTATTGGGGGATTCATGGGAGATCAGATGATAGCAACTAGATAAGTAACTGAATTCAAATCACTTAAATCATGTTCTAACTCAGATCCTCCAACTGAAAGCAAAGGTTGATCAATGTGCTGTACTTCAAGGGTGAATAAATATAATCATGAAGCACTAAATAGCACAGACAAGTATGGTTCAGTGGGCCACATAATAGAAGAACTATATAAGGATCTAAAAAGGTAAGGATTCACACAATGTGCAAGAATGAATGAAAGTGGCTATAAATAACTTTGCAAACATCCAAGTACCACACAAATACTTAAAATGCAATATAGTAAATAACTCATTTATTCAGAGGTCATTTATTCTAAATATAAAAAGACTAAGAACCCAGGATCAAGTAAAAGAAAACAAAAAGACCTCTGAAGAGTCAAAATTGGTGTCACTTTCAAAAGCTGTATATTTTATTAATAGGTGATCCCCTCAAACAATTATTCAAAAACTATTTATTCTTGCTTTGTACATAATTCTAACAAGCATGGCTCTTTGCTTTCCTAATCCGAACCAGATCAAATACAAAAATTCAGGTGAGACTGTGAGTAAAAAGATAGGTGCAATGAAACAGCAAAAAATGACAGCTCATGTAAAGAAAGGAAACAGGAAAACTAGAAAAAATGTTAACAGCAGCATTAGCATATGACCAAGTAGTTCTAGGTGGCACAGCAGACAGAGCACCAGGCCTGGAGTCACGAAGTCATGATTTCAAATTGAGATTCCAACTTACTGGTTGGGTGACCCTGGGCAAGTCACTTAACCTCTCTCTTCCCGTTTCCTCATCTGTCAGCTGTGAATTAATAATAGCACCTACCTACTAGGGTTGTTGTGAGATCAAATGAAACAATAATTGTAAAGTGTTTAGCACAGTGCCTGGCATACAGTAAGTATAATATAAATGTTAACTATCATCATCATCATCATCATCATCATCATCATCATCATATCCTGCCTTGAAGAATTCACCACTTTACAACATGGCAGAATAAGAAGAGAATTTTAGGGCTGAAAGGGAGCTTATTGCATTTTATAACCCTTTCATTTTATAAATAAAGGCACAGGGAAGTTTCTCAAGAGCACATAACTGATTAAGTGACCAAGGGAAAAGAAAACCGAGTCTTCCTTACTTCCAAGGTCTCTATCCTTTAAATTTTTTTTCCACTTTTATTACGAACAATATCAACAAACACTAACATTTCGATCCAAATAGGACTGTCTATAAAACTAAGAACTTTTTATGTCGTTTGTCTTTTAGAATGTATATTAAATTTAACATAATAGAAACAAAACTATACTGCTTACCCATGACTCCTTTTGTACCTTCATTATGTTCTCTTCTGTGTATTTTTAAAATGTTTTGTTGGTGTTATTTTCATACTTTTCTTCTTTTTGTTCTTCTACATCATCATCATTACTCATCATTACTCATTATTACTCGTCAACTTTTCTACCCTACATACAATTACCACAGAGGTTCTTCAATTTAACTTTTTAGTAAATTTTAATATTTTAGTAAATAGAATCAAGCCAAACAAATCAGGACCACGTTGGCTACATATCAAGGTGTATGTCATCATTCTGCTCCTCCTATCTTTTTTGTAGTTCTAATCTATCACTCTTCTGCTAAGAGAGGGAAGTACGACTCATTGGTCTTCTGATGTCCTGAGTTGTATCTTCTAAAGTTGTGTTTCTTTACAATGTTGTAGTGATTGTATAAACTTTCTCCTGGTTTTGCTCACTTCATTCTGCCATCAGTTCATAGTCTTCATAGGTTTCTCTGATGCTTTTATCATTTCTTATGGCAGAGTAATCTTCCATTACATCCATATGCCATAATTTGTCTAGGTATTCTCTAATTCATGGACCCACTTTGTTTCCAGTTCTTTGCTACAACAAAAAGTTTTGCAATAAATATTTTCTACTTTTGTTTTTTCCCCTCTGTTTTTGATCTATTTCAGACTATGTGTGTAGCAGTGATATCACTGGATCAAAGGGTATGCACAATTTAGTGACTTTTGGATTAGAGCTCCAAATTGTTCTCTAGAATGGTAGGATTAATTCACAGTTTTATCAACAGTATATTATATAGTCCTTCCCTAGCACTTCCGACAATTTCCATTTTCCTCTTTTGTTATTTTTGCCAATCCCATTGGTGTGAGGTAGAACCTCAGATTAGTTTTAATTTTAATTTCTCTTATTATAGTGAATTGGAATATTTTAATATATTTATTGATAGTTTGCAGTTCTTTTGAAAACTGCTAGTTAATAGCCTTTGATCACTTTGGGCAACAACTTTTGTTCTCATGTACTTGCATCAATTCCCTATATAAACTTATACAGTAGCACTTTATCAGAGACATTTGCTGCAAGTATTTTTCCCAAAGTTAACTGTTTCCCTTTAAATTTTAACTAGACTTTTTTTTACTTGTCCAAGTTCACATTTGTTTATATGATTTTATATATTAAGATCAAGCATATGTCTCCAGCATATTGTGATATGTGGTATGAGATACTGGTCTAAATCAGGGGTTCCAAACTTCTGAGTCATGGATAATTTTGACAATTCTTTCTCAGAAAGTTTTTGAATGCATAAAATAAAACACAAGATTTTGAAGGAAACCAATTATCTTCAGTTATAAAAACATTTTTAAAAAATTAACAAGCTCATGCACCCTTGGTTAATATCCCTGGCCATCCTAAATTGAATTTCTGCCAGCCTTTTCAATTTTCCTTATATAATAGAATTTCCTTATAGAATACTCTATTGGGACCCTTTTTTGATTATATCCCTCTAACACAAGAAAAAAATAATGTTTATTATAATGTTTGAATCATCAAGAATAAGTAAATCATATCATACAGTCTCCTTCTGAATACAGGGAAATAAACTATTTAAGAAAATTTTCCACCAAAATAGGTTTTAAAAGTCAACACATTTTAAAGGAGTAAATTTCTGTGATCTGGAATGTTTACTGTTGACAAATATCTCATTTTATACAATGACAGATACGTGAGGTGTTATTCCTGAACACAGTGTTTGGCCACACTGCTAGAAAAAGTCATCTACATAGAAGGACAAATTCCATACACACCAAAATATCCATAGGAACACTTTTTAGTGGCAACAAAAAATAAAACCAACTGGGAAATGACTGGAAAATGCTTTAACAAATTATGCTTATAAAAATGTAATTGATGATTAGTTTGCTGCTAGCAGGCATTCAGAGAAACAGGAAAATCTGAAGCAACTAAAGGAGAATCAACTAGATGGAACCAGAAAAACAATATATAGAATGTTGATGACAATAATGTACACCATACAGGCTAAAGGATAGCAGAGCCAGGAGCAGTGACTCTACAATGCAGAGTCAAATTTAAGCTTGATATCATGAAAAATTTTCTAACAATTAGAGCTATCCAAAAGGAGAATTGGTTTTCTCAAGAAGCTGTGAATTCCCCTTCTCCTGCTCAGTGGAGGTCTTCAAGCAGAGCTTAGTTAGATGATCATGTGACAAATATGCTTTACTGAGGATTCTTTATGGGGCATAATAGGCTAGGTGGGCATTAGGTGGACAAAGTACTGGGCATGGAGTCAGAAAGACTTATCTTAACTGAGTTCAAGTCTGGACTCAGACACTTACTAGCTACGTGTCCCTGGGCACAACACTTAAGCCTATTTGTCTCTCTTTTCTCATCTATAAAATGAGCTGGAGAAGGAAATGGCAAGTCACACAAGTTTCTTTGCCAAAAAAACCCCAAATGGGGTCACAAAGAGTCAGGCACGAATGAAAAACGACTAAACTGAGGACACAAGTCTCTTACAATGCCAAAATTCTGTGATTCTGAGAACAATCTCAGTCTCTTAGAACAAATCATAGAACACGTTTGCTTTATGTGGTAGATCTCTACCAAGGCACAGTGAGATTGTAATCACAACAGGATCAGGGAGAATATAAGTCAAAATTGTGGCTTACTATTGGTGACATTCACACCCTTTGGAATGGACTCAAAATGAACTGGGCTAAAGAGCCCTGATAGGGAAAAGGCAGGTCCTCTTCACAAGAGCCATAAAGGAACTTCAGACCCAGA
Organism: Trichosurus vulpecula; assembly: GCF_011100635.1. Classification (NCBI taxonomy): domain Eukaryota; kingdom Metazoa; phylum Chordata; class Mammalia; order Diprotodontia; family Phalangeridae; genus Trichosurus; species Trichosurus vulpecula. Next base: position 103,714,242 of record NC_050578.1, on the reverse strand, counting down.
CCAGCCTGGTCCTGTTAGCACCAGACAGATGAAGGATGCAATAAAAGTCTGAGTTCAGAAATCTATCTGGGAGCTTATTCAGAGATGGCATCCTCACTATTCTAGTCACATCCCACTTACTGCCAATGTAAAGAAATGTAAAGATGCTAATGAGTGGTAGGCACCTCCTTTTACATACAGAGAATACAATGTTATATACTTTATCAAAAAGTAATTTTGCTACTCAGTTTTGTTTAATTTTTTCTTTATGGCAAGAGAAAGGTTGATGGAGGGACAGTTTGTAAAAATAAAAGAATATTAAATTTTTAAAAAGTAATCTACATTTATTTTTCTACTTTTTCATCTCTTATATACTCCTTAATCTCTTGCAAACCCCACTACTATGACTCAAATTGTTCTTCCCAAGGTTAAAGATTTTTAAGGTTACTATTAAAGACTTTTAAAGAGTTAAATACAATGGCCTTTTCTCAGTTCTTATCTTATCTGACATCTGTGTAGTTTTTTACTTTATATGCTGTGCCTTTAAAAAAAAACCCTGTAATTTGTATAATCTAATAAAGTCTTAGCTAATCAACTGCCCCAAATTAGACATTTGGATTAGATGAATTTTCTTTTAAAAAATCAGATTATGGTACTACACAGATAGGAGAAGAAAGAGATTAAAAGCAAGGAGGCCAGATACTACAAAAGTCTAAACAATAAGTGGTGAGGGCTTGCTAGAATGCAAGGTTAGTGACTGCAGGAGTAGAGGGAAGGAAATGGATGAGAAATTTGCATAAGTAGAAATGGTACTTTTTAATCACTAAGGTGATATGGGAGGATAACAAAGTGGGAAGGGTAAAAGATGACAGTCCAAGATTGTGAATCTAGGTGACTGGAAGAATGGTGCCCTCAAAAGAAATAAAGAAGTCTAGATAAAGAATAAGTCTATGTGTGTATATGTGTAATATAATGAGTTCTGATTTAGACATGTTAAGTTTGATATGCCTAGAGGATATCCAGTTGAAGAAGTTGGTAATATGAGACTATTCAAAGACAGGGACTATCTCATTCATTATTTTAATCTATCATAAATCCTTGCATACAGTAGGCACTCAGTATTTATTGCACTGGTTCTCATCAATACTTAAGCTCTCAAATAATTTTCACCACATAATTCCTCCCCACATTCCCAGTTTTCTTAGGCAATGAATTGTGTTACCAAACATTAACATTTTGAGTGTAATTATTTCCCTTTATGTGAGATTTTCAAAACAAATTGAGGCCCTCTAAGTGCTGTATTAATATAGTCAAGGTTGTATTCTTTTTCACTGAACAAATTCACAAAATAACAGACTCTAAAGAGTTTGAAGGGTACACAGAAACCATTTAATCTAATCCTAACTCAACCAAGAATTCCTCCTATAACACTGCTAATAAATGGGTCAACCATTCATTTTGACAACTTTGCTGTGAATACACTAAACAAGAATGATAAGGGTATTGGAAAAGGGGAAATTGTCTTAAATAGGCTTATAAATACAAGAGAATCAAACATGTATAAAAGTAACTGGTATATAACGAATTACCTAGAGCAGTAGCACTACATATGCCTACCACTGGGTTCTTTCACTAAGAGCGGGTAATCAGGAGTAAATTCAACTAGGCAGCTCTAGCATGTTTTTGACCACAGCCCTCATTGGCACTTTGCCAATTCTGAAAAATTCTGTGAGGGGGAGGGGCAAGGGAGGGGAGAAAAGAGAATAAGCATACATGCATACACACACACACACACACATATAGTGTGTGTATGTATTGCAAACTATGTGGCAAACATTGTTAAGTGCTTTTTAAAAAATTAGTATATAATATCTGAAAATACATCATTTCATCCTCACAATAATCCTGCAAGGTAGGTACTATTATTATCCCCATTTTACAATTGAGGAAACTGGGGCAAACATGTTAAGTGACTTGCCCAGGGTCACACAGCTCATAAGTGTCCAAGCCTGGACTTTAGGTCACATCTTCCAGAATCTAGGCCCAGCATACTATCCATTGCACCACCAGCTGATGCAATGTAAAGCATGAGCCCAAAAGGACTTAGGCGCCAGTGGACACTCCCACAGAGAACAACGACGACACAAAGGACAAAGACCCCAGAGAAAACACTGAGGATGCCATGGCTGCACTGTATCTCCCTGTCTTAGCCAATCTTTCCTCAGGACACATTCTACTAACTCTTACCATGATGTTCTTTCTAATCACCCCAACCACTACTTTGACAACCACGGCTCAGCTCAATTCAAGAGATCCATATACCAGTAGTCTTTTAATTATTCAACTTCTAGGGGGTCTGGTGGAACCCAGTCCTGAACTTCCATTCATGTTCACTTTCTCTAACTCCTCCCCTTCCTACCAGCCTCAGAACTGCAAAGCACAGTTCAAAAGCATCCCTGTATTCTCTTTCACTTCTATCCTATGTTTACTGTGTCACAATGCTGATAAAGGAAATACATAAAGTGAGAATAACATTTTGTTCCTTAACTTTGCAAATGAGCATTAAAGAGAATAGATGTACATCCACTTGTTCGTGTAAGACATGATCCTTCCATGCAAAAAACTAACACTGTAATATGGGAGATGGAAAGTATGTATTATACTTTCCCCCTTTGAATTTGTTTTATATTTCAAAGTTCTGCTTTTTGTGGGTTGTTATATAAAACAAAATATATCATCTTCTTAGGACAGGTAGGTCAAAACTGACCCAAGTTTGAATTAATGCGAAATTTGATTTAGCATGAATTTATAAAAGACTAGGTCACATTTAATGCAAGCCAAAATTCAGTTAATGTGATTGTGATGCACAAGAGCTAATTGACAGTTTTAACACACTCCTGCACTGTCTAAACTTTTCTATCATCACATGTGGATGTAATGTGCAACTGTGTGCCATCTTACCAATAGCTGCGTTAATTTTTCTAAGAAGAGCTTTTAATGAAATAGACAAATCAAAAATGCTTCAGATGGAAACAATGCTAGTGCAAAAAATAAGTGAAGAGAATGAAAGCGGTCACAGTAACTCTAAAACAGGATGAAATGATAGAATGTCTAAACCTAAAGTATGGAAGATTATTATGCATCGGGTTTTTAGCGGTTTGCAAATAACTACAAGAAATAGTAGAATTACAATAATAGAAATGAAGAGCCTTTTAGCTGTATAGATTGAGGATCACAATCTAGTTCAGTTGCATACTGTTAGTCACCAGAGGGGCAGCCAGTGTAGATGAGAACATGGCAGCTAAACATCCTGAATTTTTGAATAAAATAATAGAGGTGGACACACTGATCAAAAGATTTTTAGTGTGGATGAAAGACTTATTCTGGAAAAGTATGCATACTAGAACTTACTCTTCTAAAAAAGAAAAAACAGCGTGGATTTCAAGTGTCTCAGGATCACTTAACACTTTAATTGGGAAGTAATGCAGAAGGGAATTTTAAATTAAAACTAATGTTTATTTATGGGTCTTGAAATCCTACAATTCTGAGGGGTTATAATCATTGATTGTCTCTGCTTCTTTGGAGGTCAAATAAGAAAGTGGTATTTTTTGGTTGCTGGTTTTTAAGGATAGCATTTATAGACTCCTGAATGCCCATCTATATCCTTTGTGAAAAGGACAGAGAGAGAAATTGAAGATTAGAAAGTGAGAATGATAGAGGGGGCAATCTGCTGCAGAAGGTGGGATGGAATGGAATCACTTCTCTGTGTAGAGGGTTTTGTCTTAGCAAGGACAAGGGCTACCTCTATGTATGCTAGGGATTAAGGAGGATATAGTGGCAAAAGACACCTTGAGTGATGCAAAATGAACATGAATGACCTCAATATTTTTAGTGAAATATGAGCAACATTCTCTGCTGAGAGGGTGGAAGAAGGGAAAGTCATGGAAGGTATGAAAAGAGATGAAAAAATTTGGAAAAGACACTGTGGTGAGTGGAATGGTGAATCAATTAGGTAGGCATAAAAAGACTGCCATGGAGCTCCACTTGAGATTATGTAACAAATTTGTAGTGGACCCAATCAATAAGGTTACATGATTTTTTTTTTCCATCTTCATTCAGCACCACAGAAGAAGGTATGAGTGATGAAAAAGGAGGAGGTGTTAGAAGAATTCAAGGTCAGAAGACCTGGCAAGGCAAAATCAGCATAAAATAAAATAAAGGGAAAGAGACTTGATAGAGGAAGAGAAAGTAGAGTTGAAGTAATTAACCAAAGGGTCAAAATGGGGAAGCAGGAAAAGGGTACCTGTGTTGAGGTGATGGCCTGGGAAAAAACTGAAGGATGGAGAGAATGGACATTGAGAATGAAAAAGAGGTTTAGGCATTGGATGGTAGACTGGACAGGTGCAATGACTACAGATAATGCTCCAATAAAGGAAATTCGAGTTTCATGAAGATGGAAATGTCTTGTCCAACATCAGGGTCTTTTCCACTGAGACCCGTCTTCTGATTATGTGGCCAACATATTTAAGCTTCAGCTTCAGTGTTTGACCTTCCAGTAAACAGCCTGAATTAAATTAAATATTGACTGCTTTGCCCTCGCTATTCAAGGGCCTCTCAAAAATGTTCTCCCAGAACCCCAATCTGAAAGCTTCGGTTCTATGGTGCTCATCTTTCCTCACAGTTCAAGTCTCACAGCCAATTGTTGCTACTGGAAAAACCATAGCTTTGACTATATGCACCTTTGTCGGCAGAGTGATGTCTTTGTTTATTTTGGGGGGGGCAGGGCAATTGGGGTTAAGTGACTTGCCCAAGGTCACACAGCTAGTACATGTGTCAAGTGTCTGAAGTTGGATTTGAACTCAGGTCCTCCTGACTCCAGGGCCGGTGCTCTACTCACTGCGTCACCCAGCTGCCCCCATGCCTTTGTTTTTTAGTATGTTGTCTAGATTTGCCATAGCTTTCTTTTCAAGGAGCAAGTGTCTTTTAATTTCATGGCTGTGGTCACCATCTGAAGTTACCTTTGAGCCCCATTATAGAAAATCTGACATTGCTTCCATTTCTTCTCCCTCTATTTGCCAAGAAGTGATAGGACCAGTTGCCAAGATCTTAGTTTTTTTGATGTTAAGCTTCAAGCCAGCTTTTATACTTTCTTCTTTCACTCACATCAAGAGACTTAAGTCCTCTTCACTTTTTGCCATGAGAGTAGTATCATCTGCATGTCTGAGATTGTTGATATTTCTCCTGGAAACCTTAATTCTAGCCTTTGATTCATTCAGCTTGGCATTTATACGCTTCCTGCATTGTGTGTGTTTTTGAGCCTCTTTTGTCTCTATCATGTAAGAATGAGGTAGACCTAACACTTATTCTCCCTACTATTCTTCCATAGTTGCATAATCTTCTTCTCAACCCCTTCTTCCCCAAATCATGAGAAATAGCAAATTTGACCCTCTTCTAGGTATTGGGTCTGGAATCAGGAAGATCTGAGTTAAAGTCTGGTCTTAGACAACTTAGCTGTGTGACTCTGGGTAAGTAACATTATCTCTGTCTTAGTTTCTTCAATTTTGAAATGGGGATTATAACAGCACTTAACTTTGCAAGATTGTTTTAAGGATTAAATGAGATAATATTTATAAAGCACTTGGCACAGTGCCTGGCACCTAGTCGGTGTGATATAAATGCTTATTATCTTTGCATTTTTCCTTTGACACTAGTGTATTCCCTTAACTCTCCATTTTCTTTACCCTCTTAAAATACTCAGTACTGAACGAATTCTCTCTTTTTCTTGTTTAATTCAATCGATAATACCCTTTTGAAAATACACACTTGCTTCTTCTCCCCCGTTAGGAAGTAAGCATTTGAACATCTTATAGCTCCATCTAATTTTCTGTTCAAATAAATTTGTCTTTCAGTGATTCCCTTGACTTGCATAGTTCCATTTCAAACTTCTTACTCAGGAATGGTCACTTCAACGGATTGCTTCAAAGTCCTGTATTCCATTAAAGCTACATTTATTTTCCTGTAATATTATACTCAGCTTTGCAGGGTAAGTTATTCTTGATTGTGAGCCTTTCTTCTTTACCTTTTATATTTTGGTTTTGTATCTAAAGTATCCTTTCATCTACAGTAGAAGCTGACAGATTTTGTGTGATCTAGACTGTGGATCTGTGGTACTTGAATTCTTTCTTTCTGGCTGTTTGCAAAAATTTATTTTGATGTGGAAGCTTTAGATTTTAACTGACATTCCTGCTAGTTTTCCTTTTGGGGCTTCTTTCAGAGGAGAATTGTTAGATTCTTTCAATTTTTCATTTGTCCTCAGTTTTTAACAAATTTGGCTAGTTTTAATTAATATTTTGAAATATTGTGGCCAAGCTTTTTTTTTAAAGACATAGTTTTCAGGAAGTACAAAGATTCTTTAATTATCTCTCCTTGACCTCTTTTCCAGGTGAGGATTTTTTGAGAGCAGATAGCTTACATTTTCTTCTCTTTTTTAAACTTCTAATATTTGAGGTAGCAAGGTGGTACAGTGGATAGAGTGCTGGATTTGAAGTCAGAAAGACCTGAATTTGATTCTTGCCTCAGACATTTATTAGCTTTGTTATCCAGACAGGTCACATAACCTATATTTGCCTCAGTTTCCTCATCTGTATAGTGGTGCTAACAATCCCAGGGTTTTTGTGAGGATCAAATGAGATGATGTTTGTAAAGCATTTTGCAAACCTTAAAGAGCTACATAAGTGATAGCTCTGTTATTGTTACTATCATTATTGTTATTATTTTGTTCTAATATTTCTTACTCTCTCCTGGAGTCTCTGATTTCTTTTTGTTCTATATTAATTTTCAGCCTGTTTCTTGGGTAAGGTTTACTACTATCTCTTCTAAGCTATTTATTTTCTTATCTTTCTATCTTTCTTTTGTCCAGAGAGCAGTTTCATTAAAAAAAAAAAAACTTTGGCTTCACTTCTTCTAAGTAGTCCTTGTGGAAAACTTCTGTTTTTCCCAAGTCTCTGCTTGTTATTGTTGGGGAATTACTCTTTCCTTCTACAGTGAATTTTCAGGAATCCCTGCATGTATTATAATGGTGACGTATTATAGTTCTTTATAGTGGTCTGTATCTCCATGTGTTTACACAGCTATCAAAGCATTAGTTCCTGAATAAGGGCTTTTGCCAGAGCCAGGCTATGGGTCCTGTCCTTATGGATGGGGTGCTAGGCCACAACTGGTTTCCACTTGCATCACTTGGGTTTCTGCACTGACTACTTCCTGGGATTAAGGCTCCCCTGTACCTTTGACATACAAGTGAAAGATCCGTTGGTCCCTCTATGATATCCTATTGCTGCAAAGGTTCATTATGTGGATTTCTAATTATCCTAGAGTATTCCCAGAGAAGTCAAGCTTTCTACTTTTTCTACCTTTGGATAGAGTCATGCAGGTTACATGTCTCTAACCTGTCCCCATTCATGCTAGAAGGTTAACTGCTTATTTGCCTAAGAGCAGATGTCAGTACCCTTTCCTATCGCCCACAGTCTCCTGACTGAATTTTTGTGCATTTCTGTGGCAATCATGCATTGTAGATGCCCACTGAATTTCTTGATGATTAATCAATCTATACTATTTTTAAAGTTTTTCCTGGAGTTTCACTTCAAGCCACCTTGAAGGAAGGCCTGCTTTTTAAGTTACTTCCAGCCTTCTTGTTCAGACTTATTTCATATTACTTTTCCTTCATATACTCTAGCATGTTCCAGGCAAATTGGCCTACTTATTGGTTCCTAAAATTGGTATTCCATTTCCTGCCTCTATGGCTTTTCAGAGGTTGTCCTTCATTCCTCAAATACACAGCCTTAGCTTTTGTGAAGACGAAACTTATGTAACACCTCCTAATGGGGAGCGCCCTTCTAGATCCTTCTAGTAAATGTTCACTTGTTCAAATGATCTTGTATTTAACTTATTCACTTACATGTTTTATCACCCCCAGTAGAATATAAATTTCTCCTACTCTTTTATCCCCTTTCATTCTCTTTCCTAGTAACTTCATCAACTTCTATAAGTTTAATTATGATCCCTATGCAGATGACTTCGACACTGATATATACAACTCTGGTCTCTCCCCCAACCTTCAACACTGTATTACCAGTTAACTATGATGTTAAGCTGGATGTCCCAACTTAAACTCAACAAGTCTAAAATGAAATTCTTTATCTCCTTCCCTGTGGAAAAAAAGAAAAAAATCCCTCCTTTTCCAAATTTCTCTATTCTGTTGAAGACACTATCATCCTTCCAGTGTCTTTACTCTTTATTCTCCATAAATCCACATATCTTGCTATTTCTACCATCCCAATATCTCTCGCTCCCAATCACTTCCCTCTCCTCACAAAACTACCACCGTAATTGAGGCCTTCAATAGATCTCCCCTGGAATATTGCAATGGCTTTATAAGTGATTTCTTAGACGCCAGGTCTCACTGCTTCAGTCCATCCTCTACTGCATCTACAATACTTTTCCTTAAGCACAGATCCCCCCCAACTCTGGTATCTTCCCATTTATTGTCTACAGAATAAAATATGTCTTGCTCTGTTTAGCTTTTAAAACACTTCACAAACTTGCCCCAATCTTGCTTTTTGGACACAAGACAAAAGCCTGAGCTCTGCTATCCAGCCACAGTGGCCACACCAGCCCTCGCTCTCTTCCTTCCACATGACACTCCTCCCATCTGTGTGCCTTTGCAGGGTTTCCCCTAAGGTTTAGAACGCATTCCTTCTTTGTTGGTACCTCACAAATTCTGTCTTTTCCTCTAAGATGAAGCTTAAATACCACCTTCTTCCACCAGTTTCTCCTAATCACTTTAACTTCTAGTGTTAAACTTATCGAACTCCCTTGTGCTTAACTATTATTTATTTATTAAATTTTTTATTCAGTATACATACACATGCACATACCCACATATAGACTTCTCTCCTCCACTGGAATGTAAAGTACTTGGGATTAAGGATTGTTTTATTGATTTGTATGTCCAAAGCCTAGGACAATGCCAGTCACATAGGAAGAACTTAATAAATCCTTACTGAAAGACTGACTGATTGGAGTCCTTCAATTCTATTCTGAAGGGCTTTAAATTATAAAAGAAAGAGGAGGATAAAAATTGCTTCTATGTCAACCAAGCTAGCTATCATAGAGAGTATTTTCAAAATAGGAAGAATAAATTGTTGGATATTCAGAAAATCACAGGAGACAAGATTCAAGGAAGAAGCCAAAAAGAAAACCTGTGAACTCAACTGTTTTACGTATACGAACAAAGTATGGGTAACATGTAAATTCAACTTGAGATCCTAACTCAATGTGGGAAATTTACCTCATATCTATTCCTCAGACATTATGTTATGGAACCTATAACTCTAAGATGTTAGTGAAAGTACATATCCTATTCAAAAGGGACAAAAGAGGTAAAAGGCAGAGGAAGCAGAGTAGGGGAAGGGGAGTACTGAGGAGCTTGGTATATTAAGAAGACATATACATGAGGAAATCTGAGAAACAAAGCAGGGAAGCACGGAGCATTTGGGTAAAGAAAGAGAAAGCAGTGTTGTTATCAGAGTATACTATAGACTACCTGGAAAGCAAAAGGAAATAGGAAATTAAGAAAACACATTATAAGCCTGGCACAAAGGCATAATATAGTGACAATGGGGGACTTCAGTTTTATTGACACCTGCTGAATCATGTGCTCTGCCAAAAGTGGTACAATTAATAATCATGTTCCTTGCCTTAATGTTAATATTATTCTTAAAAAGATGGAGGAACTAATGAAGAGAAATCTTTGGAAACTTACCTGACAGGAACTTTGGGGGAAAGAGACCATTCTATCTGAGAATTTGTAGTAAAGAGAAATTCAGCCAGAGCCTGACTAAATCAGAGTCCTTGATTTTAAGAGCACTGATTTAAAAGTTTTAGAAAAAGGATATGAAGGATCTTACAGAGTAGAATTCAGTGGTGGAAGTAAAATCCAGGAGGCATAATAAGTTTTCAGGACTGAAATTCTGGTAATCCAATTAAGAGATCGAAGGGCTTGGAATACGATATTCCAGAGGTCAATGAAGCTAGGATTAAAACCAAGAATCACCTACCCAGCAAAACTGAGTATCATGCTCCAAGGAAAAATATGGATTTTCAATAAAATAGAGGACTTTCAAGGTTTCTCAGTGAAAAGACCAGAGCTGAATAGAAAATTTGACTTTCAAACACAAGAATCAAGAGAAGCATGAAAAGGCAATCAAGAAAAAGAACAAGAAAAAGAAATTGCAAGGGACTTACTAAAGTTGAACTGTTCTGTTTACATTCCTACATGGAAAGATGATGTGTATGATTCATGAGACCTCAATATTAGGGTAGCTGAAGGGAATATGCATATATATATGTTTATGTATATATATATGTATATGTGAGTGTGTATGTATGTATATATGTATGTGTGTATATACATATACACACACACACACACACACACACACACACACACATATATATATGTATATATATATATATATATATATAGAGAGAGAGAGAGAGAGAGAGAGAGAGAGAGAGAGAGCGGGCACAGGGTGAGTTGAAGATGAAGGGAAGACATCTAAAAGAAATAAAATAAAATTAAGGGATGAGAGAGGAATATATTGAGAGAGGGAGATAGGGAGAGATAGAATGGGGTAAATTATCTCACATAAAAGTGGCAAGAAAAAGCAGTTCTGTAGGAAGAGAAGAGAAGGCAGGTGAGGGGGAATGAGTGAATCTTGCTCTCATCAGATTTAACCTGAGGAGGGAAGACCATACATACTCAATTGGGTATCTTACCCCACAGGAAAAAAGGAGGAAGAAGATAAAAAAAAGGCAGAGATGATAGAAGGGAGGGCAGATGGGGGTGGAGGTAATCAAAAACAAACACTTTTGAAAGAGGGCAGAGTCAAGGGAGAAAATTCAATAAAGGGGGATAGGTTAGAAAGGAGCAAAATATAGTGAGTCTTTCACAACATGAGTATGATACGCATGTGGCCTATGTTGATTTGCTTGACTTCTTAGGGAGGGTGGGTGGGAAGGGAAGAGGGGAGAGAATTGGGAACTCAAAGTTTTAAAAACAGATGTTCAAAAACAAAAAAAAAGGTTTTTGCATGCACCTAGAAAATAAGATACACAGGCAATGGGGCATAGAAATTTATCTTGCCCTACAAGAAAGGAAGGGAAAAGGGGATGGGAAGGAAGTGGGGTGACAGAAGGGAGGGCTGACTAGGGAACAGGGCAACCAGAATATACGCCATCTTGGAGTGGGGGGGAGGGTAGAAATGGGGAGAAAATTTGTAATTCAAACTCTTGTGAAAATCAATGCTGAAAACTAAATATATTAAATAAAAAAAAGAACATAGAACAAAAGCAAGTACAGAGGATGAATATGAAAGCATATGAAAACAGTTATGTACCATATAGTTACCTAAAAGATGAGAGGTAATTTCATATCTACAAAGAAAGCCTCAAATAAAAACAGAGCTTGGTCACAAGTTAACTAGAATTCCCGGAAGGAATGAAGCAAAAGAGTCAAACATTTACATTGTAAAGGAAATGAGAGTTCCAGAGAAAAGAACTAGAAAAGATAGGGGAAATGCTTGGAAGGAGAATAATTAAATAGAAGAGGTACAAAACCTTACTCAAGTAAAAGATACTGAAAAAATTAGAATTGATCAAAGAGAAGTAGATGATTCCACAAATAAGTAATATTGAAACAGTCAAAAGACTGAATAAAAAAATGTAAAGTATCTCACATCAAAAACAACTGACCTGGAAAACAATTTGAGGAGAAAAAAAAGTAAGAATCATTGGATTGACTGAAATGCATGACAAAAAAAGGCCTGGTTATCATAGTTTGAGAAATCACAAAGAAAAACCTCTAAGACCTATTAGAATCAGAGGACAAAGTGAAATTAGAAAGAATCCACTAGTCATTTTCTGGAAAAAAGGGACCCAGGAATGTTATTGCCAAAATCCAGAGCTTCCAGGTAAAAGAAAAAAAAGTAAGCACCCAGAGTGATAGAATCCTGAGGAGCATCTGCTAGGATCTTACAAAATTTGGCAGCTACCAATATACAGGAGAGAAGCTGGGCTATATTATTTTTTATTAATATTTTTTTTTATTTTTAGTTTACCACACATGGTTCTACATAATTTTGAGTTCCAGAATTTCTCCACTCCCTCCCCAAGATGGCATGGAAACTCATATAACTACCATGTATAACTTTGCATTGAATTAATTTATACACTAGTCAAGTTGTGGAGAAGAATTATGACCAATGGAATGAATCATGAGAAAGAAGAGACAGAACCAAAAAAAAAAAACAAACCCCAAGAACAAAAACAAAAGGGAAGAAAAAAGGCGAGCATGTAGTGTGCCTCAATCTGCATTCAAACTTCACCGTTCTTTCTCTGGATGAAGATAGCATTCTCCATCGTGAGTCCCCTGGAGTTGTCCTTGCACCTTGTGTTGCTGAGAAGAGCGAAGTCTGTCAGGGTTGGTCCTCACGGAATCCATATATCTGTGGTTGTGTACAATGTTCTCCTGGCTCTGCTCTGCTCACTCAGCATTATGTCGTGTAGGTTATTCCAGGTTGTTACGAAGTCCGTATCATCCCCATTTCTTATGGCACAATAGTATTCCATTACCTTCATATACCACAGCTTGTTCAGCCATTCCCCAGTTGATGGGCATCCCTTTGATTTCCAATTCTTGGCTACCACAAAGAGAGCCGCTATAAATATCCTTGTACATATGGGTCCCTTTCCCTCTTGTGTGATTTCTTTGGGATACAACCCTAGAAGTGGTATTGCTGGGTCAAAGGGTATGAACATATCTATAGCCCTTTGGGCATAGTTCCAAATTACTCTCCAAAATGGCTGGATCATCTCACAACTCCACCAGCAATGTAACAATGTTCCAATTTTCCCACATCCTCTCCAGCATTTATCATCCTCCTGCTTTGTTATTTTAGCCAATCTTACAGGAGAGATGTGGTATCTAAGAGTTGTTTTGATTTGCATTTCTCTAATCAGTAGTGATCCAGAGCATTTTTTCATATGGAAGCTGGGCTATATTATAAGCTTACAGCAAAGAATAATAATTCACCCAGCAAGACAGTATGATCCTCAGAAAGTGGGGGAAGATGAGACATAGAGAAATTCCAAAAAATCCTGTTGAAAAGACCAGACCCCAGTAAAAACTTTGAAATGTAAACACAGGAACTAAGAGAAATAAATATATAAAGGCAAATAACCAAACAAACAAAAGGCACTGTATAAGGATTAAGTCTTAAATCCTAAGAGGAGGAGAAGAAATAGGTGATAAAATCTTAAGGTGGTAGAATCAGTGTTCTAACTCCCTGTTCCTATACAAGTCAGGCTAGATTTTCTTTAAAAGGTACTGAAACTATAATATTGAGTGATTTAGGGAACTAAAGGCTCAGATTATTTACATCACTTCCTGGTCCCTTGAACACAAAACAGACATGAGGAACTAATTCTTGGTGCATTCTGATCCCTGGCTAGTAGACCACAATGGGCAATTCAGTCGAGCAAACTTGTCTTCTTTTTTCTTTAAAAATTTTTTTTTTTGCTATATGGACTGGCTCTCTAGGAGAAAGGGAAGATGCACAAGGGGAAAATTTGGCTGTGTAAAAAACAAGAGAAACATATACATGTTTTTGTATGTGTGTGCACACGTGTGTGTGTGTGTATCTGTATATCAAGTTCTGCATTATAGAGATTTTTAATTCCATGTATGAATGCTTTCTGATCTACAATATAGTAATGCTCATTTTATCTAGTACTTAAGGTTTTTTTTTTAATTAAAAATGCTCCCTATATGCATAATACTCAGTAATTATATGGTTTGGCAAAGCCTATTAAAAAAAACCTAATATGAAAAATCTAGACTTAAATAAAACGAATTGCAGGAGTTCTTCACAAAGTAAAGTATGATTTCTAAAAAAGTACATAAAACTTTTCAACTAAATATGGGCCATCCATATGCACAAGAAATAGTTTATAAATTAATACAAAGGGATAATAAAAATAGATGTTTAGAGTTGCATTGGACCTTAGAGGACATTTTTTCAAACTCTTCATTTTGAAGACCGGAAAATTGAAGTTGAAAGAATTTAATTGACTATGCCCAATATTACACGGTTAGTATATCGCAGAGGAAAGATTTGAATCTAGGTCCCCTGATTTCTAAGTCATAAATCTTTTCACAGTACCAAGGAGAGGGGAAAAAGAGAGCAGAACCAAAGAAATAATACTAAAATGAAGAAATCAAATAAAGATCAATTACAAATAAAGATGAAATACCTTCCTGAAATGATAAGTTAAGTGAATGAGAAAATATTTCAGCTTCCATACAATTCTGAATGTACATATCTACTACTTAAATAATTAATATACTTATGCCATTTCAATGGTGCTTGTGATTCTACAACATCGAAAAAAAACAATTGATTTTGTCAACTGGGACAGAAAAACAAAAACAACGGAATCAAAATGAGCCTCATAGAAAGAAAAAAACCAAACTGACTCAGTTTCACTGTAATGTTATGGAATATATGATATATGATATATGGATTACTAGAAACAAACTGCTAGGTTTCCCATAAATGATAGCAACAGCTCTTATAGTTTGCAAAGAGACCATGAAGATCCTTTAGTGTAACTCATTCATTTGAGAGATGAGGAAAAGTCAAGTACAAAGTGGTGACTGGAGTTTCCCTGTAATGCATAGTTTGTTGGGACACTTGGACTTACACCAAAAACACATGAGTTTAGACTCTGGTTCTGTCACTTTTATATGCTAATGATTCTAACCTCACTTATCACAGGTTGTCTCATACTTTGATTACTTTTGACCCTGAAATCTAAATAGGAGCAATGTCTTGTACATAAGTAGGTATTCAATAAATATTTTTTGATGAATGAAAATTAATAAATGACCAAATACCACAAGGCAGATAGTTTATTCCTTATAATATCATTAGAGTCTCAACTAAAAACTTGATCTAGCACTATACTTGTTTTTTAACCACATCTCCATTTAACCATACCTCCACTGAGGAAATTCCTGTAACCAATGCCAACAGAAAGTCAACCAGAAACATCCAGTTTCTTAAGAGAGTTGCCAGAAGCCCTGAGAGGCTACATGACTTGCTCAGAGTCACACAGTCAATATGTCAGAGGTGGGAACTGAACGTAGGTAGGTCTTCCTGACTCAGAAGCTAGATCTTCATCCCTTACACAACGGTGCTTCTCATCCCATTATTACAAAGACAGAAACACAAATTGATAGAGAAATGATTAGTCCTAACCATAGGTTATGACGAAACATCTGATGAGAATGGTTATACTCTCCTGTATTTTTAATGCTAAGATAAACAAAACAATCATGGCAAAAAGGGAAAAGGTTTATTCTTCTGCAAGTTTCATGTTAATCAGAATCTCCTTTGATTTAGTTCTATGTTTCTTCTTCTTCATTACTCCAAAATGTTTAAAATTCTAGTGACCAGAAAGGCATGAGGACACAGTAAAAGAAACACACATCTATGCCAGTGCATCAAAAGAAATGATGATGAGTTTATCAGCAAGAGTTATCTATTCCCATATTTCAAGGATTTGTGATTTCAGTGACGAGGGCTTTCTCCCTTATCTTGGAGCATAATCTCTCTAAATATATTAGATGGTATGAAAGAGTTATTTGTGCTCCCCAAATTCATCACTCTGTGGTCAACATTATAACAAGTCTATACTAAATTAGTGAGGTTGGTCCTTGGACAAGAGATATACAGTCCATTACTAGACTATTGCAGTAAAGGCCTATTGTGATGCCTCACTGTAGTGTAAAGGTGACCTTGGGTTATCAAAGGTTTTACCAGCAGAATGCAAACTCCAGTAGATCCTACCAACATGGACATTCTTCAAACAGAGGAAAGTTGATAATTACAAGAAAGATCTGATTAAAAATGCAGAATCTTTGAGGTATACAGGAACTTTAAATTTAACTGTTCAAAGCAGGACTCAATTTAAAACATCCCATTCAGAAAAGTTTTTTTTTTTTTAGCTTTTAAGCTTTCCAAGAAAAATCATGTCTCTTAAACAACCCAACTTCCCATGGCTACAGAATTAATCCCAATTGAAGCAGTGATGAATAATATTGTAAGAACAGAAGAAAGGGGGCAGGGATGGGATAATTCTCTTCCTATATTCGTGAAAGGAAATGCAAAACTGAGCAGGTAAAGGACACATAAAAATGAGAGAGGGAGATAAAGATAAAAGAGAAAAGAAAAGAAATGTAAAATGGAAGAAGGTTGCCAAGTGACAGAGTTCTTTTCATTCTTTTACATCTTTAATTCTGTCATCTATGGCCCTCCAGATCATATTCCTTCTGCTCATTCCAAACTTTAATACCTGGTTTACAATCTTCTTTTCCAACTTAACCCCCTATTCTTCCACTCCTGGGACCTTTTGTTCTCATCTAAGGTGACTATTCACTTGAGTAGTCATACTTTGGACTTCCCTTAACATCAACTAAAATTACCCAGGTAGCAGAATTCCTTTTTGTGGTTCAAAGTAACTTTATTCAAAAAAGCAAATTTTCCAGGCATCATGAAACTCAAAGACTAGAGTCATCTAGACTAGTCCTATGCCTTTAAACTCATTTATAAGGTCTGTGCTGAGACACAAATACAGCCAACAAGCTACAGAGAGAAGAAAGAAGAAAAGCAGCGACAGCATGTAAATTTCATTGGTCTCAGGCCACACAATTTTCCTCAAGCCCAAAAGGCATCTGAAATATAAGGTGAGTCATCGAAAATTTCCCTCTTCCCTGCTGAACATGGATGTTTCAGGTATGTATTTTAAATGTGTAAAGGTCAAAGGGAAAAAAAGTACTTTATCAGCTGTTAGCCTCAAATGGTCTTACATCATCCTACTACCCAATTTCCTAATAGTTTAAATGTTCTATGGCTATATGGAGGAGGCTATTTGTCTAGAAACTGTACTTTCCATTGACCTATTGGGGGTCTTTGCTCTAAAAATTATTGTTTTAAAGACCATATAATATGAGCTTTTGCAGAAGTTCTTCAGAACAGCTTTTTCCAAAAGGTACACTTATCTCTATTTACTGTAATAGGTACAGTACAGACTGATACTTAGAAACATCACATAATGGTTTATAAGATTGTTTCCCTCACTGAAGGGTAAAACACTAGGCTAATAACCTGAATGGATAAAATACAAGTAACTTCTTCATGCAAGCAAACATTTCCTTTACTTTTATGTGGTACTTGAATCTCCTAAGCAATTTTGTTATTCACAAAATAATCCTTAAAATACAAACGAAAAGCTGAGATGCAAGAAATTATATGCTGCTCAAGAGCATCTGAAATAAATATCTTAAAAAGTATAAAGCCACTGATATACAGTATTATCAGATCTGGGAAGGGCACATTCAAAAATAACCTTACACATCTGAAATGGGGAATGAAATTACTGTCTCAGTATAGAAGCTTACCTCTCTCAATATAGGATCTGTTATTGAACTCAGATTGACAGCTCCCTCATAGGTCAGGTAATAGAATACATTAAGGGCTCGGACTGCCTCTGGCCCTTGCTGTTTATAGCCAAAAATGAGATCGATCCACTGGTGAAGCTGGCAGGAAACAAATTCACTCTCTAAGGCCTGTAAAAGAGAATAGGTTGAATTATTTTGACCATTTCTTTTTGAAAAAAAAGGACACTTTACTCAAAACATATCATTGGGAAAATTATAATTTGTCCAGCTAATTTAAAATTAGCATCAAAAAAGATTATTCCTGGGAATTATATTTTAGCAGTGACTAAATATACCTTATAATGATATTATCAATTTTTCACATAGTTAAGGAAAGAAAAAAATTCATACATATATATTGTCCTTTAGTGAAAATTCAAAGACAACAGAAGCTACAGCACACTGGCAAATTTTCCTAGAATTATATAATATATAATACTATTTAAAGGTTCTGTTATTGGGAAATGCATGCTTTTAATAAAAAGAGATTAAATTCTGAATTTAGATTTTTGGGTTTGTTTTTTTTTTTGGTGACTCCATCAGTATGAGGAACTCTCAATGAAGAAACTCCTCCATCCAATGTAGATGGACAATCTTTTTCTAACTTAGAGGTACTGAAGCACTAAGAGGCAAAGTGAAAGGCTGAAGGTCTCACAGCTAATAGAGGTGGTGGAGATAAGACTTAAACTCAGCCCTCTCACAGTCATTCAGTCAGTAAATGTTTCTTCAATGCTTATCATGCGCCAGGGACTGTGTTAAGTAATCAGGATATAAAGGTAAAAGACTGTCTCAATATTCAAGGATTCAAATGCAGGAGATAACATGCCAACAACTATGTACAATCAACTTATATACAAGATAAATTAGAAATAATCATCAGAAAGAAGGCCCTTGAATTAAAGGAGGTAGGGCGGGGAAAGTTAGAAGAAAGGCTTCCCATTGAAGCTGAGACTTTAAGAAAGCCAGGAAGTATAGAGGAAGAGGAAGAACATTCCAGGCATAGAGAAACAGCCAGTGAAAATGCCTGGGGTCAGGAGATCGAGGGTCTTGAATGAGAAATAGCAAAATCAGCTTTCTATCCACTATTTGAAATACTGAAGATTAAATTCCAAAAAAAATTGGAAGGACTGGATTGAAAATATGAAAAATTTTAAATTGATTGAATCACCTGAAAGGATAAGGTACATATTCATTAAGATATATAACATTCCAGAACATATCAACTCTTACTAAACACTGATGCTGAAAATATTTTTTTCTCAGAAAGTACTTTATAAGGATAGACAAAATAATAACAAGATTCATTTTAGGTAAATTGTGAAAAAATAAACAGGAGCAAAGGGAAAATAGCAGTTTTAGACCTCACATTATATTACAAAATGGTATTCAGCAAAATTATTTAATTCTAATTTTACAAAAGGAACTACAAGAACAGGCTAAATAAAGAATAACTAGAAACAAGTAAATGGAATATGCAGTGGTCAGTAACCCCAAAGACATTAATATTGGGGGAAAACTTCCTACTTTTTTTTCTTTTTAATAATGGGTTGTGTTTTTTTATTCAAGGGATCATCTTTACCCCAATATATTTTTATTTCATTAAATATTTCTCAATTACCTATAAAATTTTTAATATTTATTTAATTTTGAGTTCCAAATTCTTTTCCCTCTCTCCATTGAGAAGGTGAACATTTTGATAAAAATTAAACATGTGAAGTCAAGCAAAGCATATTTCCATATAAGTCACATTGAAAAAGAAAACACAGACCAAAAAAATCTCCAAGAAAAATTAAGCAAAAAAAAAAAAAGATGCTTAGATCTGCATTCAGACTCCATCAGTTCGCTCTCTGGAGGTGGACCGCACTTTTTCATAATGGTTGCTTTGGAATTGTCTTGGATCACTGTATTATTGATCAGAGTGGATAAGTTTTTTACAAATGGTCATCCTTAGAACATTGTTGTGTACAATGTTCTTTCCAGTTCTGCTCACTTCACTGTGCATCAGTTCATATATGTCTTCTCAGGATTGACTGAAGGCATCCTGCTCTCCTCATTTCTTTTAATACAACAGCATTCCAACATAATCATATACCACAACTTGTTCAGCCATTCTCCAGTTGATGAGCATCTGGCTCAATTTCTAGTTCTTTGCCACCACGAAAAGATTTGCTATGAATTTTTGTACTGTAGGTCCTTTTCCTTTTCCTTTGATCTCTTTGGGAGTAGAAGTGTTGCTGGGTCCAAGCATATGAACAGTTCTATAGGCCTTTGGGCACGGTTCCAAATTGTTCTCCAGAGTGATTTAATCAATCCACAACTCTGCCAATGATGTATTAGCGTTTCTTTTTTTCACATTCCCCTTAACATTTTCCTTTTGCATTTCTCCAATCAATATTGATTTAGTGCATTTTTTCATGACTATAGATAGCTTTAATTATTTCACCTGAAAATTGCTTTTCATATCCTTTGACCATTTATCAATTGGGAAATGACTTATATTCTTATAAATTTGACTCATTTGAGAAATCAGGCCTCAGAGAAACTTGCTGCAAATTTTTCCCTAGTTTTCTTCTTGCCTTCTAATCTTGGCTGCATTGGTTTTGTTTGTGCAAAAGCACTTTAATTTAATGTAATCAAAATTGTCCATTTTATATCCCATAATGTTTTCTATCTGGTCATAAATTCTTCCTTTATCCAAAGATACGACAGGTAAAAATTTTCCATGCTCCCCTAATCTGCTAATGGCTAAATCATGTACCTATTTTTGACCTTTTTAGTATACGGTGAGAGATATTGATCTATACCTGGTTTCTGAAACTGCTCTATCTGACAAAAAGTGCTGGAAAACCTAGAAAGAAGTTTGGCAGAAAATAGGTTCAGACTATCATTTTGCACCACATATCATAAAAAGTTCAAAATGGATATACAACCTGAATATAAATGTTGACACTATAAAAAAAAGAAAGTAACAATATCAAGAACCTTCTGAAAATACAGTTAGAAAAGAATTCTTAACCAAATTAGAGTGAGAGGTGATCCCAAAAGAAAAACAGGTTTCAATTACATGAAATGGAAACACTGCTAAAAAAGAAACAAATATCCAGTGTGTTGCCAAATCTTGTCATTTTTAACTTCACAGCATCTCTTATATACATTCCCTTCTCACCATTCACACAGATACCCATCCTAAATTCAGGCCATTATCACTTCTCATCTGAATAATTACAATAACTATTTAATTGCGTTCCCTGGTTCAAGATTCTTCCTCCTACAATGCATTCTTCACTCAGCTGCAAATATGATGTTTTAATGTCACATACACACACTCACACTCTCTCTCACACACACACACACACTCTTCTCACCTCAATTAGCTCCACTAGTTATCTATTATCTTAAGGATCAAATATATCTTCAATTTGGCATTTAAGGTCTTTTACAACCTGGCTTCATACTTTTCCAGTTTTCTTACACTTTACTTCTTTCCATATACTCTAAGACACTTGCTTACTGCCACTTACATATGAAAGACACTACATTTACTGACTTCTACATCTACTGTGTGTGTGTGTGTGTGTGTGTATGTAAAATATAAGGTTATTTACATGTTCTTTCTCCCATTAAAATGTGACTTCCATGAGGGCAAAGGGATGATTTTGGCTGACTTTGTATCCTTAGTTATTAGCACAGAGTCTGCAATATGGTAAGTATTTAATAAATGCTTGTTGACTGACTGATTCTCTAAGGACCTGATAGCCATAGTAAATAGAAAATTAGCATAAATATATAAGACTAATTCCTTAATGGGTAAATAGTTAAAGGGTATGAACAAACAGTTTTCAAAAGAAATGAAAACAAACCATTAACAATCACGTCAAATATTTCTCCAAATAACTAATAAGAAAAACAGAAATCAAAACAATTCAATGGTTTAAGCTCTATGACAAGATCAGCATTTTCCTAGCAACTTCTTCCAGAGAAACTAAGTGTCACTGTATCCTTTGTTGTATATTCTCGCCATGTTAAAGCAGAGAAAACTTCTTTTGCTAAAAGTTCAATAACTGGGAAGCAAAGTAAAGATGATAGAATGAGAGCTTGCAGTTTTGCCTAAGTTCTTTCATATCCTCCCTTACAATGAGCTTTTAAGAGCTCCGGATTCTGATTGGTTAAGCCAAGAAAAAAGTCATGGAGAGTCACTTCACCAGCCCAGGGCAGCTTAAGAAAAAAGAGATCTATAGACACTAGAATCAGGGCCAGCTAGGAGCACTGAGCTGGATTAGAGCCACAAGAGATTGAAGCTGCAGTAAGGAGTAGCCCATGCCCAAGGGCAGTAAGGGGACTGAACACCTGGGCAGAAAAAAGATCCCAAGGGAATCTGTTTACTAGTATTAGAGCAAAAATTGGTACCATCTAGCAGCTCTGTAACCTCTTACCCAGTCCCAGAGCAAAGAGGAGTAATCACAGTTATGAGAGAAGGGGTCCTACCTCTGTAAGAAGCAACAAGTTCCAGAATCACAGTTGCGTGGCTCTGGGCCCAAGAACAGTATGGGGACTTAGTTCTAGAAAAGTTCATGGGATGATTCAAAGGATAATTTTGATTACATAAAATTTAAAAGATTTTGCACAAACAAGACCAACACAACTAAAATTAGAAGAAAAGCAAGAAATTGAGCGTGGGGGGGGGGGGGAGCGGGGAGGGAGGGGAATCTCTGCAGCAAGCTTCTCTGATAAAGATCTCATTTCCCAAATATATAGGGAACTGAGACAAGGTTGTAAGAATAAGAGTCATTCCCCAGCTGATAAAAGGTCAAAAGATATCAACAGATAGTTTTTATAGGGAAAAAATCCAAGTTGAGAAACATAAATTAAAATAACTCTAAATTACCAACTCATACACATAAGATTGGTTAAGATGGAAAAGAAAAGAAAATGGCAAAAACTAGAGGGGATGAGGGAAAAGAGGAACACTAATGTATTATTCGTAGAGTTTGCTTAATAAACGCTTATTGACTGACTAATGTTAGTTATTATTATTACAACCAAGGCTCTACTTGACAATTGACAGAACTGAACTGTGACAGAAATAAATTTGGAATTATGCATATCCATACCCTTTAAACCAGAGATTCCATTACTGGCTTTATACTCCAAGGAAGCCATCAATAAGAAGAAAGCCCCTACATATATCAAAATATTTATAGCAGCACTTTTTGTGATTGCAAAGAATTGGAAACAAAGTAGATGCCCATCGATTAGGGAATGGTTAAACTAATTGTGGTAACAGAATATTACTGTGCTGTCAGAAATGATGTATGTGACAAAGACAAACAAGGAAAGTTTTACATGAGTTAATGCAGAGTAACATAAGCAGAGTCAAGAAAACAATGTACACAATAATTATAACAATGTAAATGGAAAGAACCACACACTAAAAATTCGTAAGTGAATGTAATGAAATTATAAAGATAAAGCATTAATTGAATGAAGAGATATGAGAGGACATTCCCAACCTACCCCCTTCATGCATGTGGAAGGTATGCAAGTGTTACATATTGCACATGTTTTCAGACTTCTTAAAATATATCATTAGGTGTGCTTATTTTTTTTCCTTTTTAAATATTACTAGTTGTTATATGGAATGACTCTTTGGGAGAGGGAAGTGGATGGATACTAGCATTAACTATGATGATCAAGACATCAATAAATAGATGATGTCAATAAAATATTTAAAATTTTTAAAAAATAAAGCTTCCCTCTTACCCAAAGAAATAAATTGTAATAAAGTCATACACTCACACTCATTACTGAAATATACACTTATGTACAAGTTATCAGGAATAAAATTCCCTGTGAGTACAAACATATTTAGAATAAAATAGTAAAATTAACACAAGATAAACAAACTGGTTCTAATTTTCAGGGATGCATGCCTAACAGTGATGATGCCTTTTGGGGTCACTTGCTGCTAGGAAGTTGGTCACAATGGATCTCCTCGTTAGATAAAATTGGCTAGTTTGCTTTCATCATTCTGGGAGTAAATGCCCCCCAAATAGATGGTCTACTGACAAAGGACATAATCCCATTAGTTTACAGGTGTGTGTTTATGTAGGCATATATTTTTAATAAAAGAGGGTGTGCACAAAGAATTTATTTATGTCACCTTACAAAGATTATAGTATTTCCATGACATTATTAATTTTTAAACATCACAATGTACTAATCCAAAATAGAAGTGCAATAATTACATTAACAAAAACAATTTTGTAAATCATTAGGTATGTTAGATAATTTTACGATTTCAGAAATATAAAGCATACTTGAAAATATGTATTGCAAATATTTAATTCAATTAATTTCATTGAGAAGGTCTTGTTTCACAGATCTGTTATAAAATTCATAACATTTGTGATTTTGGTTAACAAATACAAAACAAAAAATTGCTTGATATTCAATCTGACATAAAGAAAGCAGGGCTTGTTGTAGTTTTAAGTAAATCCTATTTTTAGCACATGAAATTAAAATCACTGTAAAAACTTGAGAACCACTATATAATTTGCAGACAAAATGATACCTTTTTTCCATTAACTTATGTCTGACTTTAAAAAGACATTTAAATTGACACATAAAAGCAGCAATTGTCTTAATTTGTGTACAATGTATTCCACACAAAAGCCTTAAATATGTTCAAATTAGAGCAAGCTGCTTGATTGTCACTGCAGCCTCGTGTCCCATTAATGCATGACAAACATTAAACCATACACTTAAATGGCAATTTATATCATTTAAATGTTTACTGCCAGACCAGCTCATCATTCATTTAAATGTGACTTTCTGACAGCTAATTTCAGTTAATTTTCTCCGATTCACTTAATTAGAACTTTCAATCAAGAGAAAGACCTATACATATCTTCCAGCTCATATCCGTCTTGGTAGTGATCATTCAAATTCTCAGCTAATAAACTGCTATGAACCTTCCATAGATTATTGTACAGTGTTTCATATTTGAAAAAATGTATTACTCAATGGAAGAACCTCGCAATATGTACATTTAGAAAGAACATACATTTATTTATGTAAGTAATACTCTGGCCAGTAGTTTAAATAAAAAACGTTTAGTTCATGTACACACACTATTAAAACTATAAAAAACTGCATCCAAACTAATTAAAAATTAATGATTTCAAAATTGTTTAATAAGATAAAACAGTCAGAAGTCTCCTGAGTGTCTGCAGTACTGTGATTCGAGACTATAAAATTCTACTAGGCTCAGCAAATCACAGGGATACAAAAAATGAATGTTCTTGCTATTAAAGCGCTGAAAATGAGGGCAATTTCAACCTGTTTTATTCCTTTCATCATACAAAGAATTTTAGGGTTTGGGTAAATACCTTTATTTATTCAGTATTCTGAGTTTACAGATTTTAGTTTTAGCTTCTAATGATCATATCCTGGCTTCTAAACAAGATTATAGACTTGAAAAGATATAATGGTTGTATTATATTCAGAAATCACATGCATGGATAGTATACCACCATTCTTCACTCTTCAGATTGCTATATACTCTATAAATACTGTAGTCCCTTAACAATCATGAAAATCCTCCTCAAAATTATTAATAGCACTCTTGAGCTTACTATTCCTTTCATTAGGTCAATATGAAACTACTTTTCAAAACATAGATTCCAAACACAGAAACAACAACAATGACCTTTAAAAACTCTAGTTACCTGAGAATCAGTCACAATATGCTAAAGTATGCAAAAACAGAACTCAAATAAATAAGTGAAATCACCGCTTTATGGAAATTCTAAAAGGTTATAAAAATTATAAAATAGTTCATTTGGCTAATTAACACAGTTTTCAAGTTAATGAGTCAGCACAGCCCCAAACCACAGATAGAATGACCATGCTATAAGGAATCTGAAACACATTCCTCATCCCACAAAAATGAACCAGAACAGAACTTTAAAAATAATTTCTCAAGTAACCTAAATTTATCAGAAAATAAACAGAACATGCTAACATTGTTTCATGTAAAGCCTGATGTTTAAAAACATAAACATTTATTTCAAAATCTGAGAAAAAAATTTATAATCTTTTAACTTGGTTTCACATGTAGGACAAAAATAAATTTCTTCTAAGTAAAAAAAAAGTGGTTTTAAGACATTTTTCATTTAAGTAAAATTCATAATGATAAATAAAATTGAATCGGTAGAATGTTAAAGATGTGAGATTTTTTTCAGAGCCTTTAAGAAAGACAGTCCTCATTAAGTCTGGAGTTAAATACGATTTGCACCTTTGGGATACTAACCTTCTTCCCATGCTGCTCTCAAACCAACCAATCAATTGTTAGTACTCCCTGAGCAGGCTGGATACATCATTTACACCCAATGTGTGCTCTGAGAAAAATTTGTAAGAAAGAAAATCCACTATAATGTCCAACACAATATTATACTATTCAACTGCTTTGAGTTATTGTAAAATAAATCAGTGACTAATGTCCAATTGTTAAAGATCAAATAAGACCATGAAAAGACTGTCATATGAAGCCACACACAAATTGTCAATTCAATCCAGGGGGACTCATATTAGCCTTGACAAACTGTCTTGGGGATGATATCTGTTTTTTTAATGAGATCTAATAGGCAGAGACTAAAACACTTGAGATATGCTAAAAAGTACAGTATACAGATGTCAAACACAAACACCTATTAGTAAGTTTCATTTGTTCAATCCCAAGGCAGAAATGCATACAAAACATCAACAAATTGAAGCTTTGATACTCAAAGAATAATAGTAAATTATTCATAACTCATCTGTAAAACTCCGTGTCAGAAAAATAATATATATGAATTTATGTCTAATATTATGTACCAATAAAAATTCAGTCTCTATTTTCTTAAAGCTAATATCTCAGGAGATTAAATTATTAATAAAAACACAGGATAGATTATCATCATTTCCGTAACACAGGCAAATCATATCATCATAAAAGATTGAGAAACTAGCTCTTCTTTCCATGAATCTCTCAGCTGACTAGAAAGTGAAAAACTTTAAATATAATCATCTTGTTCTCTAAAATGGGCCTTTTGTTTATCTAGATTTACTTTCATGGTCTTTGGCAATTTCCTTTCAATTTCAAGAAAATCAGGTTAGTCTGAGAAATTATGCAAACCAGGGAAATTATTACCAATTAGCAAAATAAGTTATTATAAATTATTACTGCCCAGAGCCTGCTTTTTGAAAACATGAACAATGTACCCCTTTTCCTCTAAATGGTAGATCCTCACAGTGTCTAAGTGCATCCCTGACTATTGTATAAATTCTTGCTCACAATGTATGGGAAGTGCTCTATTTTTTAAACTAACAACATACAAAAGTATTCCCCAGCCCCTCACTACAAAAATAATTTCTTGATTTCAATTATTTAAAAACATAGTAATTCTAATTTTTCAAACATCAGGTACAAACTTCTAAAAATACAGGCCACCTAATAAAAACATATAAATTGCGTATTCAAAAGGGTTTGCTAGTGCTTAAAGATGAGACATTTCAATACAGTAAGTTCCAAGTAAGCTAACAGTCAGTGAACATCTTCGCAATGTTGAAAGAAATATATTTCTCTGGTGGTTCTGACAATAATCCATATAAAAAAAATAAACATTAGAATTCTCTAAATTTCAATTTCTACACAGAATAAAGGGAAACCCTAATTATCTTGAATGTAGATAGTACAATTAATTTTTAGAAAGAACAGCTATTTTGATTGGCAAAACATACATTACAATGACAGAAGTTTAGAGAATGATTTCATTTTAAATTTAAATAGGACAGTCTTATAATACAATGTTCCTCCCATTCTGTCCTAATTCCCTTTCCCTCGACCAAAAAGAAAAAAGTTTTAGAACTAACTGGTCTGTTATGTTTGCATATGCTGGATTTCAAACACTAGTGGTAATGTTTCCTTAACACTGATATATGACCTTTATAATTTACACTGAAGAAAGCTGTTTTTTTCAGCCTAATTAGAACTGTTTCAAATTTTTCCTGCTAAATATATGATATAAAGTCCTTTCAACTTTTTTTTTATTCCAGAGTTTCTTTCCATGTCAACTTTGTTACAATCAAAATATGCTTTGAATTAAATGATTTTGATTGAATATGTGGATCATATTTCACTTCTAAGATTTAAAGTCCAAAAAGGAAAAGTTTAGCCTATTCAAACAAAGCAAGAGCAGCCACTTTGTGGATAGCTATTCACATTTACGAAGACTGACAAATTGTTTGTGTGCACCATTAGGTCTAGTTTCTGCAATAGTTGCCAGATTTCCTGTCCCCCTAATAAGACACATTAACTCTTGAAATGCTGGCTTTGTGTTTGTGGGAAACCCTGATTAACATAAAAGAATATAAATTCATGTGTAATTTTTGTTGGGAAATCATTTAGAGAAAAGTAAGTAAGTACAAAGTATAAATTATTGTTATACTGCATAAAAATTTTAATCAACAAAAGATATCAGTAAAGTCAATGCATTTCATATTAGATCGACAATTTCCAAGCCTCAAATAAATTTCTTAAGTAAGATCTGGGAAAGGTGATGCCCAGTGGTTCTCACACCAAACTCAGATGCATTTATTTTCAAACCTTTTTAATAATTTTGTTTTCATATGAACCATAGTGGTAAAAGCAATACAACCCTAGTAAAACTGTAATCTTCAGATATTTGACAGGTTATTTAGCATTTAGCTTTACTTATTACAAATTTATCATACTCAAAACAAGCAACAATTCCTAATCAGTATAATGGTTTTGGGACTTCAAAGTTAACTTTTTCCATATACAATGAACTGTGCAGCAAATTTCTTACCACTTTACAAATAAAATATTTGCTCTGACTTTAAAAAATTAGTAAAAATAAATGCTAAACTATGGCATTAAAAGAACAGGAAGCTATGAATTTCAGGAAAGGTCTATCAAGGATTTAGAGAAAAAGAACTGGTAGATGTGAAGAAGAAAAAATTATATCTGACAGTTTAAAATTAAATTTCATCAACGAACTGACGTATAGTTTGAAAAACAGAGAAATCACCAAATGGAGCACTGAGCTCCTAAACTGTCCTTGAACTGCAAGGCTGGAAAGATATTTTGGAGTCTAGAAGCACGCAATCCATTTCCACATTTATATCATTACTAAAAGTATGAGTTAGCATCATGTCTTGATATAACCATCAAGCACTCGTGCATCTTTTGGCAGGAGAAGCACTCTGTCAACAATTGTTATTTTGCAGTTTTAAATGGACTAGTCAACCAGCTGTTATATATTTTATACACTGAAGGCCATGTTTCCTTTGAAATTCATAGTTTCAGTCTTAACCAAAACTTGTAATGTTGCATGGCAAGATTAAAAGGCTTAGCAAAGTTGGAGATTAGCCCTCATTTTCAGAGATGATTTAAAAATGTATAGATACTCCTATGTTGAAATGACATTTTCTCTAGGACAATTCAACATTAAAATTTCACCTCTAAGTCACATTTGATCTAAAATTTATTCATTTGTAGTATAGATACATGTCAAATTAATTTCAATGTAAAACGTATACTGGGAAAGTTCACTTTTCCATTCTTGTTTTCAGAGAAAGAACAGAAGGAACAGAGGCAACCTGATACAGTTGTAAGAACACTGAGGACCTGGGTCAAAGGACCTGGGTTCAAGTCATGCCTCTATTTACTACCTGGATGATCTTAGACAAGTCACTGGCCCTTCCTGAGCCTCAGTTTCCTTGTAGCTCAAGACTTATGAACCAATAACACAAAAAACCCAAACTTTCCATCCAGTTCTAGAAAAGCATGTTTTGTTTTCTCTCCAGTCTTCGAGAAAAAGTTCGTTAGTGTACAATCTACCAGACATTTTTGTGGTGGCTAGACAGTAAGCTCCAATTTGGGATGGGGAGACATCCACACCCTGACACCATGTTTTTGTTTGTGTATCCACAGAGATTTGCTAAACTTCAGCAGCTTTCTGCCTTTGAAGATGGCCAGGCCAGAATCCATTCTTATTACCAGATGTAGCTTAATCCTGGGGCACTCCAGATAATAAGGGCGGGGGGAGATTGTTTTCCTTTTTTGACTTCATTAATCTAAAGACATCGTAAGTGGACCAACCCTCTTGAGTTCACTGTCAAAGTTTGAAACTGAAATACTTGGTTACAAAAAAACACTTGTTAACACCCCAAACAAATATGATGAAGAAAATGAAATAATTTACAAACTGAAAAATAAATTCCAAACCTGCTAAATATTTAAACTAGTAAAGTATCAAATTACCCCTGCACTTCCATCTTTAAAAGA
The DNA here is from genome assembly GCF_011100635.1 of Trichosurus vulpecula. Classification (NCBI taxonomy): domain Eukaryota; kingdom Metazoa; phylum Chordata; class Mammalia; order Diprotodontia; family Phalangeridae; genus Trichosurus; species Trichosurus vulpecula. Next base: position 103,684,297 of record NC_050578.1, on the reverse strand, counting down.
CACATTATGTCTTCAACAAATTACTCCCTCTGATTAGCAGCCATAGCTCCTGTCTGAAGAGACAGTTACTAGTTTTGACTCTCCACCTGAGACGAGGCTGGCAACTAAGCCTTTGCTCATGATTCACAGCTGAATGACATTTACAGACACCTCCTTAAGCCATGCAACTGAAATTAAGAGACATGTATGATCAAGGGTAAAATGTTAAGGTTAAAGAAATTCAGGGTTATGTGGAATGATGCCACACCACAATATTTTTACTCCCTTGTGGACTCCTTCCCTGTGTTTTAGAGGTTTCTTTCCTGTATTGTCTTTCCCTCTTAGACTGTAAGATCCTGGAGGGCAGGAACTGTTTTTCTTATTTGTATCTCCAGCAATTAGCAGAGTACCTGGCACCCAGTAGGCACTCAATACATGTTTACTGAATTGAATCGAATTATACAGCTTTGCATAATGAATATGAAAAGCATCTAGTTCTCAGGGCTATTGTCAGGACCAAATGAAATATTTGTAAAGTGCCTGGTATTTAATAAATAGTTGTTTCCTTCCTATTCCATAGCGTTTCATCACAGATAGAGAAGGTATAGAAGCCAAAGATACTTTAATTTTCTTATTCATATAGCTTCTTTCACTGATAATACAAGTCTATAACATACAAGATACAGTAGATAACATAATAAAAATTGTTTGTCACTTCAACTTTTGAAGAGATCAACTGAACTCTAACAGCTATAAAGAATAGTAGGTCTGCAAGACAGCACAATTGCTGAGATCTTAAAGCAGGAAAAGAAAGGATTACTTAAGATATCCATAAAACTATCATTCTTTCTCACACGCTGGTTCTCTGAAGAAATGCTATAGCATCTTCAAAGATGCCGCTATTACTACTATCTTCAATAAAGAGGAATGAATACAATTGTGGTACCTTGCTGCTCTCTACCACTGAAAAGATCCTGCTCAGAATTCTGCATTAGCTGGGCACTCTTTGACTCATGATACTGGTATAAAGCACAACACAATACAGCTGACATGACCTTTGCTACATGTCAGATAAAGGAAAAGTACAGGGAATACCATCGAGATCTCTATACAGTGTTCACAAATCTCACCAAAAATTATTTTCTTTTTGACATTATCAACTGAACTATATTGTTCAGGGTGACAGCAGCTACTCAGCAAAGTCAGCCTGGGAAAATCATCACTAGCCAAAGGCACAGATTTGGAGGTGGGGTTAGATAATCTTTGAAGTCCTTTCTATTTCTATATTTTAATGGTTTATAAATGCCTAAGTACCTAATGCATGAAATCTCATGACTACTGAATAAAAACAGAATGAGAGTGTTACCCCAGTCTTAATCTTTTTTCCCCTAAATGTAGCCATGTTTACAAGAAGCAATTAGGTATCTAGAAACTCATGTCAAGGTATTTTTGAACATGTGAATAGCTAGCTCTTCTTATTCAATGAATTAAGCAATATGTGTGTGTATGCCCCTGTTCTTGAAGCACATATGTGAGAAGATATGCAATTGATCACAGAACACTTCTTTGCAGAGTTGGCACAGTTCTAGCAAAGATAGGGCCTTATTAAAGAAAATGCAGAATGATTATGGTTACAAGCAATAGCAAACCAGATGGCTACAGCTTTTCACCCATATGATTCAGGTTTGTGGAGAAGGATTACAGAGAGAAAGCCAAGTAGATGGTAAAGTCTCTTATTTCAAAGTTCTCTTTTTGTTCTTTAGCACAGACACAAATGAACACACCAAGTCAATCAGACTGATCAAGTGCTGAGGGAAATTCTCAGCAAAAACCATCAATGTCCCATCCAACTTCAGAACTCTAGGATTCATTCCTGTTTCTCTGAATGCTATAATGTATTGAGCATTAGGAAGTGGTACACAAAGGCCAGATTACTACCTAATTATAAAATTTTCTGAAGCAGAAGGAGAAGCTTCAGTGCTTAGAACATTCCAGAAAGTCTGAGTATAAAATACTTTCCAAGCCAGTCAAGTTAATAAGTATTTATGGAGTAAAGTATGAAGACTCGTATCCAATATACATCAACAATTTGTAAATTAGATGGTTCCTATGTGAACACTTTTTCCCTTCTGCTTTTAACCTGGTTTAACTATTCTCACTAGAGAAAAATGATTATAATTTAGAACAAAAGAGTAAACAAAAACATAATTTAGTACTTTTCCAGGATCAAAAATTATCCAGTATATACAGAAACTTTAAAACATTTCATGTTTGCTCCACCAAGAAGCAAGGTGGCACAGTGGATAGAATGCTGGATCATGAGTCAGAAAGACCCGAGTTCAAATTCAGCCTCAGACTTTTACTAGCTGTCTGACTCTGGGGAAGTCAACTTGAGCTCTCTCTGTCTCCATGTCTGTAAAATGGGGCTAATAATAGTCCCCACCTCCCAGGGTAAGGGTAGTGAGGTGGTGCAGTACATAGAGAGCAGGGCCTGGAGTCATGAAGGGCTGAGTTCAAATCCAGCCCCAGACAGTCACTAGCTGTGTGACTCTGGGCATGTTACTTAACCCTGTTTACCTCAGTTTCCTTATCTGTAAAATGAGCTGGAGAAAGAAATGCCAAATCACTCCAGTATCTCTGGCAAGAAAACCCCAAATAGAGTCACAAAGACTCAGATACGGTAATAATTGTAAAGCATTCTGTAAACCTTAAAGCACTACAATGAGGACTATGAATAGGACAACAACAACTACTGCTGTCTACATTTTACTTGCTTTCCCTGAATCAAACCATGAATTAAGTAAGATAGATGGAAAAGTTCAAACTCTGCATTATCATTCATAGTTCCCAACTAGAAACATCCTGGTAATTTCCTAAAGGAACATCAATGTCTCCACAGTCTATGCAGTCTCACTTCTGAGCACACAGCTATCCCCCACTCTTTCAGAGTAGCAGAACCTTTTCATTGTTTGTTTGATTTTGCAATCCCCATAGCTTGAAAAGTGTTACATGGCATATGCTTTTAAAATGAGAAGTATAATTAAAGTGGAAAATATTTACATGAACTTAAAATAAATTTGTTTTGTCAATCACTGTTTGATTTTTCATCTATTTCTGAGATAATTGAATTAACACTGTGGTGTTACGAACCCAAGGTTGGGGATAATGGAGCAGCAAGTTGCCTATTTTATATATGTACATATACACACACATTCATATATATATATGTAAAAGCTATTCTGACATGTAAGTCAGCATCTGTAGCTACGGAAGCAGCATAGCAGAGCAACTGATGGGCTGTCCTTGGGATCACAAAGTGCTAGGTCCAAGTTCTATTACATTATCAAGGGCAAGTCACTTTACCTTGCATGGCCTCAGGTTTCTCAACTAAAAATGGGGGGTAATAATACTCCATGCCAGCCATAAGGGAAGCATTTTGTTTACCTAAAAGAATTATATAAATATAAGTTCACAAAATCATGGCTATTGAGCTGGAAGGGACCTCAGAAGTCATCTAAGCTAATTCCCTTTTACAGATGAGCAAACCGATTTCTAGAGTAACTTGGCTAAAATCATATAGGTAGAAAGTGGTAGAATCCAGGTTCAAACTAGGTTTTCTGACTCCAGATTTAGCACTCTGTCCGTGTACCACATACACAGATTACGGTGTAGAGGTGTCCCTGGTATCTTGGTGGTTTTGCCATCAGAATGCAAACTCTGGCAGATTCTACCCAGCTGGACTGGCTACAGGCCAAGGGCAAGTGATAGACTGCATGCTCTTGTCCAGAAACCAGCCTACCAATTTCTCAGAGGCTCATGATGAGGCTGATTAAAGTATAATAAACCTTTTGTCTACAATAACTCTTCACGATCATCTATTAAGTTACAGAGGGGCTGCAACCTATATTAGTGGATTCAATGTCTACAATTATAAAATTACAGATGCTTGAAGGAAATTCATACCTGCCCATGCAAAATATAAACAGAGTTCTGTATAATTATCACCTTCCATCTTTTTTAAAAAAAGTTCTCTATAAAGTATGTTACATATTAAGTGCAATTAAAATTAGGTCAATAAGCATGACTATTTTCTCACATTTCATGCAAGCAACAAAGACTTGTACATTTATTATCTATGCAGAAGTAATAAGTCAGACAGCAAGGCAAGAGTTAATTGAAACATTTCTGATTTAGAGAGGCCTGTGAAGGGAGGGGCTGGTGAGGAGAAAGGAGCAGGGTAGAAGGATGCAGAGTTAATCAGGGAGTAAATCCAGAGCCAGGCATGGATAGGCCTCACTAATGAGTCTCAAGTACCCTGCAGTGGTTTTCAAACTTAACTGGCTTCAAACGATGCCACCCCATGACAGAATGCAGCTAGCCATAAGAGGAGGGTGATTAGAATAAATGACTGGAGTAATTAACTCTGATGTGAAACCACCTGATTGGAAAGGAGAAGCCAAGAGCTGTTTAGCTGATGGTCCTCCTAGAAAAAGGAAGCTTTCCCTTTCTCTTGTGTGGGTGTTCAGTTAGAACTCGACTCTTTCAAATAGGTATTTGGTAGCACTAATGAAAAGCAGCTTTCATTCAAGGGCCTCCCCATTCATTATGAAAGGGGAAAAAAAGAAAAGCTTCAAAGTAGAACTAATTTACTTCACTCCCTCTACTCTTAATCTGAAGTCTGCATTACTATTTGTAATAAAGGTACGCTAAAATATTTCTATAAAGTAGTAATTTTGTTCAGTCAGATATCGGTTATTATATAAAAAGTTATGCTTTCATTTTTTTTAATAGAGAAAGATGTAAGTCCCTAGGCTCCATGAACTTTTTTGATCACCTCTTTCAAGTCTTCCTTTATAAATAATACCAAGTGGGTTCTTTTTTCTGTAGCAAAAGACATGGGGGGGGGCAAGAGAACTGGAGAGAAGAAAAGGAGAGAAGGGGAACCTAGGTGTGTTTGCTTTTTGGAGGGAAATACAAAGGTAGAATAATGTGGAGACAAAAGGTGAAAAATAATATACGTATTTTTCCAACAATACTGTTTCCTTACGGTATGCTCTAATCAAAATAATCCACATTACCTTCCTCACTTTATTTTACAAAGAAGAATTACAAAGGCTGAAGGCATTACTACCTGCTGTTTTACAAGCAATCATCAACTCACTGGTCTTATGTTGTTCTGAACCTGCTGAGTGAATGTTTGGAGGGGGAAAAAAAGGGGGAAAGTTTTTACATGAGCTGCCCAGTAACAACTCCATTGTGGTAGCACATGTAACTTAGCAAATGTTTATGCCTAGACTTGGATTTATTTGACAGCTTTACACCTTTGGATGCGATATAATTAAATGTTTTGACAGCTAAACAAAAATTGTATAAATTTAAAAGCTATTAAAAGCTACAGTATCTACAGTCAAAATGAATTAATTTGCTTATGTCCTAACCAACTTTAACAATGCAGTGCTATAAAAAGCACAAAGAAATGGATGAATAATGAATCAGAAGTGTTGCATCCTTTCTCAAATTCTTTTACAAAAAAAAATCACCTATAACCAAATATTATTTTTACTTTTTCAAATCAACAAAAAAATTGATGAGGATAATTTAATTTCAAGTTATTCATGCAATACATTTTAAAAAATCAGAATGTTTAAAAGACACAGATAAAACAGTAAAAATTAGAATTAAGTAATGCTGTATCGAAAAAAAGGTCAATGTTTGATATTTAAGTTCTTGTTGACAACAAATTAAAAGCTATCCTTAACACTTAGTCACTGATGCACTCTGAAGATAATTTTCTCAATAGGGGCTGTTTCCACATTCAGCCACTCTTTAGTGCTAATATGGACAACTGATTCCAGTTGGCACTTCTTGTGGAGGAAAAGGAGACATAGGGACAAAAAAAGTCGCCTGAATTCAGATAAAGTCATAGTTTATGATTTGTGTTCCTAGTAAAGGCCAAACTCAATCTATTGTATTTAGTAGCAGAACTGATTCAAATATATAGATAAGAATCTTAAGCACCTCTCCAAAAAAACAAAAACAAAAAAACCACCCAGGAGAGTAAAAACCAACTCATTCGTTAAACTATCATTTTCAGCAAGGGATCTGTTACAGGCATTTTCATTAGCATGGACTGGGGAGGAAAATTCATACAATATAGGCTCACTTTAAAAACTTCAATCATAACTAATTATAGAAGCATTCATTTGAGTCTTTGACCAAAGACACTAAAAAGTTTAAAGTAATTTTTTAACTGCACTGTTATCTCCAAGGAGACCTTGGGAGAGTTTGTAACTTAGCTAAAGGTAACAATTCATTGATAAACCCACATATAAAGATCACAGTTTGGAAACCAGTTCACAATTTCATGTTTCACTTTATCGTCTTTCTTGGGAGAATGGCTTTAAAGGAAGAAGGCTGTAGGAATCAAATCTTATTTAGGTTAATCAAGTTAATGTCAAGTAATTTAACAAATATGCAATTAAAAGGGACCAATGAAATCAGGATTCCTAACTTGGGGAACCATTTGCTCATTTTAAAACATATTTTGATATCTGTATTTTAATTTAATTGGTTTCCTTTGAAATTCTATATATTTGTAGTTTATGCATTTAAAAACGTTATTCTGAGAATGGGTCTGTGGGCTTCAATAGACTGTACAAAGGGGTCCATGGCACAAAAATAGTTAAGAAGACTGTTGTTAAATATACCTACAAACATTATTGCTTTAAGTTCTTTTTCTCATCCCCTCAATCCATTTCAATAGCACAGTGGAGATCTATTTTTGTGTTATTTTTAACCTGATTAATTGGCACATTAGCTTGGAAAATAAAAGAGTTCATTTTCCTGAAGGGCTCAAAAGTATGTACCATGGGGATTAGCAAGCCTTTAACTGTGGAGTTGATAGTTATAGTTCTAAATCCTCTTCATCTACTGGTTTTCTGTCTGAACCTTAGGTCAGATCATTTAAAATTTTGTAAAGGCTTCAGTCTTTAACTCTAGATAGGGAATGTGTTGAAAATGTGGCAAGTTCTGGACCCTAACCAGAGCAGCAAGCTACATGAAATGTACCAGTACACACTCCTTAATAAGGCCAATATGAAACATACTACTTTTCTGCCTATCTGAATGCTAACAAATTTTGGTATAAATTGCATCTTTCTCATTTTGTGACAAGCATCAAGGTTAAAGACTGTAAAGGTATGGAGAAAAAGAAATAAAATTAATTGCCAACAAAAAACAAGGCTGGAAGCAAGAGAGAACCAGTTACAACCAAGTCTGTTATATAAAACTACCAAACAAACAGTCAACATTGATGCAATATTTTCATTTTAGGGATTTGCAGGGGGAAACTGGCAGGTGTGTTTATTAGATTTTCATTTTTTGGATTTCTTAATGACAACTGTGACATTCAAACAACATATGTCCTTTGAATTTGAGGAATACAGTTCCTGTCATACCAAAGCAATGTAGAAACTCCATAAACTCTGAACGGTAGTCAAACTGCATATTGGCTATAATTATATTCTGTATCAATCAATCAGACCACAGGAAGTTTAAATATTCAAATAATTTAGTCAAAAAGTAAGAAAAATTGCATATGGACAACAGAAAAGTTCAATTTCGAGTCTGTAGAGCAACCCTGAAATTTATAATTTTCACATAAAGGTATAGGAATTATGTCACTAAAAATGTTCAACAGCAACTTTCTGGGAAAAAAAAAAACAACTAGCACTGTATTCTACTATGACCAACACACTTATTTAAATATGTAAACAAACAGAGGCTCCATACATAGCATTTAAAAGAAATTAGGTGTATACTTTTAAAATAGTTCAACTGGGACTCCCCCCCTCCCCAATCACCTGCCCATTCTCTGACCTCAATACCTTCTCTTCTCAATCTACACGTTCATGACCAAGGTCATGATCATCTAGTTACTGAATGTGAAGAGAGTACTTAGCTGCTTTAAAATGCTCAGAATGGAGTGAGGCAGAATCCCTGTGATTGAGTAGTTTATAATCTAACAAGGAAGCATGATAATAAATGCAAGAATACTTTCAAAGATTACATATATTTTATCAAGAACAAAATTAAAATTAATCACAAGCTTCAGCTAAATGGAAGGGTTTTTTTTTGGCAAGAAAATGAAGTTAATCATAAGAAAAACTAACATAAAAGATTTAGCAAAATAAACAAAAAACATACCAGAACTTCTAGAGCTTTAACTGGTGTCAGCCTAAACATCAATATATTCTACATTTCCACTATTGTACTGTGAGAATTTATCTTCAAAACAATCTGAGACACTTGAATAGTCTGATTTATCAGACATATAAAAATTACTCATTATTTTACTAAGACAGGAAGACATATTAACATATTTTCCGAAAATTTCACTATGAGTAGAAATTATGAGTTTTCTGGTTCATACATAGTTTGAAAAAAAAATTAAATTAATTAGGATATCCTAATCCCTGTTTAACTTTTGTCTTTGTATCCCCAGTGCCTAGCACAAAGGAGGTATTTAATAAATTCTTGACTGATTGATCCACTGTATATTACAGTTAATTGAAGGTCTGTACTAAGTACATTTCTTAAACACATTCTTTTCACTCACCTTGACCTCTAGTCACTCCAACTCCTCAGTGGGCTAGGCCAGTATATCAAACTCAAAAAGAAAGAGGGGCCACTAAATTGTATAAAAGGATCCCTGGTGGGCCACATATTGACTTTAAAAACCACATATTATCTCTGTCTTGCTTCATTTTTATGTATTTTGTTAAATATTTCCCAATTTACATTTCCATCTGGTTCAGTCAGAATGTTGTGGGTTCTGTTAGACACCTCTGCTCTACCTAATTGCCCCTGCTCTGGCCTCACTTTCTTTGCTTTGCAATTCAGATCCTGTTGTTAACCAGTTTAATTGTATACTGTCCTCAACTACTAATCCTTTGCCCCTTTGTCTAATCACAGCTCATGCCTTACCAAAACCCAACCATAGTTTACCCATACCATCTGCCTTCTCTATTCTTACTCATGTTGCTAAATGGTGCTGGAGAAATTCATTTAAACATGCTGACTTGGATGTACTACAAATTTATGTTATTTATTTAATCTCATTGGCTCTCAATAGTTACTGGGCAATCTTTTAATCCTCTCTAATTGACTCTTTCCTACTCTCTAACTGATGTTCTAAACCTTTTCATTTCTTTCTTTTGTTATTTTACTTTTGGACTCATAGATCCCTATCTTACCCAGGTTGGAAGTTTAGTGGCCACTCATGGGTCCAGTCCCATTATATGATGCTGGATTTAGTGAGGACACCAGATTGATTAAGCCTGCCTATAGCTCAGTGCTCTCAAACTCAAAGGATCAATCAACCTCAGCCTCCCCAGCAGCAGAGATTACAGGCAGGGTGCTGTCATCAATCCTTGTTTCAAGCCTTTTACTGCACTCTTCCTTTCTGGCCCTTGAGGGCTGCTCACAGTAGATTTTGAGTTCCTAAAAGGAGGGAAGGAGGTGGCAGCACTGTTTTATTTTTGTCGTTGTATCCCAAAGGCCTAGCACTATGCCTGGCACACAGTATGTACAAATGCTTGTGGATTTACTGAATGGAATGTTTAGTTTACTTCAGAGCTCAGCTAATGGATCACTCACTACTGGAACCCTACTATGATGCCCCTCCTTCTTAGTGGTCCCTCAACCCTCCTCAAACTATGTATATGCTTCTCTGTTTACATACTGTATCCATTCCCCTCCCAGTAGAAAGTGAGCTTCCTAAGGGCAGGGGATATTTATTGTGTTGTATTTGTATTCCTCATGCCTAGCACAGTTTCTTGCTGTGGCTGGAATTTGTTGCATAGGATAGGATTAGGAAGAAAGTGATACTTTCTGCATGATCTATTTATGTGACCTTTTATTCTCCTGCCAGTTTGCAAAATGTAGAATAACTCTTACAATAAATTTGACTGTACACATTGTGGAAGCTTCTGATAGAATGGTTCATATATTATGCCAGTCCAAAATTCATGTTAAAAAAAGCACATGCTAAATTTTGGACAGAGGAAATAAGTTAACACTGTTATAATGTTAATAGATTATTTTCTTCTACAAATTTTGTAAGGTCCAGCAGATGCCGTATAAAGTTGTTCAGGCCAATCCTTTATGAAAAAAAAATTACCACATCCAGTTTGGAATGTATGTCAGCTACAAATTAATTTTCTACCATGATATAAGTGAACACTCATCTCTACAATGGAAATGCTGCCAACTTTCAAGGCATAAACAGCATATTACTGCAAATATCTACAAATAATATAGCCCTTCTAATTAGCCAGCACACATAGAAGGAATCTCAGTGGGAAAGATATTTGCTAGGAACATTTTCACTTTAAGTGAATGATGTATTAATTTACTGTTAAAACTGGTGCCAATTAGCTGTATCTGTGTATACGATCATTTGGAGGTTTCTATTCAAAGGGTTCTGATTCTCCAACTTTCTTATTTACATCTAAGTGAAACGTGCAAAAAATGGCAAGGAGGAAAAGTATATATCTTAGCATTTGTGCTAGTGCTAGTGAAGAAAAGAACACAGAATTATAATTCTTCATTTTAAAATAAAATGTTCACATACAGAAATTGGAGACCAGATATCAAACACTAAAGTATCAGATGGATGAATAACTTTCAGAAATCACTTTTTACTATTAACAAGTTACCCTTCAATACTGTTTTGTTGGGAATCCACTAAAAGATCATGCAAACATAATACTGTCTCCTTTCCCACTACAATCACTGTTCTACCTATACCAAGAAATAATGGAGAAACTTTCTTCCCTTCAGTTATGCAAATTAAAAAAACCCAACATACACCTTCTTGATCTAAAAGCATGGAATAATTTTTTTGCTCCAAAAATAATTTATAATAAAATACAAAGGGAGATTCTTGGGTAAAGGAAGTTATAGTAACCTGTACATAGTTGTTTATATTTAACAGACACTGAGAAATTCTAGCTGGTATGAATGAACAACTTTAATCATGAATTTTATATCATTATATTTAAAATACCGCTGTAAGTAAAGAAAAGTAGATTTTCTTTTTATTGGTTAGTGAAATTTGCTATTCATCAGTGTCATATAAAACACTTCAAGCAGAAGCGTTACCCATTTTAGTAGAAATAGTTTATACACTTTATCCTGAAGTACATGTCCAAATACAGTCCACCAATACACAGGCAACAAAAAGTACAGCTGTATCACCTCATGTAGTGTTTCACACATGGAAACCAAGATGCAAGATTACCTCATTTATGGCAACACTCATAAACTACACAGTACACAGTAAACATGTCTACCGAGCAAATTAAAGTATCCCTGCAACATGTAGCAGCTGAAATTCTCCAGGACTTGTTTAAAATCCAATAGAACAGAGGATTGTCTTCAATTTCGGAAGGGTGGCAGAGGAGGAGAAAAGTCATATTCCTTAAATAAAACAAACGGTGCTGCAAGGTACTTGCCCCAAGATTTCCTGATTCTCACAAAAGACATGTGCCTATTTTGGAGATTAAAGGTCAGGCTTTATTCCAGAATACATTGTAAATAACATAAGTAATTGAACACAACTGCAAACCACTGGCCCATTGATAGAAGGTTTGGAGAAAATCCTACCCCTTTTAAATTTTCCCTCTGTAACAATTAAAATTGTCCTAGGCCAGGCAGTTTGCCATGTGTAGACCAGGTGGAACTTGACTTAGCTCATTTCACAGTCACCTGCTTCAAGCTTCTCCCTTCAAAAAAAAACCAAAACAAAAAACATCTCTACATTTGTATTAGTCTGGTTCCATTTTTGCTGAAAGTTTAAACCCATACCAAACATTAAAAGCGGCAGCAGGCTATTTCAATATCAAGATAAGTAGTTAGTCACTTTTTAGTTCCTAGGTGGCTGTTAATAGGGTGAATATTTGTCCATTTTCTGCTTGGTACCTTTTCAATTTCTTATCTGCTACTGGGTAAATTCGGCTGTGTTGGTAAACATTTATTTACTGCGAAATAGAATTCAACAGGATCATAGCTTCAGAGCAGGAAGAGGCCTTAGAAATTACCTAATTAAGCCCCTCATTTTACAAATGAGGAAGCTGAGGAAAAGAGATTGTTAAATGTACTGGACAGACCCACTCCTCTAACTCCAAATCCAGTGTTGTATTCCCTATACTGAGCTTCTTATTAATTGGTTTAACTGCCAAAGGCACAGACTGTGTGCCTTTTTATTCGACTGCTTACAAAGGTACAGTAACTGCTGCCTTACACAACTGTCATTTTTATCTTAACCACCTATTTTTTGGCATGTAAATCAACACACCACTCTGTTCTAAGATAAAACTAAAGTAAAATCATTTTAAGAAATGATTTCTATTATTTTTTGAAAGCAATGAAATTTCGAAAATCTCAACTGTTTAAAGGGAAGTCAGAGGATTCATGCTCTAAAAGGCAATTTTCTTAAAGGAACTCCAGATATTGAAAACAACTTCAAGATGTGGAATGCTGGTAAATAACTAGTACAGACCAACTTGGTATGTAGCAATCAGAGACAGACAGGGTGGCTGTTTTGTAGAAAGGTGTCAAGGGGCCTCAGAGGAATAGAGGCAATCAGGAGCTGCAAAAGATCTCTTTAAGAGCATTGAAAACTACAGCCTAAAGTTTTGCATGGAAGCAATGAAATTTATAGATAGGGATCATTTATATTTGAGACACCATTCTTTTTACAGATAAGTAACGTGAGTCTTAAGGAACTGAAAGATAATACAACTAATGTGGAACCAGGACTAGAACAAAAGAAAATAGTGGAAAAAATGTTTTGGTCTCACCCAAAATGAAAATAAGAGCAGAACCATCTGTGAACTATGGAGGACAATAAGATTCAAATGTTTCAGCAACAATCAGCATTCAGGAATCTGACATTGTTGGCCAAGCCCATGTGTTGGATGCTCTCTCTTTAACTTGGCTTTGGAGACTTCCTAATCTCTTGGTTCCTCTCCCTCTGTATCTCCTTCTTCTCTACGTCCTTAACTGCTTTCTCAAGCATTTCCCCACCCTCCCTATAGTTAGTCCTGGTTATGACCTGCCTAGACCAGTGTATTCCCTTCCTAACAAGCCTTACTGTCTGCCTCAAACCAATCCATCCAGCATGCTATTCCCAGAATAATCTTCCTTAATTTTTCTTCAACCATTCTAGCATGTGCCCCACTGACTCAGAGATTACTATGAGACTCCAGCACCAAAACATCAGAAGAGCTCCTTTCCTCAATAGCCCTTCCCATCCAGATCCTACTAGGATCTCCCCTTTCTGAGATTTTAGCTTAAAGACTCCTGGGCTTGGCCACTTACCCTGTTGCTATATCCTGAGTCACTAGGCAGAACTTTCCATAAGCCCTGTAATTGAATTTTTCTACACATGTTATCTCCCCCAGTTGGGCAAACTAGCCTATCTGAAGTGTCAGGGGACTTGGCGAGAAGGCATGCGCCAGGCAAGTCAAACCCCTACTAGCACCTCAATCGTCACTCCTTTCAGGCGTCAATGAAGATAGTCCAAAACTCTGAAACCCAGCAACCTGGGAAAAAGCAGTCCCTATCACCTCCCCTCCCACCCCACCCCCCCTGCAAAAGGGCTCTGATTCAAGCCAGGGCCCTACAGCCATCATTGAATGGAGTAATCCTAGTGGAGAAGATACTACTTTCCTTTTTCACCAGCAACACCAAGCACTGCCACTGCACAGATAAATCCAAGAACCCTGGGAATAGCAGCAACACCATCCCTCAAGACCAAAGGTTCTGACTGTATAGTTCAGCCTTTGCAGCCATTAAGCAAGCTCTATGGAGAACATATGTATCCACTGCACCTTAAAACTCAGAAAAAAATTCTAACCAACAAAGTATTTGGTACTATCAGAAAGAGATAGGATTTTATCAGTGGAAATGACATTTTAAAAGATTCATTGCCATCTGCTTTGTCCTTATACCCTAAGGACTCTGGGACCTTTCTATTTGAGTTGCACCTGAAACCTTCCTTAAAATATAAGTTCCTTGAAAGCAGGAACTATCTTACTTTCCTATTTGTATCTCTGGGGCTTAGCATAATGTTTTGGACCTAATAACCATTTAACAAATGCTTTTTCATTTATTCTTTATCTATTTCTCACTCTAATGCTTCGCATAATGCTTGCAACATAGTAAACACTCACATTTTTTTATTCTATTACATTAATTCATATTTACTTTGTGCCTCTACTCAGAAATGTTCAATGAATTCCTATAACCTACTGACTAAAGTTCACACTCCTTTGCCTAGCACACCAGTATCTGGTATAAGCTCAATTTCATATTATTCCTTTCCATGTACTTGATACTCCAGGTACACTATACAATTCTTTACCTTACCTCATCCTCCACCACCCAAACTCAATCTCACACCCTAAAAGGACCCTAAACTGTTTCCAATGCCTGGAAGGTTCTCTTCTCCCTCTTCTTCCTTCAGCTTAAATACTATCTGTTAAAAGAAAGCTTTCTTGCTCCCAGTAGGTAACAATCTCCCTTTCTCAGACCTTGCACAAACACTTTATTTCTTAACCTTCTAATACACTTACATTTTTTGCATATTACAGTTTTCTATGTTTGTGTCATAACCGGCTATTAGCTTACAAATTTTATGAGGATAGGACTCTGTCTTACCTAAACTTGGTATTTTCCCCAAAGCCTAGCACAGTACTCTGCAAACATTAGGCACTTAATATTTGTTGAACAAATGAAATTAGTATGATAATGCTTACACTATCTCCTCACACAGTTATGAGTAAAGAAATTTACCAACTATAAAGCTTTAGATAAATATGAGCTATTACCAGTCTCTATCGTACTGACAGGAGGAAAAAATGGGTTAAATGTAGCATGAAGAACACAGGTTAGGGATCTGGAAATACTTCTTAACAATTCAAATTACTAATGAGTGATGTGTAAAACATTTTTGGAGATATTAAAAATAAGAACAGATTCTTGTATGCTAATGGTTTATGTACAGTAGTGCAGATTGTTCCAATAATTAAATAATTAAAATATTCACCCTTTCTTAAAGGAGAAACCTAGTTTTAAAAAAAAAATCTTCAACTAGGGCCAGTGGTATTATTTGTTTTACTTGACTATGTTTACATGACAGATTTGTTTGTTTCTCTAACTATCCTTTTCAGTGGCTGGAAGGGAGAAAAAACAAGTGTTTGATAATTGGAAAAAATTTAAACCTGCAATTTGACATACTGTTTTTTGAAGCATAACCTCTTACTTAAAAACAATAATACTGAAAAGTTTCTGGTAGCTTACTGAACTGAAAACGGAGAGAATGTAAAAAAAATACTTGAATGTACTGGAAAGAGAATAGGATTGGAATGGAATGGGAAATGAAAGAAAATACAAAAAAAAGGGGTGTTTAAATTGATAACATTTTTCAAAACATAAATTTGTACTTTTTACAAAATAAAGAAATTAGAGCTTACTCAATTCAGATCCGTTATGATCTATACACATTTCCCTTCCAATGCACTCATCTGGTAATGTCCTTTAAGTCCCCTCAGCAAAAGAAGTGTAGATTTAGACCACTTAATGACTAAGGTCATCAGAATATAATCATTAGTCCTGACTCCTAATTAACAGATATTATCCTTTATTTTCTAATCTCTAAGTCACAAAATGTACATTAAGAATTCCTGAAATTTGTTCACATACTATTGCTTGAAAAATGAAAAACTAACACATATAAATATATATTGTTATTTTTGGAGGTTTGAGGAAAAATCTGTGTCTTATTGAAAGCACTCATTCAATGAATAATGTTTTAAAATGTTGTTCCACCCCTGCCCCTGTGGTCCCTCCCACCCCCCCCCATGCCGTCAATTTGCAGCAGTTTGGTAGAATTCATTTTTCCCCTTCTTATTGCTAAAGGCAGATCAAAATTAGTGGTTTGTGTAAAACCTGGTTAACAACATTTGGTTTTATAAATCTAAAGTTTTGTATCTGGAGACAAAAATCATAATGCACAAACTTCCATAATAGATAATAAAAGCCAAATTTAAAAACCATAGCAGAAAAATTACAAAAGGAATAGCTGAGGCCTGATCTAATTTTAAAGTAATCTAAATAGGGTAGATTGTTTAAAATTTTTTATTACCTTTTAAATAGCTTTCCACTACAAACATGTCCACAATAACTATTGGTATCTAAAATATCAAAAGAAGTGGAAGAAAAGTGGGGGGCAGTGAGAGAAGCTGACATAAAATGAGAAAATTTTTAAAAGGGAGACTGGAGGAAAGAGATGGAAGATAGAAAAGAAAAAAAAAGAGAGGAAGGTAGGAAGAGAGGGAGAATTGGCTTAGCTAGGCTCCCTTGGGATAATAAGCTGAGTTACTAGACCAGAAATGAAGGTTTGAAAGCAACTCTTGATTCTGGTGAAGGCTAAGAGTGCTACTTAAGTGCCTGATGTCTGTCTGAAAAGAGGGGGAGGAGAGGTTTGAGGGTAAAGATGCCAAGTGCATTCCCAGCCAGAAGAGTAAAAAGGAAACATTAACAGTAGCCTCAGGGGAAGCCAAGTACTCTATCCCATGAGCCAGAGGGCAAGTGCAGCTAGAGCAGCAAGTAGCAGCTGGAGGGAAGGGATAAAGAAATAAAGGAACCACAGGAAAATTGGCAGCTTCAGATAAATGGGGCAGACTCTGCCCAGTCTTGATACTTAAGAGAAAAGAAGTATTTGGTGTAACACACTGCAGGGAAATATTTCGCTATCTTTCTGCTGCCCAATGGACTAATAATCAAAGTGCAATAAATAGAAATTTATTTTGCAAGCATTGTAAATAAAGAAGGATTTAACTCTGAAAACTCAGAAAACCTAATATATAAATACTTAAAACACTCTCAATATATAGTTGGCAAGAGCATTAAAAAGACAGTAACTTCTTTAACTACTTAAGTAATATTCAAAAGCATTTAATGGTAAGCCCAAAAGGTAAAGTTTTTCTGAGGCTGCATTTTCTTAGAGATTCTGTGCTCAATTTGAATAAAATTATCTTCCACTTTAATTCTAGTAATTATAAACTAAAAGCATGAATAGCAATAATATATAACATTTATTATTCTGATCTCTCTACAATATACCAGAAATCTACTGTAATTTTCTTTTTTGTTTGTTGAGAAAACATAAAATCCTTTGGGAATTCTTAAAATAGCACCTTTAGACACTTTTCAATCTTAATTTGCTGCAAAAACCAAATGACAAAATAGCTAACAGGCAAGAATTAAAATTATTATAAATTACTCTTTTCAGTTTATGCTTCCATTGACCACAATACACTGAGGAGCAAGTTAAGCATATGTACATGAAATATATTATTTCAAAAAAAATAAGTGATATAATAATTAAACATTTAGAAATATTGAGAATAAAGGCTGCTATTTTATTCTGGTGAGGAAGTTATTTTCATTTTCTAATTAGCAATTAGAAGTTATTTCTAATTTCAATTTTTCTGAGAGCTTATAATTTATATTAAAATTATGAAGGTCCATGTTAACATTAAAATTCATAGGATTAAGGCACAGAACTACACTCCATCACAAATTCATGCTATTCCTAGCTTTACTTATGAGTTGGACAGAAACTTGCAACCATTTTCTCAGGGCAGGTAAGTCAGCTTAGTGGAAGTGAGGGCAAACATTTAATAAACCCCACTTCCCCTCACCCCCATATAAAAATGAAACTATATTGAAAGAGAAAGGAAATGATTGGCTATAGACCAAGAATTTCAGAGATGGAAGGGACCTGCAAGTCAGACCATCTAGTCTATCCTATATATGAGCAAGAATGTTCTCTACAAAACCCAAGTGGTCATTCAACCTTTGCCTGGAGACTTTCAGTAAAGGGAATACAAAACCTCACAGCCCATTCCAATTTGGAATGGCTCTATTGTGAAGTTTTTCCTTAGATCAAACCTAAATGATTCTATTGGCTATTTCTACTCACGGCCCTTAATACTGTCATCTAGGGTCAAAGCAGGACAAGTTTAATTTATGCCTCTTCTATGTGACAGCCTTTCAAATAGCTGCCATGTTCCCTCCTCCCCACGTCTTCTCTTCAAACCAACCATTTATAGGTCTTTCAACTGATTCTCATAGGAAAGGTTTTCAACACTCTTGA
Source organism: Trichosurus vulpecula (assembly GCF_011100635.1). NCBI lineage: Eukaryota > Metazoa > Chordata > Mammalia > Diprotodontia > Phalangeridae > Trichosurus > Trichosurus vulpecula. Next base: position 103,666,092 of record NC_050578.1, on the reverse strand, counting down.
CTCTAGAAACTCACTAGATTATTAATGTCCTGCTGAAATGTAGGGTGTGGAATTGAAGACAACATTCCAGACATAGTATACATGGAGCAGAAGTATGGAGTAATTATCATCTGCCTAGTCTTGGATCTCTATGAATACAAGCTTTATTTTTTGGTAGCCATTTAACCATGGTTAAATTGATCATATTGATTCAGGAGTCCATTAAAACCCAGAGATCTTTTTTCATATCACCTGCTGTCTGCCCATGCCTCTGAACTTTTACTTATAAAGTATACTTCTTGAACCCAAGTGTAAAACTTTACATTTATACCTATTAAATTTCATCTTATTTGATATGTCCCCCTGTTCTAGCTTTTCAAGATATTTTTTGGATCCTGACTGTTATATAGCTTGGTGTCACCTTGAGAAGCATTCTATATTTGCTTTTGCCCAAGGCAATAATAAAGATATAAAATAGCACAGGGCCAAATAGATTGCTGGGACACCTGGTCAGTACCCACCTTTTGATAAGATATTGAAAAATGAATATTAATGACTACTATGGGTTTGGCTTTTCAAATAATTTTAAATATACCCATCTGTCCTATCATCTAGCTCCAGGGAGCAGCTGAAAGTGAAATCATGGGATTTGGGTTCAAAAACAGGTTATGCTACTTGCTACATATGTAACCTTGGACAAGTCACTTAAATTTTTTTGGCTTAGACCAGGACTTCTTAAATTCTTTCCACTTCTGACCCCTTTTCACATTTCAGCAGCATTCATTGGCGCTGCATGGCCTGAGGGTGAGTGTGGTGCCAAGTGTGAATGCTTTGTGTTCAGAACTAAGACTGTAGAGAAGTTGCCTGATGCAACACAGGCAAGCGCTGCCAGAAACACCTCAGATTCATTATGCATTTGATTTTTAATTTTGGGGTTCAGAAACCTTTTATTGTTGCCCAATTTTTATGACCCCATTGGGGTTGCAATCCGCAGTTTAAGAAATGCTGGTTTAGACAACCTCTGAGGTCCCTTCCAGCTCTCTATTAGCTCTGTTTTTATTTACGGGTACTAACAAAGTTGGGATTGTTTTATACGTGCATGCTCAGCTCCTAGAACAGTGCCTGGCACATGGGTGTTTAATAAGTACTTGTTGACTAATTGAAAATGATGGCTCTTCGGTTGTGAACCTGGATAACTGGAAGAATTGTGGTATCCACAACTGAAATGGGGAATGTAGCAGGAGGGCTGGCTTTTGGGGGAAAGAAAATTACTTCTGTTTTGGACACAATGAATTTGAGATGTCTATGGGACATCCTAGTAGAGATGTGCATGGTGAAACTGGAGCTCAGCAGAGATACAAGGGTAGGATATATTGATTTGGAAGTCATCTGAATAGAGATCATAGTTCAATCCATGAGAGTTGATGAGATCACTGAGGTATAGTGTAGGTAGAGAAAAGGAACAGACCAAGGACACAGGTCTGGAGACCACAAGTAAAGAAAGTATGATGTGTAGAGTGTCAACTTACAAAGGAGAATCATCAAAGTAATAGAAAGGAGGAGAACCATGATAGAATAGTATTGAAAAATTCAGAGAAAAAAAAGAGTGTCCAAGAGGATGGGGTGATTAAAAGAGCCAAATACTGAAGAGAGGGTGAGAAGGATGAAGACTGAAGAAAGCCCTCTCCCCTAATATGATTTTCCTAAGGCTCTGTCATTGACATTCTTCTTTCCCTACATCTTTGGTGGTCACATTTATTCCTATATCTTTAATGGTCCCTGGAATGTAGATGACTCTCAAATCTCTATTCTCTAGTACTGACTATTCTCCCAAGCTCAAGACTAGCATTTCTTAACTATCTCCAATGCATTTCTACCTGGATGTCCCACCAGTATCTAAGGCCAACATATGTAAAATGAAGCACAACATTATCCCCCTTAAATCTCATCCTTTTATCAGGTTCTCTATTTGCCAATTGTATTATCATTCTTCCTGTCATTCACATTCATGCTGAAGTCATATTTGTTAGTTCTGCTGGTTTTATCTTTATCATCCATCTCACATCAATCATTTGCTTACTGTTTCAAGTGAATGCCAGTGTTCTTGGTAAGACTTTCATTATCTCTTACTTTAACATAACCTCCTAGTAGATTCCTGGCACTCTAATTTGTTTCCATTTCAATATTTCCTAAACAAATCTAGTTTCTTTTTTGGGGGGGTGGGTGGTGGTGATTCAATTTGTTTATAAAACCATTCTTACTGGCAAGTGCCTCTCAGCAGGGTAACAAACAAATATGGGGGGGGGGGTGGAAATTTAAGTCACTTTAGTTCAAACACTTGTTTAAAATCCACAATTGTTTGATGAAAGATTACAAATGGTCCTCAGTCCTCTTTAGTGATGGAAATGAACATGATTTTGATAAAGTGCAGATCTGACCATGTCATTTCCCTAATCAATAAATTCCAGAGCTCCTTAAAACCTGTAAAATAAGAAATAAATTCCTTTGTTTGGCATTTATGGCCCTTCATAACATGACCTAAACTTACCTTTCCTGCTTTATTATACATCATTCCCCTTCATGCACATTACAGTTCAGCCAAACTAGCCTGCTTACTGTTCTTCATACACGACACTCTATAGCCCACTTCCATTCCTGGGCACTGGCTTTCCCGAATGCCTAAAATCCTGCCTCATCTCTGTCTCTAAGAATTTTTAGCTTCCTTCAAGGCTCAGCGTAAGCATTGCCTTCTACAGGAGATCTCTCCTGACTGCTTATATTTTAGTGCCTTCCTCCCCAAACCACCTTCTATTTGCTTTGTATGTGACATGCATGCTCTGTCCCCACTCTCTCCGTGTCAGGAAAGCGCATCTTCCCCTGACGGGTTTGTGGGCACATCTTTTCTCTGCCAATGTTCTCCAAAGTTTGGGACCCAGTTCCATTTAACCACTGGACGCAACTGGCTTTGACAAAAGGATGTTTACTTCATAGAAATACTAATAAACATACAAATATTTTCCACAACTCCTTGGGAGCTGAGGAATATTGAAGCTGCTTTGGTTGTAATTCAATCTCTGGAATTATGGGATGCTGAGAAGAAGCTATTAAGGCCTTTTGAACTCAAACATCATAGGCTAGAATCCTTTTACAAATCACCAAGTCCTCCCAAGAGTGCTGAGGCAAAGTGAAGCTGCCATGCCTGCTACAGGATCTGTGTCTCCAAGGCCTTCAAACATCTTCACAATTGTCCCTGAAGCAGTTCCCTAGTGTCCTCTGCAAGGCGTCATCTGAGGGACTCTAGGCATGTGCTATACCCCTCTATTATACCTCTACATTGTCTCCATGAAGCTTTCTCACTTTTGTCTTTTTGTACCTCCAGGGCTTAAACACAATACCTGGTACAAGATGGGTTATTAATCATTGTTTGAATGGCTGAAAACTTGAAAACCTGGATGTTGAGAGTATTCTGTGAATGTGAGCAGCATGCCTTCCTAGGTTCAAGCTCTCTAAGATCCATGCTTCTCCTGATGAATTCTGTGTCTCCTGAACCCTCATTTGGCTGATTATTTCCCAGAGTTCTTCTTCTTCCTCACTCACCTGCACAAAGACTATAGTCTACCCTTGGTGAGTACTTCTGACTTGCCTTCTTTCTGGGTACTTTCCATCCCACCTAACAACTCAAGTGCTGTCTCCTACATAAGATCTTTTATGATTTTCCTTAAGAATCAGGGTCCTCCCATATTAATTTGTATATGGTTTATACTTACTTATCTGTGTATACAGTGGTCTTCCCCCTCCTCCAATAGAATATAAGCTTCCTGAGGTCAAGTAGTGTTTTTGTTTTTGCCTTTGTACCCCTGGCACCTAGTAAAGTTCCTGGCATACTGTAGGTGTCTAGTAAATGTTTGTTGAATGAATTCACTTTCCTAATGTGTCCAGGTCTAGTTAGATTATTGAATTATGTAATTACTTCATGAAAGAAGGAGGAATTTCTTAGCTAGGAAGTCAAGACACCCTTACAATCTGGCTCCAACATAGCTTTATCACCCTATTATAGACCAGTGGAATCTCAGGTACTTAATACTGCAGCCAAATCCTGCCAGTTGAGAGCATAATTCCCTCATTTGATTTTACAGTACTCTGCCCTCTTATATACTTACCATAGTCTAACATATTCATTTGCATCCACACATACATATATATTTTTACTGGAACTGTGATTTCCTTGGTATAGGGAACATGTGATTAGGAAACTTCCTCTTCAAATGCACATCTATGTGTTCTACAATTTATACTGATAGAACTCCTTGGAGCACTGAAAGGTTAAGTAATTTGCCCAGGGTCATAAAGCCAGCATATTTCAGAGGTTGTACTTAAACACAGATCTTCTTAACTATAAAGTTGGGTTACTATTCACTATGGCACACATTATGTTGGAAATGCCTTGAGGCAAGGCATATCTATATTTGAGAAGCAGCCTGGAAGAAGAGATGGAGGAAAAAGCCTGGCATCAGAAAGACTTGGGTTTAAACTCTTGCTTCTAATACTAGTTGTATGACCATGGACAAGTCATTTTGTCTCTATGTTTCAGTTTCTTTACCAGTAAAATGACAATAATAATGTCATTAGTATCAGCGACTTTGTAAGGGTCAAATGAGAGAATCTTTATGTGTTTTACAAACTTTATATCTATAAATGTAAGTTACCACTTCTGTCTTCCTCCAGCACAATGCAGGCAGCATAATGGCTCTCCACAAAGTGGTGGATTGGTGCAATAAAAAAGGAGCATATTTGAGGTGTATAACATCAGAACCCTAGAAAAATCTGAGGAGCACCCAAAGGCCTAACGGTAGCACCCGAATTGCTACAGGGATGGAAAATGAATACACTGTAGCACTGTGTGTGCAAGAAGGAGATAGAGGACAATTGCTTGGTTCAGTAGGATTTACACAACCTGCAAGAGCACATGAAATACATTTATAAGGAATCTGATAGAAAGCGAGAACTCTACTAGGAGTGGGGACGAAGAGTTACAGAAGCTCCCATTCTCCACTTATCACCCTGGAGGAGAGATGTTAACTGAGAAACTTCTCATGTGGAGAAAGGCTTTGGTCATGTATTGTGTTTGTAATAAATCAGAGTTCCTTCTGAAGCTAGAGACCAGAGAGTGGGTTTTCTTTTGCTGTTCCCTCTCATCTTTCCAAACGTTAATTTCTTTCTCAAATCTGCCTGAAATCTCAGCTATATGAAAATACATACATACATACATACATATATATATATATATGCACACACACATACATATATGTGTGTGAATACAAATTGATATACGGCTTTGCCCAACTCTCTTTATGTTGTTTCTTCCTGGTTCTTCTAGCCTGAATTAAAGAATATATAAATTATAATCTTAGAGCAGGTATCTCTGATCAACATCTTTGACATGATGCCATTCAGCATTCTTCCTCAAATTACAATTCATTATATTTAGTGGGATACATGTTACATCTTCCCAGTAGCTTCTTGAAGGTAGGAACTGTATTCGTTTTTTGTTCTTTTTGTTCATTTGTTGTCTTTGCTTCCCCACTTTCCTACTTTATACGTAGGAAGATGTTTGTTGAATTGAACTGAATAAATATTGGTTGAATGAATGTCAATTAACTGTGTGGGGGATTTACAGTGGTCATAATGGGAAAGGGCTATTCTGGGAGAAAAAAAGATGGAGAAAGACTGTCAAGCTAAAAGAGCCTTTAGAAGAGAAATCTATTTCTTTATCCAACTTCAGGTGGTGACAATAGATTACTCCAGGACCAAAAGGCCCAGAGAATGTATCTAGGGATTCCACTTGTACTGGAGTCACCTGATTTCATTACACCTATCTCTGACTTTAATAGGATGAACTTTTCTTCCACTTAATCACAGAATGTTAAAACTGGAAAACATAATCAGAGACCATCTAGTCTAAGACCTCTTTATTTTATGGATAAGAAAACTGAGACCAAGAAGAATTAAGATATTTAATTACTTGAGATGAAAAAGTTAGCTAGTGGCAGAGCCAGAAGGAAAACTTCATCTCCTTTTACTCTATGACACAGTTTCCAACTTCAGCATTTTTATAAGGATAATAGTGTAAGAACCCAGAGAAGTTGGTATAAAAGAGGCAAATACTGTGACTTTGCTTATAAAGGAAACAGCTTTTATTTGATTTTGATCATTTCCTACAATACATGGGCTACAAGTGAAAATAATTTAAAATGTGGCATTTCTCTAAGTGATATAAGGAAATAGTGATTCACATGCTTCCCAATGGGCAGAAATCTTTTCTGCACATCATGTGAAAAGCACAGCACTAGTACTAAGTCTGGGACTTCATCAGTGTTGAATGTTACCTCCACTCATGAACAGCATAATTCTCTAATATCTTAGTAGATGTATTTGTGAGTTGCTGTAGCTAAAAACCTGATCATCGTGCTGTGCTGAAGCACTCTCTAGAGCCATGTATCTTCCCCTTCACCTCAGGTACTTTCCATGACCCTGAGACTACACACACCTCCTTTCCACCTCTGCTGAGTAAAGTTTAATAAACCTTCCACACTGTCTATGGAAAGTCAGCCTGAGCCAGCTAACTATTCTGTAGTTTCACTCACCCTCTTTGTAACTTCCCAGACCAATATTCTTTTTCTAGGATTCCCCAATAAGAATGCATTGTTTCTCTCATTCAAACGGGAGCTATCTGAGGCCATGGATTGTCTCCTTTTGTATTTATAAACCTGGTGCTTTAATACAGTATTTGGCATATAGTAAGTGCTTAAATAATTGCTATAATTTTCTGAAATTCAATCCAAGAAATTTAGATATGAAAAAAAGTAAAAATGGGGGTTAACCCCTCACAAAGTCTGCCTAAAATATGTAGAATATATGCATATATGTGTATATGTACAGAACACAAACACACACACACATACACATATATGTGGGGGAAATGAACAATCAATGGTTACTACCTTCCATTAACTGGCTTATTTTAGATATAACTTGTCGAACCAAATTTGAAGTCACAAAGATGAATCTTCCTGACTCCAGGGCCAGCACTCTATTTACTGTGCTCCCTAGATGCTCTTTATGTTCTTAGCCGCACTAGATATTGTTCATTTCTTACTAAAGCGATGGAGTGCCTACCGGAAGCAGTAGTGTAGACTTGGAAGTCAAGAAGACCAGTGTGCAAGCTCCATCGTGACACTGAGCAGCTAGCTGCACAGTCATGGATGAGTCAGTCCTTTGAGTTTGAGTTTCCTAATCTGTGGAATGAGGATAATAATGGAGACCACTCATGGTACTCATTTTATAAGGTTGCTTCTTTATAGGGCCAGATGCCATAATGTACGTAGAGCATTCTATAAATCTTGAAGTGACAGATGCAGGCTTTTGATATTTTTCATTAGTGAAACTCTAAGAATAGGTTTCCTCTTCTCTTGTCCAAATTCTTATCCCCCTTAGATATTGATAAATATGCTTCTCACCTTTTATAGAATAGGACAGGTCTTAGGCTGAAAGAGATAAAGGAAATTTTTAGAATGTATTCTTTAGTACTTTTCATAAATACAACAGAAAAAACACTTTATATTTTAAACATATGCAGAAGAAACTGAGAACTACTGGAATTCAATGACTATTTCAAGGTCATTTAGTTAGTAAAATGACACTTTTGTTTTAGAAAATCAAAGGGAGAAAAAAGGTCTCATACACAGAAAGATTCACAGAAATACTTTTCAGCCTTCCTTACACTGAATGGCTCTTTGGGTAGGAAAGAGGAAAGGGAGATATGTATATGTATGTGTGTATATACATATATGTATGTATGGAAATCAAGATGATATAAGAAGAAAAGATAATCGATAATTTTTTTGAAAATTCTGGTTAAGCTCTCTTTTTGTTCCAAAGAAGTACTAAATTTTAAAAAGATGCTTGTTGGGGTATAATTCTCCCACAAAAGCTGCCATTTCTTTAATGAAGCACAGGGAAAGAGGCTGCAATGCTTTTTAATACCTTAAGAAATATTCTAGAACAGAGAACAGGAATTTCTCTAGGTTGGAAGGAGTGTAAGGAAGAGAGACTTACTAAGGACAGTGGAAGAAATCTAGGCAAAGATATAACTGCCAACTGAATTCAGATGGCTACAGATAATACAGGTTCAACTTGAAACTGAGGGCTATACCTGAGCGTAGTTATAAATCTTAATCCGTCAAGGCTGGGCTGAGAGAGGTAATAAATAAGGTGCTATGAGAATTGCCTGGAAGACTGGCTGAAGGGGTGGGGTGGGAGAGAGGAGAGATTTGGAAAGGCTTTCTAGTGAAATATATTTGAATCACACCTTAAAGAATGGGTAGGATTTTAACAAGTCAGAAGGGTATGCCAGAGATGACAATGTACACAAAGATATAATAATGGAAGTGCACAGAAAATCAACTAGTAGAAGAATAGGATAACTAGCATAATTTACACTTGTAGGAAGAACAACAGTGTAGGACTAAAATTACATACATTATATACATGTGTCTTATTTGCCCACATTTTTATGCCCAACTCATCCATTAATAAATATTTTTCTCACCATGTAAACAGATAGTTCTTAGGCTAAAGAAGGTGAAGGAAAGATCTAGGCTTCACTCTTTAGTTCTCAAAAAGAACAAGAGAAAATTAGTTTATATTTCAGATTTATGTGTGTGTATGGTTGAGATTACCAGAAGTCTAAATTTGACTTCAATAAATATAACCTTATTACAATACAAATTTTAGGTGAAAGTCAGAGATTTTTCTACCCCATTTTATACATATACACATATGATGTGTGTGGTAGCTAGGTGGTGCAGTGGATAGAGTGACTGGCCTCAGGAAGACTGATCTTCATGAGTTGAAATCTGGCCTCAGGAACTTACTGGCTGTGTGACCCTGGGCAAGTCACTTAACCCTGGTTGCCTCAGTTTCCTTATTTATAAAATGAGCTGTAGAAGGAAATGGCAAACCACTCCAGTATGTTTATCAAGAAAACCCCAAAATGGAGTTGTGAAGAGTCAGACACAACTGAAAGAACTAAACAACAAACATGCTATGTGTATGTATGTGTGTAAATATACTGCTTATTCAGAATCTGGACCCATGGTAACCTTAATCATCTAGATTAGAGATGAAGAAAAAGTTCTAAAAGATGTAAGGCTAATAATCACTGCCCCAAACCCATACAATCTACAGGAAGGGTAAAGACACCCTCAAGGTCTTCATCTAAACAACTATATAAAATGTGGCATCAAATTATAAGGAGGTCATTGATATCAGAAAAAAGTAAAAGGAGTCATGAGATATAACTATGAAAAGCAGACAAAAAAATATAAAAATGAAGAGTAGTCAACACATCCCAATATCCCTTAAGGGCATCAATGCATTACATGAGAGTATAATTACTGATATTGTGTAATTTAGAGTGATAACACTGATAGGCACCTGATCAGTATCTCACTGGTATAAAGAACTCTTCCATAAGGAAACTCTGTCTAACAAAGGTAAGGTGGCACCTTCTCTTCAACTTATCATACTAGAAAACTGCCTAAGGCAGTGAGAGGTAAATAACCTGCCTAGGGTTAGGAGGACAGTTAAGACTTGAACCCAGGTATTCCTAGCTCTGAATGTAGCTCTCTATCCACTACATTATACTGCTCTCTGACAATGAATCCTTAAGACAATGTTAATGTTTATTACCATTTGTTTAAGGCATGGAGATGTATAATTTGTAACATATATAGTCAGCTCCTAATAAACACTTATTGATTGATTTTATACAAACAGCTTTACATTATTTTACATACCAATGGTTACATTAAATCAAAATAAAAGGTTTTGATACTTAATGGGTTACTTAAAATACTTAAATACTTAATCTTTAGGTATCTAGAAAATTCATTTATGTAGACTTTCTCATTCTCTGACAATGTTGGATAAATTAGGTCATCATAGTGAACTTTGGGTGCTTATTTCAGATAAAATATTGAATAAATCACTGATAAAAAGAATAGGCACCATGTTTGTTTTGATGTTACAAGGGGAAAAATGAGTGGGTTGAACATTCTATTTGTTTCTCTAAAATAATAGAAGAGTAACATTATATGTCACATGTATATCAGTGGTATTATCACCAACATTTAATACAAGGGAGAAAAAGACAAAAGTCAGTATCCTACAGGAGAAAGAATTGTTCCTTTAGTGGCTGAAAGAACAATTAAATATGTTCATATGATTATGAACTAGATGAATACAACAAAGCACTTTATACAAATACGGATCTAAATAACTGGGAAAATATTAATTGTTCATGGTTGGGTTGAGCCAAATATAATAAAAATTTTAAATTACCTAAGTTGATTAATTTATCCAGTGTCATACCAAACTACCAAAGAATTATTTCATAGAGCTAGAAAAAAATGAAATTCATTTAGAGAAACAAAAGGTCAAGCTCTCAAGGAAAATAATGAAAAAGGTGGGAAGGAAGGGGGTTTAGCAGAACTAGGTCTCAAACTATATTACAAAGCAGTACTCACTGAACAATTTGGAACTAGTTAACAAATAGAAGAAAAACTCATAGTAACTGAGGGTCTGATAATTCTAAAGACCCAGTTCTGGTATAAGAACTTCTAAGAAAAATTGCTAGGAAATAGGAAGCAGTGTGGCAGAAATTAGGAACAGATCAACATCTCAGACCATATATAAAGTTAAACCACAAATGGATACTCAGATCAAAAGGATGATATCATAAACAAATTAGAGAAGCAAGATCTACGGGTAAAGAAAGAATTCTTGACCAAAGGATAGAAAAGACCACAGGAGACAAAATAGATAACTGATTAAATAACATTTTAAAGTTTTTACACAAACAAAAACCAGTTAAAATTAGAAGGGAAATGATAACTAGGGAATAAATCTTGGCAGCAATTCTCTCATAAAGGTCTCATATCCAAGATATAAAGAACTAATTCAAATCTTTAAGAATAAGAGACATTTTCCAACTGATAAATGATCAAAAGATAGCAACAGGCAGTTTTCAAACAAAGAATTTTAAGCTTTCAATAGCCACATGAAAAAATTCTCCAAATAACTATGAATTAGAGAAATGCAAATTAAAACAACCCTGACATTTCAGTTCACATATACCATGAGATTGGCAGATGTGACAAAAAAGAAAAATGACAAATGTGTTATAGCAACTACTGGAAAAAAATGAACATCTTTTTATAGAGTTATGCATTAGACTAATCATTTTGCAAATCAAATTTGAACTATGCCTCCAAAATTACTAACGTGAGTCCCAGTGACCCTGTTACTGTGCCTATACCACTGAGAAAAAAAATGAGTAAAAGACCCTACATGTACACAACACTCAAAGCAACTTTTTTTTTTATGGTAGCAAAGAACTGGATGCTGAAGGGAGTGTCCATCAATTGAGTAGCAATTGAACAAACTGTGTTATCTGTATGCAGTAGGATACTATTTTGCTGTAAGAAATCATAAAAAGGGGAGTTCCAAAGAAACCTGGGAAAATTTGTATGAAATGATGCGGAATGAAGCACACGGAGCCTGCAGAATCATTAATGCAGTAATAACACGGGAAGAAGAAACGAATGCAGAAGACCAAAGAATCTGATCAATGCTGCAGCCAACCATGGTTCCAGAGACTGATGAGGAAGCGTGCTGCCCGCCTCCTGACGGAGACATGGAAAATGGGGAAATTGGTTGTGTTCGCCTATGTATGTTTTGCTTTTGTTTTTCCATTTTTCTTTTTTAATGGGGTAGGGAGGGAGCAGAGGGAGAAAATGCAGGTTTCTATTAATTGAATAAGCTTGAAAAAATTATGTTCCTGTGACTCTGACAAGGCAAAATACTGAGAACCCAAGAACACTGTAAGAAAATAATCATGAGACAAAATTGTTTTTATCATCTCTGGCCCTTTTCTCTGGAACCTCTTCCGTGAGGTCAAGGAGATAGGAGAAACAGCTTACTCTGGCAATACTTTAAAACTGTACTTAAAGGAAATTTTGACATTGGTTTATTGACTTTAATATCATTTTTTTCATTTTCAATATGGCAGCATACAATTCCTCAAAGATCTTATGTTTTAAAAAATACTAAAGAACATAATCAATAAAGGTCTTGAGAAAAAAATTATCCAAAAGAGTACCTATACTTTTGTTTCATTAGTATACACAAAGAGGAAGTATATATGTGGGGTATAAGCTTTTATTTAAATATGTAACTATAAAGAAACAATGGCATAACAAAATCTCAACCAAACTGAAATTAACGAAAGCTCTCTATCAAAATTTATATTGGGGGTGGGGGAGAGTAGGACAGAGGAAGAGGTATAAAGAAAAAACTCAACTTTAAAAGAGAAACTGAATCACATAAACCAAAATTAAATATCAAGGATTAAATAAAAATCAAATTAAGCCAATGGGCATTTATAACATCTAATAAGGTCAAAGTATTTTACTACTTACTATAGGGATACATAATTCTTGGAAACCTGAGTTTTCGTCAAAGCTCAGTTCCAATGCCTGACATGAAATATTTGCTGACCAACTCAGATGCTAGTGCCTCCCTCTGAAATTACCTTGCATTTATCTGGTATGTATTCCCCTAAAATTATGGAAACTCATCCAAGACTAGACCTGTTTAATTTTTGTCTTTGTTTCTCCATCCCCTAGAACAGTGCTGGTACGACATGGGTATTTAATAAATTCTCACAAAGACAAATAAGTTTTTTTAATATCACTGAACTTAAAATACAGCTCAAAAGAGAGAAAAAGCTTACATACAGCTTAAAACAAAAAAGTATATCAAGTTTCTATTACTTATGTTCCTTATCAGAAAAGAAAATAACATGTCTCATTGTATGAGGCATACAAGTGGTACAGACTAAGATTTAAGGTGAAAGAAATGTAAAAGCTAAAGAGGCACAGCATAGAATATGTGGATTAAGCAAAAACTTTAATAGCTACATATTGACACACAAAAGTCAAAAGGCCTGCAATTTCTCTCTGTACTTAATTATGATTTGATCAAGTCTATAAAATGGAACCAAAAAGTCATATTCGATTTTAGTTTCTTGGGTTTTGTTACACTGCTTCAAGCTAATTATTATCATACATTCATATCCTTTTTAAAAAAAAACCCAGCATAAATGTACTGTTTAGCATAAAGCAGTTCTAGGTCTCTGAATTTCTTAAAGAAAACAACATTTCCAGATGTATTCCAAACAAGTTAAATTTGTGGCTTTAAGTGCTGTCAGTGGTTTGATGTATTAGCATCTTATTCCCCCAAATATACAAAAAGCAATGAACCATTTTCAATTATATTTCACATAGTAAACTCACTGGTTCATAATACTTCCCTTTCATGTACACAATTTCAACTTTTGGAGGATCTTTTATGCTAGGAAATATTTGAAATCCATCAAATTAAATATTTAGAAAAAGGTTTCTAAAACATAAAACATTATAATGGATACTTTGACAATATCTACTAATTGCTAAGTATATTTAGCTTTTTTATTAAAGGACTTGCCCCTTTGAAGAATCCATTATCACTCCAGGCCTTTCCCATAATCCTATTGCTAAGCTTGTGACAACATAATTTCCCCTCCCTCCCCTTTTTTTCATTTTCTATGGTATAGAATTGATCAGGCTACCCACCTACTCAATAAACTCCACTGTCTCCCTATTACTTCCAGCATCAAACAAAAACTTCTTTGGTATTTAAAGCTCGTCATGACGTGGACCCTCATTATATTTCCAGGCTTCTTATAGCTTAATCAGGCCATACTTTCTACACTCCTGCCATGCTAGCCTACTTGCTATCCCTGGTACACTGGACTCCATCTTCCTTCTCCCCGCCTATGTATGAAGTGTCCCCCAAGATTGCAATGCTCTCTCTTCCTTGGCTTCCTCAGCTTCCTTTGACTCTCATCTCAAATCCTACCTCCTGGAGAATACCTTTCCTGATTGTTCTAGCTGCTAGGGTTTTCCCTCAGAGATCATCCTTCATTCTTCATCATCATCATCAACATCATCTACTTTTTCTTCTTTTCTCTTTCTCCACCCCACTCCCTGTTCCCCCCAAATTATGTAACTATACACTCATATTATTACTTATACTTACTACACTCACACATTCCTTAACTAGTTATGTTTTATCCCTACTCTAATATAAGCTCCTTTAGGGTAGGGAAGAATTTTACCCTTCTTTGTATCACAAGTGCCACAATAGATAATTATAGAATTAGGGTGAGATTAATTAGCCTTCTAATTGTGAGGGCTCTTTCCAATACTAAACAGACTATTATTTTGGGGGATGAACAGAGTTCAAAACTAAAGGGATGCCCCCAAATTGAGGAATGGCTCAAGAAGCTGTGGTATGTCAATGTGATGAGAGTACTACTATGCTAGAATAAAAGAAGAAATGTGATTTCAAAAAGACACAGAAAGACATTCAAAAAACAATTTTACTAGGATACCAACATTACAAAAATAAAACTATCGAGAACTTTAATAAAGTATAGAACCAAAATAATTTTAAAAATAATAACAATACTGTAAAAATAAAAAATTTTGAAAGCTTTGTAAGAACTAAACTCAACAAAATGACCATTCATGATTCCAGAAGATTGATGATGAAACATGCTATCCATACAGAGACTTAGGGTGCAAAATGAGATACTTTTTTATAAGTAATTGACTACGCATATTTGTTACAAGAAATTTGTTTTTCTTTTCCATGTTAATGAGCTGAGGGAAGAGAAAAGAGATTTCTGTCTATTTTTTTTTTAAAAACAGAGAATTGGGAGTGTGTTATAGATGCAAAACATTGCATGCACCTTCAGATGAGGTCACTGTACTTAACTTTTTTCCTTTGTTACAAGAGACCTCTTATGAAATGGGAGTAATCTGTATATGTTTGAAATGTAAAAACAAAACACAACAATAAAACTAAAAAAAAAAGGTCCTTGGAGAAACTAGATTACTCTCTAAACTAAATTCTGTGGCTAACCCCTATAACCTTGAAACATGTATGACATACTGTTTCTAACCTTTCTGTGACCAAACAGATACCTAGGTCCTCAGGGGGAGGCAAAGGTTCTTTTTCTATCTCTTTCCTCCACTCCTTAAGAGAACTGCTATCTACTTCCCTATTTCAAGAATATGAAGTAATTGAGTAAGGCTAGATTAAGGAAGGAAGTAGAGAATGGCACTGAGGTTCTTTCTGGTTAATGCATTCTACTTGTGGGAGTCATCAGTGGACCCTCAGAGGTAGTAATCTGATAGTATTTCTAGAATTCTCAGACACCGGACTGAATTCTCAGACTACAGTCTGAGTGTTGCAAAAAGGCAGAAGAGAAAGATATAGCAAATATAGGAAGATTATTAAGAAGGAAGTATGTGTGCATGCGATATTTCCTCCTTATCCCACAGTTCTTTGGTTTCATTTATTCCTACCCTTACCCTGTTTTCTCTTTATCAATAAGTGGATTTTCAGACTCAGTAAGATGGGAGCTGTAGAGATAGAAGAAGAAAGGAAAAGATCTTCAAAAGGACAGGAGTGGAATTTTGGAAAAGTAGTACTAATGGGTGGAGTGGATATATAGACAAAACATCAAACAGATATTTTAAAACCATTATAAACAGATATTCTGTTTTGTTTAGATTAACAGTGCTTAATTTTTTTTTGAAAAATGGTAACACATAGAAAACTTCCCCCTTGCTCATGGTCACATGGCTATTGGCAATGGCAAACCCAGATCCTCTGACCCTAACTCAATGTTCTTTTTTACCCCATTATAGCACACTACTTCATAAATGGCATGTCATGGAAAAATGGACTTTGCCAAATTCCGACCCTTTCTCCCAACACTCACACGCACACACACACACACATGTGCATATTATTTATGTGTGTACACTGGAGGGAACCAATGTTATAAAGAGAAAGTAGACTCAAACACGCGGCCCGTCACCAGTTCAGGGCATCCAGTCGCCAGTTCTGGACATTGCTGACTCCGTTCCCCGTGTATTCAGCGGGCCTTTACGTGGTTTTAACCCTGATCCTTAGGATCACTGTTCTTTCTTGTAAGTTCACTTTACTTTTCACCCTATAGGCTAAGTCCAGATTTTTAACTTTAGCTCTTCTTTCATCCTTGGAGGAAATATGGACTTCTTTCTAGATTTTAGGTCAAAACTACTCACCCTGTGGCCACGTGAATCATAACTCAGCTATTAACTCCGAGCACAAAGGGTAGGGAACCTGTGGACTCAAGGCCACCTATGGCCTCCTAGGTCCTTGGATGCAGTCTTTTGACTGAGTCCAAGTTTTGCAGAACAAATCCTTTTATTAAGGAGATTTAGTCTGTCAAGTTTGGATTCAGTCCAAGGGCCACATTTGAGGGCCTAGAAAGCCAAATGTGGCCTTGAGGCTGTAGGTTCCCCACCCCTGTGACCTAGCCTATGTCAAAGAAATACTGCCAATAATTCTGCCTAAGACATAGAGTGCTCCAATAAGTGCTCCAAAAAGTCTCTGTTCTGGGCAAACAAAATTTTGATTAAGATTCCTTTGATCCAATCTTGATCGACAGCCTGTAACCTGTCAGCTCTCTCTCTCTCTTTCGTTCACTTTCTAACCTGTAGGGCCTCTAAAACTTTCTATCTTTCTTCGCAGCTTTGACCCCTGGCATCAAAAGACCACTTAAGTGGACTGAAGTTCCTTATACTCTCTTCAGGTCAGCATGCTCTTCTTCTCCTCCCTAAAACCATCCCTTAGGACCTTGTATTTCCAGATCTTTTCACATCCAGACTATTACATATTCTTAAACAAGTATTAATAAAAACTCTTAGCATTTCTGTATTTCATTACAGTTCATTTTGAGGACTACAGTATTTTCACTACAGAAAAAACTGAGGAGAAAAGAATGAAAGAAGATAGGTTTCCCTATGTGAAAAAGGACTATTTTATGAATAAGTAAGAATAAGTATTCTTTATGAATCAGTTTGAGTGAAGTCTCACTCAGTTTCACCTAAATAAAATATATTTTTAGAAAAGACTATAAAACAGGAGCTCTTGAAATTTTCCATATCATGTATCACTTTGGCAATCTGGGGCAGCCTGTGGATTCTTTAGAAAAATGTTTTTAAATCCATAAAAATACATACAATCACAAAGGAAAAAATTAAGCTGTAATGCATTTGTCAACATATTAAAAACAAACTCATAGACCTCAGGTTATGAACTCTTGCTAGAGAGTTATTGCCCAATCTGGCCTTCTGAATTAAATTTACCTCTTGAAATTATACAGGGATTCCCTATATAAAGAAATAAAACAGTCTACAGCTATCCTATATTAAAGAATGGTGAATTAAGGAATCACAGTATTTGGAAGATACAGTCCTATTGCTCATTTGTTTTCTCTGTAGCATTTGGAATCAAAGATCTTCAGTCTTTTTTAACATGTAAGAACAAGGCCAGCATCTAGACCCAAGTCAAAATGGAGGATCATGTTCAATTTCACTTTTATTTCAAATACAGAGAACAATGGAAATTTTACTTCTTTTCCTGAAAGAAAATTGCATCTTTTAGTTTTTACTTTCAAGACATGCAGAATATTTGTATCTGGGTGTTTGGCCAAAATCCTAGTACTGTATTTCTTTCAAAAAGAAAATGTTTAGATAAGTACTAACAAAATCTCACCCCCCCCCGCCCCAGCCATGAATATATCAACTCTTTAACCGTAGAGTTACTACTCTCCTTTAGCAAATACAAGCAGAATAAAAATTCCCAACACAGTATCAATCAAAATACAGTCATATATGTCCTTAAAAATGATTCTGTCTTTCTGAATTAACATTTGTGCTCCTCAGTATTTTAAAATGATGAGCTGTGTATCAATTTAAAATAAGTATGTCCATTAATTAATGCTCTGATCCCCTGCTACTAACCTGGTACTGTACAATCTGTTATTTTTCACTGTCCTATATATCATCTGTTCCTAGTGCTGGTCTGTTCCAGGAAGACAGACAGCTGCAACACTATATCCCTGTTCAACCTGAGGACCATCTGACTTTAATTGTAGCACACAGCTTGATGTGGCTCTGGTTATGAGAAGCCAAAGTATCGCACTGTAATAATCTGGAAAAGCAGAAACCTGCCAACAGAGGGCTGAAAACAGGGACTTGGGCTGTCTGGTTGCCTGACGGGCTGCAGGAAATATGATTAATGAGCAAGGTATAATGATATCAGGAACCCGATTAGCACCACAAAAAGGTCACAGATCAAAGTAGTATGCATTTCATGAGCTACAATCATTGCATAAAATCTGTAGACTGGAAGAAGCAAACCAAAAAAGCAAAAAAGGGAAAAAAATACCTTATGTGATAACATGTTAACAGATACATAAAATACGATACTAATCATTTAGTCAGTCCTAGGAGGTTAAAAGGAAAACATAAAATGAATCAACCTGAATTGTACTATGTAAAGCTTTGTTCATCATATTTTTGGACTTTCAAATTTCTTTCCAAAATCAACAAAGTAATATTGTTCCCCAACCCCGTGTCCCAAATCAGAGACAAAAAATTACTAGTGGTATAAAACTCATCCAGTTTCAAAAGAAAACTGCTTTTGCATTTGACTTGCTACTGATTTCTAATGCCCATACACTATAGAAAAAGAAATATTGATAAAATAAGTCATAACATCTGGGAAGCTGATAGAATCAAAATAAAAACCAAGTACCTTCAGATTTTTTTAAAAATCATAACAAATTTTGGAAGCATTTTAATATTGCAGAATACTACAAAATAGATAATTCCATAAAAACACAGGCTCCCAACAGATCTGAATTGGTTGGTAACTTGCCACTTTCTAATATCCCCTACTAGTCCTCCATTTTCAGGAGAGTATGGCATAAGGATGGGGGTGGGGGGAATGAGGAGGAGGACCAGCTTACAAGATGAACTACTAAATCCTTCAAGTTGTCAAATTAAAACACTGATAAGAGATGAAATCTTTAAAACATGACTATCAGCCAAGGTTCATTGTAAAGCCAAAAAGAATACTTTACTACAACACACACTCCTCTCCCCCACCCCCCCCAGCATGTTTAGCAATACTACATATGCTTACTTGATTTAAAGAGAGTTAGTTCCCCTTAGGCTTCAAATTACCTTTGAACCCCATGTTTCATTAATTATATGGTTCTGATCGCAATTATTAATTTTTCTTAAAGGGCTCCTCAAAAGAGTAAGTGGAGAAGAATGCAAAGTCAAATCAACTCTCCTATCTCCACTTTTCCTTCAAAGAAACCACTAATACATTTCAAGTATAAAACTTTTTACCCATTGCAGAGCCATATTTTGAAGACTAAGTTTAAATGCAATGATATAGTGAGCATCATTTGAAGGATCTGGTAAAAGCTGGAATGATACATACACTACATTGTACAATTTTAGGAGCAAGATTGAAAGTAGTATTCAGGGGAGTGAAATAAAAACAGAGCTAATGAGAAGTGAGGAGGATGTATTTTTAAAAATTAAAGCATTATTTACAAAACTGAATTTAAGTATTTTGTCATTCAATAGCAAACTTAAAACTATAATGGCTAGTTTGGACTTCTAAGATTGTAATTACAAAAAAAACACTATTAAGAGAAATTGAATTATAAATACAAGGAATAAAATCATGTTACTGCTGTGAAATTTCTATCAAAAGTTAAAAAGAACAGTAGCTAAATATTCTTTGTTAAGGATGGCAAATGAGAAATAACTAAGAACAGGATATTTATATGCCACATGTCACCTAAACAATTGTAACTTGAGTTGTAGTAAATGACTTTTTAAAGGTTCACATATTTTAAATATTACATAAATATTTGGTTCAAAGAAGAAAATGTGGGAGATAATCTGAAACAATGTTTCCCATGCCAAAAAAGTACAGACTCCTTTAAAGCAAAGCTAGTAATACTAGCTTTGTAAATAAAAGTTAAAACTGCATTTTTGGCAGGACAAATATATTTTAAAAAGCAACAAAAACACATCATTCTATGGGCGTGAATAACTCTTAGTTATCCTACATGAAAAAAATAAGCTAATATAAGCAGAGAGTCAAGGAATGTTATGTCATTCTGTAATCCAGAGCAAATTCAGCTTTTTACAAAAGGACCTGGGTTAATTTTTATACACCACATGAAAGATGCCATAAAAATAGGCCTTTGACAGACAAAGCCATGATTACTATCTTACCAGTCTGTTTATGCGAACAAATTCTTCTGAACTTTTGGCCCATGGAGGAAGTTCAACATCAGATACTACTGTCCCATCATCCATCACTCCAAGACTATAATTATTGAAGTTGACAAACATCTCGGGAAGATAATAAAATTCAGGGATCAACTCCTACATAAAAATAAAAGACAATGTCACGTTATAAACTGTAGAACAATGAATAGCCAATCACACAAAGAAGTGATAATGTCTTATTGTGTGGAAGAAGAAATGGTGGATTGAATGAATTAAACACAAGTGGAAAATATTTCTTTCTTCCTATCTATCCCGATAAGAGAGTCGTATTAGATTTTGTCCAAATTTCAATCACCACTCATAGAATGGTGATGGACTTCCCTTTAGGAAACATTTCGTAACATGCTTTCAAATGCAAATACACTGGTACTTTAAAAGCATGATTTTAAAATTAAGTATATAAGTTTTGGTATTTATAAGACTATGCTATACTATACTAATAATGATGTCTTAAGAGTTTCAAAGGAAATAATGGATTTTCCCCCAAAATAACATACAAGAATTTTTAAAACCTATTCTTTTATGCTGGAAAATATCAAACTATATTATTTTTATGTTTTTACATATTTTTCTTAAATCTGTAAATATTCAAGTTAGTTTTAAGAAATTAATTCCAATAAAATTTACAAAATAAAAAAAGGGGGGAGACTTTATATAGAATTTGGTTACTTTAAAAATTAATATATTAAATTAATTAGGAAATGAACTTCATAGGAAATTGCTAGAATTTTCCTCCTATGATGTACAACGTGCATGTCACTTAAGAAGCAGAAAAATGTAGGCTCTTTGGCTTTTATGTTCAGTAAGTCCAACATGTAACCTTGTCAGAGGCCCAGTAGATCAGACTGAAAATCTAGTCTTGACATGGGTCAGTGGATCAGTGGTCTCCCAGATACCCCCTCAGGGCTAGCTATGGCAAGAGCAGCTTTCAAAACAGGGGAGTAAAATAGGGAGGTCATCCGATTGTGGACAAGGTCAGTGTATGCTAGCCAGAGCAAAGACAGGAAAGATCAAGCAGGAATTAAGCTATTATCACCTCCATCATCCATGTGAAATTCGGCTTGACTTTGAATTGTACATCTTTTGTTTACAATCACCTTAATTAACTAAGCTGGGTAAAAAATGAGCTTATCTACCAAATGCCTGACAAGTACCTGGTGAGAAGAGGCTGGAAACTATTTAAACTAGACAAATGAAGGAGAATGGATAGAGAGTGCTTTTTACAAATTTAAAGGTATAGTAAGTTAGGGAGTTGTCACACAAAAGTTTCAGGGTTTTGATTTATCTTAGAAAGTGTAATTGGTTTGATGCAGAATGGGAAAGAAAGATGTATTCATTCTTTAAAAGAATTATTGCCATTTACTAAGTTATAATGATAATACAAATATTGGAACAATATATAGCCATAGGTACTTAAATATCAAATTGTATTACATATAAATTTCTGATGGATTAAAAAACAAATACTGCTTTTTTTTTGCTTCTTTTATCATCTGAAAATGACTGGTTCTTATGAATACATATGACTTTCAATGTATGACACACAAATATTAATCCAAAGAGTAAAAACAAAAAACCCTACACCTACACCATTAATATTTGTCTAAATATGAAAATGATTCACGACCCAATAGAATTGCCTCAGGGCCCCCAAACAAAAATGTCATATTTTCTCCTTTAAAACAATGATAATAATTTTATAGGGCTTTAAGGCTTGCAAAGTGCTTTATATATTTTATTTTATTTGATCCTCAGGACAACTCAATGATATAGGCAGGATATTTTCATCTCCCCCTCTTCCTTCTCACATACTTTACAACTTCGAGAAATGAATCTCAGAAAAGTTACTGAACTTACTTAAGGTCACACATCTAGTGACAGAGATAGAGTTTGATAGATCTTTTATTAAGATCAATGATCTTTCCACTATACTACATATTGAGGCAATAGCATTTCTGTGAAGCATATTCAGTTCAGTTTGGTCATTTCAGTTGTGTCCAACTCTTTGTGACCCCATTTGGGGTTTTCTAGGCAAAGATACTGGTTTGCCACTTCCTTCTCCAGGTCCTTTTACAAATGAGAAAACCAAAGCATGTACAAACTTTGAATTTAAACATCAAAGATATTATTCTACATTTTCTAAGAACGGCCAGTCTACATTTAACCTACTGTGGAAGAGTTTCATTTCTATACGGGGTGTGGTAAATAGTAAATACATAATAAATACTTGATGAACTAGACTGGAAAAAAACCCGACTACCACAAAATAGGTATATACTGATCGTCTGGTGAATCGATCACACAGAACACCATTCCAGACGATCTAGGGAAGTGTCTCCAAAATGGAGGCTAGAGGCCCTTGGGAGACTATTTCATCACTTCTGGTGGGAGGGGATCTTGGATCTTGGTCATATGTCCAGTTATATGAACAGACAATAAGGCAAAAGGAAGACAGGCCCCATCTTACCCTCACTGAGATAGCTACTGTCGTGGGATTTACCCCACAATCATACCTAATCTGATATCCCCCCAACTCTCGTACTTCTTCTTCTTCTCTTTTCTGCTGTGCCCCCTTATGAATCGTTTCACAGAGGCTCCTGGGAAAATTCCACCTCCATCACCTGATGCTCAAATCACCGTGGCTGTGGCTCTGGCAGGCGGCTGTCAGAAGCCTCTTTTCCTTTTGGGTGGGGCAGAGTGAAGCAGAGAAAGGGAGCAGGAATGGATGGCTGTGAACAATCACAACTATCACATATCCTCTGAACCCAACGATCTTTTCCTAAGCTTTCCTGTTACCATTGAGGACACCGTCATCCTCCCAGTCACGCTAGTTTTACAACCTCAGCATCATCTTCTATTTCTTTCTTTCCCTCACCCCATAATCCACATATCCAATCATTTATAGCAATATCTTATCTGTTCTACCACCACATGTTGCACATCTTTCCCCTTCTCACTACATACACAGCTATCATCCTAGTTTAAATCCACAACACCTATCACATGGACAATTGCAACAGCCTCCTAATTGATTTACCTAAGTCAAGTCTCTCTCCCCTTCAACTCATAATCCACGTAAGTACCAAAATGATTTTCCAAAACCACAATTGTGACCAAATCACTCTACTACTTAACAAACTCCACTGGATCTTTATTGACGCACGAATCATATATTATTTTATACTCACTGTATCATTTTAATGCCTGTTTTTGTATAAGTTTTATTTACGGTACATAATTATTTGCACAGTAGTATATATGTGAAACACATACTGGGGAAGCATGCTCAAAAATGTTTTTATTGATCACTTTTATTATCAAAAAAGTTCAGAGGCCATTTCTATGTAGGATACAGTAATGAGTAAGAAAAGCCTTATCTCCATGAAATTTTCAATCTAGTAAGATTAAAAAAGTCACACATTAATTATAGTCCTAGAAGCAAAGAATTTTAGAACTTAAAGTTCAAAAGAAACCCATTATAATCTCTTCATAAGATTATAGGAATTGAGCTGGAAAAGAATTTGGAGGTTATTTAATCTAAACCACCTCTCCCGCCACCCCCTGCCTTATGGATGAAGAAATTGAAGTACAAGGGAGTTAAGAAGTCATGCAATATCACAGAATTAAAGAGGCAGAAGGGACCTTGGTGACAATCTAGTCCAATTTACACATAGAAGAATACCCTCCATAACATACCTGACAACTGGTTAGTTTCTGCTTGAAGATATCCAGGGAGGGAGACTCAGCATTTCAAAAGGCAGCTCATTCCACTTTTGGAAAGCTCTGATTATTATTAAGCTTTTCCTGATATCAAGGCTAAATTTCCCCTTTTGCAACTTCTACTTATCATGGTTCTGCCTCTTAGGGCGAAACAGATCCAATCCTCCATCTACATGACAACCTTTCAAAGTCTTTTTTACTTGTCTCCCATATTAAGATGTAACCTCCTTAAGAAAGGGGCTGTTTCATTCTTTTTACTTTACACAAACACACACACACACACACACACACACACATACACACAATATCAGAGTTTATCTGCTAAGAAGATATAGCGATGTGAAGAAACTCAGGATAAGGAGAGGGGAAATGTGATGGAGAGGATTTGGGTAAAAGTCAAAGGAGAGAGTGACAGAAGTCTTTTTGCTTCAGAATCCACCACAACGCTTGACACATAGTAAACACTTAATACTTAATATTTGCTGACTGAATGATCATTGTCCCATCCACCCTAAGTAAAGGTTGTATCTATTATTTGATCACCCCTTTTATTGTAATATGGCTAAAAAAATGAAACAAACCTAAAACATTTTTGTTGTTTTTGGCTTCTATCACCAGTCTTGGCTCATTCTAAGCTTTGGCATTCCTGACATTTTTACTATGCCAAACAATTGCATTCATATTCTGCCATTTGGCCTTGCTTTAGGCTTGTGTACCTTTTACTTTTATCTAAGTTGGTTGATGAGTTCTCTGTTTATCTATCTCAGGGGAGAAAAAGGGGAAAGGGAAAGTCTAACCACAGACCACTGTGATCTCAGAAGAACCAAAATTGCACATAACTCAAAGGGCAATGGAGGCTTTTTGAAACTAAATAAATAAATAAAATAAGCCATTTGCTTATGTGATTTTAAAAAAATTTAGGAATTCCAAATTGTCAATTAAAAAAAGCAAATTAGTAGAAAATATTGGCCCAATTACAAGCCAATAAAACTGATATCCTAAATGTGATGGATATTAACAAAATTATAAATTATTAAGGCTGACAGAACAGGAAATAGAACATAAATAACCCAGTTTCTGGAAAAGAAACTGAACAAGCCATAAAGAAACTCTCAAAGAAAACATCTCCAGGAACAGATGAATTTGCAATTGAGTTTTATCAAACATTCAAAGAGTAATTGATTCTAATATTGCACAGTTAGCAAAGAAGGGATCCTATAAATTTTTTTCTATGACAAATATAGTTCTGACAGCTGAATCAGGGAGAAATAAATCAGAAAAAGAAAACTATAGACTACAATGGCTAATGAATACCAATGTAAAGATATTGAATCTAATATACCCAAAGAGGCAATCAAAACATACTGCAATAATTATACACTAGGACCAGGTTGCTAGAATGCATAATGGGTTCAATATTAGGAAAAATATGAAGATAAAAGACCACATTAAGAAAAAAATAATAATAAATGCACGAGTATACCAACAGATGCAGAAAAAGCTTTTGTCAAAATACAATATCCCTATATGTTAAGAACACTGTAAAGCACAGAAATAAATGAGCTATTTGACAATACAGTAAACAGTTTTATCTAAATTCAAGAGCTAGCAGTATCTTTAATGGAGGAATGCCAGAGGTCTTTCCAATAAGATTAGGGGTAAAGCAAAGATGCTTATTGTCACCATTATTTTTAGATATACTTCTAGATATGCTAGCTATATAAATAAAGAAAAAGAAATTGAGGGAATAAGTATAAGCCAAGGTCTTCTTTTGCAAAAGACCTGAAGATTTACTTAGAGAATACTAAAGATTCAACTAAAATATTATGCTAACACTTCATTGGTTAGTTAAGCTTCACTTATCCACCTCAGAGTGTTGCTGGTTGGTTGTGCAATCAAAGTGAGCCTTAAAAGCTCAATAAACCAAATGTACCCCAGGAAGGACAAACATTTACCAGCACGCAGTACCCTTTAGCATGTTAATAGATTTCCTTACCTTTCAAGAAGGAAAGGAGAAAGGAAAGAAGAGAGGGAGAGAAGAAAGGAAGAAGAGACAAAGGGAGGGAAGGGAAGAAGAGAGGAAGGAATCAACCAAACAAACAAGCATTTGTACTTATTGCATGCCAAACACTGTGCTAAGTGCTCTACAAATGTAATCTCATTTGATCCTCCCAACAATCCTGGGAGTTAGGTGCTATAATTATTCTCATTTTATGTTTAAGGAAATGGAGGCAGTCAGAGGTTAAGTGACCTGCCCAGAGTCACACAGGTAGTAAGTATCTGGGGCCAAATCTGAATTAGCATCTTCCTGACTCCAGGCTCAGAGGTCTATCCATTGTGCCACCTTGCTATCTCATTTGGCTAATCATTTTATTTGAACTCTGGTCTTTGAGGCCTCCCAGGAAGCCAACTCTACTATTTGAGAAATTCTCCCTCACCAACCACCACCCCTCTCCTGTAATGTACTCCTGGCTCCTCTTTTACTCTTAATTTCTTAAAAAACTCACTTTATTTAAGCCTTTGCTGAGCCCCAAATGATCTTTCCCTAAAACTATATCATATTTATTCTAATTCATATTTCTATATTGTATCTATATATGTTCATGTCCCCTTTGATAAAATGTAAACTCCTTGAGATCAGGGACTGTTTTAGTTCTGTCTTTTGATCCCCAGGGCCTAGTTTACCGCCTAAAACATAGGATACAAGTACAAAAACAAGATAGGAATAAAACAGATCCTGATTGAAAGGAGCTTCCATTTTGTGGGTGTATTTGGGGGTAAAGTATGGAGATGGAGGAGTCATAACATGTTTTATATAATTACAAAGAAAAATACAAAGTAATTTAAGAGAAAGAAAGTGCCAATAACAGGAGACGATTTCTGCAAGAGGTGACACAAGATGTGCTCTGAAGGAATACAGGAATCCTCAGAGGCAGAATTAGAAAGAGAGGTACAGACTAGTGGACTATCAATGTGTTAGCAGTGTGGAGAGCTCCACTACTATGAAGGATATTAGGCATCCTCTTCCACAAAAAGGAGAGACCAGTTTAGAAGGTGATGAGAAGCTAAAATAATGTGATGACTGTGAGAATATGGTGAATTAAAAGAGGAAGATGTTTCTTACTTATTTGAATGAAGGAAAGGAAAGATCAACTATTTATTCTTCAGTCACCTACTGGGTTTGGCAATCTTTTTTCCCTCAAATTCTTGGTTTTCTATTTTTCTCACCTCCATTAAGTAAGACTACATTATTGATTTATAATAGGAAGAAGAGAGTTTGAGATTCCAGTAAGTTTCCAAAGTCAGGTCAATACTACCAGCAATGACTTTAGGTTGCTAGCCCTTCCTCAAGATCAAAAGTACCAAGCTCTAAATTAGAATATAAACTATTTGAGTAAGGATTATTTATTATTTGTATTTGCATACCCAACGCACATAGCACATAAGCCCATCAGTGCTTGTTGATGAAATGAGGGAGATCCACTAGACTCATGTTCCAGGGTTGCCTATGTGACTTCTAACTTCTGTACTCTGTTGTTTGTCTTTTAAAATTCTGAGTTGACAGCTCTGATCCCCAAATCTAAATTAGTTCCAAATATCTTTTCCTAAAAGTTCTTTTCCCTTTTGAACTATTTTAGAATTTTTTACTACTGTTTCATGATCTCTGAGGAGTCCAGAGAATTATTTTTTTGATTGAAGAACAATAGTTCATTTTCCTTCAGAGTATAATGATTATTTTTGTGTTTTGACCTCTATTGGTTTATCTACTAGGTTTGTAGTCAGATTCTTTCCCTTGGACTTTAGATCTTTCAACCTCTTTCTATGATTCCCAATTTCTTGAGTCTGGTTTCCCTCCTCAGTGTTTGGCTCTTTCTCCTTAACCTGTTCCATAAATGTCTCTGATATTAGGCATCCTCAGCTTCCTTCTAGTGTGAACGGATGGAATTCATTCAACAAATATTTATTAAGCATCTATTATATACTAGGTCATGTGTAAGGTGCTGGGATACAATGACAAATACGAAACATGCCCTGCCCTCAAATTACTTAAATTACTGGACGGGTGAAAAGGATGAGCGCAAAATAAATACCAAATATATAAGAAAGTTATTTTCTGAGAAGATCAAGATAGACTCCCTGGAGGATTGTGACTTGTGCCTAGAAGGAAGCTCAGGCTCTCTGTGTATATATCACAACCCCTCAGTCCTCACCTAGTCCCTGAGAAAAAGTGCAAAGGATCCAATTCAAGTGATTGACAGTTGACTACAAGTTGCATTTGAGGTCCTTCACCACCTGGTCCTTTCCTACCATCCTAACCTCAGCCACCAGTACTACCCCGTAATAATACTGCAATCTAACCAAATTCATCATTCATTTTACCTGTCTTCTCCCCAACAATTTAAACTCTTTCTCTGGGAAGACTTCCTTAATATCCCTGACTTGTAGTCACCCTACTTCTGAATCGAAGTAGTCCTTGCTATCTGAACCACTTATTTTTGTCCTTCTCTATTTTTACGTCTATATATCCTACCTTTTCTACTGTCATGTGGATCCACTGAGGGTAGAGACAGAGTTTTATATCTTTTTCTGTGTCTTTAGCTCCTAACATAGTGCCCTGAACATAGTAGGCATTTAGTAAAATTTGGCTCATGATTCACTTTATGTATTCAATCTCTGCCTGTTGCAATCCTTCACTTCTTTCAAGATTCATTTGTGCCCCATTTTCTTCATGAAATCTTTGATCTCCTGGCTAAAAGTGATCCCCCTTCCTTCTCAAACTTCCCTTATCACTTTTTCTGGATCTCTCCTTTGTGCTCAACACACTTAGACTTATATGGGTATGTTTCCCATGATCCTTATTCTAAATTTCTTGAGGGCAGAGTCTATAATTTATTTTGTATTTATGTTACCAGTGCCTAGTTTATGACTACAAGATCTGCAAATAATAGGTATTTTCAGTTTTTTATTCAATTAATTTCATTCATATGCATCAATTTATTACCATTTCCCAGCAGGTTCCCTCTTGTATTTAGGGCACTGTTCTCATTGCCTCATAATTCATCATGCTTATTTCTACTTCTGTCCATTCCATCATTTTGTTTTCATTACTTGGAATGCTCCCTTTTCTCTCTAAAGAATCAAGCAATCTCAAAGCCAGAAGGAACCTTAAAGTTCCAAACTATAATTGACATAGAAATTCCATCTACAACTTTTCCAAGTATATCAGATCCAGCCTTTGCCTGAAGACCTCAAAGAGAGGCCCATTTCCTTCTGAAAAGGCAACCCATTTTACTTTTGAATGATTCTAACTGCCAAGAAGGTTTTTCTTACATTAAAATTAAATTTGTGGTTTTGCAGATTCTACCCAGTTCTTAATTTTGACCTCACAATTTCCTCCTCCATTGCAGCTCCTTTTATGTGTTGTCTTTCCCCATTAGAATGTAAGCTCCTGAGGGCAAGGACTATCTTTCTGCTTCTATTTGTATACTAGACCTTAGCAAGGTGTCTGGCACATTGTAAACAATAAATGCTTATAGACAGATTGGGAAGACCAAATAGGAAGACTATTGCCTCCAGTATTTTGAAAACCCTGTTTCTCCTAATAAATTCCAAGTTTAAATTGGTTTCTTTCACTGCTTTTTTGTTTATACTATTGATTCACGTTGAGTTTACAACACACATATCTTTTTCCCATCTACTTTTCTCTAGCTATGCATTCATCTAGTTCTCCTAAAGTTAACCCACTGGTACAAATACTAACAATACTTCAAGGTTCAGATCAAATCCCATAACCTCCACACATCTCTCCCAGCCCTCACAGCGATTTCACTTCTTTGAAATTCCACCATATTTAGATTCTGTATTACACAATTTAGCATCTAATTATATATTTGACTCCTACTGTTTGATGTTCAACACCAACATAGATGTTTACAATACAGAGGGCATTATATTGGAGACACAAACTAGAATAGTAGTTCAGTTGTGTCTGACTCTTAGTGACTTCATAGATCATAGCATGCCAATACTGTCCATGCGGTTTTCTTGGCAGAGATACTGGAGTGGTTTTTCATCTCCTTCTCCAATGGATCAAGGCAAACAGAGGTTAAATGACTTGCCTTGGGTCACACAGTTGTAAACGAAGTCACATTTGAACTCAGGTCTTTCCGACTTTAGGCCCAGGGCTCTTCTTCACTTTCACCTGCCTCCAACTAACATTATTTGGGACAGTATTTGGGAAGCAATGTTTTTTTATTCCCCTTATCAAATAGAAAAAAATCAATTAACATGTTTTTAGATAATTTGGGTGTGCTTAACTGAGTAGTGGTTAGTAAAAAAACTTAAAATCATATCACAAAGTACTTGTAAGAAAGAGTGAAATGTTAAATGGCTTTCTAACATACAGGAATATATTTTCTAGTAAAGGGTGAGAACTCCCTTCTGACAATGGCTTCTTTTTGCACTACTTTTACTTTCCAATGATTCTTTTTTATTTCAAAAGTCCATTTCTTGGTCTTCTTTGAAAAATATTTCTCTATACAATGATCCTTCCCCGGACTCTTTTATATTAAGAATATGACAACTAACATCTCTTCAGAGCTAGCTATTTACTCATACTGGATTTTTCAAACTAAACATTTTATTTTTTTGTCGTAACTCCTGAAGTCTGCAAAAAATCTTCTTGTGGATTTTCATCAACTTTTTACCTTTACCCAAAGTCTTAAGCAATGCAAACTATCTCAGCTGCTTTCAAAGCTGAAGATCTTAATTCTACCTCATTTTTTTCCTGTCTAAGCACATTCTCAATCTCTATTCTACTGTAACTCATCACAAATCTGTGCCACGCTATCACCTCATGCCACAAAATTAATAAATTTAGAAGGTAAATTACATTTCCTCCTTTTTAACAACAGAATCCCTAACTCCTGAGTTCTATGATTTTTACCAATTAGCTATCTTTTTACAAAACCATTCCCACACTATTGTTCAATAATGCTTCCTAAATGACCCTGATAGTAGCTGTCTGAAATCTATGTTAATAAAATATATCAAGGATATTTTGATGATTACTAGAATGAGATAGTTTTTTCACTGGAGACTACCAAGATATTTTCTCTTCCCCTCAGTGAACTTTTTTATTCTGCTGAGCTCAACATATGATAACCTTTCACTGATCACTACCACACCTTTGTCTGAATTTTCCAAACTGCTTTCTTTAGACACAGACAAGAAAAACAAATGTGGAGATAGTAGAAGCAAAATAAAAGAAAAACACAGCAAGCCCATGAGACAACCATGCAATAAATCAATTTGTTCACGCCGCTATCTAATTTAGGGAGAGTGCATTTTGGCATGAAGGCGAAAGAGCTACATCTAAGCTAGATTTAAAGCTAAATAAATTCTGGAGAATGGTGGTAGGAGGACGAGAGCTTATAGCACAGCTGATGGCTATATTCTGTCATTGGATATTGTGTATCCATTTTTTAGAATAAAAAAACTGAAACAGACTACATGTTTCCATAGTTAGCATTTCATACATGGTATATATGAAAATACATATATGTATGCTTACTCAGAAGCAAGCAGTTACTTATATACAGTAGGAATATATCTTTTTTATTTTAAAAGAAATTTCTCAAGAGGAAAAAGATTTCTCCTTTAACAGCTTGATTTAAAAAAAAAACAACAGCAACAACACTGAATTCCCAAACAGGGAAAATGCTTTAAAGCAATTAATGCAGAACAAGGATATTAACATGGATATGCAAGAAGCCTGAGGCATACATTCAAAATGCATATGACTGGAGTAGAAAGGGTCTATCAGTGCAGTGCACATGTTTAAAACTCACAGAGATATCATAATTAGTAAAAGGCTAGTATAGTTCCAAATACAATTGAAAAAAATCCAGTTATGTAGGAAGGACCCATTTCAGTCACCTCACCATGTGTGAGTTAACTAAATTCTCATTATCTGGCCAATATGCTGATGGATAATAGTGACATTTTAGTATGTTACAAGTTAACTAGAGAACCAGAAAAATATATGTGCATATACACACATATCTATACACCTAGAGAGACTCATAATTATATTTCTAAGTTACACATATATGCCACTGAAATGTTGACAATGAAGTTCTTAAATTACTCTAAATATTATTTGTATTATATAATACAACATAACTCTAACATTAGAGCTACTTTGTAAGAAACAGCAATGACCCTGATATATTGTTTAGTATAGCAGCTCAAAAACCATCTACTCTGACAGAAAATTTGGTTAACCAAGTCAAAGTTCATGTCTTTCTAATACTTGTGAAGCATTTTACAAACTGAATTATGTTTTATATTCATCAGGAGAGAAGACTCAGCTGTAGATAAAAAACACATGTTCAGCATTTTTTAAAAAATTGAACTGATAAGTAAATAACATTGACAGATGAACAGCCAGACATTTATATTTTGCACCTTCTTCTGAATTGATGAAAATAGTTTTAATCTGTATTGTTTAACTAGGTGGTCAGGACTTTGAGGCAGGTAACATAGTCTAGAATGTGGTGGATCATCTTCTGAAATAAAAATCTGAAAGGTTCAATCTAAGGTTATACCATAATACAGGATTAGCCTGATGCTTTGATCACAAATCCCAAGGCTTTCATGGCGTAATGACAAGGATTGGTTGTGACCACACATATGCTTTAGCTTTCTTTATTGAAGTGTGATTCCCACTGACACAAACTGCTTCTGCTGCTAGCTTGTGGGATTCTCCTAAAAGCCCCTGACTCTGGCCATCCTACAAAAACTATCACTTTAAATCTAGGCAACAACTGAAAATACCTCATCTGTCAACCCAAAAGAAACTACATAAAGCAAAGCAGAAAGAAAAGAAAGGTTCTACATGATGGCTAAAGGTAACATTGAGGTTTTCTCTTGCCAAGATATAAAATCATGATGGCTCAAAAAATAAGGGCTCTAAAAAGGCTTATCAAGGGAGGCATTTCCAAAAGCCCATTTCCTGTGGGATTTATGCTGATATGGAAAAGCACACATATGGACCTGTGACTGCTCACCACTAGGAAGGAAAATGGTACAGTATTAATTACTAGATTAAATCAGAGAAGACACAATAAAATCAAGTTTTTAGAAAAATAATACTTGACGTTTAATAAATAATTCAATATCATAGATTTCAAGTGTCAAAACTTAATTTTAGCTAACATATAAATTGAGTTTTCTTTTTTAAAAAAGGGGGGAGATACAGTATATTTAATTTTACCTAATAGGTAATTATTTAGCATTCTAAATGAACTACACATATGAAATATGTCAAAAATAAAAACTCAATTTCAGCTCTGCTCCTCTTGGTGGAAGGTTCTTTCATAATGCAATTTAGAATGTACATTGAAAATAATAAGAGGAGAAATCATGAATCACAAACCAATTTGCAGACAGCAAAACATTAATTAGTCCATAACCACAAACTAAGCTTATGTACATTTTATAGGTCACAGGTCATCAAATTATGTCTGTATTAACTTCCAAGACTCAAAAGTTCTCAACAATAGCTATCTGCTAAACAGAGCCTATAAAAGATTTTAAAATGTGAAAATACCTCCAAAGTGTAAGCAAAGTTTCAGCAAATTGATCAGTATAAGACGTGTACTATAAGCAGCAATGTTTAGATTACCTCATGTCTTTTGTCTCTCTTCCACTGGCCAGAAACACAAACCACTGTCATCTGTATCTTTGTCCTCTCTTTAATATCTAATAACAAAACCCTAACAACACCTAACCTTACTTTACAAAAGGGATCTCATCTACATTCCTCTAATTTTCCAACATGACATCAAAAAAAATCAAGTACCTGACATGTGTAAATATATTGTTACCTACCCAAAGCTTCACACATATAATTCATTATGATTTGTGAGCATTTCCCAAGTACCTTGAAAGGTTATTTTTTGGCAAGGTCTACGGATAGACTAAGCAGCTATATAGTATAAGGGGAAAAAACATCACTCAATTTCAAATCATTTTTATCAAAGACCATTTGCTTCAGGGAAAGGCACAAGAGTATCACATTTCAATTCTAAAAGAAATACAAGTAGATGGAATCATCACTTAACTTACTGATAAATGAAGAAAGAAAACCCTAAAGGGGGTGAGGGCTAATTAACAAGTCTACAAGCCGTATATACAGAAACAAAGAAAAGCAGCTATGATAGAATTTTCTGCACTGCCAAGAAAATGAAAGAGCTTTTAGGATGGAACTAAGTTGAGGGGGAGGAGGGAAAGTCAATTTCACTTTGTTCTTTTTTTTGTTTGTTTCAATTTTGCATAATTAAAAAAGGGGAGCATAAATCTATAGGGAAAGTAAAGAAATTGTCTTTTTTGGTTTTGTTTTGTTTTTTAAAGAAAGGGCCCAGAAATACATTCTCAGCAATTGTGTTCTATTACCTGTAGCTAAGTTCTTCCTTACAAATGTGTCTGGCACTGATGCTATGAAATTTGATGGATTGTATTAAACATGGTCAAGCTCATGCTGCTATTAAACAAAAAAAGAAACCATATTTATCTTAAGACTTTAAATGGGTGGGATTTCTAAGATGTTAAAGGCCAAGTCAAAGGCCTCAAGTTTTACAAATCTCAGAATACAAATACATTCATTTCTATGATAATATATTTTCTCTAATTATTTTAAAATACATATGTCCACATAGCTCCCAAGGGCTACCTCCCACAACCAAATTAACTTATTTTATGTTGTTTAATAATAACTGATTTAGTAAAAATGCATTATATCTAACTCCTTTGATTTAATTGCATGTAATTATATAAAAATGCCCTTTGCTGGTCACTTAGTCCAACTTCAATCTGAAGCATGAATTCCACATGAGATGTCTGCATAAATAATATTTCGAATGGGAGTATTTCAAATGGGAATCATTCTATCCTTTTCCAAGTGTGAGAATGTAGAAAAATTCATTTCAAACACTTAATGAATGACAAGTTCAAGGTACTGTGGGAAACCAAAAAATTGATAACTTCCTCTTACGGGGCTTACAATCAAATAAGGAAGATAAATAATTATTGTGCAGGTCAAAATGTGATATATTGTGGGAGACATATACACCAAGATAAAAAGTTAAATGAAAGTACAGAGATTGGAAAGGATTACTAGAGGCTGGGAAAGTCAGGAGACTAGATTACATGAAGGAGGGTTACATCTGACCTGGGCAGGATCATGACAGGCAGAGACTGGGGCAGGGGTGGTGGCGATGGAAGGAGAGAGAAGTATAAGATGGAGAGGAAAGTATATTCCAGGCAGAAAGAATGTTGTGGGGCAAGTACGTAGGAAATAACAGGCATCGAAGATACAAAGGAGAATAAAGGCAAGATAATCTTGATAAATTAGGTCACTATCGCGTAATTGTTTTTCTTTGCTACAAGGGAGAGTTCAATGAGTGGGGGTGGGGGCAGTTGAACAATGACTATGATCTAAAAGAAACATTAAACATTTTTAATATTTTAACCCTTAACACTAATTGCCTCACAACACTCCCCCCCCCCCCAAAAAAACAAAAGTCCCAATGTTCAATGTTTTTACTTCACTTGCTATTTAAACCCCACAGATGACTCTCCCACAATGTACAATTTGGAAAAATAGTTAATTAAAGCAAGATAAAATAGTGATTATGACTTACAGCAACCAGAACATAAAATTTTCATGTAAGTAAAGACTTTTTTTGTTTATCAAAAAAAGGGATGTGCAAGCATATGCTTTATAAGTTCCTGACAATGAAAAAATTATTCAAATGATGAATAATAAGAATAATAGAAAAGCAAATTAAAATTAAGAGTTCACCTGATACTATGACATTTGGGTTATTATTTTCTATAGGCAATGACAAGTCCCCAAGAGTTTTTAAATAGGAAAATTACATGATCATAGCTGTGCTTTAGGAAGATGTTCACACAGACTAGTGTGTAGGATGTACCAGGAAGATGTGAGAAAAATAAGTAGAAATAAAACTGAGAGGATGCAGCAAATGACTGGACTTGAGGGGGGAAAAGAGGAAATAGTTCCAAGATTCCTACTTTTGATGACTGAGATGATTTCATGGTGACATTAAAAGAATAGGGGAAGTTGGGAGAAGGTGGTTTGGGAGGGAATAGTACATTAAGAAGTTATGAACACCTCAGGTGCAAAGTGCAAGAAGGACATCCAGGTGTAGATAACCAGTGAGTAAGTAGTTGAAAATACAAGCATGGAGCTCAAAAAAGGTTGGAGCTAAGAGATATGGATTTGAAAATCATCCACTTGGATACAGTTATGAAATGGGTAAGTTCTCTGTGTGAGTATAGAAAGAGAAGAGGACTGGAGAAATGATGATGAAAAACATCAATCTTATTTGTGAGGAGAAAAGAAAGTCCACAACATTAACAAAAGAGCAACATTCACTTTATTTTCTCCTACAGTTTTTACATTTTTTAAAGCATAAAAATGGAGAATGATGTGGGGCAAAAAAAGAAAATCTGCTTTAGGAGAAGGTAATAGTGTGAATGGAAGTGAAGTTGGGATTAGCAGTAGTAGCTGAGTGGGGCTCTTTCTGATTTCCTACAAAAACACTATTCATTACTGTAATTCCACCACTTTTCTCTGTAACCCCAGAAGTAATAAATATACAGCTCTTCACAACTTAGCCTCAACCTACATTTCCAGCCTTATGATGCATTTCTCTCCTGCCCACATTTTACTGTCTACCAACTAGCCTTGCTGATCCTCACATATGAAACTCCATGTCTTTGAAAAGAAAGTCTCTCATGCAACACTCCTGACATGTACATCACAGAACCTCTACTGCCTTCAAAATTCAACCCAAAAAACAGTACAATCTTCTACAAGAAGCCCACAGTCACTAGTGTCTTCTCTCCTTAAACTACCTTGTATTTATTTTTTATTTCTTCTATATATACTTACATACATATTGTCTCCCCCAATGTAAATTCCTTAGGAGCGTGTATCATTTGATCCCCTCTCTCTACCATAATGACTGGAACATGTTAAGTATTTAATAAATGCTTCTGCATTGATCAATGGTATTTTCCAGAACTCTCAAGTGGTTAAAATATTTGACTCGGGAAAAACAAGTATGTAACTACCACACAGATTAAAACTTCAATCTTTTGGCTAAAAGTTTGAATTCTGAAGGCAAGGAACTATGTCTGATGACCTTTTGAAGTCTTTTCAACATTTTTCATTTTGATTGTATTTTACTACCTATAACCCCAAGTTATAGTCTATATTCTCTTCTTTTCCCACATATATCTCACTTCATTTCTGTGCTTTAATAGATTTAAAACTGAATAGAAAATAAAATTAGTATTTCTATTGTGGTGAGCTTTCTTTTCACTTAACAGATAATCATATTTTTCTGTGACTTATATTTTGGGTTAACCTATTAGTGACTATATGGAAAACTGTCAGAGACCAAAATAGAACAAACAGAACAAATCAATGGTCTTTAGAGAAGGTCTACAAAAAGGAGCTAAAGTTCAAAAGGAATAAGAGAAAGGTCGTAATCTCATTGACCAAAAAAAAATATGAAATAGAAAAACACTGGTTAGCAAAAAAATATAACAGAAATAGGCCCCAGAGTCATAAAAACCAACAAATTAAATAAAAATAAACAATGTCTTAGAGTGGATACACTAAAACGTATTAACAGGGGTAAACATAAGAATTAGGAAATAATATTGACAGTATTCATGACCTTTGTTAAGCTGTTTTTACAAGATTATATTTTTGTATATAAGGGGTCTTTTCCTCTTTCTTTCATCTCTTTGGAGTACAGACCTGATCAAGGTAGTGTTGGGTCAAAGAGTATGTTCAGTTTAATAACTTTTTGGGCATAGTTCCAAATTGTTTTCCAGAATGGCTAAATCAGTTCACATTTCCTCCAACAGTGATTTAATATACCTGCTTTTCCCGTATCTCTTACAGCATTTGCAATTCTCCTATTTTTGTCAAACAACTATTCCCAATGTGATAAGAGGTAGCATATCAGAGGTATTTTAATTTGCTTTTCTCTAATTATTAATGATTTAGAGCAATTTTTTCTCACATGACTATTTATAGCTTGGATTTCTTCCTTTGAAAAACATCTATCAAAGAATATGAAGAGGTAGTTTTCACAGGTAGTAATCAGAGCTATTTACAGTCATAAAAATACACTAAATCACTATTGATTAGAAAAATACAAATTAAAACAACTCTGAGGTACCACCGCATACCTATCAGATTGGCTAATATGACAAAAAAGGAAAATGACTAATGTTGGAGGAAATGTGAAAAAAGTGGTGGAGTTGTGAACAGATTCAACTATTCTGGAAAGCAATTTGGAACTCTGCCCAAAGGGCTATGAAACTACATAGCCTTTCACCCAGCAATACCACTCTAGGTCTGTATCTCAAAGAGATTTAAAAAAAAAAGGACAAGGGTCAGTATGCGCAAAAATATTTGTATCAGTTCTTTTTGTGGTGGCAAAGAACTAGAAACTGAGAGAATGCCCATCAATTGGGGAAAGGCTTTTTAGTAGTGGTGTACATGATTGTAATAGAATATTATTATGCTATAAGAAACGATGAGCAAGATGTTTTCAGAAAAACCTGGGAAGACTTTATATGGACTGATGCAAAGTGAAAAGAGGAAAACCAGGAGAACATTGTAAACAGTAATGGCAATATTGTATGATGATCAACTGTCAATGACTTAGCTATTCTCATCAATACAATGATCCAAGACAGTTCCAAAGGACTTATGATGAAAAATGCTATCCACCACCAGAGAAAGAACTGATGGAGTCTGTATGCAGATCAAAGTATACTTTAAAAATTGTTTCTTTTAATTTTCTTGGGGTTTTTTGGTCTGTATTTTCTTTCACAACATGACTAATATGGAAATATGTTCTATATCACTGCATATGTATAGCCTATATCAAATTGCTTGCCTTATCAATGAGGGGCCAGGGAAGGAAGGAGAGAATTTAGAACTTACTTAAATTTTTTAAAATGAAAGTTAAAAATTGTTTTTACATGTAAATGGGGAAAATAAAATATTTAAAAAACACTCATCAAGGTAACTTATAGTAGTTTCACAATGCATTTTTTTTTGGTGTTGCTGATAATGACAATGGCTTAGCTATGCTAAGAATATCCTAATAATCCAGTGGCCAAAAAAGGATTACTATCTTCTAACCCCCCAAGTGACTGATAGGGGAGCAATGAACTTAAATGTTATTGAGGGAATTTGGTTAACCAGGAAGTCTTTCTGACTTAATAATTATAGTTGGCAAAGAAATGGAATGACTTGCCTTGTGAGTTAATGACATCTCATTACTACTGAACCTAAAAGCTGGATAGCCACTTTTCCAGGCCATTGCAGGGAGGAATACTGCATTTGTAGGAGGTAGAAAACTCTTCCAACTCTAGGATTCTATAATCATAGATATGAGTAGTTGAACTCTATAACAAACTACTCCCAAAGGAGGTTGTAAAATATCCATGTTGGGAGACCTTCAAATATATGGCTGATGATAAATTGTGTTGGATGGTTTAGTCATGCACTTGTCTACTGAGGCTGCTTCCTTTAGAATTATTTAGGATTAGGACAGAACAGAGTTCAATATTGTACTGCAGGGCCTATTATGGATGATTTTTCTATTGGAACTAGGTCACTTGGGAATTCAAAGAAAAAAAAATTTATAGTAATAGTTCTCCAACACAATTGTGTCACTTTCTAATACAGTCCCTCAAGATTAAATGTTGCTGCCACTGGCCTCTTAGTTCATGACTACATGAAGTATACTTCAGAGTTATCGATGCTAATGAACAAATAGAATGAAAGCATCTTTGTACCCACTATTAGAAAGCTACCCTGGGAAGTGAGGATGATACTCAAGCCATGTCTCATATATGATCTGAGAGGGCACTTGTTTGATATGTTTCCTCTGATTCCTCAAGCTGGCTGAAATAATTCTTTTCTGGTTGTTAAAATACAGTCTTGCTAGACTGGAGTTGGAAACTACAAGGCAGAAGGGAAACAGAGAAGGACCCCTAGGTTCCAATAATAGTAAATCATATTACCAGGGAAGGATTGCTTTATGAAAACTAAAAGTGTATCTTTTCCCTTTGAAATGAACATAATTCATATCCTCTGTCTTCATTTGTTAGAAATGTGTACATAAGTAACACTTGCCCTTTATTCTCAAGTAAAAGCAGATTTTAGATAATGAGAAATAGGATGATAAAACTGGAGATGCTTAAATAGTGAAGCAAAAAGTTTTTTCAGAAAAAAATGGTAAGCACTGTAAAGTCTACTAGATTACTGATTTACTTCAATTTTGGAAATCTTTTAACCAGAAAAGGTATTATCTCATTTTTATAGGGTAGTCGTTAACCAATTCTGAGGAATGTATGCCATACTAAAAAAAAAATCTTCTACCATGTTCATTATGACAAGGAAGAGATCCCAAGTTTTGAAAGGCTAACCAAATGAAGTATAAGCCCTGCCAAACTCCATCATTTTGGAAAGGTTTTGAGTATCGAGGAGAAATTAAGTCTTCTGTATGAGGACCACCTGAGATAAAAATAAAAGGACTCAGAACTTTCAGGTAGGTCAATATATGGTGATTAAATTCTCTGGTTTCCGCAAAGAAAAGAAGAAAATTAAAAATGACACTCAGATCTCTAAGAGTGTTGGTCGGGTAGAGGGAGGTAAGCATCATACCACTTTAGTCAGTTAACTGTAGGTACTCTAAATGTGAGATGTCTGAACAAGAACCAACAAACTGACATGCTATTGAAAGAACTGAACCACACTGATTTACATTCTTGCCATAAACAAGAAGGTCCATAGATTCTCATTAAAAGCAAAACAAAAACAGGCGTGGGTTTTTGTTGTGCTAAAAGGCAGGAAGAAACAACATTTCATGAGCTGATTAGTTGACTCATTTTCCAGTGCTTATGATGAGTATAAGTAAAAAGATCACCATGAAGGTAACTGCAATCTATGTTCCAACATCCATTTCTGAGAGAGGGTAGAAAGGTAAAGAAATTCTATCCAGATGATAAGACACTCCAAGTCAACAAGTACTTTGAAACGTGATGATTTTAATGTGAGATAGGCTCAGAAAAGATCATGAAAAGATATGGCTGATGATTGAGAAACAGAAAAACTTCAAAGGCTTACAAACTACTCAGAGGAGACACAAACACACAAGTGTGTGTGTGTATACACAGATATGTGTGTGTGCGCATGTGTGTGTGTAAATTTGCTTATAGAAGAAAGCACCAAATAACAACTCCCAAAATGAAACAGAGTTCATCTTAATAGCCAGGAAAAAATGGGTACTGATGTTGGAGTCACATTAGAATCAAGATCAACATAGCGTTAAAAGGAAAACAAAAAATTAGGAGATAGCACTGTGAAGTTACCATAGCTTCAATTAGACATTTTCAAATCATCTATTGATATCTATAGTTGAGAAATGAACAATCAACCAGCAAAAATTTATTAACTGCCTAATGTATCAGATCTACATCCCCTAGGTGTACGTGGGGATACAGTGACAAACATCAAACAGTTCCTGTCTTCAGATACCTTTTATTCTACTGGAGGTGGGGAGAGAGGCGAATGACATGCATTGATAAACAGAACATATAACAAAATAAAT
This sequence comes from Trichosurus vulpecula, assembly GCF_011100635.1. NCBI lineage: Eukaryota > Metazoa > Chordata > Mammalia > Diprotodontia > Phalangeridae > Trichosurus > Trichosurus vulpecula. Next base: position 103,624,277 of record NC_050578.1, on the reverse strand, counting down.
ACAAGGTGGTTTCTATGGGATGAACACATATCTGGGGGAGCTGTAGATACAAGGAAAGGGAGGGGCATTGGGGAAGGCTTTATGTAGAAGCTACTTGACATGAATTTTCAAAGAATTCTAAGAGGTAGAGGGGAGAAGCCAAAAGGAAAACACTGAACTATATGATCACTAGTTCTACCAGTGTAAAACAACTGCAACAACAAAGCCATAAAAGCCTAGAGACCAATCTAGCCAGCAAATACTTGATTTCCTTGCCAAGAAGAGAGAGCGAGATGGCAGTTAAAGGTAAGGCTGGTTTAGAACAGAAACTTAGTTCTAAAATGCTGTGGAAGAGGATGGTAGAAGATTATAAATAGTCGAATGTTCCAAACCAACAAATAACAAAAACAAAAACACAACAGCAGAGTCAAAAATCTAGAGGAAGTTTGGTATGAGATCTAAGTGTGGTACATTAATCTAAGACTGTTCCTAGATGAATCTATCAGTAGGATAACAAACAGAAAATGGAACAAATGTGAATTCCTGATAAGCTGAATGAAATAGGAAAAAATGATGCTTAGGAAGATTAAGTCAGGAAAGGTTAGTTGGGCCAGACCAAGTAAAAGGCTAGGTGGACAGGACATAATCATGAAAGTCTTGAGGGATTACATTGTAAGATCGCTAAAGGATGGGAAATCATGAAACAGGAACTTGCCAATGACACTGTCTCAAAAGAACAATCCAGACAATCAATTATTACCAATTTATATACTTACTTAATATGGATAAAGATATACACACATATACATATTACATATATGGGTATGTTTGCGTGTGTGTGTGTGTGTGTGTGTGTGTGAAAGTGGGGGGGGAGAGGGGGGGAGAGAGGGAGAGAGGGAGAGAGAGAGAGAGAGAGAGAGAGACAGCACATGTTTACCACAAACAGGAGAAGGCAAATGGCACACTGGATTGAGAGGTACAAAAAATACATGACCCAACAACATGTATTGATTATAATAATTGAGTAGAGCAAAACACAGCCTTAAAGGCACTCCTCTCACAACGATTTCTTTTTTTCTATGTAAATGCTATCTAATGTTATTATTAAAGAAATATAGAGGCATACATTGCTTCAGCAGTATTTTGCTAAAGTGCATATGACATCAGAATTTAAATACATAATTCCACATTTATACTACCCAATAAATCATGTTTTTTCCAGTTCTCAGCTTGGAAAGAATCATTGTTTTCTCCTGTGTCAGCCATTCACTAACTGGCCTGAATAAGTTAATGCATCTCTCTCTTTTTTTAATTTTTATTTATTAATTTATTTAATATATTTAGTTTTCAGCATTGATTTTCACAAGAGTTTGAATTACAAATTTTCTCCCCATTTCTACCCTCCCCCCCACTCCAAGATGGCGTATATTCTGGTTGCCCCATTCCCCAGTCAGCCCTCCCTTCTGTCACCCCACTCTCCTCCCATCCCATTTTCCCTTACTTTCTTGTAGGGCAAGAAAAATTTCTATGCCCCACTGCCTGCGTATCTTATTTCCTAGTTGCATGCAAAAACTTTTCTTTTTTGTTTTTGAACGTCTGTTTTTAAAACTTTGAGTTCCAAATTCTCTCCCTCTTCCCTCCCCACCCACCCTCCCTAAGAAGGCAAGCAATTCAACATAGGCCATATGCGTATCATTATATAAAATCCTTCCACAATACTCATGTTGTGAAAGACTAACTATATTTTGCTCCTTCCTAACCTATCCCCCTTTATTGAATTTTCTCCCTTGACCTTGTCCCTTTTCAAAAGTGTTTGTTTTTGATTACCTCCTCCCCCATCTGCCTTCCCTTCTATCATCGCCCCTTTTTTTTTATCTTCTTCCTCCTTCTTTCCTGTGGGGTAAGATACCCAATTGAGTGTGTATGGTATTCCCTCCTCAGGTTAAATCCGATGAGAGCAAGATTCACTCATTCCCCCTCACCTGCCTTCTCTTCTCTTCCTACAGAACTGCTTTTTCTTGCCACTTTATGCGAGATAATTTACCCCATTCTATCTCTCCCTATCTCCCTCTCTCAATATATTCCTCTCTCATCCCTTAATTTGATTTTATTTTTTTAGATATCATCCCTTCATATTCAGCTCACCCTGTGCCCTCTGTTTATATATATATATACACACACATACATGTATACACACACATACATATACATATGAATATATATACACACGCACATACACACGTGCACACACACACACATATATATGTATATGTCTATGTCTATGTCTATGTCTATGTCTATGTCTATGTCTATGTCTATGTATATGTATATTCCCTTCAGCTACCCTGATACTGAGGTCTCATAAATTATACACATCATCTTTCCATGGAGGAATGTGAACAAAACAGTTCTACTTTAGCAAATCCCTAATGCTTTCTCTTTCTTGTTTATCTTTTCATGCTTCTCTTGATTCTTGTGTTTGAAAGTCAAATTTTCTATTCAACTCTGGTCTTTTCACTGAGAAAGCTTGAAAGTCCTCTATTTTATTGAAAATCCATATTTTGCCTTGGAGCATGATATTCAGTTTTGCTGGGTAGGTGATTCTTGGTTTTAATCCTAGCTCCATTGACCTCCGGAATATTGTATTCCAAGCCCTTCGATCCCTTAATGTAGAAGGTGATAGATCTTGGGTTATCCTGATTGTGTTTCCACAATACTCAAATTGTTTCTTTCTGGCTGCTTGCAGTATTTTCTCCTTGATCTGGGAACTCTGGAATTTAGCAACAATATTCCTAGGAGTTTTCTTTTCGGCATCTATTTGAGGAGGTGATCTGTGGATTCTTGCAATTTCCATTTTACCCTCTGGCTCTAAAATATCAGGGCAGTTCTCCTTGATAATTTCTTGAAAGATGATATATAGGCTCTTTTTTTGATCATGGCTTTCAGGTAGTCCAATAATTTTTAAATTGTCTCTCCTGGATCTATTTTCCAGGTCAGTGGTTTTTCCAATGAGATATTTCACAGTCTGCCACATTTTTATTCCTTTGATTTTGTTTTACAATATCTTGGTTTCTCATAAAGTCACTAGCTTCCACTTGCTCCAATCTAATTTTTAAGGTGGTATTTTCTTCAGTGGTTTTTTGGACCTCCTTTTCCATTTGGCTAATTCTGCCTTTCAAGGCATTCTTCTCCTCATTGGCTTTTTGGAGCTCTTTTTGCCATTTGAGTTGGTCTATTTTTTAAGGTGTTGTTTTCTTCAGTATTTTTTTCCATATTTTTTTGGGTCTCCTTTAGCAAGTCATTGACTTGTTTTTCATGGTTTTCTCGCATCCTTCTCATTTCTCTTCCCAATTTTTCCTCTACTTCTCTAACTTGCTTTTCCAAATCCTTTTTGAGCTCTTCCATGGCCTGAGACCAGTTCATGTTTTTCTTGGAGGCTTTTGATGTAATCTCTTTGACTTTGTTGACTTCTTCTGGTTGTATGTTTTGGTCTTCTTTGTCACCAAGGAAAGATTCCAAAGTCTGAGACTGAATCTGAGTGCATTTTCACTGCCTGGCCATGTTCCCAGCCAACTTACTTGACTTGAGTTTTTTGTCAGGGTATGACTCCTTGCAGAGTAAAGAGTACTTTGTTCCAAGCTTGAGGGGATGTGCTGTCATTTTCAGAGCTACTTCTATACAACGAGCTCTGCCACACCAGTGTTCCTCCTTCCTCAAGAACTGCCAACCCGGACCTGACACAAATCTTAAGCAGGCTCTGCACTCCTGCTCTGATCCACCACTTAATTCCTCCCACCACGTGGGCCTGGGGCCAGAAGCAACTGCAGCTGTAGTTCTGTAGCTGCCCCACCTCCGGCCCCTGAGGCGGTGGCCGAACTGTGAACTCCTATCACTCTGTCCCAGAAGCTTTTCCCACTAATCTTCTCCATTGTCTTTGGTATTTGTGGGTTGAGAAGTGTGGTAACTGCCTCAGCTCACTGATTCAGGGTGCTAGGGCCCGCTCTGCCCAGCTCCTGGTCTGGGGTCTTGTTGGTCCTGCCGCCACCCATGCTTGGCTCTGCTCCACTCTGCTCCCAGCTCCGTGCATAATAGACTGTACCCAGAGACCATCCAGGCTGGCCTGGGCTGGAGCCCTGCTTCCCTCTGCTATTTTGTGGCTTCTGCAGTTCTAGAATTTGTTCAGAGCCATTTTTTATAGGTTTTTGGAGGGACCTGGCGGGGAGCTCATGGCAAGTCCCTGCTTTCCAGCTGCCATCTTGGCTCCACCCCCCACAATGATTTCTTGATTAATGCAAACAGACAACTCAAACTAATGACTTTCTTATTTTTACTGTCAAGCAAGGTATAAAACAGATCTGGATGCAGCAGAGATCTATCTACACAAGGTGAGATATTCCTTTTTTAAGATGATACTATGCTAAATGTAACAAGCCCTAGGAGATTCTGAATATTCCTATAAGCCTCATAACTATTCAAAAGAGTTTTATCTGACAATCCATTTGAAAAAAACTAAATGGATTAAAAGTTTTAAATTTTTGTCTGAACAATGACATGGTAGGGTTAGTCCACTAAGTCAAAAACAGCACAAATATTGCAAGTAAGTAGGGCCTAAAAACTGGATAGGCCTGGATTATACAATTTTTTTTATTTTTTTAAATTCCAGGTTGCTCCACAAGACAAAGACTTACCTACCTTTTCGACAAAAATTTTCTTGTGGTGATGTATAGTGGCAAATTATGGGACGATAATTTTTTTTATACATTTGTCTATTTTTAGTTTTCAACATTCAGTTCCATAAAATTTTTAGTTCCAAATTTTCTCTCCATCTCTCCCCTCCCCCCACCCAAAGACAGTGTGTAATTTGATATAAGCTCTACACATACATTCATATTAAACCTATTTTCACATTAGTTATATTGGAATGAAAACTTAGAAGGAATGGGAGAAACCAACGGGAAAGAACAAACAAAAAAAGAAAGAGAACAAATAATATGCTTCAATCTGCATTCAGACTCCATGGTTCTTTCTCTGGACGCAGATAGCATTTTCCTTCATGAGTCTTTTGGAGTTGTCTTAGATCCTTGCATCACTAAGAAGAGCTAATTCTATCAAAGTTAGTCATTGAACAACATGGCTGTCACTGCGTCCAATGTTCTCCTGGTTCTGCTCACTTCACTCAGCATCAGTTCATGTAAGTCTTTCCAGGTTTTCCTGAAATCTGCCTGCTCATCATTTCTTATAGCACAATAGTACTCCAATACATTTATATACCACAACTTGTTCAGTCATTCCCCAATTGTAGGCATGCCCTCAATTTCCAATTCATGGCCACCACAAAAAGAGCTGCTATAGTTATTTTTGTACATTTAGGTCCTTTTCCCATTTGTATATCTTTGGGATATTGCTGGGTCAAAGGGTATGCACATTTTTATAGCCATTCGGGCAAAGTTGAGACCACAATCTTTGAGGAAACAAAGTTGTGGGTGATCCAGAAAGAAATGGAGAAACATCTGTTTGTGTAAATAATCTGTAGAACATTTTAAATGGTGACCTATATTCAAGAAGTAGCATAAAAGATATCACTGAGGATTTGTACAGTCAGAGAAGGAGGTAGGCTAGTCATGTGAGGAGAGTAAAGTATAACAGACTATGTGAATGCTCAATGGGTATCCATGAAACGCAAAGAATTAGAGAAAGATTTCCAGCATCTTGGGCAAGACAAGAATCACAAAGGATAAGAAGCCACGGTTGGCTTGTAGTCTGCAATGATGGAGGAAAAGTTCCATACTAATGGGATCAAATACCTACTTAAGCTCCACATCAATCAATCAGCAAATATTTATTAAGTGTCTATGATGTGCTGTGCATTGTACAAAGCACTAAGGATACAAATACAAAAAAGAGATGGGAATTGATTTCAAGAAACTTATAGTGATTTCAGGGTAGGGAACAGGAAAATATTTTTAATTAAAAAAAAGAGAGAGACAAACAGATAAATCTGAATGCTCAATGGGACAGGAATCCTGGGAAAGGCAGGCTAAGATCTGTGAGGAAGACACAAGTACTACGCCCAGTTCTGTTTTACCAAAAGTGGAAGAAGTAGTGCTTTACTATAGAAGTGATAGCTAAAGAAAACTACTGTGCCAATCTGTAATGGTAATGTAAATGGGAAAATCTTTCCCATCTATTAATAGGCCCATGTGACCTGCTTAAGTCACATGGAAGCCTAAGTCACATGAGCTTGGGTCACATGAGCTTGTGGTGGGAGGAGCTTGCCAAATGGACGGAGCAGGAAAGGTGGAGCAGAGCTGAGAGGAAGTTGGTCAGAGCAGTCAGAGCTGGGAAGGAGAGAGCAGGCAGAGGAAGGGAGTGATTTTGCTTGAGTGTGTTCGTTTGTGGGAAGGCCCTAACAAGGGGAAGACTTGAGGATGGTGGTGCCCCCTGCATTGTGGATATGTATAGATTTCTTTGTTGCTATGATGGATTTGGCTTTGCGGTATTTGGATAAATGTTTTGATTCTGTCTTCCACGTGGAAAGTCTGTGATATTTTGTGATTCAGAACTACGCCAGCATATTCATAGCCACCATAGGTGCTGTGAATATTACATTGGCACTATACAATCATACAACTGGAAGTAAGGATCTACAAATTAACAAAGAATCTATCTAATTAGACTTAAATTTCATAGGCTAATTACTTAAGAGGTTGTGTCTTGGTTATAGAGGTCCTTAATAAATAGAAGTATTTGTAAAGAACATTTGAATTTCACTACTTTTAAAATTTATACCATGATGTCAGGCTTATCAATTATTTCTATATAATAGTTCCTCTGATTAAAGCAACAACAAAAAGTCTAATTAGACAAATTAAAGCTTTGAGAAATATAACAAAAGTTCAATCAACAATTCTGCCAACTGTTTTTTTTCTCTATTATAGATAATAACTATATCAAACCACTGTACTCTCCCATCCCCAGGCATGGCAATGGATTTCTGCACACTAGAAGGTACTGTTATATATAGTTTATGCAGAACAAAAACTATATAGAAGTAAAGATTTAAGGGTTCCTGTTTCTTCAAGTCCTTCATCTGGTAAGCATTAAATTCTACTTTAAATACCAGTATATACTACTTTTAAAAGAAGAAGCAGACAAAAGGGACAGCAATTCATAACCCACTATGAATAATCTGAACTTTTAAACTGTGTATATCCTTTGACCCAGCACAACCACTATTAGATCTGTTTCCCGAGGTGATCAGGCAAAAAGAACCCATATGTCCAAAAATATTTACAGCAGCTCTCTTTGTATGGCAAAGAACTAGAAGTTGAGGATGCCCATCGACTGGGGAATGGCTGAACAAGCTGTGGTACATGATTGTGATGGAATACTACCGTGCTGTAAGAAGTGATGAGCTTGATGATCTTAGAAAAGCATGGACAGACCCTCATGAAATAATGGAGTGTGAAATGAGCAGAACCAAGGGAATGTGGCATACAATAACAGCAATATTATTTGAAGAATAAATATGAATGACTAAATTATTCTGAATATTATAAACACTTGAAATCAACTACAAAGGACCTATGAAGGAAGATGCTATCTACCTCTAGAAAAAGAAATGATGAATAAAAGCATGCATAGTATGATTTTACATATATACATATACAAATATACACATATGTACATAAAAACACACATATGTAGTCAAATGGTGACTTTCTCTGGTGTGGGGTGAGGAGGGAAGGAAGAAAACAGTTCAGAACTTAAAATGTAAAAAAAGAAAACAAAATTAAATTTAAAAAATTGTATTATTATGGATAGTCTGGTCTTCTACAGTGTATACATAGTGTGAAACCCTATTAATTCAAATCAATCAACCACAGTAGACATCTCAATGAAAAGGGAAACAACAGAAGGAAGTTAGGTTGATACACTTGGAACCAAGAGCAGAGAAAGGGGAAAAAAATATTGGCAAAAGAGTGAACACAAAAATAGAGGAGAAGGTTGTTTCCACAAAATAAATGTATGTGTTAATTAATTTCTTAAGTTTAGAATTCCATTTAATGTTATAAATGAATGATATATAAATAGAGAGAGAAGAAGAAGGGAGAGGGGAAGAGAAAGGAGGGGAGGGGAAGGGAAAGGAGGAGGGAGGAGAGAAAAAAGAGGGGAGGGGAGAAGACACTACTTCAAGTTTTCCAAAACAAAGATATTAAGAGGAAGAAAGTATTGGCCACTACCAAGATTACATTGGAAAATAAAGCACAGATAATTTTGAACAGTCTCATTTACATATATACCAACAGCAGAATATCTGTTAAATTGGGCAAAGAAAAACAATTGTTTCCGATTTTAAAAAATCATTCACAATAATGCTTATTCTATTAATAATGCATGATCACTGAAAGTTTATATTTACCTTGATATCAGATGTATCACGTTGACTATTACGCCATGCTCTTGAAATAGATGAAAAAGTTCTGTCTGCATGATCGAATTTTCCACCTTGCAGATTTAGGAAATAAGTTGTAAAAGGCTCCTAAAATTATATGAAATTATTAAAAAAAATCAATAACAATAAAGCTCCAAATTATCTCTTAAGAACAAAATATTTTTAGTAATCTTTATAGCTTAATATGTATTGTCAGTATTTTTTAAAATGAACCCAGGAAGAAATACAAAACTGAAGTAATTAAAATCATTTCAGGATATTAAATTAAATCAGGAGAAATATTTCAAAATATTTCATTTGCAATTTTTTCTAAAACAAATTTTTTCTAAAAATATCCTACTACATTGATTAGTCAAATAATTAGGCTATGTAGCCTTTATGGTACAAAGAAATATTCCAACATATAATTTTCCTTTTGCTATTGCTCAATATTTAATTTATGATTAAGAAAAGAAAAATGTTTGAAAGATTTAAAAGCCTCCTCTTAGTTAAAGAACACTTAAACACATATTAGTGGATAATTGCTTGAAATTAGCTAAGCACTATAAATTACTTTGAGGATTTATGTCTGCCTGTACCATTCTAACAAGCTTTAATTAATGATGTGCTGCTAATGCTTTCCCAAAGAAATTACTTTCTGTGGGATGAATCACCTTTCAATGTACAGAAACATTCCCTGTTTAGCCAATATATTATCAATACATGGCATGAACAATTCCACCTACAGACATACCACAATTCCTTCTGGGACAATTAGATTAACAAAATGTATGAACATATGACCACCTTAAACTTTTTCTAGTGCTTATCATTTTAATACCATAAGTGAAAGTAATCCTTGTAAGAATTTATAATCTGCTAATATATGACTTGTCTGATTTAACAAAATTATGTAACAAATGCAGAAAACTCAAGGTAAAATATAACTTAAAAACATTCTACTGAAATATTTTTAATAACATATGCTATACATGCTACCACTCTTCAAATACAGTTATGGTTCATTTTAGCAATCTTTAAAAGGTATTAAATAAAGATCGGTCATTACTTCAAAATACCAGCTTCTCTCTGTATCATCAGACCTATTTAGTAAAAATTATTAGCCAAATTTGACTTACCATCCTTAACAACCATGCAAGCACAAAGCTTGCTGTTGAGTAATGAGTGCCATAGTGGAACTTTGGAACTTGATCATCTTCCCATGATTCATAACGCTCTGCAAAGAATGCTGCTCTTTTGGGATTCAGAGCTCCTATGGGCTGCCAATTAAAATAAACAAAAAAGACATAAATATAACCATATTTTATGTTTTTCTGTCTTCAAAGGCAATATCATTAGCATGCATTAAAGTGACTTAAAACAAAATACATAGTGTTTTTCTCAAAATGTTATTGCATTCAGTAAGAAACTTTTAAAAAAGTATTTCAAAGCAGGTGAAAGAAGCAAGTACTTAAGTAAATGCTGGAGGCCACTGTTACTTCTAGATAAGCTTAGTCTCTGTCATATATGGTATCTTAATCAGCTAAATCAGCTCCTAACAAGCTAAAGGTAGAATTACAATAAGTGAATACTGGCTGTGCAATACTTGGAAAGTGCCTACAAAATCCCATTTAGTTAGATGAGAGCAACAATCAGAATCCAGAATTTAAAGTTAGAGTACCTTAAAAGTTTTGGAAAGGTGACTGATTTATAAAAGAATCTGACAGAAGGGTTGAGAGCAAGTATTTGGAGGAAGGGAGGAAAGGAAAGGATTAAGATGTAACTGGAAATTTCTATTAATGTTAGTAACTGTTATAATCACCAGTCCTGGTTTCTAGACAAATCAACATTTAAAAATAGTTTTGCTTGAAATATACAAAAGTAAAACAATGTATAAGAAACTGTGACTCAAAAATGAAAAATGATACATTAAATAATAACTTCAAAGTTTAAAAAGTCTGTTTTCCTGAAAACCTCCTATTCTTTATTCACAATATGGAATATCAATTCAATGAAACAACATACTCAGGATCTAAAACTGTCTCCCTTACTAAGGCTTTGAGAAACCGGTTCTCTATTTTTTAAAGATATATTAATATTTCATCCTTACTTAAGAAGGATGAAAATAATAGCCAATTATATAATTCACTAAAATTCCACAAAATTTTTGGACAAATGCAAATTTAAATATATTCTATAGAAACTTTAAGTTGTCCCTGGTGACATATTTAAAAGATTTTTGTGCATAAAGATTTGAATTTAAGTAACATTCAGTATTTATCATTTTGGTTATTTTTATTTTGGGGGGTTTTTATTTGGTTATTATTGTTTTATTTGGTTATTTTTAAATAATATGTATTTCTTTTTAGTGCCTGTGCTACAAATAAATTTCTGCTTCAAATAATATCCCTGGTTTAATCAATGTTATCTTACTTAGAAAATTCATTTAGCAAAATAGGAAAACATTTCAGGTTGATTACTATTTGTTGAAGTTCACTAATTTGAAATGCAACCCTTCTAAACACTGGTTTCTCTATAGAGGGATATCTGATTTAGTAAATTTACTCCAGTTAAGAATGAAACTGACTCCAAGAACTCCTTTCTTTGTTACAGAATGATTTTAAATGTATTTTAGGTATTTTCTCTGCAGATAGCCACGGAAAGAGGAAAAAAGGGAAGAAATTAAATCATTTAAAGATAAATTATATAAATTAAAAATAGAATCAATACTGCTTTGAATGACTCTGCAGCATTTTAAGTATTCACTTTATCTGCTCCTATTTTTATTACTCTCCAAATGAGAACACCCCAAATCAATAGTTATAGAATTACGTTTCTGGAATATAATGCTAAAACCAATTAGGATTGATTTCACTAGCTTTTGAAATAATGGTATCATGCAGAGAGAGAGAGCTTTGCAACTAGAACCCACAGTATTGATTTTGGCTGTTATTGTTATAGTTGGTTTTTGAAGTCTACCTACTACAAGACAACTATCAAGACATGCCACATTTATTTGCAAGCTATAAAAAAAGTCCCCAAATAAAAGAAGGCTTGAAAACAACAACAACAAGAAGCACCCAGCACTGTGGAGCTGTGCACTGACAATGATACACTATCAGCTTACTCAGAGAAGTTACAGTGGGAATACACACATTGAATTATACATTACACGAATGCACTGATTTATTGTGGTAATAACATCCACCTCATTAAAAGATTCTGCTTTGCTGCAGTCAGAGGACTACATATTGTTTACTGCTATAAATTAATGGCAGTGCAGAGAAGACTGTGGAACCGTCCTAACAATAGATCTGTAATGACAGTGCTGTATATCACAGCTTCCTCAGCAGCTTCATAATAAAATGGAGACAATGTATTGGGCTAATACATTCTACCATGCTGGCCCATATTTTTCTGACAACTGCTTTAACAGATGAGCTGATTCAACTATGTTATAATGTGCTGTAAAGCATTTAACTAAGCACAAGTTAGTCAGATACAAAAGTGCTATGTAGTACTTTCAAGCCCCTATCTAATTCGATATTTAAAGACATTTTAAAATCTTACCACAAGAACCAAAATCCACTGCTGCAGATGCTGCTTGTTTCTTATAAAAGAAAGAACTACTAGGTAGTACCAAAAGAAAGACCACTAACAGAGAAAACCAAGATGAAGTTCCTTTCAGTATTTATTGGAGAAAGCTAACAAACACAGTGCCCTAGAATTAACATTTTCAGTATTTGTTTCTCAAATCATTAAATAGGGTAAGAGAGATTATAAATACAAGTAGTAAAATAAAATTATTATAATCTAATGATCCAAAATTAAAGAAAACAAACCAACGAGAATATAAAGTAGCCTAGTCAAAACCTAAAACATGAAGAAAATACATTTGAGAAAGTAGATCAAAAAATAAAGTAAAAAATGAATTAAGACTCTTGCATTTGCCTTTGCAAATCCAAGAAATATTAGCATAATGGAAAGGTAGAGGAATGGGAAAGTAAGCATTTTGACTATGAAAAAAAGAAAAAGAACTTTGGAAATAACCCATGCAGAACAAAAGATTCTAACGAAATGCATTAAGGATACCAGAATAAAACTGTCATAGTGCTCCAGGACACATTATTGTGGCATAAAAAGTGGGGGGGGGGGTGGTTTTGATACAGTGATGGGAGTTCAATTTCAAGGATGGCAATTGTTTCTTTAAACCTGAAAAAAGACATGCTAAAGAAAATTGTTTTTCAAGCAGTTCCATAAGCATGTCCTAATGAATGATTGCCATCTTTTATTATCTACTATGACAAGTAGTAGTGTTAGCTACTAGAGAAACGACATTCTTTAGAGGTTATCATTATAAGTCTCAAGAAATAGGATCAAAAGGTATAAGAATAAGAGTGATAAAAACATATTAGAAAAGAGTATGATTAACCACCCTCACACTCACAAATACATATACAAATGTGGCAAAATGAGGCATAAAATATAATAAAATCACATTTTTTAGTGCTAAAAGGGAACTTAACTTTATAACTGTATAGATCTGCAAACTGATGCCCACAGAGTTTATTATGTATTAAGTAAGTTATTAAGTAAGTATTTGGACCATTAGATCTAGCAGATGATGTATTTCAAGTATTTCATTTTACAAAGAAATCAGCTGACAGCGAGAGAAGTCAAGTAGCAGAGCTAGCATTAGAAATATGGTTTCTGACTTTAAATCTTTCTAAAGACTTCATTGCAGTAAGGTTCTGTTTTCTCATTCATCAAATACTCATTAAGTACCTACTATACATAGAGAACGATGCTAAATACAGGAGACAGATGAACAATAGTCCCAGATAAAAAATTTAGATAAAATAAAGTAAAAGAATTTATTTCAATTCAAAAGAATGCATTTATTAAGCTCCTTCCATATGCTTAGTGCTAGTATTACAAAGATGAAAATTAGAGTTCTTACCTTGAAAGAGTTTATCATTTAGTAGAAAAGGCAATGCTTTTCAAAAGTGTTTCATTTGCATAAAACATGAGTCTATCATTTTTCTTTTATGTCAATTAAACCCTTGAAGTGTAGAATTCCAAGAGTGAAAAAAATTCTTTTCAAATATAGGAAACAGAACTAAGAGCAAAAAGGAGGGGATCAAAAAATGTTTTAAAGAAATACAAACATCTTTCTCCTTTTCATTGATGTTAATTAGTGATAAAAATGAAGAATAATTAGACCTGTAATTAAAATGGCAATGTGAAAGTTCACAGAGGAGCTGAGCTTAACCCTGGAAAAAATTTTCCAAAGACTACCAGCTCTCATATTGACACTGAGAGAGAAACAACAAAAAGCTTCTCCACGAAGCCCAGGAATGCAGGAAAGGGCAGTCCACGATGCCACATCTGTATATGTATTTGTGAGTGTGAGGGTGGTTAATCATACTCTTTAGCAATGAGAAAAGGGTCCTCCTGGAAAGGAAGTTAGGGTCAGCTCAGGTAAACATGTCTGAAACTTTGCTAGCACCATGAGAGGGGTGCTTAACAGCAACCTGAAACATGGCAACACACAGAACATGGGGAAGAGGGAAGCCAGTGGAAGAGCATTAGAAACAAGAGATAGGGCATGATTACTACATCTAAGAGTATATGAAAGAACAGAACCTGGCCTTAGGACAAAGTCCCAAACTAGGAATTGGGACTGGAAATTCAAATAAACAAAACATATATAATGCAATAAAGAAATATAAGTGAACCTTCAGAGAGAAAAAAATAGCTTGCCAACACACTCTATAAGAGTACCTATAAGGAACGAAGAAATGAAAAGGGAAATCAGAGCTCTATAAGAGGGAGAAATGGAAAGAAAATAAACAGCTTAGAAGAGAAGCTAGAATATCTTGATTAAGGACCTGACTCCATGACAGTGAGAACAAATATAACTTAATGACACTATGAGAAAAGAAATATTAAAATGAAATGAAAAGGTTGAGAAAAATACAAGAAAATGTTAAGATAACCACTATGAAAAACCACTGACTCAGAAAGAGGTAAAGAAAATATAATTTAAGATTCACAAAGCTTCCTGAAAAACATGAGCAAACAAAAAGCCTGGATACCATATTTTAAGAAAGCATAACAGAATCGTACATACCTATTGGAACCAGGGAACAAGTGAAAAAAGAAAAAACCCCTCAGGACCCTTAAAAAGAAACCCTAAATTTAATATACCTAAGAAGGTCTTGAGTAAAACTCAAAGTTTCTAGACAAAAGAAAAAAAAACATTGCAAAGAGTCAAAAAAAATGTTGAATTAACATGGAAGCAGTGTCACGACCATAAAAGATTACACTATGACTACTATTCTAAAAGGCAAAAGATAAAAGTTTACAATCAAAAATAAATTACTCTGGACAACAAATATGGGGGGGGGGTGATGAGAAATGTGAAAAGGTATATAAATTTGAGAAATGGAAGGGATTGAATGAAGTGTTGACATTCTAATGGGAGAAAAGAGAAACATGTCCCTTAAGAAATTAACTATTTTCAAGGGTCATGAAAAGGGTTAAAAAAGACAAAGGATCTATGGGTAGTTTGGTTCTATTTTGAGGGTTTTAAAATGGAGGGTAAAGGATTAAAAAAAGGGATACAGGAAGGAAGAATAAGGAAAGTATTTGAGAAAATGAGTATAGAAACATTGAGGATTGGGTTTGGATTAGAAATATATAAAATTCAACTTGAAACGGTTGAGGAAAGGGAGGGGAGAGAGGTGACTTTAAAGGGGAGGAGTCAGGGAAGGAAGAGACACAAGCAAAACAAACTTCAATTTTGAGGGGGATATTAAAAGGAATGATAGGATATACAAGAACTAGGAATTGGGGTTTGGTTGAGGTGAAGGAAGAAAGGGCAGTGGAATGAGAGGAAACCACTTCAAGCATAGATAACTAGTGCCGATCATATTCTCTATCTTTTACCATCTTTCATTCCCCTAAAGGGGATAGCAGGAGTCCTCTCTGCGCCACACCCCGCCCCAACCCCACCCCTGCCCCGGCAGAATCATCATGCTGGCCAGGACTCTGTACACATACTCTGAAAACTGGCGGGCCTTCGAGGCCCTCATTGCTGCACAGTACAATGGGGCCCAGACCCACATGCTGTCCGCGCTTCCCCACTTCCACTTTGGTTAGACCAACGGCACCCCCGAATTCCTCCAAAAGTTTCCTGCAGGCAAAGTTGCTGTGATTGAGGGTGATGATGGGTTCTGTGTGTTTGAAAGCGATGGCATTACACATCATGTGAATAACGATGACTTTCGAGGCTCTAGTCCAGAAGCAGCTGCCCAGGTGATCCAAAGGGTGAGCTCTGCTGCGGCCAGTACCTGGGTGTTCCCCACTCTCGGAGTCAGTCATACACCAAAACAAACAGGCTCCAGATAATGCAAAGGAGGAGGAGGTGAGGCGGGTTCTGGGGCTGCTAGGTGCTCACCTGAAGACTCGGACTTTCCTGGGGGGGAGCGTGTGACTGGCTGACATCACAGTTGTGTGCACCCTCTTGTGGCTCTTCTATAAGCATGTCCTAGAGCCGTCGTTACTGGAGGCCTTTCCCAACACCAACTGCTGGTTCCTCACCTGCATCCACCAGCACAAGCTCTGGGTAGTGTTGGGTGAGGTGAAGCTCTGTGAGAAGATGGGGCAGTTGGATGCTAAAAAGTTTGCTGAGAGTCAGCCTAAGAAGGAGGCTCCAAAAAAGAAGAATTATAACCAATGGAATGAATCATGAGAAAGAAACAAAAAAAAAAAAAAAAAAGAGCAGCAAAAAGAAAAAAAGAGAGCAAATAGTTTGCCTCAGTCTGCATTCAGACTCCACAGTTCTTTCTCTGGATGTGCATAGCTTTTTCCATCATGAGTCCTTTGGAGCTGTCTTTGAGCCTTGTATTGCTGAGATGAGCCAAGTCTATTAAAGTTAGTCCTCACAGATACCGTGTGTCTGTAATTGTGTATAATGTTCTCCTGGTTCTGCTCCCCACACTCAGCATCAGATCACATAGGTCTTTCCAGGTTATTATGAAATCCATCTGCTCCTCATTTCTTATAGCACAATAATATTCCATTATATTCATATACCACAATTTGTTTAGCCACTCCCCAATTGATGGGCTTTCACTTGATTTCCAATTCTTTGCCACCACAAAAAGAGCTGCTAGAAGTATTTTTGTACATACAGGTCCATTTCCCACTTGTGTAATCTCTTTGGGATATAGCCCTAGAAGTGACATTGAAGTGTCTCACTTCCATTAAAGTCATCCTCTAATGGCTAATTTTAGTAAGAAACTGACCCTGACTTCTTGAAGCTAATGTTTGTGGCACATAAATTCTGTCAGGTCCAATGCCAAGTTGGAAATGTTTGGAGTGCGGGTTTACTGAGTCACCATAGGTTTGTGATTTGAGGAGCAGTCTAGTTAAGCACTGACAGACTGATCAACAGTTTATCTCCATGCAGGGTCACAGAATTATAGATTTAGAACTAAGAGGAATTTTAGAGGTCATCTACTCCAAGACCTTTTTTGAAGAGGAGGAAGCTGAAGCCTCAAGAAGTGATGAGACTTGCCCAAGATCAAACTGGTTGTAAGTAGCATTTCCCAAATTTGAACCCATGTCTTTTGACTCCAAGTCTAGTGCTTTTTCCATTGCACCACACTGGGTCATGAATTTTTTGGTCACAATAGCTCCTGAAGACCATCTATTATGCCAGAAGGATTGTGATATATTACAGAAAGGAGTACCCACATTGAATGAAACCAGAGATGTTTAAAGTATTAAAGTATATAATGTAGAAATAAATATGTTTAACATGATTCTACATGTATAACCTATATCAGACTGCTTGCTGTCTTGGGGAGGGAGGAGGAAAGGGAAGAAAGGGGAAAAATCTAGAATTCAAACTTTTACAAAAATTGAAAAAATAAAATACTATTAAGCACAAAAATACTGAAGTCTAATATCAAGGTCAAAGGTTATTCAGGAAGTCTACACAAGCAATTAGCTATTTTATTAAAATCATTTAAAATATTGCATTTAACATTTTACGGTTAGAGAATGCTTTCCAAACACCTCACTGTATCATCAAAATCAAGTATTCTTATCTTTATTTTACTGGAATGAAAACTAAAGCTCTGAGTTTTGCCAAAGTCACATAGCCAGTAAGTGTCAGAACTACCTTCAACGTGATGCTACTTAAACTTGGAATGATATAACCTGGGTTGACTACAGTCAAAACCACTCCTTATTTTAAATTTGTTTTAGGAATGGATAAAGAAATGACCTAACACAATCAGTTCCTTGAGGCAAGGAAATGCTTAATATGGAGAATGACAATCTAAATCAGTGGTGTCAACCAGCCCTGGCTACCAAGTGTAGCCTGAACAAGATTAAAATGTAATTGGGAGATATTTAACAAAATAAATAAAAATGCAATAAAATATAGATAACATTACATTTTAAAATTAACTCAAAATGTGGCTCTCAGGGATCCTTATGTATAGATAAGTACCCTTCCCCCTACTCCTTTCAATGTGAGTTTGACATCTAGATAACTCTCAAGAATGTAAATGAATTCTGCAAAGGCCTAGATGGGTTGGTCTACTATACATCTACTGCTCCAGTTGGAATATTACTTGGAAATTGTAAGGTGAAGGGGGAAGAAGAGTGGGACTGAAGCACCCAGCTTCTTGCTATAAATGGGAGGAAGGCAATTTCGGAAGGACCTAGCCTGAGAAATAAAAGAGAATCAAAAGATGTAGGCATTGTACCTAGTAGACAGCAGCAAGAGATTCAAGAAAGAAAAGTCAGAAAACTAAAGAGGAAACAAGACCCAGTAACCAGTACACTTATTTGTAGAATCAAGATTAATGCCTATTGTTATCTATTTTTTTCCACGTGTATATGTGTGCATGTGTGCGTACGCTCTCATTAAGAATTTGAAGTCTAAGGGTTAAAATCCAATCTTTTCTACATACTACTTATGAAGCCTTACACAAATCACCCCTACAGGACTCAATTTTCTCATTTGTAAAATGAGGGGGGAGAGATTCGATCAATCCACAAGAATTTATTAAGCACCTAATATGTGGCAGGAATTGTGCTAAGCGCTGGAGATAAAAGCACAAAAAAGTGAAGCAATACCCACTTGCAGGGAACTTACACTTGTCTCTGCTCCCTTTTAAGGTTAAATTCCTTAAGAAAGCATTTTATAATCACCTCCCCCCCATCCCCCTGCCCGTTCCTCTCCTCTCTTCATCCTCTAAACTCTGGAGTCTGGCTTCCTACTTCATCTTTCAATTGAAACTGTTCTCTCCAAAGTTACCAATGGACACTTAATTGCCAGATAGATTTCTCTTCCCTCTTACCTCTATAGCTTTTAACACTTAATTATTCTCTCCTCCTGGAGAGCCAGTTGTTAAACATTTATGAGCATATCACTTCCTAAAACATATAGAATTTTATGGATGTAAAGAAGTTTTGAAATCAATTACTCTACTTTTCTCAATGTAAAGATGAAGAATCTGAGCTGCAGAAAGGTTAAGTGACTTGCCCAAGATGATACAACCAATTAGTGGCAAAACTAGTCAGTCAACAACCATTTATTAAGCACTTACTCTTACATGCCAGGTCCTGTAATGTGTTCAGGTACAAAGAAAGGGAAAAAACAGTCCCTGCTTTCAAGGAACTCCCATTTTAATGCCAGGATTGTAATCTAAACTCCTAATTTCCCATTCTACTGAGGATCATAAGATTAAATTAAACTAAATTAAGTATTTAAGTTAAACACTATTAAGTTAAATATCAACTACATGCCAGGCAATTTATTAGGCAATGGTGATACAAAAAAAAAAAAACAAAAATAAAACAGTCTTGACCTCAAGGAACTTTTGGTGCCTTGGGGGAAAACAACAGGGAAACACATAAGTAAATACAACATATACAAAATAAAGATGAAGTAAATTTTTGAAAGCATTATATTTAACACTTGAAGTGATAAGGAAAGATCTCTTGTGGAAGGTGGCACTGAACTGAGCCTTAGAGAAAGCCAAGGATTTTGAGTCAGTAATGAAGGAAAAGAGCATTCTAGGCACAGGGCCAGCTTGTGCAAAGGTACAATATGGGAAGTGTAGCATTGTGTACTAGAGTGCATGAAAGGAGGTGGCATGAATTCATTTAGCAAGACAGAATGAGCCAGACTACGAATGATTTTAATTTAAATGGCATTCTGTAACATAAGAGCTAGAAAGGATCTTAAGGATAATTGAGTCCAACTTCCTCTATGGTGTGTGCCACAGAGTGTAACAATACCTCGCTAAAACTGTGGCAAAGATATGACTAAGCCACACTTGCAGGAAGCTAGGTAGAACTACTGAGGCAGACAGGTGGTGATATGGGGTCATCTCCCTCTAATTAATAGTCAGGCTCTAACTGATGATGTGAGGGAGCTGGCTTCTCTAACCTGATGTAACCCTGGCTCTGTTCAGGGTGCTGCCATCAGGGATCAAAAGAGTGCCTCTGCCGATGGAATATAGAAGACACAGGAAGCGACATTCAATCACCATGAGGCTTCCCTCATTGTTTTGCTTGAATGACTCTGAGTAACAGCAGATCAAATGGCCTGGTCCAGGACACCCTCGTTTTACAAATCAGAGAACAAAAACTCCAAGAGGAAGTAGGAGACTAAATAAGAAGGAAAATAGAACCCAGGTCTCCTAACTAGAAATTCAGTGTTATTTCTAGAGAAGTTTACCACAAAGAAGGCAGAATAAATGTGATGGGAACAGGCAAAAACATCATAGCAAGCACAGATACAATCTTAAATACTAAAGTAATTTATATTGCAACCTGCTGAAGCTGAGATATTATCACAGCCAAGAGAGAACAAAGAGAATCATCTAAAAAGTTAGAATTTTAGTATAAAATGCAGGGGACTTATATTCTCACCAAATATTTTGTAGGAGTTTCTGACTCATATTCCTTCCCTTTTTGATTTTCTGCAATTCAATCTGGGCAGTTTTCTATAACTAATGTATTATTACAAATAAATTTTTCTGCACTGAGTTTGGTCCCACATTGTTCCAATATGATTTTAATTCTACCAATGGCTGCTTCTCAGTACTATTGCTTTTTACAGAAGCATTATGTTAAGGATCAACAACCTTTCAAAAGTAGAACATAGAAGATGATGATTCAATGTTTGGAAATGCTAAAGATGTATTATCTTAACATCTGTCAGGTACTTCAGTTTCAGAAATTAGGTAGCAGTATGCAGGAATTGGGCAAGGGCACTCATGCAAATTCCAGTAATTAGAAATTCATTGGACTTAAGAGGCCCCCCCCCCTTTTAAAATGCTAATTCTTTAGGCCAACTTGAAATAACTCATACTTTGCTGTGAATTACTTTAATCAGATAATCAAAAGCAGACCTACACAAAAGAATTTGAAACAATTTTACTGGGGAGAGTGATAAAGACAAGAGACTAGTAATTTTGAAGAAAGAGGCATTTAAAGGCAAGGCAGACCTAGGCAGAGCTCAACAGTGAAGACCTAGGAAAACAAAAGAGTAGGAAAGGGGCTGAAAATTAAGGGCCAGAGAGCTGCATAAAACAAAACCTGAGAAAATATTGGAAAGCGAGGGGAGAGAAAATGACTATGCTTACTTTACAATTCTACTGATGACCCTGGCATATTCCCGAAAACCATCTCACAGTGACATCTACAATGTGTGAAAGCAGGAGATGTGAAGCAAACTTTATATATATTGGCATCAGTGATTTTAAATAAGGCTTGCTGCCTTAAATAGAGGCTATGTAGATTCTTTGGGAGCCAAGATGGCGGCTGGTAAGTAGGAACTAGTGTGAGCTCTGTACGGAGTCCCTCCAAAAACCTATAAAAAATGGTTCTGAACCAATTCTAGAAGAGCAGAACCCACAAAACAGCAGAGGGAAGCAGGGCTCCAGCCCAGGACAGCCTGGATGGTCTCTGGGTGAGGTCTATACCACACGGAGCTGGGAGCTGGGAGCTGGGAACGGAGTGGAGCAGAACCCAGCCTGAACGGCGTGGACCATCCAGACCAGAAGCTGGGCGGAGGGGGCCCTAGTGCCCTGAATCAGTGAGCTGCGGCAGTTACCAGACTCCTTAACCCACAAACACCAAAGACTGCAGAGAAGGTTAGTGGGAAAAGCTGCGGGAGTAGAAGGAGTTCGCGGTTTGGATTCCAGCCCCGGGGGCAGCAGAGGTGGGGCAGCTACAGCTGTTGTTACTTCCGGCTCCAGGCCCACCTGGTGGGAGGAATTAAGTGGCAGATCAGAGCTGGAGTGTTCAGCCTGCTGAAGATCTAAGCCCAGTCCGGGTTGGGGGTTGGGGAAGGAGCAGTGCTGGTGTGGCAGAGCTGGCACCTCCCCCCCAAACGTGGAACATAGAACTCTCTAGTCTACAAGCAGTTATACCCCACTGAAAAACTAAAGGTCAAGTTAGTTGGCTGGGAATATGGCCAGGCAGCGAAAACGCACCGAGATTCAGTCTCAGACTTTGCATTCTTTCTTTGCTGACAAAGAAGACCAAAACATACAGCCTAAAGAAGTCAATAAAGTGCAAGAGCCTACACCAACAGCCTCCAAGAAAAACATGAACTGGTCCCAGGCCATGGAAGAGCTCAAAAAGGATTTGGAAAAGCAAGTTAGAGAAGTAGAGGAAAAATTGGGAAGAGAAATGAGAAGGACGCGAGAAAACCATGAAAAACAAGTCAATGACTTGCTAAAGGAGACCCAAAAAAATACCAAAAAATACACTGAAGAAAACAACACCATAAAAAGCAGACTAAATCAAATGTCAAAAGAGCTCCAAAAAGCCAATGAGGAGAAGAATGCCTTGAAAGGCAGAATTAGCCAAATGGAAAAGGAGGTCCAAAAGACCACTGAAGAAAATGCTACCTTCAAAATTAGATTGGAGCAAGTGGAAGCTAGTGATTTTATGAGAAATCAAGATATTATAAAACAGAACCAAAGGAATGAAAAACTGGAAGACAATGTGAAATACCTCACTGGAAAAACCACTGACCTGGAAAATAGATCCAGGAGAGATAATTTAAAAATTATTGGACTACCTGAAAGCCATGATCAAAAAAAGAGCCTAGATATCATCTTTCAAGAAATTATCAAGGAGAACTGCCCTGATATTCTAGAGCCACAGGGCAAAATAGAAATTGAAAGAATCCACCGATCACCTCCTCAAATAGATCCCAAAAAGAAATCTCCTAGGAATATTGTCGCCAAATTCCAGAGCTCCCAGATCAAGGAGAAAATACTGCAAGCAGCCAGAAAGAAACAATTTGCGTATTGTGGAAACCCAATCAGAATAACCCAAGATCTGGCAGCCTCTACATTAAGAGATCGAAGGGCTTGGAATACGATATTCCGGAGGTCAATGGAGCTAGGATTAAAACCAAGAATCACCTACCCAGCAAAACTGAGTATCATGCTCCAAGGCAAAATATGGACTTTCAATAAAATAGAGGACTTTCAAGCTTTCTCAGTGAAAAGACCAGAACTGAATAGAAAATTTGACTTTCAAACACAAGAATCAAGAGAAGCATGAAAAGGTAATCAAGAAAAAGAACAAGAAAAAGAAATTGCAAGGGACTTACTAAAGGTGAACTGTTTTGTTGACATTCCTACATGGAAAGATGATGTGTATGATTCATGAGACCTCAGTATTAGGGTAGCTGAAGGGAATATGCATACATATATGTTTATGTATATATATGGGTGAATGTGTATGTATGTATATATCTATGTGTGTGTGTATATATCTATATATCTATATATATGTATATGGAGAGAGAGAGAGAGAGACAGAGAGAGAGAGAGAGAGAGAGAGGGAGAGAGAGGGAGGGAGAGCAGACACAGCGTGAGTTGAAGATGAAGGGAAGATATCTAAAAGAAATAAAATCAAATTAAGGGATGAGAGAGGAACATACTGTGAGAGGGGGATAAGGAGAGATAGAATGGGATGGATTATCTCCCATAAAGGTGGCAAGAGGAAGCACTTCTGTGGGAGGAGGGGAGAGGGCAGATGAGGGGGGAATGAGTGAACTTTGCTCTCATCAGATTTGGCCTAAGGAGGGAATATCATACATACCCAATTGGGAATCTTACCCCACAGGAAAGAAGAGGGAAGAAGATAAAAATAAATGGGGGGGATGATGGAGGGGAGGGCAGATGGGGGTAGAGGTAGTCAAAAAACAAACACTTTCAAAAGGGGACAGGGTCAAGGGAGAAAATTCAATAAAGGGGGATGGGTTGGGAAGGAGCAAAATGTAGTTAGTCTTTCACAACATGAGTATTGTGGAAGGGTTATACATAATGATACACATGTGGCCTATTTTGAATTGCTTGACTTCTTAGGGAGGGTGGGTGGGAAGGGAAGAGGGGAGAGAATTTAGAACTCAAAGTTTTAAAAACAGATGTCCAAAAACAAACAAAAATGTTTTTGCATGCAACAAGAAAATAAGATACACAGGCAATGGGGCGTAAAAATTTATCTTGCCCTACAAGAAAGGAAGGGAAAAGGGGATGGGAGGGGAGTGGGGTGACAGAGGGGAGCGCTGACTGGGGAACAGGGCAACCAGAATATACGCCATCTTGGAGTGGGGGGGTGGGTAGAAATGGGGAGAAAATTTGTAATCCAAACTCTTGTGAAAGTCAATGCTGAAAACTAAATATGTTAAATAAATTTAAAAATATTCCTGAAAAAAAATATAGAGGCTATGTACAAATTAAAGGTGCAATCAATCAATAAACATTGACTGCTATGCGCCAGGCACTGCACAAAGTGCTAGGAGGATAAAAAGAGGCAAAAGACAGTCCCTGTTCTAAAGAAGCTTACAATCTAATAGAGAGATAACATGCAAAGAAATATATACAAAGCAAGCTACATATATGTGTGTGTACATATATACCTATACATGTGTGTATATATACATACATGTGCATGTGTATAGAATACATATACATATATATACAGAGAGAGAGAATAATTAACAGAGAGAAGGCGCTAGAACTAAGAGTGGCTGGAAAAAGCTTCTTGGAGGAGATAGGATTTTAGCTGAAACTTGAAGGAAGCCAGGGAAGTCAGCAAACAGATGATGAGGAAGAGTATTTTAGACATGGGGGAAAGCCAGAAAAAATGCCCAGAGCCAAGAGATGAGTGTCTAAATGATGGAACAACAAAGAAGGCCAGTCTTACTGGATAGCAGTGTATGTGACAGAGAGTCCAGTGTAAGAAGACTGGAAAAGTAGTAGGGGCTAGGTTATGAAAGTCTATGAGTGCCAAACAGGGGAGGCTGTATTTGCTCCTGGAGGTCACAGGGCACCACAGAGTTCATTGAGTGAGGCATGGAATGGAGGTGGGGAATTTGGATCTGTGCTTTAGGAAAATCACTTTGGTAGATGGAGGGTGGTCTCCAGTGGGCAGAGACTTGAGGCAGGCAGACCCATCTGTAAGCTATTACAGTACTTCAGGTGTGAGGTGATGAGAGCTTCCACCAAAATGGTGGCAGTGTCAAAGGAGAAAAGAGGTCTTATTCAAGAGATACTGCAGAGGTGAAATTGACAGGCCTTGGCAACAGCTTACATATAAGGAAGGGAAAGGGAGAGACTGTGAGAAGTCCAGGATCACTCCTAGGTTGTGGACCTGAGGGACTAAGAGGAGGGTGCTGCCCTCTACAATAACAGGGAAGGTAGGAGGAGGGCAAGGTTTAGAAACTTTAGGGGAAAAGATAATGAGTTCTGTTTTGAGCATACGGAGTTTAAGATGTCTACTGGACATCCAGTATTAGATGTCTGAAAGGTAGAGGGAGATGGCAACTTAACTGGTTTTTTATTTCCTAGAAGCCAGGTATACTGGGAGATATAAGACCACAGGATTTAAAACTTAAATTAAACTTACTTCATCTACTCCAACTCTCTCATTTTAGTGAAAAAAGATTATTATAAAGGACTGAAGAGCAGCAAATTGGCAGCAGAAAATGATGACCCTAAAGGACAATAGTTTTGTCCTTTAGGACAAACAGAGTTTCCAAGAAAAAAATTTTTTTTGATAAAATTTTGGTCAAACAGAACCTGGACATGGTTCAGTCTAGCCTAAAATGAGCACCAGAAACCACTCAAATTTTAAGAGCCTTCCTGCTCTACTATCCCATGGTTCTTGTGTTCCAACAGAAAACAAGGATAATAAAGAAAAATATTCTCCTCCTTCAGAGATCCCTGCAGGTTACATACTGACTTAGAAAACCATAAATTAACATTATGTATGCTGCATTTTTATTTATCCTGTTAAACATATCCAAATCACTTTTAATCTGGTTTCCAGGACAGCAGAGTAGACTGGATCCCAAGGATCATTCTAGGATAGAAGAGGATGATTTAGGGTTAAGGGGAATGTGATGAGTAAAAATTTGAAGATAAAGTTAGATGATAGTGCCCCCAAAATGGTTTGGTCAATGGTGACAATACATATTATGAATTGATAAAACAGAGTTGCCAGACTATTTGTTGTTATCTGAGGAAGATAACTTTCCATTAAGCACCAACTTGAAGAGCTTCATCTATTTACTGAATCTTGTCTACAAACCACCCTACACTGACTAGGAGTACAGCAGAGGTGAAAAATACATACTCATATAAACTGGTAAATAAAACCATAAATCACTTTAATTCTATGCCATCATTAGGCTAAATGCCTGGAGAAACTCTCTGGAGAGGTGAGGAAGGTAGAAGCACAAAGGATAAGAAGGGGTGAATGGGGATTTGCAGCTTGCTAGTAAAGAAAATAGCACTAAAAAGAGAACATACCATCATCTAAGTTCACTGCTTGATTTCTTTTCTAATTCATGTACACAGGGAACAGGGACAGCCAACTAAAGCTTTTACTAAATTTGTGTATGTTAACTCTTATCTAAGAAGTGAAAGGGCTCATTCATGTCTAGAAGAACATATATATATGTATATGTACATGTGTGTATATATATGCACATATATACACACACACACATATACACATATATCTGTGGGTGGGTGGGGGTGGGGGATAAGGGTATATGATTAATATGTATCTATAGATATGTTGATAGATATTATACACATACGTTTGTTTTCTTTTTTCCTAAAGAAGCAATACAAATAAATACCCTGGGAAGGTTCATTAAAAAAAAAAAACTATTTAGAGTGCAAGCAACTATTCTGTTTCTGTGGTAGTAGCTCCTTTATCTAAATGACAAGTATAACAAACAGGCTGATCAGCATTTTTATCCAACCTTGGCTCTTAGGGCATTTTGTCATATGCTGTATAAAGCTGAAATGGTTTGGCACTTATCTTCACATACTCTAGATTTTATTTAATATTGCCAGGGAAAAAATTCCATCAGAGCCACTGAGGCTTTCAGAGCTAACAAATGCATACTTTTCTTTTTCAAATAACAGAACAGATTTAAATCTCTTGCAAACACTGTCTCTCTCAAGTGGTCTTAAACGTGTATGCACTGTACCATTTCATTTTAGTATCTAGAGAATAAGAAAAGTACTCCATTTTACTTATTTTGCCTTTTAGATTCTAAATCATCTCAAATATATTGGGCTTAGCAGTAAAACCTTTCTGGTTCTGTATTATCCAGCTGTAGTGGGTGATACATAATTTTACTTTGTATTTTATCTGAATTTGCTAAATTCATGTAAGTTGGTAAATATAAGCTGAACAATGCTTTAATTACATGCCATCATGGGGCTAAATGCTAGACTAGGAGTAAGCACTGAAAGGGTCTTTTAATGGTGAAAAACCAATAAATGTTTTCCAAGCAATTGTGAAAATGATAAGCTATGAATAGGTGGAGTGTTGATATACCAAAATCTGCTCATTTGCTAAGAAGCCTATCTGTCTCTACGTGGACCATATCCAAATTCAGAGAACTAATTAAAGTCACTCAGATTCTACCAACCTGTCAATGTACTTTGAAATGTACTATTACCTCTGACTTTGGATAAAAATAAATAATACAAAACCCATTAGAAACTACTTGCAAGCAATTTAGATTTTGAAAAGCAAAGAAATGTGGAAGAACTAGTTCCCACTTAGGGAAACATTTTTTTTAAATTTTGCTTAACACAAGCTATAGTTAATAATAGTAAAGGCACTAATAATACACACATGATAGGTAATAAAATACCAATAATTAAAGTAATATCATAAATGGCAATATAAGAGAAATAGATTAAACATTTGGTGGTTAAAAATAAAATTGGTCATTTTCTTAGGTGGTTATTTGTTCTTTCCATATAGATTTACGTGTTTATATGATGAAGCTGCTGTGTTATGGTCCTTCAAGGGATCAGGCAGTTATATAACTGTATCTATAGAGAGATAAAAATATATATTCATAATTTAGGGATTCAAACAGAATTTTCTCAGGTTAAATTAATTTTGAAAATGATTTACAATGTTGGGATGAATTGTACCTAGTATAAATCCCCCAAACTAGTGGATGCTTAATAAATACTGTCTATCCAATTTTTCCCCCATTCTCTTCTCTGTGGAATCAACCAAGAATTAAATTCTTAACATGCAGAGGATCATCAATTTGGAGCTATAAAGTGTTAGGCTAGAATGTGTTAGCATACAGCTTGAGCTACTTCTCAAACTAATGCAAAAGATTCAGGTGATGATCATCAAAAGCCATTTGAAATGATCAGTCTTGTACTCTGTCTTCTTGTTAAATCTTTCTAAAATATGGGGAAAAATTCTGAATGCCTAGATTGATAAGGTTCTGGTTACATTAAAAAAAACCTCAACAAACTACAGCATACAAGGCAATATATCTATTTTATTATATTTACAGGTTAGCACAGTACCTCCGGCACTTAGCAAAGTGCCTGGCACATAGAAGGTATTTAATAAATATTTACTGATTGATTGATTGGAGGTTCTTGATTTTCATGGTCAGTTTGAGAGAAAGTAAGAGGTACATAGTGTAAAGTACATACATACACTAAAAAGTATACACATGTACAAACTGTGAAGTTGGTCTTGAAGACGGAAAGAATTCACTCTACCCCAAGAATCTAGAGAGAAAGAAGGAGGTAGTAGAAACTCTTTGTCCATTTAAATTCAAGTGAGATTTGTTCTAATTCCCTGATATAGCAAACCCACTGAAAATTCACCAAATCCCATTTATTGCTTCTTTGTGTACAAGAGCTTTTTTGACCATTCATAGTTTAAAAAAAAAACTCTCATAATTCAAATGCTACTCTACATCATGGAATTCCTATTTTAATTTGCTTTTTCAAATGTGAACAGAAGCATTTATAAAATAGATTCTTTTGCTGTCATTCAGCCATTTTTTAGTCATGTGTAACTCTTCATAACCCCATTTAGGGTTTTCTTGGCAAAGATACTGGTGTGCTTTGCCATTTCCTTCCCCAGTTCATTTTATAGATGAGGAAACTGAGGCAAACAGGCTTAAGTAACTTGCCCAGGGTCACCCAGCTAGTAAGTGTCTGAGGCCAGATGGAGGAGGACCTTCCTGACTCCAGGCCATCACTCTTATCCACTGCCCCAAAATAAATTCTAATCACTCCTAATTGAGCTCTGACTGACAGTAAATAGCATTCTCTAGGTTCAACAAAGAAATCAAATGCAATTTCATACTACAGAAGAGGAAATATATGAAAGGCTAAAAAGTTATTTTTGCTCCAAACAACAGAACATTATATTATTATATTCAGTTATATTAACTGAAAAGTATACCTGGATATACATAAAAAATGTACAAGGCAACGTGCTATACTGAATTTGTGAAAAAGGATTTATGAAGTCATTAATATGGCTGCTCTTTCTAGTGACACAGACCACAATCTGTCAGGCCTGACCATCTTGTGCAAATTTTGTCTAAGTCTTCACCACAGAGGATAGACCCAACATACTGAAGGTCTTACTTGACTTCTCTTACCATCACAATAATGCCAATATCACACTCAGGCTGTTCATCTGTCCTTTACCTATAAGGAGCCCATTATTTTTTCCATCATAAATCTGTCATGACATCTTACTATTTGTTCTTCAAAGTTCCTCAGGTGACCTAGGTTAGAATCCTAGCTATGCCACAGTGTGAGCTCAAATCACTAAACCTCTCTGAGACTGAGTTTCCTTATTTATAAATTAGGATTTAGACCAGATGATATCTGAGGTCACTTACATCAGTAAATCTTTGATTCTTTGTTACAATCTGCTCCTATCCCCCATATGCTCATCACAGTGCCTGGCACATAGTAGGTACTTAATAAATGCTTGTTGGTTGCTTGATACTTTTATTCAGTGACCACGGGATGACAATAAATTTCAATTTTGTAGTGACCATTGT
This sequence comes from Trichosurus vulpecula, assembly GCF_011100635.1. Lineage (NCBI taxonomy): Eukaryota > Metazoa > Chordata > Mammalia > Diprotodontia > Phalangeridae > Trichosurus > Trichosurus vulpecula. The sequence goes on along the minus strand of NC_050578.1, from coordinate 103,594,437 downwards.
GTCCAATGTCTGAGACATACAATACCAGAAGGTTACTAGGATTAAAATGATGAACTTTTGTTTCTGGGAGAAGTTTGGGGTTATTAAAAGAGCTGTGAAATTTTCTGAAAGCAATCCAGCCGACTATTTTGTCCATTTGCACTATCTGTCACGGATGTACATACTGATAGATAAGGTCTATGGGTTATCTAGCCAAATACATATCATAATATGGGAAATTAGTTAGAAAATTCTCATATCTATTTCAGAAATTTTCTAGGGATCAACATCAAGCTTATTGTTCTGTAGTTCCTACAAATTATTCCTTCCCCCTTTTGAAAACTCAGTAGCAGCCTTATACAGCGAAAAGAACACTAAACATGGAGTCAGGGTGTACTGAGATTTGAAACCACAGTCCAATACTTACTGGCTATCTTTGGGCATACCATATAACCACTCAGTTCTCTTGGAAAAGCAAGCACATCATAGGTTCTCAATAAATTAGTGAATCATGTGAAAATACATATTTTTAATTCAAACAGGTTATTTAGGGTTTTAGAAACTCAAATAAAAGCTGCTATTACTAACATTATTATAAATTGATATTACATATGTATTTGTATACATATGTATACAAAACAATTTAAAACATTACAAGGAACGAGAAAAATATATTGTTGTATCTATGTAGCAGAAGTGGAAAAAGGTAAAGATTAATCAGTTTTTGAAAATATCCTACTGAAATTAATATATAGTATACTAAATAGCATATACATACAAATCAGAAAATCAGATCTGTGGTTTCCTAAGATGAAAAGATAATCAGAAGATTTTTCAATTCCCCTCGTAGCTGGATACTCTCAAATAATTTTTATGTAAATACTCTGCCAGAGTAGCTCCTCTATCACCCTTAAATCCAATTAATCAAATGTAGACAAAAACAGACCAAGAAAAAGGCTCATATTCTGGTATGAAAACAGGTAGATTATGCAAATTAAAGAAAATAATATTTGTAAATAATAAGTAGTATTCACTTCTAAACATAATCAGGGTAGGTAGATAATAAACACTTATGTTTGAGGAGGATTACTGACTGGCAGTGAGCTGCTGGTATATGTCAGGATTATTCATCAGACTGACAGTAATATTAACCACAATCCATTTCAGTTGCTTCAGTTTATCATTTTCTGACTAATGTTAAAAAACAACGTCATTGAAGGCTGTTTAAATTAAGTGTGGGGTTAACCTATGTGTTAGTGTTTAAAAACTGATATTACTAACAGAAAACCAAATTTATTTATATATCAAAAGGACTCTCACTGTTAATAGATGTAAATTTTTTTAAAATAAAATATGCTCTTATAAGCTCCTAAAATAGATTTTCTATATAGGTATGGCAATAATAAAAACAAAATAAAAATCATGTAATAATCTATCATATGTACCACAGCAGTTTGCGTGTGTGTGTGTGTGTGTATAAATAAACCTTCCGGTTTGTTGATCAGGAGATTTAGTATTAAGTTTGAATAAAGAGGAAGATATTTGCAAAGTTTAATTGGATATACAATACTGTGCCAACAGTAACTAAGAAATAGAAAATTTCCCCTCACTGACCATTTCAACCTCAGGTTTATATCAGGTAAAGTTTGGTTTATTTCACAGGACTTTAAATGTAGTGATTTCTTTTATAGCCAGGCAGGAAAAAAAAATACCCAATGTCAACATGTAAAATACAAAGCATAAATTATTTTCTTAAAAATTTGTCAGAAAAAACTAACAAAGAAACAAATCGGTAATTTATGGTATCATTTTACATCTCTTTGAATTTGTACTTTATTACTTTAGGATCCATTTTGTATTGTGATCTCTTATTACCTTCCATTAAGATAATTTAATACAAAAGGCATCATTCCGTATTTTGCATTTACAAGCCAGATAGAAAGAAAATTCAAAGTCAATCCTATATCAACTAGTGTAAGTATAAGCAGTTATTGAACATTTAAAAAATGTTCCTTTAGTCAGTGACATCTAGATGTTATACTGATTTCTGTTGTATCTGCTAAAGAGCACACGAAAAGGACTGGCATTCATCAGAAACAGTACTTAAAATTTAAGAGATAAAGAAGTGTTGTCTGATCAACCACAGTTAAAAGCCGGTAGCCAATTCTAAGACAAGATGCATGTTAGACTTTCATTAAAAGTGTAAGAGAGAATGTGCTTGCTTATTAAGATGCACACTTATTTTAAAAGGGAAAAGCTAGAATAATAAATGAAATCAAAGTACCTATTTCTGCCATGAAAATTTTTTTTAAGAGAAATGAACACCAAAATAAACCACTGCCTAAAGTACAATCAGATATAATACAATCTTGGTCATTCAGATCTGTTCAGATGTTTCTGTTCAGCCCTATTTAGAGTATATCAAGTCAACAGAAGTTGCTAGTGAGATACGAATGGTCAGATGCTCTAACACTTTGGCACTGGTATACATAAGCAAATGAGTCCACAGTCCTTGGGACTTGAGTCAGAATTTAAAACCTAGTTTTTAAAAAGATGCCACTAGGATAATTCTCTAATATTTTATACTAGAAGATAAAGATGAAGAGATCATAGGAAGTCTTATTTTACTGACACTCCCCCTTTCTTTACAATCTATGAGTATATTCACTCAACAGTGTTCTTCACGCACTAGGTAAACTGCTCTCAGACTACAATTCAGCAGACATAGATAAGCTGCATTATCAGAAAAATGGATGAGACACCACCATGGGGGTAACCGATACATCTGTGTCATTCTAAACTCAAAGACGAGGCACACCTGGAATTTCATCAGAAAGGATGTCAGGAGTGGCAGATACACAACTTCCTCATTTCTCTTCCCACATTCTAATAGTATTAAGTCAAATAAACACAGAAAGGGAGAAATACAAAATCCTCGAATAATGACTCTTACAGAAATTCATTCCTATATGACTGGGACTGGAGGTTTAGAAAATTAAACAGAATCTAAGTTCAAGTTTTCATTAATAATTGTTACTATTTATATAGCACTTTGAAGTTTGCCAAACACTTTACATATCTTACCACATTTGATCCTCACAACAACACTGTGACATATGTGCTATTCTTGTAATACCCATCTGTAAATCTATGCATTCGACCCCAGGTTCACACAGCTGTCTGAGGTGGTATTCCAAGTCAGGTTTTCCCAACTCCAAGCCTAGCATTCTTCCACTACATCAACTAGCTCCCCAACCCTTACCGATTTATGGTCTGATCTTAGACAACTACATTATTTTCTACTTAGCATCTTCTGCCTGTAAGGTGTTCATCTATTAGAACAGAAGTAACATAAGCATTTATATGGTGCTGATCACTTTAAAAGCCCTTTCGTATCTACTCTCTCATTAACAACTGGGATCATGGTCTACCCTGGAAATACGTTAAGGTAAAGTATCATTACTGCTATTTTATTGACAAATAAACTGAGGCTCAATAGTAATCTCAAGTTCAAAAAGCCTGTAAATGGCAAGTTCAGTGTTTTTTTTTGATTCTGTCATATTACCTATCAAGTAATTATTAACCTAAGTATAAAAAAAGACAAAGATACAAATACACAAATACATCTTATATCAATCTCAAATTTAGATATAAGAAAGATATATAGACACACCTGGGAAGCTGTGCAATGGATGAAATGGTGCACTGGATAGAGTGCTGGACCTGAAGTCAGGAAGACTCATGCTCCTGAGTTCAAATCTGCTCTCAGATGCTTAATGGCTGTGTGACCCTGGGTAAGTCACTTGACCCTGTCTGCCTCAGTTCTTCATTTGATCTGGAGATCAAAATGATCTGGAGAAGGAAATGGCAAACCACTCCAGTATCTTTGCCAAGAAAACCCAAAACAGGGTCACAAAGATATGGCCATGACTACCACAACTCAACAACAACAAATGCACCACATAGATGTGTATGTGTGTGTATGTGTATACACATACACACAGCTACATATCTATAGCTTATATGTCCGTAGATAGATATATACAAATTCATATATAATCCCATATTTATCTATACGTATTTAGATCTATGATAAATATTCCTGTATCTATCATATATCTCTATTTAAGATAAAAGATATAAATCATAAGAATGAAAAGTCACCTTGGACAAATCCCTGAAGTTGCTTGGCAATGTAAGATCCAGCTCTTCTGATTCATAGTTAGTTAACACCCAGGGGAATACAGGATACTGATTTAAGTCATTGTAGGTACGTCCTGGTAAAAGAAAAGAAAACTCTTTATTTACAAAGGGATAGGAGAGACAGCGAAGACAGAGAAACAATTCACAGCACTGCTGACTAACTGCCTTGCCCTCCTGTAGACATTACTACACATCCTGAAGGATTATAACACCCATCGCTTCTTTTTTTTCCCCCAAGCTTCAGTCATTTGCACGAGTGATTTAGCTTCTCCAGAACTTCAGTTTCCTCAAATGTCAATTACAGAGTTGGACTCCAAAGTCTCTAAATTCTTTTCTAACTCTAAAATTCTGTGATTTCATGATGAGGATACATTTCATACTTACTACTTTACCAATATTAAACAATACCAAATAGACTTTTCACATATTATGGATTATATAACAAAACCTATTCATTAGCTAAATAAAACAATTAAAGCTTTTTAATCACTCTAATTATGGTTCAAGTTAATAAACTCCTGTGTTACATTATGCTAATTCAAACAACTTCACTAATTCAGTCTAAATATCTCCCCCCTCAAAGCACTGCATGATCCCATTTTCCTCCCTTTTTATGTAAAGCTGCTCTGTGCCTACATATTGAAGTACAAATTTAGAATTATAAAAATTTCCAAAGGGGAAAAAGGCCTTTGAAATGATCCAGAGTAATACCTTCTAAATGAGAAATCCAAGGCCAATACAGGGCAATTGATCAGCCAGGACGGACTATGGCTAATTAGTGGCAGAGACATGACTAGAAATGATTCACTACATGGGCCATGTGAACATAGGCTTTTGGTCTATTTTAATGTATCTAACTTTGAATCTGATCATTAGGTTTAGGAACTGTTATGCAGTAGTGGATGGACGGGACTGGTAACACACAGGAGGAACCCACGATGTTCATGAGTGACACTGATGCTGAAATACTTCTATTAGACAAGGGTAATACAAATAATTTTGCAACTACATGCATGTTAACCATGATTTTTCAACCTTCTTATCCAAAAAATGCTTTATCAAAGTAATTAACAAGGGGGAAAATTAACTTCTCCATGTTTCATCTTTTATTTTTCCTTCTTTTCACCCATTACAGAAGGTAATAATGAACGAACTGGCCAAAAGAAAAGCGTTAAGAGGAAGGAAGAAGACAGGCAAATGGTCTGAACAATTCATAATGTATGATCAATCTATAAATGAATATGCCATGTACACAAAAATATATTCCTGAAAAAGTCCTTGAAGCTTAAAACTTGTATAAAATATTTAATACTTGTTTCCCTAAGATGCCTATTTGATGTAATCAACAAATTTCTTTAGCAATACTTTGAAGAAACAATTAAGATCATGGTGGTTTTTGGGGGGGAAATCTGCCACAATTGCTTCAGAACCTTTATCACAATGTAACAAATCTCCCTAGAAGGAATCATAACAGACCATTTGGCCTAGGTCTCTAAACTCAAAGTAGGGAAAACCACCCGAAGGTCATAAACATTTGCCAATAATTTGATAAACATGAATTAAATGCTTATTATTTGCAAACACTATGTTTGGTGCTTGAGATAAAAAGATTAAAAAGAAACAATCCTTACCCTAAAATTTAGCTTACATTCTATTGGACATATACAATGCATACAGAGCTAAATGGATACAAAGTATATTTATATGATAATTTCAAGGGGAGATAGAACCTGACCCATGTCTTAAAGGAAGCCAGGGATTCCAAGAGGAAGTGGTTAAAAGGGAGTGCACTCCTGAGACGGGGGCCCATATGCAGAGGAAGGTGAAATGTCAGATATGGGTAACTATTGGTCCAAATAGCTTCAGTGTAGATTGACTCTGTTTAGTAAAAGGGCAATTGTGAGATACAATTTCTTTCATACATAAACTTGTTTTCAGAAAGCCTTCCATTCACTTCTTGCCTCCCATAAGCACAAGCAAATAAATAATAAATAAGCCAACATTATACTACACTTGTCATGTGCCTTGTCTCATCCGATCCATGTGCTACATGAATAGGTGCTACTGTTATTCTCATCTTACAGATGAGGAAACTGAGGCAAACAAAGGTAAAGTGACTTGCCCAGGGTCACATAGCTAGTAAGTGTCTGCGGCTGGATTTAAGCTCGGGTGTTGCTGACTCCAGGAACAGTGCTCTATCTGCCCAAGTACTTAATGTGTGTGTGTTCAGTACTGCCAGGAAAGGGAAAGACAAAGCGATTTCTGCTCATAAAGGCCTACGCTGGATGATTCCCAGACCTTGTATACAGCCACTCCAACCTTTATAGGTTTTACACACAATGGAATATAATATATGCATTCCTTTCATCAACACAGTCGATTCACAGCTTAGCCCATGGATTCTTTTTTTTCTACTTTGCTCTTCATCTTTTTGTTCTGTTATCACCTTTGTTTTTAATTTTAATCTTGTTTTTGGTCTTATTTATAATACATCAAACATTTCCAAATATATCCCTTCCCCTATCCCTTACATAAAAAAAGATTAAAAAAGAAATATTCGGCAAAACTAACCAACTCATCAACCACATCTGTAAGCACACGCAGTATTCCATACTCATGGTGGGTGATCAAAGTAGCACAGTGGATTGAGTGCCAGACTTCTAATCAGAAAGATATGAGTTCAAATCTTTTAATTGTGGGACTTAGGGCAAGTCACTGAACCTCTCTCTGAATCAGTTTCTTACTATATAAAATGGTAATGCCAGCAGCTAGCTCAAAGGGTTGTTGTGTGGATCAAATGAAATAATAAAAGTAAAAGAATTTGAAAAGCTTAAATCACTATATAAATCAAAGTTATTACTACCCCATCTTATTCAATGAAGGTGGGATGGAAAAGTTCATTTTTTCCCCCTCTAATAAAGGTTCAACCTTGCTCAAAATAATTTACAAAGTGGTTTTTTTTTGTTCTTTCTGCATAGAATATTGTAGTCACTGTGTATATAGTGTCTTCCTGTTTCTATTTCACTCTGTCAATTTATGTCTTCATGTGCTTCTCTGATTTCTTCATATTCATTGTTTCTTAAAGTACATTATTATTCTGTTGTTCTTACAGTATGTTATTTCTTCATAGTGTGTTATTATTCATATACTATCATTTGCTTGGTTATTTCACAAATAATGGGCAACTACTTTATTTTCAGCTTTTTATTACTAAAAAGTACTGCTACAAATACCTTGGTGTACATGGGACCTTTCTGTCTCTGCATGTGCTTGTGGTATAGGCCTAGCAGTGAGATATCTGTCAAAACGTATAGACATTTTTATCACTTTGAAGAGATAATTTCTAGATTGTTTTTCAGAACGGTAGGATCAATTCACAGCTCTGTCATCACCATATTTGGGCCTATCTGTCCATGGTCTGTCCAACACTATTTCCATCTTGTTATCTTAGTGGAGGTGAAGGAAACCCTCAAAGTTGTTTTGATTTGTACTTCTCGTACTATTAGTTATATGTGATTGCCAATAATTTTCATTTCTTTAGAAAACCGTTTTTGTTTATATCCTTTCACCACTTATTCACTAGGGAATGGCTCTTGGTATTTATATTTACATATATTTATATATATATATGTGTTTTAATTTTCTATATATCTTAAATATCAGACCCTTAGCAGAAAATAGGACATTCAAAGATTTTTCTCCCAGTCAAATGTCCCTTAACTTTGGTCCATTGATCTCTTTATTTATGTGTTCATGAATGTTTGTGTGTGTGTGTTTGTAAACCTTAAAGAGACATGTAAGTGCTATTATTTTATTTTTGCTGTTATTGTTGTTCTTGTCCACAGAATTACTTTTCAGTGTTAAAAAAATGATCTATTTTCTTTTGTGATCCCTATGCCTCTTTAGTTTAGGATTTTTTCTCTCAGCAGTAAATAATAAAAAAATACTCTAACTTATTGTTATAATTTTCTCTATTAAACATTAATCCACTTCGAGCTTATTATCATTTCTCATATAAGAGATAATGATTTAATCCCAACTTCTGCAAAACCACTTTCCAATTTCCCTAGAAGTTCTTGTCAAATACAGAGTTCTTCTTCAAGTAGTTCATGTTCTTGACTATTGCAAATATTGGGGTATGGGAATTTTATAGTTTCTGATGCTCATTTATGTAGTCCAGTCCATTAATCTACTTTTCTGTATTTAAACCAATACTAAGTAGTTTCGATGATTATTGCTTTACTATAATGAAGTATGGAAGAGTTATGCTTTCTTCATTCCTACTTATTTTCATTATTTCTTTTGAGATTCTAGATCTTCTGTTCCTCTGAATGAATTTTGATATTATATCATCTAGCTCTATCAGTACTCCCTTAACAGTTTCATTTTTATACCATGAAACCTGTAAATTAATTTAGGTGGCATTAGCATTTTCCTTGATATGTAATCACATTTTTTCTATTTTTTTTCCATTCAAGTTCTTAAAAGTTTTTTGGTATCTTATAGAGATGCCTTGCTCAAAAATTTGTTGTAATTGTTGTTACTTTTAGGAAAAAAATATATAAATTCTAAACAAGGAATTTAAGAAACTCCACAATATGGTTCTGACCTACCTTTCCATATTTTTTTCACATTACTCCACTAAATTCAAAATTTCTCTTTGCATTCACTAAGCTAGATACCATTCTCTACTTCATCTCTTCTTTTCAAAGACCTTACCTTTACTATTTACCTTTAAGGATCAGCTCAGGTGCCAACTCCTCTATGTAGGTTTCCTAAGACCCTCTAATAAGAATGTTGATACCTCATCTCAGTAGAATATAAGCCCTTGAGGGCAAGGTCAGTGCAATTTTTTTCTTTGGTTCCCCAGAACTAATACAATCACTTGCACAAAGTTAACATTTGACATATATGTATATGTATATATGTGTGTATATATGTGTATATGGGCAGCTAGGTGGCGCAGTGGATAGAGCACCAGGCCTGGAGTCAGGAGGACCTGAGTTCAAATCTGTACTCAGATATTTACTAGCTGGGTGACCCTGGGCAAGTCACCTAATCCTATTTGCCTTAATTTGCCTTAGTTTCCTTACCTGTAGAATGTAAAATAAGCTGCAGAAGGAAATGGCAAACCACTCCAAAGTTTTTGCCAAGAAAACCCCAAATGAGGTCACAAAGAGTCAGACACAAGCAAAAAAATTGAACAACAATACATATATATATGTATATATATATATATACATATATATACTATACTTTAAAAATTATTGACATCTTTTGTTATTAAATCATTTTTATTTCCAAAAATACTTTTCCCCCCGCTCATACAAAGAATAAAAAGATGCCCCCCCCCAAGCAGTTATTTCTGTTCTGTGGTAAAAAGTGTTTATTGTATAAATATTTTGTTACTTAGTTCTTGTAACCTTCCTTAGTAACCCTTTCCAAACTCATAATGTCTTGTCACCCAACCAAGAAAAAGGAGACTGAAAGAACTTAGTGCAGGTAGAAATGGAAGTATCTTTGCCCACAAGAAAATGCAGATAGCAGGTAAATTAAGTTTTTAGGTTCTCTTCAGGGAAATTAAAAGTATTCAAGGTTCAACCTTCAAGAAAAGCAGGAAGAAAAAAACAACAGACTGGACCATTCTTGGAAAGCTTAACCAAGCTATGGGAAGATATGAGATGAGATGGAGCCAGAAGGTCAGAGGGGCCAGATTTGACTGTATGATTTCCTCAGTATCTGTGACATCTGTTTGTATTGGCCACATATTTCTCTTCCCTTCTTTTTTGACCTATTATAGCTGTGCTGCAATGAGCTGGCAATATCATTGCTCAAAATAACCAAGGCCACTCTTAGCAGTCTAGTACTGTGAACAAATCAATGTGTAGGTCTGCATTACCTGCCACGGTGTTGAGAAACATCAAATATTCAAAATTAGAAATCTCCCGGTGCTGCCATCGTTGAGTCATACTGGAAGCTTTGAAAATTTGACGTGGATTTGCTAATGAAATACGCCTACAAAAAAAAAGTTAGAATCCACCTTAATAAGACCATCTGCCAAAATAGCTCAATTTGTTTACCACTCTGATTTTGAATTTTTTTTAAATGTCCTAAGTCTAGTTAATACTAATACCAACAATAAAAAGGTTAAACAAATAATTAGAGGACAGGTGCTTTAATGTGTTCTGTAAAATGTCACTTAAAAAAATACAATTAAGATGCTTAGTTTTACATAATGAAGTCATTTTCATGTCCTAACCAGAAATACACACTGACAATGTTTTTCTGGTGTTGATACCATGAATTTTATTAAATTACAACTCAGTATAACAGATGTGTTCATATGTCTTTATCAATTTAGGTCAACCTCTGAGAGAAAAAAAATTGTCTCTTTAGTTTATTATTTATATGTAGCAATGGTAATTCAATACCTGGAGCACAGAGGTCATTATAAAATGATAATTTCTGTATCTCTAGTGCATTGAGATGAGAGAAACTGCTGAGGGGAAGACTGAAGGCTTACTAAGCATTCAGCATGTTCATCTAACTTCACAGTTTGTAAGAGCCAGAAGGTACCAAAGAGATCACCTAATCCAAAACCCTCATTTTCCAGATGAGGACCTGGAAATTCAGTAAATTGAAATGACTTTCAAGGCCACACAGCAGAGCTAGAGGTAAAGCCCATGTTTCCCAATTTCTAATCTGGCATTCCACTGCATCATACATATTGTCTCTTCTTTCAACATTCAGAAACAAGCTCAGAGAACCTGGAGTGTAGTAATGAAAGTAGTGTTTAAGCAAGTTTAAAAGGTCATGCTTTGGGCCTCAGGCTTTCCTATCATTGAATAGTTAGTTCTCATTCCCTAAAATTGGAATTGATTCAGGGAACCTTGTCCTTGGCCTCAGGAGTTTCTCCTTAAGACACTGTAGGAGAGCAACACACTTTTTTAACATGGATTTGATATCGATACCATTTCAAACTAAAAGGGGAATAGGAAAAGGAAGAGACAAGTACCTTTAGATTAATATTGGTCAAATGAAGTATAAGAAATAATATGATATTTATAAATCTATGTCAAATTTAAAACTATTAAAATTTTATTTACTTATATAAATGTACCTTACTTTAAGCCCGAGATTTTCATAAATTGAGTATTTTTAAGTGTCTCAGGAAAAAAAATTTGAGTGTATTAAAAGTGATTTTTAAAGCAATTCTTTAATCAATCCTTTTTATTAAAGACGAATGCTTTTCCTACATGAAAATTTACAAGATGATTGATGTTGTAAATTTGGATATTTGAATGTGATATGTTCTTAATGGGGAACATACTTTTAAGTGGCTAAAGAAAACATCATTAAAGAATTTTTATCCAAGGAATAAAGATTTCTATCACTAATTAAGGGTAACTGTAATTATTCTCACAAAATTTCAATATTCCTTCATTGCCTAATAGCAAGAATCTCTTTACTATCTCAAAGTTCCATATTCATACGAAAATCAACATACCTAAACATTCTGGGAAGTGTAATGATAGGAAAACATGACTGTGTTGGGAACATTGAATGATTTTTCCCCATATCTACTATAATTCTACTATAAGATCTACTATGAGGACCTTTCTATTTTTCTGTGTCTTGGTTTCTTATAAATATAAAATGGAACTGTTACTATTTCTTTACTTCATAATTGAATAAAGTTCAAAGACTACCAAAGACAATCAAAGGATTATTATCATAATAACTTTGTCTTCATGAAACATCGCCAAAGGGAATGAGTGAATCTTAATCTTATCAGATTCAACGTGAGGAGGGAATAACATACACACTCAATTGGGTATCTTACTCCACAGGAAAGTAAGGGGAAGGGAATAAAAAAGGGGGGATGATAGAAGGGAGGGCAGATAGGGGGAAGAGTTAAGCAAAAGCAAACACCTTTGAAAAGGGACAGGGTCAAGGGAGAAAACTGAATAAAGGGGTACAGGACAGGATGGAAGAAAATAAAGTTAGCCTTTCACAACATGAGCATTGTGGAAGTGTTTTACATAATGATACATGGGTGATCTATGTTGAATTTCTTGCCCTTCTAGGGAGGGTGGGTGGGAAGGGAAGAGGGGAGAGAATTTGGAACTCAAAGTTTTCAAAGCAGATGCTTAAAAAAATAAAAAAAAAGTTGTTTTTTACATGCAGCTTGGAAACAAGATATATAGGGAATGGGGCATAGAAATCTATCCTGCCATACAAGAAAGTAAGGGGAAAGGAGATGGGGGGGGGAGTGGGGTGAAAGAGGGGAGGGCTGACTGCGGAACAAGGCAATCAGAATATATGCCATCTTGGAAACAGGGGGGAGAGTAGAAATGGGGAGAAAATTTGTAACTCAAAATCTTGTGGAAATCAATGTTGAAAACTAAAATATTAAATAAAATCACTAATACATGGATTCAAAAAAATAAAAATAAAATAAAAGGTGCAAGATGAAAAAAAAACTTCATCAAAGGCTATTAAAATGTCTTAAAGCATAGTATACTACCTGGTTTGAGGCAAACCAAAACTAGTTCCAATGCCAACACGAGGTAGACAATTGACCACTTTCTTTACTGTAGCAGAGTCTGGAAAGTTGAACATTACAGCAACTACAAACAAAAAAAAGCATAAACATGTCTTCTCAGTTGCATCTGTTAGATTCTGAAACTTACTCTATTTTCCCACAGTCTACAGCAAATCAAGCATGTCTAGACCAGGCATTATTTCCATTTTACTTATAAACTCTTTTCTCAGACCCATTTCCTCTTCTAAACACTGTCAGGAATTCCAGCAACTGTTGTCTTATTAACATTAACATGAAGCTGAAGGAAACTAGTTATACTATTTGAATAAAAAGAACATCAGCATGTCATAGATATCTCTCTGGGTTTCTAGAATCAGCTTTCCAAAAGAAACTGAAGCTTATACAGTTTTTAAACTAATGAATGAAAGCAAGTATAAGTTCAGCTGGGAAATTAGTATGTTGATTATTTTTACTTACAGTGCTATCTAGTTTTCAAGAAAAGATTTTGTTTACAATATTGCTTCATACATACAAAGCAATTTGACCTTAAGGCAAATCAGTTTTCTGTGGCTAAAAAACAAAAAATTTAACTATTGTCAAACGTTCAAATAATTTCTTCTAGAAATGACTGCACATTTATGGAACTCACAGGAACTTATTCTTGATCTGCACAGTCACTATATCCCATATGTAAATCTTAATCATTATGGCTATTGATATGTGTTTAAACTTTTAAAAAAATTTTTAAATCCACATAAAAATTGTACTGTTCATATCCAGGCCATTTTTAAACAAAGTCACAAGGACATATTAATTTGTCCATCATGTTTTAAGTAGAATTTAGCTTGAAGAATATAAAATAGCCATATGAGCTCATGTGAGAAAGATCATACATCTTCAACTTCATAAAAACATTATATCTAGCTAGGATAGCATAGGATAGAGGAAATCTCATACATCCTACCAACAAGTTTATGGAGAATGTAATCCCTTGCTTATTGAATACTTATAACTTCTCGCCATTAAAATTTAAGGTGATATGAGAAATACAAAAGAAAAGAAGGTTACCCATGAGAACAGACAGCTAGAGTCATGGGGGAAATGGCAACAGACAAACGAACAGAGAAAAGCAAGGGTATATATGAAATTTCTCAAAAGTACAAAATGAATAAGTCTGTGTAAGTCATAAAGGTAGTCAAGGATAAACTACTTTGAGATAAATGAAATGCAAATTAGTATAAAAGTATCATATAATTCACTGATTAAGAGAATCATGTTTGCCTTTAAAAAAGTAGAAACAAGTAAAAAGCAAAAAAATAAAAATTTCAAAGGAAATTTGTTTACAATAGATACCTGAATTTCTAAAGGAAAAAAATGTAATAGTTTTATAAATACCTTTTAAATAATAAAAATCTTTTTATTATGTCAGGAAGAAATAAAACATTTTAATATACCTAGCCCTAGGGTCTAAAAAAGTGAGAGCTATCTTACTTTGGGACACTACCTTCTTTAATGTCCCTTTCTATGACACCACTGATACACTGAGACAGTTTCCCTCCTGATTCCTATATTGCCTGCTCTCCTTGTCTTAATGGATTGTACCAAGCTCCATTCTAAACACACAAATTGAATTTTAATTCCACTTTGAAGAATGATGTAATAGAAAACAACCAAGAATAATTCAGTACTATCTGCTGATAGTGTCTTCTTATAAGGTACTGGATTTGACAGGAGATAAATGTATCATCTGATTGTCTAAAACATGTAGGATTCATTCCAGCAGGAATTTAAACATCAAAGAAAGGTTGAGAAGGGCAAAATGACAGTTATTTTCCTCTATCCCTCCCATAGATTCAAAGCTCTAATTTTTTGATATGGTTAAAAAAAAAAAGTACACAAACATACAAACAGGCATGAAAGTATGGTAAGAAACCAAAATCCCAATGAGATATAGATCTATTATACTAGATGTATACTTATATATTTCTATTTATATATTTTATAATTGTGTTAAAAATATCTTTTCTCAAGGGGAAAAATTATAAATGAGCTTAAAGATTAAGAACTAGAGTGGGAAAAATCACAGGATGGTATATAAAACTGGTTGTCACCAAGAGAGAGTTTAGACTACAAGAAAATAAAAGAAATTTCTCTTATAATGAGAAAGCAGTATTGACACTTTCTATTTTTACAAACTCCTCCAAAAATGAGCTATTTTAAGATGTGAAAATTACACTTCTAACTATGAGTTTTGACCAATATGACATTACCTCTGTTTGCCATGAAGATCTCTAGTGCTGTATTCTGCAAAAGATATCGCCGGGAAAATATTGACCGAATTTCTGTGAACAGCCATTTTCCATGCAGTCCTTCGGTATATGCCAGAATCTAAATGCAAGAGAAGAAAAGAGGAAGAGATGGGACAATTTTAATCACCATAAGCAACTAAATGACCAAAGAATCATTTTTTTATACAAAACTGTTTAAAGGTGCAATCATTTGATCAAGAAGAGAAATGGATTTGACATATATGAACTATAGCCAATTCTAAAATTAGGCATTTAGATACATACTGAATGAACAAATTACATAATCAGAAAATCTCTAAATTGGAAAGAATCTCAGAGGTCAACTAGTCCAATCTGTACCTGAATAAGATTCCCCTCTTTAACACGCCTCAAAATTATCCACTCTATTCTTGAAGACCTTCAGTGAGTGAAAGCCCACTGTTTTCCCAAAGGCAATCCATGATATTTGTGGACAGCTCTAATTGTTAGAAAGCTGTTCAGATTGGAAAAAAAAAATAGAAAAAAAAGAAAAGTAAAGAAACTGGAGTCTTTCATCCTACCTATACATTGGTCATAATGTTTTATGGTATGTGTGTTTATGGAGTTTTTAAATAATTAGAAATTTTGTAGCTTTCAATAAGAAAGTTTTCATCAAATTTTTGATATATTTTTATTTTCTAGTCATGTAAAAATATAAATTTATTGTCAACAACTTAATGGTTACCAAGAAACAAAGAATAACAAGAGACTATTGAGTACAGACCCAATTTAAGTTCAACAACAGCTACAATATAAAAAGAAACACTTTTCTTTCATTAAAAAAGTCTTAATTCCATAAAAACATACACACAAAAAATGCAAAATTCACCATTTTGGCAATAGTCATTTATTCTAGAGACATAAAAGTTGACTATAAAAGGTTAAGCTTTCTTTTTTTCAGTTAATGCTAACTACAAACCTGCAAATGAACTCCAGCACAATCTATGAAGTGACTGTCGGAGTAACTTGTTACAATTCCTGTCATTCCATGTGACAGACACACATGCTTAGTCTGCCCTGACAAACTAATCCCATCTTTAGTCCTAAACTTCTCTGCTACAGGGTTGCTTCAGTTTGGTCTTTTCATTTGAAAGCTTAATTATGAAGGTGTTAAGGGACGATAATGTTGGTTACTTCCCCACCCCCATTATTTACCATTAAAAAACTAAAATGGTTGAGATAAGTCATAAATGCAAGCTTACTGTCACCAGAAACCAATGCTCTGGCAGGAATGTAATATAGTTAAAAACTTGGATGCAAAAACCATTACTATAAGAGGTCTAAGCAGTGGAACATATGTCATATCCTTCAAAAGTTATCCTATTTTCAAAATTAGAAACCAAATTCAATCACGAAGTTGCATTGGGAGAGGAAAAGAGTGTGTGAGTAGGGAACTGCACTACTCAAACTATATGATGTTGTGTCCTTTCCTCATATTCTCCCAATTCCCCAAGACCTAATCAGTCACCTACAATAACTAACATTTATATAGTGCTTACTATGTAGCAAGCACTGTACTAAACACTTTTCAGTCATTATCTCATTTGATCCCCACAACAACCCTGAAAGATAGGTGCTGAAATTAACCCCATTTTACACATGTAGAAACTGAAGCAAAGAGAGTTTATGTGACTCTACCCAGGACAACACAGCTAGTGTCTGAAGATGGATTTGAATTCAAGTCTTCCTGAATCCAGGCCTTGTGCTTAGCTAGCAAAGAGGGCAATATAGCTTAATGAACAAGCTTCTCATGTCCTCCACCATAATGTCCTACTAAAAACTATGTCCAGAAGGTAATAGACTGTTATGAGGTCAAAGAATCATTTAAAATCTTGATCCCTTTTCTTTACAATCATGTTTAACTCAAGTTCAAATACAAGTAAATTAACACAAAAATTGAAATTTAGTTAGGAAAATGGAAACAAAATATGTAGTTATATCTTGAAGACAAAGGTAATTTGGTCAATATTAGAACAATAATTTATCTAACTAGCTGTTAGAGAATTATAAAATTTTAGAGCTGGAAGTGACCTTAAAGATAAACTAATAAGACTCTTTCATTTTACAGATGTGAAAGCTGAAGCCCATTGGGAGAGTGGGATTTCAAATGCCTAACCCAAAGGCACACAGTTGATCAATGGCAGACCCTTTGGCTAGAATTTGGGATTGAAATTGAAAATCCCTTAAGAGCAGAGCTACTCTTAATGTCTCCTTCAGCACCTAAGGGACAATTTCCTTAGTGTGTAGTAGGCTCTTAATAAACACTTATCTGAATCTAGATCTCTTGGCACCAGCCATGTGAAAGTCTTAAGGTAACTGGAACATGACTAGCCAGAAACCTAATCAAGTTCATTTTTATTTTCAGGAAAAAAGTAAAATCACAAGACACAAAATGATAGAAGAATATTTTTTAAAAAAGAACAACAAAAAATGCAATGGTTTCCAAAGTGTGTGTGTGTGGGGAGGGGTACTGTGGTGGCCCCCAACACCTTTTTAGAGGGTTGAAGAAGTCAAACTATTTTCATAATAATACCAATATGCTATGATTTCTAAACAACAGCTCTTGAGAAAGAAGACAGTCATGGGTCCTAAGAGTTAGAGAAGAGCTACTCAACTGTTATTTCCTGTGTTCAACTCACATTCTCCCAGATCTACTCTACCTTATACCATCACTTTATCCAATGAAAAAGTTATACATATTTAATTCATTAACTGAAAATTTACTGAAATGCCACCTATGTTCACAAAAACAATGAAATACTGTAAAGCCCTCAATCATCAAATAGAGATTGTGTTGTGCTCAGTATACTATTCTTACTAAGGTATGAAAGCATAATAATATATTTCAGAAAAGTTTTCAACAAAAACCAAAATGTAAAGGGTTTACTGTTTAATTCTTTAATTAGAAAGTTCAATTAATGAGAAAACTACATATTTCAAACACGCTAATAATAATGCAAAGTTTTAATGCTCCAAACATAATTAAACATTGCTAATCAAAATATTCAATGTTGTATGGCATACAGCAAAGGCTATATGAACTTAACTCCTCACCTAAAAGGACTAGCTAAGGTTTTTTTAATTGTGGGAAATTCTCCATTCAAAAAAAAAGTAAAGCACAATCTGTTATGGCAAAATGTATAATAACAGAGTTTGAAAGAGAAACCTAAGCATCCTTTAATAAAGGCATGTTTCTGATATAATAACAGTTTTTTGAAAGTATTCATTAAGAAAAGGTATCAATATGGAAAAGCAGCTGAGGCTTAGCTAAGCAAGGCTTCATTTCTTCCTGGAATAGTATCTGCCTAGTCTATAGCTTCACTTCAAAGTCTCTGGAGTTCAATTAAAACTGGATTAGGTGGAAGCAGACCCTTCTTTGGGACTTTCTGTTCTCTGAAACTCCACATATACTGACAGCACCCTAGACAGAGGTCTAGCCCTCCAATGAACCAGTTGCTATGGAAACTGCATCATTACCACTGCTCTGCACTTAACACACCAAGTATAGTAGTTCCAAAGATATAGCTCAGAGCACTCTCCCTGAATGTTATTGCCTTTTCTTTATTAATACCTGAACTCAACTTCTTTTGTTCCAATGTCTCAGCAAAACTGTCTTATCAACTAATCAAGTTTGAGAGAAGAGTATTTTAAAATAAATATTTTTATAATAAAAATGTTTTTCTAGTCTTTGTTCCTTTGAAATTTTCAACTGAGAATTAAGACTTCTAAAATAGAGATAAATTGTCTTGAAATTACAGAAACATGTCTTTCATTCATATACACCACATAACATTCAGACAATGAATGAAGATCTTCATTACCCTGTTGCATTTGTTCTGGGTTTACACAAGGTAACAAAAATTCGGTCATTTGTTTTTCTCTTTGACTGTAATTTTGTAATGGTTTATAAACTGTCCAAACCAAAGTATATTTATCGTGTCTTGTTTTTCTAATGCCACCAAACAATAACAACAGCAAAATAATAATAATAACACTTTTATTAACCTATTGTTTAAAAGGTGTTTTTTAAAATCAGATTTCTGGCACTAAAAAGTAAATTATAGTCATCCCCAAAGAAAAACATACTATTTTTATCTTGACGGTAAAGAAAGGGAGCTGGTTGTCCAGCAAGTTAAGAAAGAAAAAAACAATACATTGTCTCTTTAAATTACAACATATTTTAATGGAGTTGGAAAAAAAAACTAAATAGACTGATTATATATTTATTTAGACCTATTGAGAACAAAATAATGTGCTATCATCAGAAAAATATAAGCCTCTTCACTGAATTCTGCATAGTTAGTAGTAATCCTACTGAAATATATCAATGCTTCACGTAACAGCCTAAACTATATCCTTCAACCAAGTTTTATAATTTTTCTTTCGCACAACTCCATAAAATCTCCTGAAGAATCTGTCAATAATAGTAAGCTCAGACTAATCATATCATTAACGAATTATTTTTTGTAAATTAAAAGACATTGTCTTAGACTTCAAGCAAAACATGGAATCCCTGTTCTATCAAGTTAGCAAAGGCACTGTTGAGATGGAAGCTAGAGATAATCTAACTGTGCCACTTTCTTGGATTATGGCACTGGTAATAACTAAATATCTACAGATCATATTTATGATGTACCAACCTTAGAGCAAAATGAAATATTTAAAATCTGGCAAGGGTTGCATGTTTATTTCATATGAGAAATAAAAATCATATTATTTTATAAGTATTTTTGAAAGTGTTTGAGTAATATATACTGTTTATAATAATTACGATTTGGCAACTTCAATTAAAGGTGTTTTATTCAAACATTTACCTTGACTAGCTCTATCACGGTCTTAAAAGTAAATAGGATTTTAGAATTTGCCACATTTTACCTGAAACTTGATCTCTAACAGTAGTCTAATAATAATCCTAGGTTTCAGATTTTCTAATGTATTTACAGAATTATATTCAACCATATATTGTATATTAGTTTATAATCTTTAAACATGTATTAAAAAGAAAAAAAATGTTGTTTGCTAAGCATCAGGCATAACTGGAAAACTCCAGGTAATGATTCTATCTTATTAAACATATTGTTGTAAGCTTTTGCGATCTTTCCAGATTTTGCAATACTGCTTTATGAATCTCTCAGAAAAAAATCAGTACCACTGAAAATGGAAGTTAAGAATTGACAGGAGGAAAGTATCTTTTTAAATTAATTATCAAATATTTACTTTATAATTCTTCATCCATGCAGTCAATTTTTCCGCCCACTGCCTACTAGTACTACAGTGTGACATAGTATTCTCCTTAGTATTTTCATGGATGACAAATTCAATTAAACATATTCATTACTCTAATGTTCCACTTGGCAGTTTTAGCCATGATGAAGAATTAAAAATATATAAATAAAATGCTATGTGACCTTTGTATTGATCGGGCTAAAATGGCTTTAAGCTTGGGTATGGATGATGGGGAGTTTAGGGTGGAAAAGCACACACACATACTCTTATGTTTTCTCTTCCAATTACTGGAAGAGATGATAAAACCACAGCAAATGATGTATCAGCTCATTTTATCTTATCGCTTTGGGGCTAGGTGACAATGAAGTTCATATTTCACTGGCTCCCATTGAAGATTGTGAAAATTACTTGCCCTCATGACCTGAAATTTCACTAGAAGACAGAAATTTCTCTTCTGCAAAGTAATGCAATTTTTCAGATGTCAACCTTTAGCCCAGCTTTAAAAATTAATTTCATTTATATTAACCAATGATATTGATATTTTCACAGAACACACTTTGATACATGAAGCACTGACTGGCAAATTGATGTTGCTTTAGATGGGTAAAACTATTTTATTTTAAGCTGCTGTGGCAGACAGATTTACTGCAAACTGAAATTCCTATTTCATAATGTAATATTTGTGCTAGCCTGATGCACCTTTAAGTCCCTGGCCTGTAAATAATTCAAAGACTCTTTAGCTATTTCTTTCTGTTTTATTTCCAATTTTACTCAGTCGGAAAAGGTTTTGCATTGTAAATGATATAACCAGAGAAACCATTTTTCTTTAATTAACATTTCATATGTATGAGCCAAGGCTCTGAAGTGGAATGTTCCCTTGTCTGCTTAGGTTACAATAAAACAGTAGTATTTCAACCCATAAGCCAGTTTCAACTTTGTCTGCCTTTACTAACACTCTATGTGCTGCCAAATGAGAAGAAAAAAAGAGTCAAAATATAGAATTTGCTACACAAGGCCACTGGGGAAAGGAATAATATCTAACTTTATTTTTATTTTTGCTGTATAGGGAAAAGAAAATATTTTAGGATATTTTCTTTACCTTTTCTGTGTTCAATTTGCAAAGCAAGATTCCATTTCCAAATGAAAATGTTGTATTGACAAAGAGTTTTTAGCTTTAAAAATGTTGAGTATTTATAAACATACAGAAATTTTTTTTAAAAAAATTAAATCACATGACCAATTTTATCCTAAACAAGGAATGGAAGAGTTTGGTTTGATCTTTCTTCAAGATGCTACAAAGAACCAAAACTAAGAAAGATGCCATAATCGTTTTAAAAAGCATACACATGTAAAATGTAGGAGAAAGAAAATATCCCTAAATATGCCAGTAAGTGTACATTATCTTTATTTCAGTGAGTAATATCAGACTGACTCTTGTGACAATTTGAGAACACTGTCATTAACCTGTTATTTCATTTTAGTAATTTATTTAAACATAAATATGCACAGAGCTTCATAATTTATGCATTAGTCTATATTCTTTTAAATTAGTGAAGTAAATCATAGAAGCAGAAGCTAATTCCTACTGTAGCACCCTTTCACTATTCACTGCATTTTCTTTTTTCTTACTATCTCCTCTATCAGAATACTCAGAAGAAGAAAAAGATACAGTCAAGGTTAACTAAATGCCCCATAGATCACATATTTATAGCCAGAGGCACCTGGGTGGTGCACTGGTAGAACAATGGAAAGCTAGACCAGACTGGAGTTGGGAAGGCCTAAGTTCAAATCCAGCCTGAGACACTTACTAACTGTGTGACTTGGACAAGTCACTTAATCTTTGAAGGCCTTAGTTTCATCATCTGAAAAACAGGGTATATTAGGAAGGCAGAATTTATGATTTCAAAGAGAATCTCATATGTGCCTAAAAGGTGCGGAACCGCAGGATATAAGGAATTCTCTAGGCAGAAGGCAGGAGAACTAAAGCATGTATTTACACTCCACAATAACAAGCCCACAAACCAGCGTCCCCATTTTGATATTTTCATCAAAAGCTTCCAGGCCCAATAAGTCTGCCTCACAAGGGTAACCAGAAGGCCATAGAGAAGCGAGATGGTATAAGGCAAAATCGTATACATGCTTCCCCTCTACGGTAAGAAGATTACCCACTAGCCTCCAGTCAGCTCTGCTACCGGCAGCTCAGCTTCGGCTGTAGGTGTCTCTGGCTCCAACCGGAAAAGGAAAAGGAGGATCTTCAAGCTGTCCTCTCCCCTCTTATAGAGTTTTTGACATCATCAAGCGCCGCCTGAACGACCAGGGCCGATTGGTTCTTGACTTGGCCCCTCCCCCTAGCGTAGACCACGTTAACACACCTCCCCTCAGCCAGCGCCACGACTCATCACACAGGAAGCTCTGGTCCTGCCCCGGAAGAGCGAGCCCCAGTGTCCAGGGAAGCTCAACGAGGCAAGCTGAGTCATTCAAAGAAAACAAAGTCCATTCTGGCTACACAGGGAAGATACTAATACAACCTACTTCCTAGGGTTGTCATGAGGCTTTTTGGATGAAATAGTTGAAAAGTTATTGTCATTATCATCATCACCACCACCACCATCATTATTACAGTTCATTCATTTATTTAGCCAACATCTTCTAAGCTCCTACTATGTTCAAATATAAGGCACTGACAACAAGGATAAGAATGCCTAGGACCCAAGCCTTCTGATTCCCTGAGTACTCTTTCCATTCTACATGTCTAACATGCACTCACCCCTCATCCTATCCGACCTGATGAAATTTTCTTCCCTCAAAGCCTGTTTGGGTGCCACTTCTTTCATGAAACTTTCCTTGCTTAGTTAAAAGTGTTATCTCCCTTCTCAAATTTTCCTAGTCTACTTTCTGCAGGACTCAAGTCCTGTCTGGAACTCAAGGCTAGCTCTCATCCACTACCTTCCTACCCCAAGAACCTGGGTTCTAGAAGTCCTATGCTCAGGTTCTGCTTCTGACCCATGTTGGGGGTGTGACCTTAGGCAAGGCCCTTAATGGATCAGTGGCTCCAAGCAACCCTCCAAGTGTTCAAGTTGTAAAATAGTTGCAAATCTGTATCAGTAAGTTTCCTCATCAGAAGCTCAGTACAGTAAGTAAATGAAATCATCAAGCTGGGCAAAACAAAATACACCTTGAGTACCTGTCGCCCTGGGCTATTTTGAGGCTCCAATAAGATAAGGGGTTCCAATACTCTGTAAACTGGGAAATGCAAGCTAAATGTCAGTTATTGTTATTTTAAGCTTGCATCTGCCCCAACCCTATCTCCCCATACACTTGTGGGTATCTATGCCCTCTTATATTCCAGGAAACTGAAAACTCCCTAAGCATCAGGATGATGGTTTTTTATCCTTGGGTCTCTGAGGCCTAGCACAAAGCCTTATACAATAAGTGTTTAATTAAGGTTTATTAAATTGAATTATAACACAATACTGCTAACCAGCTCAGATATAGCTTGCCAGAAACTTTTTTTTAACGGGCCTGAATTCTGTAAATAAAGCGCTATATTTTGAATGAAATATAAGCCAGGTTTTAGAACAAAGATGCAGAGAGTTTATAGTCTAAGGTGGATATATTAACAGATTGAGAAGAATGCAAACATGGGATAAAACAAGGACACCAAAGCCTGATTTATGGTGGGTTTTTTTTTTATCAGATCCAAGAAATAGACTACTCAGGCATTTATGTAACTAATCTGTCATGAGACTTCCTACTATGGTAACGTTATATGCTGATCCCCTTCTTCATACTTCTAAAGTGACACTTCCACAACTCCCTCTGAATACGGTCCCTTAGGAGTACTGATAAATTAAGTGTTGTTCTCTGTTTATCGTGAGTTTCAATTTGTTCCTAACAATCTACCTTATCCACAGTTGACTTCCTAGGAATATTGCAGCCTTGGTCCAAATCAATTAAATTTAACATTTAATCCAGTCTGAACCATGTTCCCAACACTAGAATACACTATAATGTATATGTATATGTGTATGTTTGTATGTGTGTATATATTTACATACACACACACACACACACACACACATGTTTTCTTATTGCACTGTTTAGACAATATCAGCCTTAGAAACAGAAGTTCTCCCTCGCTGGATGAGGACAGGACACTTGGGTTGACAGCCTCCATTAGTTGGCAGAGCCATAGCTATAAGATAAATGATGAAGTTTTGCTCTAGGGCAATGAAATTTAGAGGTCATTGACAGCAGTTATATGCCTTCGACACCTTAGAAACAACTGGGGTGTGCACCTACCCTGCCCCATTCCAAATGAGCTCTCTGTGCCCACTGTTCTCTCAACAAACATACACACACACAAAATTATCCCAAAAGGTTGATTTTAGGAAAGTCTCATACTGCTTGCCTGAGGCATGAAAAATGCCAGTTGCATTCCTATCAGTAGTCATTCTGTGGAAGTACCAAGAATAGCAGGTAAGGTAATCACTCTTCTTCAAGGCAAGGTCACCAAAGTTTTGAGGTAGATAATTCCCCAACAATCTTGCCAGTTTACTATATGGGAATTACAGGAACTAAAAAAAAAAAAAGAAGAAGAAGTGCATTGCCTGAGGCTATATTTTCCCGGAAAGTTAAGACCAATTGGGTCCCAAGAATTCACTGCCCTAAGGTTGATTATTCATGCTAAATAGCAGCTCTCTCAATCCATAAAGAAAAAAAACTGAAGGATGGGGTGGGGGTGGGGAAACCAAGTACCTTTCCTTGATCTATATCCACCAAGTACTGGGGAGGCAAAAGTGAAAGTTACTACAATAGCTCAGACCCAGAGCCTATTAAAGAAAAGTGGTTGATTGCATATTCTTTTAAGAACCAGACTAGAACTCTCTCACATACCAGAATTCTATAAGGTTCTCAAGACAACTCCACAGTCCTCCTTGGTTGATTCTCCATCAGGCCTCTGGAAAATCTTCTTGGTAAACAGAAAGGCATCATTTTTTAAAATTTTCACAAATTAAAGAGAACATTATCTTCCGGGGGGGGGGGGGGGTTATGCCAAAAAATTTCAAATTTTCATGTAGGATCTATGACTTTTAGATACAACTTTAATATATAAGATTAACCAAGCTTCCAACTGGAAGCATACTGGTCAGAAGCCATCTTTATCAATGGTCAATAGAGATTCTGAGGCAACTTTCACTTTCATACTGCCTGGTAAGGCTAGTAGATTTAGATGTATCCTAACAGTTTCAAGAGATTCTGTTGAAACAAGTCTGTAAAAAATGATTTGCTCCTTTAAAACAGAAAACTGCCTTTATACTCACAATGGAAAAAAGTCATCCATTACAGGCCAGGGCTCATAAACATTCCACAAACCATAGGAACTCCTTCAGATCCTGATATAAAACTATTCATAATTTGGACACAGACAGTCCCATGGAGCTTATGTTAACTGCTACTTTTTGAGTAAAACTACCTCCACACTAGAAAAAAAAAGTCTCATTCTTAAAAAACAAAAACACAGTAAATGGCACATCAATCAACTAACTTCACAAATCAGGACTCACTTGTCTCTCTGATTAAAAGTTACTCTTGCTCACAAATCCTTAAGTACACATTTCCAAGTTTCTCATTTGCTTCATGTAAAAGAAAAGCCCGAGCATTTTATTTAATAGTTCTCAAATGTTGTTTACAACTCTATTTTTATGTCATGGTACTGGAATGTATACAAACTATTCATGAGCCTATAAGAATCATGTGCAACTAATTCATAGTGAATGTTCCTGACATTAATATGCTTCTTACCATTGCCCTTATTTTCATATTATATAAATTAAAGAAACAAAAGTACAGTAAAATTTAGGGTGATTGCAAGGGGGGGAAGGGAACTAGTCTGATAGTGAAAAGTTAGCATTCTAGAACACTTTTTAAAAATGAAGTTTGGACATATACTTAGGGATCCTTTATATATACAATAAACTTGCAAAAATATTTTACCTAGTTCAAAATACATATATGTGTATGCATATACATATATGCTTTATATATACATACATGCACACATATGTTTATGTGTGTGCAAATTCATTTTATATTATAACTACATTACATATAGTAGGGTTTGGAGCTGGAAGGAAACCAAGAGATTACCTACTCCATATCCCTCATTTTACATGGAGAAAACTGTGGCCAAAAGAAATAAAATGATTATCAGTAACAGTTTATCATAGATCTAGAGTTATAATGGATCTTAAAAACAATCTAGCTAAATCTCATTTTACAAGAGACTCATTGAACAAGGTCATACACTTAAGTCGTAAGATTTTTCTTTCCATTATACCATTACAGTAAGTAGCAGGGCCAGAATTTAAATTTAGTTTTTCTCATTCTAAATCTTGTGATTTTCTACATACTAGACCAGTTTTTTTTTTTAACAGAGAGAAAATGTTTGATCTAGAAACTGAGAAAAAAAATAGTTTCTTGAGCTTTTGAGTTCAGGTAAAAAAAATAGTTAAATTATGTTATACTGATTTCCCCTCCCCCACCCAAATACACTCCAAACATAATAAAAATTCACAGAGGCAGTGATTGGTTCATTGATTTTCTTAGCCAAAGATGATAACATAGTCCTTAAATTACCACAAATTATGCATTAGTAGGATTCAAATACCTTATAGTATATATTTTTAAAGAGAAATCAAAAGTTAAAGATTTAGGAGGAGAAAATCCTTTTTTTTTAGATCAGATTTAGCATAAGGTATAATAACACTAGTTCTAGTCACTTAACCTCTCTGAACCTCAGCTTCTTCACTTATAAAATGAGGGATAGTTATGAGCTGGAGAGCTCTTTGCAGCTCAAAAAAATTTAAACTAGACAGATCAACAAGGAGGAGTCAGGCCAGACAATGAAATAACAGAAAAGAGAGGGAAAGAAAATATCATTATTATTATTATTATTTTGATATCCTTGCTATATGAACTTAGATCTAACCTAACTAAGGATTTAATGTGAAGCAGGAGGAAAAGCACAAGATTTGAAATCAAAGGATTTGGGTTCAAGTCTCAGCTTTGCAACTTACTAATACCTAGATGACCCTGAAGCAAATCACCTAATTTCTCTTCACTTCAGGTGTTTCATCTGCAAAATGAGGTGGCTGGACTAAACCTCTCACGCCTTTTTCAACTCTAAATCAGTGTGGTCACCCCTTACATTTCCAGTTTTTTTCCAGCTTACACTGCCCCACATACTCTTCAATAGAGTCAAACTGGCCTCCTTGCTATTTCTCCAACAATCTGACTGGACAATTTCATTGGTTGTCTTAATGTAAGGTGTTCCTTTAAAATCCAGCTAAAATACCACCTTCTACAGGAAGCTTTTCCCAATTCCTCTCAATTCTAGTATGTTTTTTCTGTTGATTAATTTCTATTTATCCTGTACATAGCTTTTTAGTATATAGCTATTTACATAGAGTGTCCATTAGATAGTCTCCATTGCTCCTTGGGGGCAATGTCTATCTTTTGCCTTTCTTAGCATTTTGCCTTTCAGCATTTAGCATGGTGCCAGGCATATATTAAGTATTTAGGCTGATTGATCAATCTGATATATTCCTATCTATTGGGGTTTGACATCATGTTTCATTTCAGATTAAGATTATAAAGAATAGTTTTTTGAGTCAGAGTTGAGCTGAAAGTGACAAACTTGTCCTTACCAACTTTGTTCCTCCCGGCTACAAGCCAGATCCTGGACAGAAAAGTCAGAGCTATAAGGGATTTTCAATAAAGGTTCTGGGCAGAAAATATTCAGAGCTACTAGAGATTTTGAATAAAGGTAGTCTTTCACCATCTCTTCTGGCTGTGGACCAGTAATTAGGATGGGGTGAAATATTGGAAAATAAATCAACCATGTTAGCCAGCTTAAGCCAAAAATACCAACAGACTCCTATTTATAGAAGTGACTAAATTAAGTGTGAGAGGGGGCAGCTCCCTACAATTAATGAGGGAAAAGCTGATAGAACAATTCTCAGGTTGCCCTTCTGTGTCTCCTTTGTGCCTTCCAGGCTGTCTTTAATGTACATTTTTACCTAATTTTACCTATATGAAAATAGGTGGAAGAAGAGAAAAAAGTTGCCCCCTCCAGAAAAAAAAAAGTATACTGCAAATGTACCTAGCAGCACCTCTTAGGAATCAGATTGGGAGATACCTTTACTCCTTGTGCCCTCTACTGCTAGTTCCTGCTATTAAGAATCCTTAACTTAATAATTTAATCATAACCTATACCTTCACATTTCATCTTTGTCTTGATGATCATGAGGAGTTGGGGATTAGTGAGCAGGGTGTATACAGGCTAATCTCTAAGGTCCTGATCTAAATCCTATGATTCTCAGATTAAGAGCCTTAGGGACTATTTAGTTTCAGTTGGTAAAGTCATTTCTTCCGTCCTCTATGCTGCCCAAGATCCTCCCTTTCACCTTCCCTCCTCCCTGCAAACTCCATTATAATCCGAGGCCAAAAATGCACACCAGGGATTGCTATTAGGTTCAACAAGTGAAACCGTGTAAAAGTCAGTTAACAAGTACAGTCAGCAATAATACACGTTTTGTCTTGCCTTTCAGCAGTGATCATTTTGTTTTTATGCTTTTCTGTAAGTGACGCAGTACAGGTAGATAGAAAGAAAAAACCCAGGAGGTTCATCGATTGTGAGACCATATTGACACAGGCGAGCCAGCCGTCAACAAACAGACTGTGATCCAAAAGCTAATGTTTGCAAATTGGTTATTTCACATGTGGAATACCAAAACAAGAAAACCTTTTGGCATAAAAATAACCAACTAACTGGCAGTTATCAAGCATAAACCACATGTCTGGCATCGTGCTGAAAGCTAAGGATGCAAGGACAAAAATGAAATAGTCCTTGTCCTCAAAGAGCTTACACTCTAACGGAAGGGGCAAGGAAATAAAACCATATGCAATGATACACATAATATACAACAGATGAATACAAAGCAGTTCTGAAAGTGGCCCAGCAGTCGAAGTGTTCAGAAAAGGCTGCCTATAAAAGATGGTTCTTGAGATGGGTTCTGAACTAAGCCAAGAAGTGAAGGAGAAGAGGGAGTGCATCTCATGCATGGAGGACCATCGGCACAAAGACACAGAGATAGCAGATGGAGAGTCGTGTTTGCAGAATATCAAGAAGTCCTCTCTGGCTGGATCAGAGTGCAAAGACAGGAGTAATGTGTAAGAACAGAAATGTATGAAAGGTTCCAGGTCACAGATTAAAACATCAAATAGAGGAGTTTATAATTTAACCTGGAAGCAATAGGAAGCAATTAGAATTTATTGGGGGGGGGGTGACTGGAGGGGGAGAATAAGGAGTTAAAGAGAAGTGCCATGACCAGACCTGTGTTTAAGGAAAATCACCTTGGTCATTGTGAGGGAGTAAGAACAAATAAGAGACCGCTGCAATAGCCCAGGTGATGAGGACCTGAACTAGAGTCATTGTCAAGTGAGTGGAGAGGAAGGGACATGGGTGAGATGTTGTAGAGATAGAAATGAGAGGACTGGGCACCTATTAGGTATGTGCGAATTGGATGTGTGAGACGAATCAGAGGGAGAGGCCAAGGATGATACCAAAGTTTTGAACCTGGGTAACTACAAAGATAGTGATACACTCAACATTTTATGATAAAGAAAGCAAAGAATTCAGAATTAATGAGTTCTGGCTTGGACATGGTGAATCTGAGATGCCCACAAGACATCTTTTTGGAAGTGTTCAATAAGCAGTTGGTGATGTGGGACTGGAGTTGAGGTGAGAAAATGGCAGTGACTCAATTTGTGAGTCATCTGTAAAAAGGTGCTAACTGAACCCAGAGGACCTGATGAGGTCACTAAGTCAGAGAGCATAGAGAGAAAACACACTTGCAGTTAGTTTACAGTCGGTGTGACATGGACAACAGTGTTAGAGATTCTCTGGCTAGCTCTCAGAAGAAAAACACACATCATGTAGATCAAAGATGCTTATGGCTGGATCCCAAGCTCAAGTTCCACTGACATTCAAATATTTTTGAATCCTAAGCTTCTACGAGTTTTGAAATATTTCTAAAGTTCTGAGTCTGAAATTGGGCAGGAAGCTGATCACTAGGATTGGTTTGTGGGTAGGATATAGCCATCTAAGTATCTCTAAATGGAAGACTCCCAGTTCACAACAGTATAAGAGAGTGAGGGGACTGAGGGCTGGAGTTAAACACCTGAAAAGTCAGAGCTCTGCCACTTATTATCTTGTAGGGACTATGGATAATTAACTTCACTTCTCTAACCTTGAGACTCCTCAGGATAAAACAGAAACAATACTCATAAGAGCAATCTCACTGGGTGAATCTGAGGAAAACACTTTTTTAAAATATAAAGCTATACAAATGTATTATGTCTCTTATTTGTCATTCAAGAAAAGCATTGTAAAAAAAAAGAAAAAAAAAAGAAAAGCATTGTAGAAATTGTCTCTTCTGAATGACCTCTTCAATTAGGGGTTAATTTTTTTTTTGGAAGAGAACTATGAGCTATTTATAAACTAGAAACAATAACATGTTGCTATTAAATTTATTTTGTAGCATATTAGATCTAAAGAAAGAAACTATATTCAGAAAACTTACATTTATGATCTACATATTTGGAAAACTATACTTTAAATCAAAATTCCTCATTCAAACAGTTGATGACTTCCAATGAGTTAAAAGGGCAAATCCAAGCTTTTCTTCTTACAATGTAGAACATTTTACCTTCATGGTCTTGCAGTAGTAGTCCCCTGTTTCAGAGCTCAAAAGATTCATTACTTTGATGATCATTTATCAGAGACTCAAGTTCAATCTATAACACCCACTGAGACAGCAAATAATTCAGCCTCAGTGACTGTGTGTGTGAAAATGGGCAGTGCCCTAGACGAATGGCTTACCTCTCTCTGACACAGATTAGGTAATCATTCAAACTAACCACAGATCTCCAGACAAAGTCTGAGGAAAGACAGGTTCACTTTGGCTAACATTTTTGTTCTAGCCTAGATTCTTTCTCCTAAATACTTTGAATGCCATCCATTGAGTTAAAAACCAGATTGGGCAATATAATCATAAAGACTTTACTATGGGAACTGTGGAAAAAAACAGATTAAACTGAATTACCCAACAAATAGGACATTGTTAAAGTGCTTTGACTTCCTACCTTTTCTTTAGTCTCATGCATGAACCTTGCTTTTTATAGAACATCTCTACGTGGAGGTCCTCTCCTACTTAAAGCTAAGCTTATTTGAAATAAAGACCATAACCTTTCTTCTCTACTCTGAGTCCTGACCTCAGCACTTAATTTCTTCACTGCTACTGTCAACACATTTAGACCAGGCCTGCCACTTTATTTTGAGTTAATCACTAATCCTAATTTCCCATCTGCTGAGGATAAACTGAGAAGAATATATGGTAACTGTTACTCAGACATTGATGTGTCTGTGCCATTAGCAATATACTTAACAGACACAGGAAAACTTAAAATGATACAGATGCAAACGGAAAGAATACTTTTAATATACATATTAAAATATACTTCCTTCAGTTGTATCAATCATATTCATTAAAAGTTAAAGAGAAGTCACGCAGATCCTGCTACAAGTGAAAGGACTGACCCGCCCCACCCCACCCCCAAGGAAATGAAGGTAGCTAGGGCAAAGATGATGATTTGTGAATGTGGCAATGTGAACATCCTGTGTAAAAAGGGACACATACATGAAGATAGCAACTTTATTTGCTACTTTGTAAAAAAAAATGCCAATTCAAAATATTAAATATCTACTATATATAAGTTTTTGTTTTTAACTAAAGTTCTACTCTGATAACTTATAATGGCAGTGACCCTTGGTTTACACAGAACTAAAAAACTTTTATGTTGGAGCCTGGCAGCAGACATGACCCATTTGAGAAGCATCTCAAAGAGACTCAGTATAAGGTTGTCCAGGAAGTGACTCATGAAGATTGTGGCACAGCAACTACTAAGATAATCTGTAAGAATGAAGAAAGGATACACACTGCTGATATCATAACAAGAACAGTAACATTTATATAGTACTTTACAATTTGCAAAGAGATTTATAGACATCATCTCATTTGATCCTCACGGCAACCTTGGAAAGGTAGGTGATATTATTATCCTCATTTTACAGTTACAGAAACTGAAGCAGACAGAATAAATGACTTGCCCTGGATCACACAGCTAATAAGTGTCTATGGTAGAATTTGAACTCAGGGCTTTCTGATTCTAGGACTGATTCTCTATCAGTGGGCAACCTCAATATCATTGATCTTTTCAAGTACATTTAAATACATGACACTATGCAATGGGTAAAACAACGAAAGAACGACTCGTTCTTCACCTTCATGAAGTATACAACTAAAAGATACGACATAAAAGGCATAATTGGAAACATCAGGAAGGAATTGAAGATCATATCTTTTGCTCTCTCTTCTCATTTCTCAATCCAATCCTGAAATCCCAAAGCCCAAATTCTAAAGATGTCAACATCATTTCCTGCTACAGCATAAAACCAGTCTAGGAAGTATCTCCTAAAGGATCTTCTTCTTCTCCCACTGCATTCTACATAACATATTTAGTCTCTACTTTCCTAGTCACTCCTTCCACACCACCTTGAAACATTTTTATTTTTTAAAAAAATTTGAAAATAGGAAAAACCGAAACAAGCTTTCAATGACCAACCTGCCCTTTTACTAATCAATATACCCTTTCTAAACACTTTCTCCTTCCTTTTCGACCAAGCTCCTGGAACATCTCATCTGTGTCAGCTACCTCAATACCAAATGGCTCCAATTCCTATGCATCCAATTCTCTTCTTAACCCTAGACTATTTGGCTTCTGCCCCACCATTGCACTGAAAAATACCCTTTTAAATATAGGTAATGACTTTCTTTTTAAAAAAAAAAAGATAATTTACACATCTCTGTGGTTAGATTTTCTTCAACCATATTGCAACAGATTGAATGTAGAAGTAGATACGAGAATCCAACATTAAAGAGATTTGAAAATACATGTAAAACAATACTATCCTTTTTGCTGATTTTTTTTGTTTTTGAAAATATAATTATTTTTCATTAAAATATGTTGTCTTGACATTAAAACTGATAATGTGGACCCACTTTATTTATTCAACTGTGTTTACTGCAATAAAGCTTAAAAAACTATTGTTTGCTGTCTAATCTGTGGCACTGATCACAACTTTTAGCTCATATTTGGTTTAATTCTTTAACATTATTCTTCAGTCTTGCTATTCTGATATATTAATCCTCTTACTCACAACCTTTTAAAATCTCAGTTTACCAATAAATTCATTTTCTTCCTCATTAGAATTAATTATTATTGTGTTGCCAGAATTTTGATCTTAACTCTTGAGTTGATATTACTTTTAGAAAATCCAGCCATAGGAAACTGTTAATCCTATATTTAAACTCCTTGAAATCCACCCTGCAAGTTGAGGCTGCCTGGAAAACTATAATCAGCATTTTTTCCTTATCTACATGAAGTGTAAGATGGAATCATCATGGCATACAAATCTGAACATTTCTATTTCACCAACTAGTTCCTCTTAGTCAGAATAAGGTCCAGAATCTCTCTTTTATCAGTTTTGCCTCCATGAAATTATTGAGTATGTCCTGACAATTTCTGCTTTTACAGAGAGAGAATTTTTGAAGACAGAATAGTTCAAGTCCCACATTAAAACCATATCTCCTGCTTGCTGCCTATTGGATGTCCCTTCAGTTAGTTATTTTTATTTATTACATTCAATCAACAAAATATATTTAATGTCAGTTTGAGTATCAGATAGGGCTCATTACTTCTTACTGGTATTATCATTCAAAGGTTTTCTAGTACCTTATTTGAAATGACAATTTCTACAAACAGAATATTCTCATGATAAATCAAAAAATTATCAAAGGACTAAATAATACATAAATATTCAAGAGACTTTCCAAAGATAGGTAGGATGAGAGTTTAGAAAACCATACGGGTTTTCTAGGTTTATCCTTTCTCTCCACAACTTGCCTCTATCCCAGATACCACCTTCTACTACTGTTTCTCATTCTCTCCCTTTTATAAAATCTACTGTGCACCAAAGTATTTTAGACTGGAAACTTCCATACAAACTAATTAGTGCCTCCCTAAAACATCAATGGTAGGAAACCAATCAGACACACCTGACCAAAATCTCTGACATTTTTGATAAAATCTGACCCTCTTCCCTATGCCTAGGCAATCCTATTCCACAGGACAGGGCCAGGGGCACAACCAAACTGAAAAGCAGTAAAGAGAAACTGGCATAACCTGTGCATCATCTCTCCTACCTATTCTTATTGCAATCTTAAGATTATTGTACTCAAGGCATGGGTCTTTGTATCCTGCTCCTTCTAGATTCCAGCTCTATGCTTGCATTACTGATAACCATGATCTATGCCCATACCCTCAGGATTCATGTTTAGCTTATATTAAGTCTTAAGCCTTTCCTCATGAGTTAAAATATGTCTGTAATAAAGGTCTATTGTTTTGCATTAATGACCAGTCTAATTCTTCTGGGAAGACCCCTTTAAATCTAAAATAAGTGGTTTCTAAATTTCACAGATGAAGGAATGGAAGTTATTTTGGGTAGCTGAACTGTTTGAATTCACTCAAATAAATATCAAAGAAGACAAAGGACCTACGATTTTCATTTAATATTTTTCCTAAAATTCAATTTGCTAAAAACAGTTTAAAGGAGGAGGGTATCCATAAAAATTACCTTACCTAAATCACAGCAGCATAGACCACTGGAACTTGAAATGATCTTAGATCATTTCGCCAAAAAATTCATTTTATAGAGGAAACTCAGATCAAATCACAGACACACAGAGACACATACACACACAATTTGTATGATGTCACATGGCTTGTAGACCTTGGAAAAGGGGATATACAGAAAAACAGTTAACACTAGGAAAAGCACTGCCAATATGAATACGGATCTATCCTTGTGAGTAGACCCAATATTCTAAATCTATATTCTATTATTTTTAGTCTTCTAGTTGCGAACTCTTCCCCCTTCTGTTTGCTACTACTTTCCTAATAATAGGCATAGTAAGAACCAATGCAGTTATGAAAAAAATTATTCCCACATTATGTTTTTTTTTGTCACTATATCTTCCTTTTCTTTCTTTTTTTAAGCTTTTATTTAGTATTTTATTTT
Source organism: Trichosurus vulpecula (assembly GCF_011100635.1). Classification (NCBI taxonomy): domain Eukaryota; kingdom Metazoa; phylum Chordata; class Mammalia; order Diprotodontia; family Phalangeridae; genus Trichosurus; species Trichosurus vulpecula. Next base: position 103,558,895 of record NC_050578.1, on the reverse strand, counting down.
TCCTCAGTTACATGTAAAAACAATTTTTAACATTTGTTTTTAAAATATTGAGTTCCAAATTCTCTCCCCCCCCGCCCTCCCCACCACCCTCACTGAGAAAGCAAACAATTAGATAGAGGTTATACATATGCAGTCATGCAAAACATATCCGTAATAGTCATGTTGTGAAAGAAAACATAGACATGAAAAACTGAAGAAAAATAAAGAAAGTTTAAAAAGTATGCTTCGATTGATATTCAGACACCATCAGTTCTTTCTCTGGGGATGGATAGCATTTTTCATCATAAGACCTTCAGAGATGTCTTGGATCACTGTATTGCTGAGAATAGCTAAGTCATTCACAGCTGATCATCTTACAATATTGCTGTTAATTTGTACATAGTACATTTCACTTCGCATCAGCTCATGCAAGTCTTTCCAGGTTTTTCTGAGAGCTTCTTGCTCATCATTTCTTATAATGCAATAGTATTCCATCATAATCACGTGCCACAACTTGTTCAGCCATTCCCCAGTTGAAAGGTTTCCCTTCAACTTCTAATTCTTTGCTCCCAGAAAAGAGCTGCTATAAATATTTTTGTACATACAGGTCCTTTTCCTTTTTACCTCTTTTGGGATATGGACCTAGTAGTGGTACTGCTAGGTGAAAGGGTATGCATGGTTTTATGGCCCTTTGGGCACAGTTCCAAATTGCTCTACAGAATGGCTGAATCACCAACAGTGCAATAAAGTCTCATTTTTCCTACATCTCCTCCAACATCTGTCATTTACCTTATCTGTCCTATTAGCCAATCTAACAGGTATAAGGCAGTACCTCAGAAATGCTTTAATTTGCATTTCTCCAGTCAATAGTGAGTTAGAGAATTTTTTCATATGGCTATAGATAGCTTTGATTATTTCATCTGAAAACTGATCACATATTTTGATCATTTATTAATTGAGGAATGGCTCTTATTTTTCTAAATTTGACTCAGTTCTCTATGCTTGAGAAATGAGGCCTTTATCAAAGAAACTTGCTTAAATTTATTTTCCCCACTTAGTATTTCTAACTGTATTTCCCTCCTTTCTACCTTCCCCTTATCATCCTTTATTCTCTTCTCTCTCTCCTTTTACCCTATCCCTCCTCAAAAGTGTTTTGCTTCTGACTACCACCCCCCCCCATCTGCCCTCCCTTCTGTCATCCCCCACTTCTCTTATCCCCTTCCCCTCCCACTTCCCTGTAGAGTAAGATAGTTTTCTATACCCAATTGAGTGTGCATGTTATTCTCTCTGATGAGAGTAAGGTTCACTCACTCCCCCTCACCTCCCCACTGTTCTATTCCACTGTAAAAGGTTTTCTTGCCTCTCTTACGTGAGATAATTTACTCCATTCTATCTTTCCCTTTCTCTTTCTCCTAGCACATTCCTCTCTCATCCCTTAATTTTATTTTTTAGATATCATCCCTTCATATTCAACTCACACTTGTGCCTTCTGTCTATATATACTCCCTCTAACTACCTTCATAATGAGAAAGGTCTTATGAGTTACAAATATCATCTTCCCGTGTAGGAATGTAAACAGTTTAAAATTATTAAGTCCCTTATGATTTCCCTTTCCTGTTTACCTTTTTATGTTTCTCTTGAGTCTTGTATTTGAAAGTCTTTTCATTAAGAATGCTTGAAAATCCTCTATCTCATTGAATATCCATTTTTTTCCCCTCATGGTATACTCAGTTTTTCTGGGTAGATGATTCTTGGTTGAAATCCCAGCTCCTTTCCCTTCTAGAATGTCATATTTCAAGTCCTCTGATCTTTCAATGCAGAAGCTGCCAAATCTTATGTTATCCTGACTGTGGCTCCACCACACTTGAATTGTCTCTTTCTGGCTGCTTACAATATTTTCTTCTTGACCTGGGAATTCTGTAGTTTGGCTATAATATTCCTGGCAGTTTTCATTTTGAGATCTCTTTCAGGAGATGATTGGTGGATTCTTTCAATTTCTATTTTACCCTTTGGTTCTAGAATATTAGGGCAATTTTCCTTAATAATTTCTTGAATGATGATGTCTAGGCTCTTTTTTAAAGCAAGTTTTTATCAGGTAGTCCAATAATTTTTAAATTACCTCTCCTGGTAATTTTCCAAGTCAGTTGTTTTTCCAATGAGATATTTTGCAGTCTTCTATTTTTTTTCATTCTTTTGGTTTTGTTTTATTGTTTCTTGATTTCTTATTAAGTCATTTGCTTCAACTTGCTCCATTCTAATTTTTATGGAATTATTTTCTTCAATAAGTTTTTGGACCTCTCTTTCCTTCTGGCAAGTTCTGCTTTTTAAGGCATTCTTCTCCTCACTGGCTTTTTGGACCTTTTTTACAATGTGACCTAGTCTGCTTTCAAGTTGTTATTTTCTTCAGTATTTTTTGGGGGGGTCATTCTTTAACAAGCTGTTGACTCATTTTTCTTGGTTTTTTTTGTATCACTCTCATTTCTCTTTCAAAATTTTCCTCTACCTCTCTTACTTGATATTCAAAATCCTTTTTGAGCTTTTTCATGGCCTGAGACCAATTCATAGTTTTCTTGGAAGATCTGGATATAGGAGCTTTGACTTTGTCATCTTCTTCTGGTTGTTTTGATCTTCCTTGTCACCATGGTAACTTTCTATAGTCAAAGTTTTTTCCGTTGTTTGCTCATTTTCCCAGCCTATTAGTTGACTTTTAACTGTTTGTTAAAATAGGGTTCTGCTTAAAGGGTGGAAGGCACACTGTCCCAAATTTTGTGCAGCTGTTTTCAAAGATAATTCTAGAGACCTGTAAGTTTTCAGTTCTTCCAAGGTGGTAAGATTGAAGGAGAGGTGTTTACTTCTCTCCTGGCCTGTGCTCTGGTCACTCTTTTCTGCCCTGGAACTGTGAGGAGAGTGCCCCACCTCCACTGCTGCCACAAGCTCTGCTATGCTAGTATTCCTACTTACCCTGGGACTGCCACCCCGGATTGAAACCCAGATCAGAATATGGGCAAAGCAACAAAGTCCTGCCTCAATGCTAGCAAAAAGAACCTCTTAATTTCCTTCTGACTAGTTGTTCAACTCCCTTATTGTCTGTGGGCTAAGTACTCTGGAAGCAGCTACTATCTCTGCTGACTGAGTCTCTCTCAAGGCCTGCTTCTGGTTTCCTGGGGCCAGGGTTGTGTTGGCACAGCCTGCGCTGGACTACATGCCACTCTCGCCCAGGTGTGACAGACCTTTTCTGATGATCTTTTAAGTTATCTTTGGTGTCTGTGGCCTGAGAAGTCTGGAAATGCCACTGCTGCAAGTGATTTAATCGCCCTGAGACCTGTTCCTGGTTTTCTGGGGCCTGGTCCGAGATGGCATGACCTGCACTGGACTGTGCTCCTCTCTCACCCTGATGCAAGAGACCTATCCTGCGAAACTTCCAAGTTGTCTTGGGCTGGAAATTTGTTTCACTCTATCGTTTTGTGGGTTTTGCTGCTCTAGAATTTGTTTGGAGTAATTTTTTTAAAGGTATTTGGAGGGGTTTGGAGGAGAGCTCTGGTGAGTCCCTGCCTTTAATTTGCCATCATGGCTCCACCTCCTCTGTCACTACATTTTTCAAAAAGTAAAAACAATAAAAACAGATCTAGGGAAAGACAGATTGAAGTGAATGACACTAAATGGTAACTAAAGACTTTAAGCATCAAATACAGACTTAGCACAACCCTGCCTAACTAAAATCCAATTTCATCACCCATAATGTTACTGGTACTCTTTGAAAACAAAGAATGAACAAAATTTGTAAAAAGCAAACTCCTATAGCATATATTTTGTTTCTAGCTTCTACAATAGTATGTACATTTGCACTATAATGTAAAATAATTCTAGCAGTTGATCTTCATGGCAAAAAAAGATTAAGAGATGTATTTAAAAATTATATATGAAAACAGAATAGAAGGAATACAAGAGGAAATCACAGATACACAAGACAGCTTTGAAAGTTATGGGAGGAACATATTATATGTTTAAATAGAAAAGCAGGCTCAACATAAAGATTTGCAGTCCCATGTACAATCCTATTCTTCTGTTCTATAACATATATGGAAACTCTTATTTTATTTAGTAATGAAGTTAAGAAGTTTTTTTTTTAAAGTAAAAATACCACATACTGAAAAATGAAGTAGGTGGTGTAGCAGATTAAGAACTGGACTTTAAGTAAGAAAGACTTGACTTTAAATCCTGCCTCTGAAGCCTACTAGTTATATGACCTGGACAAGTTACATAACTTCTTGCAGCTTCAGTTTCTTCATCTGCAAAATAATGATAATAATATCACCTACTAAATACATACTAAATAAATAAATACAACTACTACCTTGTTGTGAGGACCAAATAAGATAATACATATAAAGCATTTTGCAAACCTTAAAGCATATAGAAATGCTAGTTATTGATATTTTCATGGCATTCTTTCCTTTTACTAATTCTGTGTTAAAAAGCAAGTTAAAACAGGCCCAAAGCTCCATTAATAATCATACATTTAGAAGGTTAAGAAATATTTACCATTCCTATGAATAATGTGGCATATGAGCTTTTGGTACTTAGCAAAAAGAGATAGTAAGAAACCCCACTAACATTAAGACAAGGAGTAGAAATTATTAGAGACATAAACAACCAAATGTGTTTAAGGTCCCCTTTTTCATGCATGTTGCTCCAAAAAAAATGTTCAAATTATATAAAGGAATGAAGAAATTTCAAAGTGAAGTTTAGATGTACTAAAATTCAACTCAGTTCCTTAAGCTTGTATTCTGTCACATAATCAAGTGCTAATTATTTTTTCCCTTGACATTAGTCTCACTTTACACAGAAATATGTCTAAGCAAAGGAAATAATGGGGACAGGATACTGACAGAAACTTTGGAGAAAAAGTACACTCAATATAGGCAATAAATTTTGTTAAATTGTACTTCTCTAATGTTTTGACTCCCTTGTAATTATGTTTGACCTACAAAATATAATCTGTCACAATTCTGATTATCCAATCAACTGGAAAGCTAATAATTTTTCATTTTTAAGAAAAGGAGGTCTTAACCCTGATTAAATCAAAGTCTATTGTGGGGGGGTGAGGTGGTCCTCATACTTAAAATTAAAAAGCAAAACATCACAGAGCCTCTATGGAGGATTTTTTATAAATTATGGATGACTGTATAAGATAAGAAGCACTATGGGAGCATTATCATACTCACTGGTAAAAGAAGAATATGCATCAGTGAAATCAAGGATCCATAAAATACTAAGAATCTTAGCATTAGATGGAGTTTTAGAGGTCACTGAAGTCCAATGAAATTCCCTATTGGAATCTTTTAATATCCCTGATGACTAGTCATGCAGTCTGTTTGTATACATCCAGTGACAGAAAAGCAACAAAAGCCAATTTAGGATGACTACAGTGACTAGAAATGTTAGATTTTTATCTTGAGTAAGCATCTGCCTACATGTAACTTCCTCACATATGTCCTAAAACTCTGCCCTCTGGATCAATAAAGAACAAATCAGCTCATTCATCTCTATGTGACAGCTCTTCAAATATCAGAAGACAGCTATCACGGCTCCTTTCAGTCTTTTCTTCTCAAAGCCAAACATCCCAAGCTCCCTCAATCACTCTTTGTATGACAAGGTTTCCAGACCCTTTACCCTCCTCTGCACATACTCTAATCTGTCAATGTCCCTCTTAAAATTTGATGTCTAGAATTGAACACAATCCCCCAGAGGTGGTCTAATCAACACAAACTAGAGTGATAATATTTTCCCACAATCCAACACACGATTTCCCACAATTCCCCTGTAGCCCATGATTTTACTGTCTTTTTTAGTATTCATATATTATTAACCCATAATAAAGCTTGCAACCAACTTAAAAAAATACCTAGATCTATTTCTTATGAACTTTTTCCCCGGTATAGTTCTCTGTCTTGTACAAATATTTTTTAATTTAAATGCAGGTTATATTAACTTATATTAAATTCTACATTGTTCTCAGATGTTCTATCACAAACAGATCATTGTGAATTTTGATTCTACCAATATGTTTGTTGTTTCTTCCAGTTTTGTGTCATGTGCAGATCTAATATGCCTATTAATTTGATCTGATTTTTACATCTTCAATCAAGTCATTGATGTAGATATTGAACAGGGATAAGAAAAAAGTCCTATGTCACTTCTATAAAAGAACTCTCTTCAGGTTGATAATGAGCAATTAAATCAATAACAGTGCAGAATTGTTGAATTGATTTCAAAGATCACTGAACCAGAAAAAAAATCATTGAGGACTCGCTCTTTGCATGTTATTGTATCTCAGTGAATCCATCTAAAAATATATCATTCAACTTGAATTTCACCATCTTATTAAAAGGAATATTACAGAAGATCTTCAAATCATTTTCTGGAATCAAAGTACACTACGTCTACAGTACTGTCCTAACAAATATGCTAGTAATGCTATAAAATGAAAATATAAGATTTTTAAAAGGCCAAACTGAATGCTATTTTTATTAATTAGGTACCATGAAAGTTAATGTCAAAAGACAATATGGGATATAATGCAGCGAAATATTTTTTGATATCACAAATGATATTTTAAATGTATTACCTCTGCCTGACTTTGTTGCCTAGCAAAGGAAAAAAAAAACCCAAAGGCTAACAAAATACACGGATTTAATACAACTTCCTTTTGTCAATCAGATATGAATCAAGAGTTCTTAGGGTTAGAGTTAGTGCCATATTGTTTTAAAAGCAAAGTAAAATGTGACGTAGATGACACTAGTTTTTAAAGTGACTTTGTCTATCTTTTGCAAAAACATAAAAGTCATAAGACCATAAGATTTAGAGTTGTCAGGAAGCCCTGAAGTGATCTAATCCATCCTAAAATCCTATAAAACCCATTCCAATATTTTGCAGATGAGAAAATCAATGCTAAAAGAAGTGACTTGCCCAAAGTCATATTGCTAGTAAATTTAAGTGGCCAAATGAGAATGTCTGACTCTAAATCCAATGCTCTTTGAGTATTTAGAGGACAAAGACTTTCATTTTTGCCTTTTTATTTCCCTAGCATCTCACACAGTGCCTTGCACACAATAAATGTTTGTTAAATTCAACCAGCTTTAATAGATAGCCCTTTAAAAATGCATTGTTCCTTAAGAGACATAAAGCTTTGTGGTACTATTACACTCTGAATATACCTTGCTGAAGTGAGGTCACAATACCTTAAATTTGAAGCAAAGATTTTAACTAGGATATTAGGGTTTTGCTTATTTCTAGTTTCATGACTTTGGTAAGAGTTTAAATATGTAAGAAATAATACTAGTGAAATTAATCAAGAATTCATTTTTTAATGATTTGAAGTAAATTTGAAGAGACATGTTTTAATCCTTTACAGGGCAAGGGATAAGGAGGTATAATGCAGACAGACTAGATTAATTATTTTTTACTTTATATCACATTAGAATAAAATAGGATTTTTGAAGTTCTTGTTCACAAAATTATAGCAGGTAGCTAAGGAAACCAATATAAACAGTAAAATATGTAAAGACCAAAACAGATAATTTTTTATAGGTTGGGCCCAAACAGAATACCATAGTGACATAACCTACTTTTAAAAATAGGGTTCTCTTACAAATCTTAAAGAGTACTGTCATTTCAACTCCCTCTTGGTGGTTGATTGATTACTCCTTTTCCTTATGTTCATTAATCTCATCACCTTATCTTTTATACCACTTCATTTTAGTAGAAAGGTAATAATAAAACCCTCATCCATTATCCTTTTACTCATCTAGTCAAGCGGAAATGGTTAATAACATGCTACAAATTGAACTTCAATCACCTCATTTTCTCCTTTGTCAAATGCACATTAAAATATATTCTAAAAGTGCAATTTGTTTTACTGGAAAATTTGTGTTATATTGCTACAGACAACTAAAATTAAGTGTTTCTCAGTTTGGTTATTAAATATATCCAACTGTTCTTTTATCTACAATACTAAAACATTAACTCATTTTATTAGGGTGTAATAATACAAGAGCATTATCTCTCAGAATACAGAGACATCTAGACTACCTAATAGTAAGTGTTGTACAATAGGTCATTTATCTTTAAAAAAAAAAAGCCCATAAAAGTGTTCATGATCATTTATGAATGGGTACATTACTGCATATGAAACTGCCCTCTATTTTTAAAAAGTTAATTTGTTTACATTCAGCCTTATCTTCAAATGCAAGCCTTATTAGAGAAGATATCTATAACTGTCATACACAATAGGATTGTATTGGTGAGTATGACAAGTAGAGGGATGGACACAGAGAAAGTGTACACATCGTGATTTCAGGTTCTGAAACTACAATATACAAGATCTCTTTGGGAGAGGGAAGCATATATGGGGCTTTATCAAACCATTATTCACAACAAAACAATTATGCTTTAAGTTTCTTGAATAAAATAGTTATGAATGACTGGAGAAGTACACAGAGAACACAGGTTAGCATTTGATGAAATCACAGACCATTTTGCCCAGAGGTCAGAGAAAAATTCTCTGCCAACTTTAGCATAGCTCGTTTACTTGTCTACATATTATTCACTTGTTCCAAATAGACTGGGACTACGATATGAAACCATAGCAAGTGATGAAAAATCTAACCATATGCTTGAATTAGCTGAATAGAACTGGCCAAAATAACATTAGCAATAATCAAATTTAACATCTACTTTACTCAAAAAGTGTGAGCCCTCAAATTAAGTGGAAAGTAAAAAAAAGATATAGATTTTTTTTCTAAATTCTCTTCTTTTTCCTCATTTTTTTAAAGGAAGAATGGGACAACTAGATTATTTCTCCGTAGATAACATTTATGGATGCCATAATCTGGTCATGATAAAGCTATTGAAATTTATAGCACAATACCATACATATATGTGGATTAACAGAGTTCAATAAAAGCAATATTCGATTACCAAATCTAGATAAGCTTTGCTCCTATTTACTTCAAGATCTTTTTTATGTCATCATAATGTTCTTGTTCAGTAAGCATATTCTCCCCCTTTGTACAATTTCATATCTTTTGTACAATTGGAGAATCTTTTAAGAGTCACAACTTTTATGAATAGCAGATACCATGTTAGCATGAATACTATCACATAACAAAACAATGTTATGTTCATGAATAAATCTTTTTTGGTTAACATGCATAGATAATAAGTGACAATGAATAGTACACCATGAAATTGTGGTCTTTTTTTTTTTAAAGAATTGCTCCATACTTATAAGAATGTCTTAATGATGCAATGAAGACATTTAATTCATTAGGCTTATGTTTTTAACCAAAAGGCAGAAAGTGGCATTGCAATACCTAGTTATAATTGAAAGGTGAGCAAGTATTGAATAAATCTATATGACAATTTTTACTTAAGTCTCTAAACACTTCCTTGTACAATATCAGATGAAATGACTTATAAGTAAAAGAGTTCATCAATTTAATGAGGATTCAGACAAATCAGTTGCCTAATGAGAATTCAGGCTAATGTGGCAGGGTTCTGGTCCACTGCTGACAAAATCACTTTGATGAGACTGGGACAAACAGATAAAAGTCCTGTTTCTTCTGGATATTATTACATCGTGTTAATTAGAAACAAGAGAATCAGTATTTGCAATGTACAAAGCTAAAGCTTTTTTTAATGCTTGAAGTTTTTGCTAAGTGTTTTGTGCTTTTACTCATCATGATTTTCATCTTCACTCCTATTTCTGCAGTATCTCAGGCATCCTTTACATTCATATTACCACCACTGTCACTGAGGCCTTGCATGACATTGCTAAGAGTCTCCTAATTGGTCCTTCGCCCTTGGTTTCCCCTTTTTCCAATTCATCTTTATCTCTGCCAGAAGTAATCTTCCTAAAGCAGGTTTTCAGTCATGTAATTACCATGCTCAAAAATCTTAAAAAGAAAAGTTTAAGCTCATTTGCACAACATATAAACCCTTCACAATATGATCCAACCTACTTTTATTGACTTATCTCCCAATATTGTGCTAAATATATTCGATGTTTGTTTAATGAACCTCACATATGCCCCACATTTTCCATCTCCACATCACTGCTTGTGCCAGAATATCTACAAGTGTTGAAAGACTTCATGATTAAGATCAAATGCTATCACCTTCATGAAGTTACTGAAGAAATTCTGGAGGCAGCTGGGAACTGTCCACAGTCAAAGCATGTCAAAAACTAAGCAGGTAGTGTTAGTATAATACACTGGGATTAAAAGACTGCAGGTGTTGTTCCTCCTTCATTTTCAAATAGGACCAATGACATCATGGGGTGATGTCTTAACTTGTGCATGAATTGGATTTAAGTAAGGCAGAGTTCCACAAAGTCATCAGTCTCTTTACTCCAGAGTCACCAGAGTCCAGTGGCAAGACAAAAGTCAGGACAACTGGCTATGGCCTGGGATGCAGTGGATGATTTTTTTTTTAATTTTTATTTTACCAGGACACTAATACAGAATAGAGAAAAGAAACAAAAACATATTGTAAACTTACATGTTGAAACTTAAATACAAAGTAAGAAAGAAAAAAAGCATGTCATGTGCACAGCAGAACATAGGAGAGGATTCAAAATATGTAATAATCAATTTTCATTTCAAGAAAGCCTGTATGATAAATAATACATCTTGTGTTGAAAATTGTCAATCTTTTCTTTGCTTCCTTGTGTTTTCTTTTGTTCTTTGCTGTGCACTTTTTAACGTTGTTCTTTTTTCTCCTCCCCCTTGCCTCCTAGAAGACTACAATATAGTTTAGATATGTTTCTCAATATATACATACACATATAGATGTATACAGACACTTACATATATACATGCATATACAGACATACACTTTCCCAAACACACTCTACTCCTGATCTTTGTTTTTATGTTTGTACATATCTCTTGTTTCCTATCCCTCCTGCTTCCTCTACTTTACTTCTAACCACTATATGGCCCTCCTATTACTTGCCTTCCGCCCTCCAGTGGATGACTTGGACATCTTTGACGCCAAGCTCTACTCCACAGCACCTGCTTCAGTTGCCTTCATGGCTGTTGGAACCAACTGTTGTCATCTGCCATTCCACCAGGGAAGGGAGACTTCCCCCTAAGTCAGCGAAGATTGTAAGGCCTCTCAGTTATCCTGAACCTAGCTCAGCCCTTCTGAGGAGATGATTTCACTGGTGTGTGGCTGCTGCACACTTTTTGGAGCCCCAGATGATGCTAACTATGTTGAATGGGAACTGTGCAAGAACTCTTTGCTCAAGTTCATATCTAGTTAGGCACCTACTTTCTTTTAAAATTCTACTCAGACTTTGTATTGTCTACACTTATTATAGGCACTTTCTTGATGAAAATTTCTGGTCCCCAGAGAAATCTCCATCTTCAATCTTACATTTCCTCTATATTTCATGTTTCCTACTTTGGCAACTAACTATCCTCTTCACCATCTGCCTCTTAATTCCATGCCTTCACAAATTCAAGCTTTATCACTGAATTCCTCTTTTCTAGTGTTTCCCAGTCAGAGAGCCCTCAGCTACCAAAAGTGGTACAGGAAAAGAATGCTGGATTTGGAATCACAGAATTCAGGTTGATCCTCAGCTTTTTCATCTACAAACTGACTCAATCAGTGGCACGTAACTTAAATAGAAAAGGAGGCCATTAATTTATATGTAAAATTCTTGTGGGACAAAATGACTTAGTTTTAAAATGTGATGTTATCTTTTTTAATTTCAATTTTATTTATTTTGCTAAATATTTCCAAAGTACATTTTAATCTGGTCCAGGCCTCATTCAAGATAACCAAGGGCTACAGTTGATCTGCTGGCCTCTGTGTTGGACACTTCTGGACTACATGACCTCTCATGTCCCTTACAGCTTTAAATCGATTGCCCTATCACAAGATGAAACATCTCTGGCTATTGGCTGAGGCTTCTGACTGGCTGTGCTTCCAGGAAGGGTGCTAGAAGAACTAGATGACTACATAATTATTTCCTCCCTCAATTAGATGCAATTTCTCCTTGTCTTTGAATTTTAACATTCTACAAAGACCACTGGGAGAAAGCAAGGAAGGCCTGTAGCACACTGAGTGGACACCTTGTAGTGAACTTTTGGGAGAACATTAACAAGAGATGCAAAGGATGGGTAGATTATAACCATTCCTGCAAAGAAAGTATGAATCCATGGGATCATAGATCCCTTTGACGTTTGTATTCTACCAGCCTCTCTCTCCCTCTCCCTTTGTCTCTCTATCTCTCTGTCTCTCTCTCTCTCTATTTAGTACATTTATCAAATTTTACATTACAATTAATATTTACCCCTTTATTTACAACACTGCAAGCTCCTTGAGCCAGGGATTATATCCTACTCATTTTAGTACCTGGAACACAGTATAGGAAGCTAAGGTGGCACAATGGTTAGAGGCCTGAAGTCAGGAAGACTTGAGTTCAAATCCACTTACTAGCTAGGTGACCTTGGGCAAATCACTTAACCTGTTTGCTTCAGTTTCCTCAACTACAAAATGGGGATAATAACAGCAACGATCTTGCAGTATTATCATGAAGATAAAATAATATTTGCAAAGCACTTAACGCAGTGTCTGCCACATGCAGTGGTTTGCCTTCATTCTCAAAGATGATGCCATGACCTGCAAGTGGACTGGATTTAAGTGAGGGAGGGCTGTGCAAAGTTACCAGCCTCACTTTCTCCTCCAGAGTTATCTGGGTCCAGTGGGCAGATATAGATTGGGACAACTGGAGATGGCCTACCTGCCACATACTAGGTATTTTATAAATGCTCATTCTTCTCTCCATCAAAAAAAAACCAAAGAAACCGACAAGATATTTGCTAAACTGAATAATCCCCTTTTCCCATCACAATATTAATCATAAACCTATTTTTGGAATTAAACCTCAAAACAAAATGTAAAAAAAAATCTAACAAGATTCATTTAGAAATAATGTTGGGTGTTTTAAAGCGCTAAACATGCCCGTACTCAATCTATGATATTTAATAATGTTCATATTTCCTGAGTTGTCTAATGTCAAAGGAGGCTTTATAAAGTAGCAAAGTTATCATAAAAGTAAATAATTTAATCAATGGGTCCTATATTCACCAATCATGGACACATGTGCTATAGCACTATGTTCACAAATAACAATCCTGTAACTGAAATAAAAATATTTATTCTCTTTAACTAGCACGGGTACTTCACTGTTAAAAAGATATGGTTATAAAATAATTTTATAGTTAACACTTACATAATTCTTTAGTTTACAAAGCACTTTATATCTACTATCTCATTTGATCTTCATAACAGATTTTATAAATGAAGAGGACTAAGGAACAATTACAACAATCATTTTAGGAACGTAATAAAGATTCTAGTTTGGACCAAGAAGAGAACTAGCAGTTAAGCTCTGACCTTCTCTAGAAAAGGCGCAAATGAATATGTTGTCCTATTTTGTATACTGAGATTGAAAAGCCAAAGACAAATGATTGGCATTCCAGGATGAGAAATAATGCATATATTACAGATAATGAAGAGAGAAAATTACCATAAATTAGGACTGCTGAAACCATCTATATAAAATGATTTTGTCAGCCTTTATAAAGAACTATAATCACATTATTTAAAATTTCAGAATATTGCTGTATGTCTACAAAGACCAAAAAAAACCCCAAAACTGCCATATATTTCAGAAATAGTCATTCAACATTCTATATTTTTGTAAGACTTAGCATATAAAATTCTCCTCCCCTTTGCTACTGAACACCATGAAAAAGTTGTCTTTCACAAATGCCTGAACTTCCCCCAATATTCTGTTCTCAGCCCCATGGAATTAATGTGTTTTCTGCCTGGACCATTCTCCTGAAATGTCTTTGTCAAGCTCCTCAGATTGCTCACTACCAAACACAAAGACCACTCTTAAAGCTTCCAAGATTTTCATGCTATTGATTACACCCTCCTATAGGACATTCTCTTATTCCTTGGTTCTTACAGAAACCAGGCTTTCCTGGTTTTCCTCTCTCATCATTGTGCTGTCTCCTTCATAGGTTCCTCAACTTCTTCTTGATCCATGGAGTATGGGTGTTTTAAGATTTAGTTTTGTTCTTCTTTCCATTTTCATTCAGCCTCCTGGCTTCAACCACTTCAAAGCAGTTGAAACACAAAATTTCACCTCCATTCCTGATTGACCTTCAGAGCTTTAGATTAACAGACCTACCTGAATGGCCCAATAGCTTCTTAAGCTCAAAATGTCCAGAAGACAGCCTTATTACCTTTCTCACTAAATCCGTCTTTAATTTTTATATCTATTTTTTTTCCTGCGGCAACACTAATTCCCCAATTTTCTATATTTTATACTATATGGTTATCTTGAACTCTCTCTTCTTTCTAATCTCTCATGGAATCAGCTGCCAAGTCCTGTTGATTCCACTTCTACATCTCTTCTATGTGTCCAATCTTTCTATTGCAGCCCTCTAGTACTGGCCCTCATTGTTAAGAGCCTAGACAAATGTAATACTTTTTATCTCTTCTCTCTCATAATCTCTTTGACCATTCCAATCTTTCATATGGCTGTCAGAACAATATTTCTTACATGTAGCTTTAGTCATGCCACTTCTTCCCTCAACAACCTTCAGTTTCAAGTTCAAACTCAATTTCTCAGCAAGGCCCCTTCATGATCTGGAGCCAATCTAGCAATCTTCTAAAAATTCTAAATGCCAGGAAAAAAACAACAACTGTTCTCTGACCAACAAATACTCTGATTATCCACACCTACAAAGTTGCTCCAAAATTTTGTTGTTCATAACCAGAATCCCTGCTCTTTCCCATATCTTTACCAACTGAAGACCTACTAATTCTTTAAAGTGAAGAACTCAAATGCCACTTTCTATGAAGCCTCTTTGGACACTACTGTTAGTGTAAACCTTGCTTCTGGTATCTGATACAACATTTTATTTTACAACTCTCTAATACTGCCATAATATTGTGCGTTATACCTATCTAATTTTATTGTATTTCCCCCTGCCTCCAAACTGTAAGATCCATAATAGTAGGGATTAATTCTTATCTAATCTTTTTATCTTCCCCAATTCCAAGAACAATGCTCTAATAGATGCCTTAATATTTATTGATTGTTAATTTTCAATGTGATTCTTCTTCTTTAGAAGATATAATTCTAATAGCAAAATGTAAATTTCAGTATTTATCTACTCAAAATTACAAAATGTTATCAATTATGTTGACTCACAAGATCATGTGGTCAGACAAATTCACTAGTCTCCTTTCCCTTTTGCATTTCCCTCACCCCCTCTCTCATCTCCTGGCTACCCAGATCCAATGGGGCAGCAGAGTGGGAAGAACTACTTTTACCACTTGGATGAACTAGTACTCAAAACCTAATATTTCTGGGGAGATGAAAGACTACCAGACCTTACAATCTTCTCTACATCCACACCTTCTAGAATCCAAAGTTCTCTACATCTGGACTACTGGTGGACCCATACACCTTACCATTCACTTTGCTGCTGAGTCCTAAGGACTCTTCTTCAAGTGTTCTCTCCCAGAAAAAGAGGGTGAGGTCCTTGGGGGCAGTTCTCAATTTTTATATTAGTATCCCAAACAATTAACATAGCGCTTGACACACAGTTGCTTCATAAAGGCTTTTTTAACCAAAATGTTGTTAGCCTAGGCATATTAGATTTTTTTTAAATATGCATTTTTCTAAGTCAAACTACAATTGTTTTCTTGATTAGTGTACTGTGCAACATATCTTTTTTTTTAAAACAAAGAGGATGATGCCATACCATGTCTAAATATTTTACAGAATTACATGCATGGTAATTAAAATTGGGGGGTGTTTCTATGACCTTTTTTAAAATAAGTTTTTATTGATATTTTCTATTTCTGATATCACTATGTATCCCACTTAGCTATTCCCAAAAAGCAATTCCATATCACAAATATTATTTTGTAGAGAAAAGGAAAAAAGTCAGTAGAACTGATCAATCTATCACGAAAGGTTGAAACCATGTGTAACACCTATGTTCCTCCTATCTCCACAAAGGGGTAGATTGGCATTATCTTCCTATATCTCTCTAAGTCTTCCTTGATCTTCCTAATTTTGTTACACTAATTTTTGATTTTTTTGGCATGTCATTGTTCTTTCCATTTACATTGTTATAGTCACTATCAATATTGTTTTATTGGCTCTGCTTACTTCACTCTACATCAGTTCATACATATCTTTCCATACCTCTCTGGATTCATCACACACATAATTTCTTACAGCCCTGTAATACTCCATTACCATGTACCAAAATTTATTGAGCCATTCCCCAACTGATGGGCACATACTTTAAAATTCTCAGCTATCACAAAAAGTGCTGTTACAAATATTTTTGAATATATGGGGAATTTCTTTTTATCGATAACTTGAGATATAAGCCCAATAAATGGAGTCTCTGGTTCAAAAGTAACTGGTTTATATAATTTCAGATTGCATTACAAAATGGTTGTATCATTTCATAGTTCCAGAAACAACATATTTAGTGTGCCTATTCTTCCACAACACATCCTACAGTGACTGTTCCCATTTTTTTTCATTTTTCCAAATTTCCAAGGTATGACGTGAAACCTCAGGATTGTTTGGATTTGCATTTTCTCTTATCATTAGTGATGTAAAGCAATTTTTCATATGGTTTTGAATATCTGCAGTTCATCTGAGAACTTAGTTCAAACCCTTTGATCATTTATCTACTTGGGAATGGTTATTCATCAGATATATAATTTTATATGGGTACACATATGTATAAATTGTTTATATATCTGGGATATGAAAATCATTATCAGAGAAATCTAACATAAACATTTTTCCCATTCAACCCTTCTTATGCTAGATGCATTAATGTTGTCTGCACAATTTTTCAGCTTTATATATTTGAAATTGTCTATTTTATCTTTTATAACTGCTTCTATCTCTTGTTTAGTTTAAGAATACATCCTCTACCCATAACTGCAAGGGGATAGATTCTGCACTGTTTCCTCCACCTGTCTTTGAAATAGGGTTTTGATCTCAAGCTATGATGTTTCCCCCTCTTCTGCTGAAAACACAGTTTTACATTCCTTCTATTATTTTAAATCTTTTTTTAAGGGGGCCTGGTTCCCACTAGCTCTCTTCTCACCTCTGATACTCTCTTCTTGTTTGTCAGCCCCTTTCCTTTAGAGTTTTATTCAATAGTTTCTTATTCTCTCTTGCCTTTATCAGGCTATATATTTATTTCCCCTCTTTTTTCTCTCAGTCAAATAGATTTCACCCTTCTCCTTTTTAGATTGTTGTTAGTTTTTTTTTTAATTTTATGCCTTTGAAAAAGGATTTTTCTCATTCTCTTCATTATCCACATTCTCTTTCTGTTTAAGGTAGACTATCATTATCTGTATTCTTCATGTAATCAAGACTTCCAAGGCATCCATTATAGACTCTTCCCTCTATCCCTTTCTGCCAGTATCTTGTAGGGCTTGTCCAATGGATTTGCAAGGTATGTCATTCTGGGCTTCATCAAGAGTTCATTACTCTTTGGAACACATTATTCCATTGCTTTCTCATTTTTCTAATGGGTGCAGAATAGTTTCTCTTTATTCAAATGTTCTTTCCTTTGTATTTACAGATCTTTTTCTTGATCACTTGCAAAACTAGTTGTTTGTGAACTGAATTGTTAAATTCAACCACTCTGTGTCTTGGAATTTGCAGCCTCAGGTTTTGTTGCGAATTCTTTCAGTTGGAATTTCTTTTTCTATGTTCAAAAGTTCTGGCAGTTCTCTTCTATTACTTTCTTCATTGTGGTATTGAAATTTTGGTCCTGTCCTTCTGGGAGATCTATGATCCTTAGGTTACCTCTCTGCATCCTGTCTTCAAGATCAGTGAGTTTTGTTTGCATAGTATGTTTTCTTTTAATGTTACTGTCTTTTGCTTCTCTTTTTCTAGATTGTCCTTCACTCCTGTGTATTTGCACTCCCAATCTACTGTTCTCTCTTTTGTTTCTTTGGTGAAGCTTGCCATTATAGATTCAAATTTTTCTATTTTGTTCTTTATTATTCCTGTGCAGAACATAAATTCTGCTCTCATAATTCTCATTTCTCTTTTAAACCCCTCAGGAACAGCATGTTGTGGTTCAATATTCTCCCCAAATTCCTCAGGGTCCTCTGTCTCATCAAGTGTTGGATCATCTTCCTTTGTTTTGCAGCATTTATTCATAGATGCCTGAACTTGTTTACTAGATCTGGAGGGCATATTTCCTTCTCTTGTTACTATTTTTCTTGTTGACTTAAGTGCTTATGTTCAAGTTCTCTGAGTTTTCTTCTTCCTGAAATCTTTGTTACTTTCAGTCTCTCCCCCTCCCCTGCCTTGTTTTCCCTGTCTCTCACTTTCTGACTCCCTCCCATCTGATTATAGTTTCCCTGGGGCCTGGATCTCAAAGCATCCCTCTTTCCACAATGGGCATGAATCATCAGCTTAGGTCTTTGCCCCAGCTGACTTTTGAGCAGTCAGAAGTGGCTCTAGTTGGATGCAGTCCTCTTTCCCTCAGGCTTGGTAGAATGCTGCATAATCTCCTCCTACCTTCCCTATTCTCCACCCCACTGCCCCACCCCCCACCCCCCCACAGTGGGGTATTAATATAACACTGTCATACCCTGATGACCTGTCCCACTCCCTTTCTTCCTCAGTTCTCTGGCCTGCTACCATCAGTTCAGAGCTTTGAAGTCTGGTACTTCCAAGTTTCAGCTCCCAGCAGGCTCTTGCTCCTGGAGGCCTATGGTTGAGCTGGCTGTTGAGGCTCAGTGCAAACTTCTGCAGCCTGAAGCTGGGGTCTCCAGGGCACTGGAAAAAGGGAGGGGCATGGGAGTAAAGGGGTAGAATTTGTTGTAAACCTGTTTTGTGTCCTTGGGTCTGTTAGTTTAGCCTTTCTGCTATTAGGGTGGGAGGGTAAGGAAGCATGCTGGGTGAGCTCAGGGTCAGTGGGCATTAGTTGATGGGTTTGGGGTTGTTCGTTTTATTTTTTGTACATTCTTTTAGATTCTGAGTATCTTAGACCATGGAGAAAAATTAAAGTTGCTTTGAGATATTACTGATATCACAGAAAATGTCTCCATTTTGTTGTTCACATTACCTGAAAATCTACATGGCAATTTTTGCTGGTTGCAAAGTAAGTGTATAGGGGATGCAACCATTTTTATATTACATGTATATACAAAAATACAACATGCTATTACAAGTATGCTTTTTCTTAGAAACTTAAAAACTTTTCAGGTATTAAAGAATGGAAAGGAATATTACTTACAAAATTCTTACATTGTGCCAAAGCACTATGCTAAGTCCTGAGTACACAAAGAGAAAATTTTAAAATATAGCTGCTCTCAAAAATCACATTCTAATTGGGAGAGACAACACAAGAAACCAATAAATTCCTAAGTACTGACAGATCTGAGCTTTAGGAAGATCACTTTGGAAGATAAAAGGAGGACAGACTGGAGTGGGAAGATATTTGAAGGAGGGAGAATAACTAGAAAGTTACTGCAAATTTTTAGGCATGAAGAGATATAAGAGTTCTGGGGTAGAGAAAACAAGAAACCCTGGTGGTCACTAATCCACGTTATGAAAGAAAGATTTTGGTGGTACAGCTCCTGAGGCAAGGAATCCCACAATAGTTTCGGAGCTAAGGACCTATGGTGGTCTCTAGGCAGGATGAACTCAGGCTGAGGGAGATGAGACAGATGCATCCAAGGAGGTTCCAATTGAGTCTGATGAGCTCAGCCAAGGTTAGGTGATAGGACAGGATGTGTTAAGGATGCTGTTCCCTTTGTAATCTTGCTGAATTTTGTTTTTCCACTGGGACTCTCCTTTTTATTATGAAGTATTTTGTGACAATTTGTGAAAGGTGGTAAACCAGAGAACACCAAGTAATTAGTTTTCCCAAACTTATGCATCCAAGACTGTGGAGAAAAACTTCAAAAAAAAAGAATAATCACATAAGCAAATAGGGAAGAATGTATTCTACAATAAGATGGAAGATGGAAGCAAAGCAAAAGCATCTTAATGCTTAGAAAGTATCACAATCTCAAAATCAAAGTTGTAATCTACTTTGTTTTTCTTAAATTGTAAGAATGTGATAAGAAGAGGTGTTCTTCTGATCTTCTATAGCAGTGGTGTCAAACACAAAAAGAAATTGGAGGCCACTAATCCATATATAAAGATCCCTACCACCACATATTGACTTAGTTTTAAAATGTAATGTAATCTATATTTTATCGTATTTCTATTTGTTTTGTTAAATATTTTCTAATCATATTTCAATCTGATTCAGCACTGGCAGCCCATTTAACACTTCTGTTCTAAAGGAGTCATAGGACTACTAGTGTTATATCAGAATCATGAACAACACTAGAAATCAACATTACCACTACCTTGAGAAGTGGTATTACCATACAAACTGAATGCATGAATACAATATCTCTGAGAATTAAAATCAAAAGCAACATCAACATATTTTTTCTTCAAATATTTCCATTTGGCTATTTTCATTCTAATCTAATACAGGAGAGCTGTATCAAGTGCCTACATAATAGCAGACCTTTTAGTTAATGTTGAATTTAAATACTGTAGTAGAAAGATAGCTAACTGGCTCAGAAGTCAGAAGACCTAGGAAAAAGTTCTAGCTATGTCACTAATTATGTGAGTTGAACCCTTGGCATAAGATTATGACCAAGAGTTCCTCTCATAGAAACACCTAGAATCGGAAGCCTGAACAGGTAAGATGGTAATTCATGGGAAATTCAACTGAAAGAGACACCAGGGAAGTGTAGTTAAGGGATGAAGGATTCAAATGGTAGGAAAAACTAGGATCAATGATTTTAAAGAATAATCATGACAAGATGTTTCAACAATTTTGCTAGCAGCTACTGTGGCTGTGTAAAACCAACAACAACCAGCACATAGAATGCTGCAAGCCCAAATCTTTTGATCTGCTTTACTAAGGAAAGCAATGTTAAGGGGTTAACAATCTTACTTTAATCCAGCATACAAATGTCATTCACTTAGTTCAGGGGAAAAAGCCAGCACCCTGGACTTGAGAGCAAACACAAACAGATTACAAACCTCAACAGACAGATCTTGTCTGATTCAAATCTCAATGCATAATTACCAGAGTTTAACAAAGTCCAAACATTTGGGTTTTCTTCAAAGCCAGGGAGCTCATAACAACAGTTTGCCTAGAGTCACGCACCACTCCTGCTGTGGCTCAGAGCTCCATAAGAGAAAGCCAATCTCTGCATTTATACATCTTGTTCAGGGTCAAAAGTGAGTCACACATGCGACTCACCCATGGGACCTAAAATCGTCACAAAAATGCGACTTAAACCCACATGACCTAAAAGCTTCTGATGTAACAAACATGTCACTCAAACCCATGTAAACTAGGCTTTCCCTTGAGGCAAGGAGGTCATCAAGGACTCCTAATTTAATCAAGGAAACAAAGGGCAAACTCTTCAAGGGCACTTGGTTGAATAAGTGCTAAGAGTTCATCTTGATTCCCAATACACAAGATCAATCAAGGTACCAGAGGAGTTTAACCCCAGAGATGAAGGTGAGACTGGGACAGAGTTGAATAGAGATGGTATCAGTATATTTGGTGTATAGTATATACATGGAGTTGACAGGGTAAAGGGTACTGAGATTAATCAACTTCATCAGAGCAATATACCAAGTGTCTCTGAAATAGATAAATTGAATTGCTCATGTGACTACCTATAAACTTTGTGTTTTTTTGGTTGGTCCCACACATTTTATAAAGGTTGGGTATGTAGGTGTATAGAGTAATGCACTGGTACACAGTGAATAACTGAGGTCCAGTTTCTTACACAATCAATTTTTGTTCAAAGAAATGTTTGTTGAAAAAGCTCATTTAAAAAATTAAAATATAAAACAAATTATTCTTTAAAATGTCCGTTATATTAGAAAGGCACCAACAGCAAAAAGGGCAAAAATAATTCTGCTACAGTTGAAACCTATGGGTTCATTACTTTTTTTCTCATTCCATTCCTCAACATAGGGTTATATATAGTTTATTTCAAATGTCAATAATATTTTTTACTCTTGATTGATATTTTACCTACATCTAGTCTTGGTTTTTGGCCATTACATCTCCTCAATTATCCTGGGATCTCTAATTTCCAATAGCTAATGACTCTTTTTAATTATAAGTAACATAAAAATTGATACCACTTGCTACATACTGTTTACCTTTTGAAACCAATCTTTTGTGACTTCATATACATCTTCATGAGGTTACATGTAGTTTTCAACCTTTCATAAATCCTGCACAATTCAACCCACTTAATTCATTAAATACTGCTTTAATCATGTTACTTTCTTGCTCAAAAACCTCTAAGATTTACTTTTCTGAACCAGAAGAAAAATCTAAAGTTAGAAAGGACTCTGGTGATTGTGTACTTCAATCCTCTTCATTAACAGATAGGAAACTGAGACTAGATACCTGCAGGAGATCATCTACCATATGGCAGATCCATTATATGAATCTAACTCTTCACATTCCTCATTTTTATTAATTTATAAGCAAGGAAGGTAATATTCCTTTAAGACAAGGATTTTTGTCTCTCCATCAAATAGCATAGTACCTTCTTTACACAGTGTGTGTGTGTGTGTGTGTGTGTGCGCGCGCGCGTGTGTGTGTGTGCACCTGTGTCTGTGTCTGTACTAAAAAAAAAGTCAAAAACCTATCAGAATATCTAGAACCTTGGAGAAAGGGCATTATCTATCAACCACCAGGATTTTCTCCTGTCTTCTTCAATTAATCCAGTGACTGACTCCATTTTTCTCTTCATTCGTTCCATCTACTTTCCTCATACTAGGGAAACTAAACATACTCCCTCAACTATGTTAAATCCTCAGTTCTTTAATCTACTCCACTCACAGAACCCAGTCCCCCTACTCCACCTAAGCTACAAACCAAGGTGGGTCATACAATTGATCTTGCTGTTATAAACAAGTTGTTCATTTCTAAGCTCATGAACTTCCTTTATCTAATCATAACTTTTTAACATTACATCATTCCCTATGTCCTACCACCCCAATGTGCTTCTTTGTTCTTACTGGGACTTCAAATCCCTCCATCTTCAGTTATTGTCATCTCCGCATTAACTATCCTCCCCTTGATTCTACTTTTGCAACATCTCTCATATATGCCTCCTCCACTCCTGTAACATCGCTACTACTTTGTTGCAGTCCCTTGCCTCTCACCTATACTATACTGCCAATGGCTTTCTGGTTGGTTTTACTACCTCAAGTCTTTACTCTCTCTAGTCTATCCTCCACTTAACTGTCATGTTAACCTCCCTAACATTCAGTTCTGAACATTTCACACACCACCACTACCTACTCTGTCCATATACTCCAGTGGCTTACTATCACTTCCAGTATCAAATATCGAATCCTCTGTTATTTAAATCCCCTCACAATTTGGACCCGTTCTACATTTCTAGTGTTCTTACATTTAGGGTCACTCACTCCTACTCTGATCTACTTGCTATTCCACATACATGAAACTCAATCTACCATTTCCCTGCCTTTACATGCTAAGCCCCCATACCTAGATTTCTCTCTATCTTCACTTCAACTTCTAGCTTCCTTTTCTTTCAAGAATCAGTTCAAGACTAGCAGTGAAGCCAAGATGGTGGAGAACAGGCAGCAACTCAGCTGAACTTTCCCAAAATCCCCTTCCAAATAACTTTAAAATAATATCATAAATTGGGAGAATCCACTAACTACCTCCTGAAAGAGATCCCAAAATGAAAACTCTCAGGAATATTATAGCCAAATTCCAAAGGTTCCAGGTCAAGGGTAAAATATTTCAATCATCCTGAAAGAAGCTATTTAAATATCTTGGAGCCACAGTCAGGGCCATGCAAGATTTAGCACCTTCCATGTCAAATGAGCATAGGGCTTAGCATATGATATTCTGGAAGGCAAAGGAGCTAGGGTTGCAACCAAGAATCAACTACATAGCATAACTGAGTATAATCCTTCCAGGGAAAAATGGAAATTTAATGAAATCGAGGACTTTCAAGCATTCCTGATGAAAAGAGCAGACCTGAATTGAAAATCTGACATTAAACACAAGACAGAAGAGAAGCATGGAAAGGTAAATATGAAAGAGTAATCATAATGGACTCAATAAATTTAAACTGTTTATATTCCTACCTGGAAAGAGATACATGTATCTCTTAAGAACTTTATCATAGGGGGCAGCTAGGTGGTACAGTGAGTAGAGCACCGGCCCTGGAGTCAGGAGGACCTGAGTTCAAATCTGGCCTCAGACACTTGACACATGTACTAGCTGTGTGACCTTGGGCAAGTCACTTAACCCCAACTGCCCTGCCAAAAAGCAAAAAAAAAAAAAAAAAAAGAACTTTATCATAATCAGGGCAGTTAGAAGGAGACTACAAGAGCACGGATATGAGTTGATTTTGTTGGAATGATCTCAAAAAAAGGCTTGAGAAAGAGAGACGCACTGGGAGAAGGGGAAAGAGAGCGGCAGGATGGGGAAATTTCCACATATAGAAGTGCACAAGGAAAAGTGTTTATGGTGGAGAGGAAAATGGGGGGGGGGGAGTAGGCAATGCTCACTCTAATAGGGATTGGTTCAAAGAGGAAAGAATATATATGTACACATTTGGGTTTAGAAAACTATCTTACTCAATAGGGCAATAGGAGGGCACGGGGATAACATGATAAGGTGAAGAGGGGGATGATAAAAGAAAAGATAGAGTAAGTAAGGCAATGGTCAGAGGCAAAACAGATTTTTTGAGGAGGGACAGGATAAAAAAAGAGAAAAGGATAAACACAAGAAAATAGAATGGAGGAAAATATATGGTAATCATACAACTGTGAAAATGAATGGGATGAACTGACCCAGAAAAGGATAGCAGAATGAATTATAAACAAAAATGCAGCAATATGTGGTTTACTACCTCACACCCATCAGAAATGATAAATGCTGGAGGGGAAGAGGGAAAATAAGTATACTGATAAACTGTTAGTGGAGTTGTGAACTGGTCTAACCATCCTGGAAAACAATTTGGAACTATGACAAAGGGCTATTTAAAATTATGAATATCCTTTGATCCAGCAATATCACTACTAGGTCTGTATTCCAAAGATATAAATGAAAAAGGAAAGTGAGGTCCTATATATACAAAAAATATTTATAACAGCTTTTTCTTTGGTGGCAAAGGATTGATAATTGAGGGGATACTTATCAACTGGGGAGTGGCTGAACAAGTTGTGGTGTATGATTGTGATGCAATACATTGTGCTATAAGAAATGATGAGCAGGATGCTTTCAGAAAACCTGGGAAGACTTACACGAACTGTTGCAAAATGAAGTACGTAGAACCAGGAGAATAGTATACACAGGTATTGTAACACAATCACAACAATATTATACAATGATCAACTATGAATGACTAGCTTTTCACAGCCACACAATGATCCAAGACAATTCCAAAGGACTTATGATGAAAAATGCTATCTGCCTCCAAAGAAAGAATTTGTGGAGTATGAATGCAGATCAAAGCATGCTTTTTTTTAAAAAAAATTTCCTTAATTTTTCTTGTTTTTTTTCCTGCAGTCTGTATTTTGTTTTACAACATGACTAATATGGAAATATTTTTGCATGACTATATATATAAAACCTATATCAAATTGCTTGTCTTCTCATTGGGGGTTGGAGATGGAAGGGAGAGAATTTGGAACTCAAAATTTTTGAAAAAACTAATGTTAAAAATTTTTACATGTAATTGAAATGAAAGAAAATATTATATTTAAAAAAGATAATATACTCAATATTGGTAATCCATTTCTTTAGCATTGTCTCTACTTCAAAATGACAGCAATTTGCATTTCAACAAAGTTAAAGTACTTGGTAAAATTTATATGCTACTTTGCCAATAATCCAGATTAATCTTCCCGTCTCATATTCACAGGTTTTTCTAATACTATCATTTCACATTTCCTTTTCTTCACTGCCATGCTTCACTGCCCAAACTTAATGCTTTATTTGGGGCAGGATAAAGTGAATGTCAAACTATTTCATTTGAAGAAAGGTTAAAAGCATTGTGTTATTGTTTTAAAGATACATGTTAAAAATGTGAACAATCTATTTTCCTTATTGTTTTTCCTAACAAAAAATTAACACAGTATTGTAAAGGTCCTTCAATCTCAGACACACACAAAAAAAGTGAGAAAAGAAGATGTAATAAAAAATCCAGTTACTGACTAACTTGTGACAGAGTCATCATTGCCATAACCTTCAGTGTTCTCTGCACCCAATACATACCTTGAGTACCTTTCAGTCCAATCCAGAACACAAAACTTCCATAAGATACATAAACAGAAAATTAGCCAGGAACACTAGACACTCAGAGCTGTACTGCTTTGTCACAAAAAAATGTCACTTGGTTCATTTATTTTTCCTTTGTCTAACACATATAACTCTGCAAATACAATATAATCAACCAGCTATACATTAACAATAAAAGCAGGCTAGGAGTTCGGGTATCCCTACAAATATATGCTGCCTAATGGCAGCCTCAGAGTAAGAGAGGCTGTGCTCTAATTAGGGCTATTGCCAACAGCTGAGGCCTTCCTGCCTCATTATCAACTGTCTTCCCTATTTGCTTTTGGTAACAATTATTTTCAATTGTCTCTCTTTTAAAGAATTCTGGTCATATTTTAAAGAAAAACATGTCCTACAATCAGCTACAGTAGTAACATTTTGGTTCTATGAAAAGGCACTGAAGACAAATGTAGTCTACCTAACAATCTCTAAAAGTGACTTCAGGATAAATTTTGTTATGTAATTTTTTTCCAGGTGATTCCCAGATCAGTATATCCAACTCTAGTCTTTATCCTAAGCACCGATTGTGCATCTCCAACTACTTTTTATACATTTCAAACTAGAGGTGCTATTAAAGCATCTTATACTCCATATGTCCAAAAAAAGACTCACTATATTTCCCTCCCAAAGCAACTTCTCTTCTGAACTTTCTTATTTCCTTCAAGGTCATTACCATTACATTTCTCTCATCTCCCAGGTTTTGAACTTTGATATCATCAGTTCCTCATTTTCACTCACTTACTACAATGTCACTTACTTATCAAATGTTGTTTCTACCTCCATCTCTTATCTATGTTCGTATCTCTCCATTCATGCAGTTAAAACTCTAGTTCAACTTTTCAAATCATCTCCTATTTGACTATTGTAAATTTCATTTCGTAATGTCTCTACCATCCAGTCTATCATCTACACAACTGACAAAGTGGTTTTTCTAAAGTGCAAAACTGAGCATTCCCTATTCAATAAGCACTAAAAATCAAATATATATTCCTCTCTTAGGTATTTAAAGGCCTTCAAAATGAAGCCCGAGCCTACCTCTCCACTCTTATACATTACTCTCTTTATTGCATGGTACGGTTCAGACAAACTGGCCTATTTGGCACATGTAACATTCCATTTCCCTTCTCTGCACAGACATTTTCTTTAGTACAAGCAAGAGGATTTCCATTTATGTTAACAAAAATTTAAAGGATGTGATAATCATACACAGCTTGATCTGAATTCACTCATTGATAGTGCTTTTTTTACTCTATTACACAAATTTCTACAGTTATGTGGCATGTGTTTTTATTGACATTTCTACTCTTCCCTGCAATTAACCAGTCTGCCAAAGATTTGGACTTGAAAAGGCCAGTTTTATACACAATTAACAGTCAAATTCTAACACAAATTACATGTCATCCTTATCACAGGATACACATTGAACTCCTGTATCTTGTTGCCAACAGGCAGCTTTCTCTATCTAGGGAATACATCCTGAATTTGTCTTATGTCTAGGAATAAAATTTCACACCTAAAGGGGAGACACAATCCATTGCCTGCCACATTCACTGAAATCAGCCATCATACTCCTTTCTGATCACATGACTAGAGTTTAGAGAATCATTATTCAATAGTTCCCACTATTTTAACTAAGGATTTCCCTATAACATGAAAAGTAGTAACATGTACCACTTCCATCCAGGAAAAAATTCTCAGTGACATAGAATGCAATACGGTACTTTGTATTTCTCATTTTAATGGACATACCCTAGACACTAGTCATTTTATGATATCTTCACATGCCTTAGTCTTCTGAAGTAAATGATTATTTCACCAGATAGTATAATAAAAAATTTAGAGAGACTCCTAGGTCATGTGAGCAACAAGACCAGAGGACTAAACATTTTCTGTGAT
Organism: Trichosurus vulpecula; assembly: GCF_011100635.1. Lineage (NCBI taxonomy): Eukaryota > Metazoa > Chordata > Mammalia > Diprotodontia > Phalangeridae > Trichosurus > Trichosurus vulpecula. The sequence goes on along the minus strand of NC_050578.1, from coordinate 103,530,504 downwards.
ACCAACAATCTCTCAAAACTCTCCAGAACAGAAATTATACACCAAAGACAAAGCAATTTTCAATTCTCTTCATGGTCTGACACTCAGAATCTAAAAGAATGTACAAAAACCAAAACAAACAACCCCAAAGCCATCAACTAATGCCCACTGACCCTGAGCTCACCCAACATATTTCCTCACTGTCCCACCCTAACAGCAGGAAGCTAAACTAACAGACCCAAAGACACAAAACAGGTTTACAACAAATTCTACCACTTTACTCCCATGCCTCTCCCTTTTTCCAGTGCCCTGGAGACCCCAGCTTCAGGCCGCAGAAGTTTGCACTGAGCCTCAACAGCCAGCTCAACCATAGGCCTCCAGGAGCAAGAGCCTGCTGGGAGCTGAAACTTGGAAGTACCAGACTTCAAAGCTCTGAACTGATGGTAGCAGGCCAGAGAAATGAGGAACAAAGGGAGTGGGACAGGTCACCAGAATATGACACTGTTGGCAGGGGCAGGGATAGGGAGGGGTAGTAGGACATTGTGCAACATCCCACCAAGCCTGAGGGAAAGATGACTGCATTCAACTATAGCCACTTCTGACTGCTCAAAAGTCAGCCAGGGCAGAGACCTAGGCTAATGATCCATGAGTTGCCCATTGGGGTAAGGAGGCTGGGATGCTTTGAGATCCAGGCCCCAAGGAAACTATAATCAGATGGGAGGGAGTCAGAAAGCGAGAGACGCGGAAAACAAGGGGTGGGGGGGGAGAGACTGAAATTAACAAAGATTTCAAGAAGAAGAAAACTCAGAGAACTTGAACATAAGCACTTAAGTCAACAAGAAAAATAGTAACAACAGAAGGAAATATGGCCTCCAGATCTAATAAATAAGTTCAGGCATCTATGAATAAATGCTGCAAAACAAAGGAAAATGATCCAACACTTGATGAGACAGAGGACCCTGAGGAATTTGGGGAGAAAGCATATTTATCCAGTGGAAAGGGAACAAGCATTTATTATGCAGGCATTATATACTAGTTACTGCAGTAAGGACTTTACAAATATTATCTCCTAGGAACCACATACAAACTCTATGAGATAAGCACTATTATCATCCCTATTTTACAGCTGAAGAAACTCAAGCAAACTGAGGTTAAGTGACTTGCCCAGGGTTACAAAGTTAGCATCTGAGGTCATACTTGAACTCATATCTCTATGATTTTCAGACCCAGACTGTAGCTGCCTTTATGGTACCTCCTAGTACTATAATAGATAGGTTCCTGAAAAAGTTGCCTGTAAGTCAAATTACATTTTAAATTCAAAAGGAGGAATTGAACAAGCCATCAATGAACTTCCTAGAAAAAATCTCCAGAGCCAAATGGATTTCCAAAAGAATTCTATCATACATTTAAAGAACAATTAATTCCAATATTATATAGACTATCTGGAAAAATAGACAAAGAAGGAATCTTACCAAATTATTTTTATGATAGAAATATGGTACTGATACTTAAACCAGGAAGAGCCAAAACAGAGAAAGAAAATTACAGACCAATTTCCCTAATGAATATAGATGCAAAAATTTTAAATTAAATTCAAAAGGAGAGGCTGCTATTTAAAGGTACTTATGAAGTGAATTCTCTTTTAAAGAATGTTTTCATACTCATCATTCTGTCTATATGTGAAAATGTGAAAAACATCCATGGGTCATACTTGCTTGCTGTAATACATTTTTTAACAACTAGAATTCCTAGAACTATTATTATAATCTTCTTTTATGACTGAATGAAGCATATAATTTTGGACAAAATGAAATATGGAGGAAACATAGCTGTACTTCTTTGATATTTTAGGTAATTTTATTAAAATCCATTCCCTAATACTCAGTGAGAAAAATTTTCTGCTTGTAGACTAAGTAAAATATTTTCTTTTTGGGGGGAGGGGAGGTTTCCAATTGAAAAATTTATTTAAACAGATCAAATAAAACAGGTGCCTCCTTGTCTCTGCACTTAGAAGAAGGTGTTGGGCCTCTTGGTAGTAAAGTGGGGTTTGTGCTGGTGTTGCAGAACTCTGTGGGGCAGAGGGAACTTGATTTTGGAGTCATGAAACTGCTTGACTGCGGGCCGGTGGCACTTGCTGGCAGGAGTTTCTTCTGCTTTCATGATCTGGATGGAGTTAGCCCGGGCACTGTGATGGACTTTCATATTTCAGTAGCACTGAGTGATATGGCACCAGCAGTGGTCAGGTCCCTGTGCTCCCTGCTGTGGGTCCCACTCCTGGAATTATAGTGCAGCCTGATGCCAAAATTTTTTACTCTAAGAGGGGACTTTTCAAAGACCTGTCCACAGTATACAATTTCTCCAGAAGACTTCATCTATTTCAGCTAAGGAACAAAGTACCAGAATTGGGACTTTGCTACAGCATGATTAGGAGCAAAGATCCGCATATGATAAAAGAGGGGGCACTGGACTCTTGGGAGTAGACAGGCAGTGTCCAACTACCCTATAGTATCTCAAGGTACCCGAGGCCTTCATGGTGCTGCTGCATCACTCTCCTCCAACTCGCAAAATGAAATATTTTCTATAATATTTTCTTCACAGTTTTAAAATGTCAATGTAAGAGATCTATAAACCAATATTCAAAATACAAGCTCCCAAAAGCTAGATATTTATATGCAATTACAAACCAACTACAAATGCTCATCATTCCTCATTCCCTTTTTACATATGTTTTTGTATACTTAACAAATATATTTAGACTGCATTATCATTTTAAGACCTAAACATGGTTGACGCTAATAATTTGGTGCTAAAATTATTTTCTTTAATCAAAACAAAATTGCACCAAATATTCCTTTTGAATTTATATGAAGACAGGCATATTTGACTTTTGGTCAATAAACGAAAACAAAATTCTTAATAATCTGCATAAAATTCTTAGAATTATATCTAAAATTGATTTAATAAACAAAATACAAATTCAAGGTAAAAAAGGATTCTAACTTTCTAAATTTCTTGTGTTGAGATGTGCAAAAATTTATGTTTTCAAAATTCCAATATTCGGTTTAGCCTTTCTGAAAGCAAAAGGAATCTGACATATGAACAAACCACTTTTTAACAAAGAAAAGAAATACATAAACAGTCACTTGAAAATGTTCAACTCTTTAAGCAAAGTAATGAAAATTAAAACAACTTTAACATTTCATCTCATACTCATCAAATTGGTTAAGATGACAAATGCCAGAAGAAATGAATGCTGGAGGATCTATAGAAAGAGAGTAATCATAGTAAAGTGCTGGTGGAATACTGTGTTGATCTAACTGCTCTGGAAAACAATTTGAAATTTTGCAAAAAAAGTCACCCAACTGTTCACAACCTCTGACAAGCTATACAACTAATAGGTACATTCCTAAAAGGTCAAAGACAAAAATAACAGTCTCACATATTCATACTAGTGCTTTTTTATAGTAGCACTTCGTGTGGTACCCATTGATTTGAGATGGCTCAACAAACTGTGGTATATAATGATAATGGAATACCACTGCATCTTATGAGGGATTCAGAAAAAAAACCCAAAATATGGAAAGATCTCTATGAGCTGATAAACAAACAAAACAAAACATGGAAAGATCTCTATGAGCTGATAAACAGTAAAGAAAGCAGAAACAATAAAACAGTATACATAATGACTATGTAAGTAGACTAATATAAGAAAAAAATCAATGATTCATCTTTATCCTGGAGGTCAGATGATAAAACATTCTTCCTCCTCTTGGAAATCAAGTGGGAGACTAAGGCCAAGATGGTTACTGTATATTAGTTTTATTTAGCTATCATTGTTACAAGGGAGGGTTCTGAAATGATTGTGGTATAAAATGCAAATGGCATGAATAAAATTGTTCTGAAAAATATTAATCTAAAGTGGAAAAAAAGTTATTTGACTAGAAGATATGATTCCTATATAAATTTCATGCTCACTTTTAAGTTTAGTTCCAACAAATGTCATTGAGGGCACTAGGGAAAGTACCACTGTTCTCCTACTCCTTTATTCCCTGTGTTTTAAGAGAGGCAATATAATGCAAAAAATAATTAAACCCTGAATTATTAAAATCACACTATTCAGATTAAGGTTTCTTTAGCAACCTTAACTTGATCAAACTGCACATGTTACTTTTAGCTTCTTTATGTACAACAAACTGCATTCAATTGATGAACAATTACAATGTTTAGTATCATATTTAAAACCACCATTCAAACCTTTTCTTAATGCTATTATCAGTTTTTCTTCTGCAACAATTTTGTGTATAAAAATAAAAGCACTGGATTTTTATTAGTGCTGCCCCTTCTTTGTTTTGTTCCATTCTGCAAAGCCCTTTTGGGACATTAAGCCTGCATTTACCATAATACGGATTAAACTCTCTTTGTCCTGTTGCACAGGGTTTGTTAGCAGGTTAGTCTTTTTACATTTTTACATTTTTCACAGCCTGCCTGCAGCTTACCCTTTAGGCCTCACTCAAAATACTTCTGTGGATTTACAAAAATGCCAGAGTGGTCTTGGGGTTAATTGGAAGAAAAGTGAAGCCTTTTAACACATGGGCTCATTAAACATTTAGCGACAGTAGAATCCACTATTCTAGGAAAAGAAGGGAAAAGCTCTGTAGAGACTTTAACAATAATAAGGTAGCAAAATAGTTGAACATAATGACGATTGGTTGTTTTACAAAATAGAGAAGGCTTAATTTAACTGCCTGAAGTCCCTGTTCAACAAAGTCAGGTACTCTTAAGAAGTATAGTTTTAATACTTACTGAAAGTAGTCACTGATGATAAGGTATTTTGCAGGTATTGAAAAAGTAAAGGCTTCAATTTTATTTTGAGTAGTCTAAAGCAATAATTAGAACTTCCAAGAAAGACATCTGATGTTAAAATATAAAGGGGAAAATTTTTCTTTAAATATCCTGCCCTAATTGATGAACACTATCAAAACTTTTGCTTTGGCTTGACAAAGAAAAATTAATTCTATAAAAAACCCTTCATCATATGTACTTGTGTACATATGTACTATGACAGAACTAATGCTGGCTTCAAAAACTTAAAAATAGAGCTATAAACTAATCTTTGAAACAAGTTCCAAAGTCCTAGGTTTTTTGGGTTTTTTTGGAGTAATGTCCATTCAGTCAAACTCAGCAAAGAATTTCTGATGAAAGCATTTTTAATAGAAATTATTTCTTATATCAGCCTAATATAAAAAGGTACTCAGAGTGGTAACAGGGTATTTCCCCCTTTATAAAAAGCCAAGATATGCTTTGGCATGTTGCTATTTAGTTATTTTTATGAAGCAAGCTGATTGCTATCCAGATTAACTTTTCCATCCCACCTCCTCCCAATACCACCAGTTCCACATAAAAAGAAAAAAAGAAAACTCGACAAAATACACAGACACTTGAAGTAAAGGATTAGATGCATTTGTGCAAGATGCAGATAACAAAAGCAAAAGTGAAGAAAATTGAAGAGACAGCCAAACTCCAGCAACAAAATGGTTAAAGAATCTGAATCATTGTTCCTCTTATTCTAAAAGTCCACTATATTGTGAACAGCGCAAACATCAGACAAGTTAAGATTACTGACCATTATCTCCTTAATTTTCTCCGCTTTCCCTCACATTGCCTCTTGCTATCAGGGTACTATTTTTCCAAAGCTTTACTTCAGCTAAGAAGTAAACTTTCCCTAATCCATCTATTATTGAGCCTTTAATTGGATTGGGAGCAGGGTGGTGTATAAAATAGCCCCTATTCACTCAAAAGGACTGTAGTTTTAGGGACTTAAAGGAGAAAGGTATTGTGAAAGAAAATCCACAGGGAATCAAGGATTAAAAGGTGGCGCTACTGAACTCATCAGCTCCAGGACACAAATGAATTGTTTCCTTAAACAGGTAGCTTTCTAAATAAATAGACTTTGCATTGCAATATAAATCATCCATCTAAACTAAAATTTAAATAAAAATTTACTTCTAAGTTTAATAATGAGTCATATGTTTCTGTAGCTCACAACCAGCAAAAGTTAAGAGAAATGTAATGCACAGACATAACTTTTTTGCTCACATACATAGTGTTTCAGGAGTATTTCTAAAAACTAAAATCAAAACTATATCAAGTAAAAAAATCAAACAAAGAATTACATACTTTCAGGTCATTTAACACCAAAGAATTACATGTACATAAAAACTTATTAACTCAAGCAGATTCAAATGCAAGTAGCACTGATTAAGCACCTACTACATGCACAGGTCTGTAGTAGATCCTGAAGATACAATGAAAAACAGACTCTATTCTCTACTTGAGGGAATATACAACATTATAATGATTTGTTCTAAACCTCTGAGAAAGGAAATGGAAATGGCTTTGGATTTGCCAGCATTTAGTTGCATGCCTACCCCCAATTCCAATTTCCCTCATAATATTTTTTGGGAAACTTTCAAAAAAGCATGTTTTTCCCTACTAATCCCCAACGAGCTGTAATATTTTCTGGCTTTCACAGCAACCACTTCAGCCAGAAGATACTTTTTTTTTAAAGGCAGCTAGGAGACACAGCTAGATACGGAGTCAGGAAGACTTGGATTTGAATTCTGATTCAAATACTTACTAGCTGTGAGACCCTGAGGAAATAACGTAACCTCTGACTGCCTCACTTTTGTTATCTGTAAAATGGGGGAAATAATAGTACATAAATTCCAGGCAGCATTGTCCCACCTACTTCTATCCCTAACCCAGGATATTGTCAGCCCTCTCAGGAGACTCAGGAGTGCACCTGTGGCTACAGGAGATGCCTGGTTCTTCGCTTAAGCAGAGTCACCAAATTTCTATCACTTCATTTCCTGTTTTTCTCCCCAAAACCCAAGACTTGCTGAAAGTAGAATATCGATTTAATAGAGGACACCTGAAAAGGAGAAAAATGTCTAAAAATCTATAGTCCAATTAGCTTTGTCATTGACTGCTGTTTATGAAACTGGGGGAAAGAAAGTGAGTGAAAATCTCAAATATGAATATTAGTAATCAATTAATGAAACATTTGAATTCAGAATATAAAGGCTTGAAACTAAGTTAAAAGTACAATAAAATCTTAAACAAGTTTAAAAACATTACTAATTTGAAACATTTAGTTACTTATTTAGTATGCATGATATTTTTAAACAATGAACAACTTTTGATATCTTTACTTTAAAAACTGATTAAAACAGGATGATGATGATCAATTTTATCCAGAAATAGTAAACTGTAGGAATGTGGCTTTTGGTCTCTTTCCATGGTAACTTAAAATGCTAGGGAATCTTGGAAACATGAGACCAGACCAAAGTCAGTCAGCAGTCCTCTTCACCCCCTTTGGGGCTTGTGGATATTTGAAAATCTTCTATAATAAACTCAGGGGCCACAGGGGTGGGAGAGAGGTCAACGGTTTGTAGTAATCACAAATTTGAAGGTGAAGACATGGACAGTAGAGCTGCTGGATTTCTCTATCCCTTTTGCCTCAGCACTTCCCCACCACAACCACCACCAATGCCATATATTTCTTTGTCAGCAATTTATAATCTTCTCTTTGAAAACTGACTTACAATTTGAGGTGAGATGAAGAATAACTATTCATTAATAAAAACTTGGGAGCTATTTAGGAGCCTAATCTGAACTTAAGGTCAAGCGCAGTCAGCAGTAGCCAAGAGGAAGCACCTTAGTCACCAATTTTGTCTCTTGGGGAGAAGGGAGAAGGTAACAAATTATTATTAAGCATCTACTGTGTGCCAGGCACTATGCAAAGCACTTTACACATATTACACAGAAAGGGCTACAGTCTCCTTTCTTCTTGACAACATAGTGCCCAGCCAACAGTTTGGGTAGCCAGGGAGTTAGACCACAAAAGCAGGAAGACCTGGCTTCAAATCTGGGTTCAAATCCAGCTTCAGACACTTACCAGATGTGCAACCTCGGGCAAATCACTTAACCTCATCTGCCTCAGTTTTCTCATCACTAAAATAGTGATAATCATAGCATCTACCTGTCTGGGTTGTTCTGAAGATAATGTGAAAGAATATTTATAAAAGACTTTGCAAATAAAGCACTATATAACGCTAGCTGTTATTGCATGAGTAATAAATGTCAACTGTTACACTTATTAAATTATCATATGGTAGATTATGTATATTTGCCACAATGAGAAAAGTAAAAAAAAAGGAACAGTGCCAACAATGTTCAAATCTCACAAAGTGACTCTACAAATAAGACTCTATCATTCTTCATCTCATTCTGAGGCTTTCTACCAAAAAGCTGCCATACTTAAAAAAAGAATTCTGATTCCACCTGAATTTCTGATGGCAATAATTTCTTTGCAAGGATGATCAAACTGCTTCTTGTAAATTCCCACAGATATCTTGAGAAAGGCTCATCTTTGGGGACAATACAAATCTGTCTTATATGGGAACATGACTCTTTTTCCTATTCAAACATTTAGTTTATATTGAGGAGTTTTATAATCATCAGTTGTTTGCTATCAGCATAACTCTAGTACAGTATGTCTTATTATACAGAGAATAACATGAATAGCATTAACAAAGTGCTTCTTGTTTAGGGCCATTAGGGTACTTGCTTTAGTGAACTGGTATGATAGTTCCTAATTAGAATTTCATTTGTCTATATGTAAAATGGCTACTTGTAAAGTATGTGAACCTAAGATTTTTTTTCTTATTAACAAAGATAGATATGAAATTCAACTAGCATTGTACTTGGTATTGTAGATTCAAGGATAAAAATGAAGAAAACAGTCTCAAGGAGTTCACATTCCCTTGGGGGAGTGAGAAGAAGAAAACAGAAAAACATGCAGAGATAAGTTTATATGAAAAATATACAAAGTAAATACAAATTAAGTGAAGATGGTTGGGAAGCTCTGACCACTCAGGTTGCCATTTGAATTGAGATATGAATAAAGCTAAGGATTCCAAAACTAGAATTGAGAGAGAAAAAATATATTACAGGCCTAGGGGATAGCTTGTGCAAAGGCATCAATATGGGAGAAGAAATATTGTGAATTGAGAATAGTGAAGAGCTCCATGTGATCTCTGATCTTAGTTTTCTCATTTGTAAAACAAGAATTAAATAATCTTTAAAATTCCTTCCAAATATATGACTTTTCCCAGGTGCTTTGGTAATATTACAATATTAAGAATGATATTCTTAATAATATTCCCATCCAATATCAAGAATTCTAGAGATAGGCCTTCAAATATACTGGGTGAATGAGAAAATATGAACAGTCTGTGATTTGAGAAACTGAAAGAAATGTCCACCAAGCAGCATTAGTTGTTTGAAATTTTTTTAAAAATGTATACTCCTGTTATTGATATTTTTTGTCAAAATTTTTAAGTCCTAAGTACAGAGTAGTCTACATAAAGGCATAATTTTAGTTGAATAAATACACAACTAAATAACCTCACAGAACAATCCTGTACTTAAGAAATGACATAATATGGACATCCACTTAAAAACAGAAAACTAGACAAAAATTGAAATTTGATGCCATACTTGGCAAACTCCTTTGTCTATAATAACATCATGGTTTTACTTTTACTTAGAGTCATAATGAACCACAAAAGGTTGTGACCTTAAGTATGTGTTGCCTGTAACAACAGAAATTTTGCTTTGTGGAGGGGGGAAGGCAATGGCTTTCAATCATTTAAAAATTTTAAGTTCTGAATAGTTTTGCACTGATTTGCCATACAGAGAAAGTTCCCTGTAAAGCTGCTTTTTTTTCCTGCAATTCTCTGAAGACTTTTTCTAACATTCAAATGAAAACAAATGTTACTGGTTAATGTTTTTGTTACAGTTTTTCCAAGTATTTAACATCCTTTGAGCTTTTATTTTTGCTTGCAACTTTAAATATGGATTGCCAAATCATCTTATAATATACGTAAAAGGGGAACCCATAGAAAAGGGAAGTCCATAGCATCATCCAACTTAATCCTAACATATGGCTATGTAATCTATTATAAATGGTAGGAAATGTGTACAGCCTCCTTTGGAAATTTATGCTCTTATTTCACCATAACTTATTGTTAGTAACTGTTTCTTTGGCTAAACTTTTTGTTTTATTTTAAGATAGTTTCAATGAACAATCTAAATTTAATAGTTGGCCATAGATTTGGGTGGTAGCCAGGATAGATTCTAGTTTTAAATAGAAAGATGGTAAATAATCCAGTTAATCATTCAGTCAGCCTGTGTTGTTGGAAACCTACTAAATCAATCAGCAAGCAATTATTAAGTTCTTATTTTGTGCCATTCCCTGTGCTAAATGCTGAAGAGAAAGAGAGCGAGAGCGAGAGAGAGAGAGAGAGAGAGAGAGAGAGAAACAGTCATGGTCCTCACATTCTAATAGGAAGACACATATACCTATAGAGTTATATCCAGTAGTAAAAAAAGGGGCTGAAACTACTTCCTCTTAGCTCTAATATATTAACTAGGGTAGAATACTTTTTGAGTAAATCAAACAATCAGAACTGAATATGAAAAGCCATTGAGTGCAAAAGCCATTATGTGAAAGACTAGGTCTTTCCTAGTCTTAAAAAGCAGATCTCAGAGACTGGATTGCAAAAGCTGGATCAAGCATGGCATTTCCAGCACACCTTTGAGGAACAAAAGGAGGAACAAGCTGTGGCAGAGACAGAAGACACGGAAAAGCAGCAGTCTCCACAGGCATCTCAGAATCAAGGACACAGAGCTGAGGGAAGTTTCAAGAAAAATGTCAGTTCTTTCCTAAATTTCCTTTCTTGGTGCCTGTCTATCACAGACACCATGGTACAATCTATTCTTTCATTACCTAAACATTTCCAGTAAACTGATTTTTGTCTCAAATACAAAGAGGTCAAAGGTTAACAAGCGATACATTTAAATATAAGGTTAGGTAGACAGCACAGCTCTGCCTCAGTGTGACAAATTTTCCTAACAATAGATTCAGAGTGATTATGATTAAACAGAATTTTTCATTTAAAATAAATTCTTTAAGCTGAAGAAAAGGGAACCAAGCAGACCTTTGGGGCTCTAGACTTAAAACAAGCTAATTATTTAACATAATGTAGCAGAAGAGCTGCACAAGTACTCTTGAATGCCAAGGTACAAGCAGCTAGAGGACCAGTATACTAGGGGCCTCCCGCATAGGTTGGGGCTTTAGCTGAGTTTTGAAGGAAAACAGAGATTCAGAGAGGTGGAAGAGGAGTAGAGGAATGGCATTCTAGGAATGCAGAACAGCCAATGTAAAGGCACTAAGAAAGGCCAGTATCATAAGTGAAAAAACTAAGTGCTGTACACCAGTATGGCCAGGCCACAGAGGGCACAGATGGAGGATGCTCCAAGAACACTGGAAAGACAGAAAAGGGCTTTACATAACTCATAGAAGAGATTACATTGAGTGGTAAAGGTAACAGGTAGCTACTAGAGCTTAATAGAGGGGTAACATCATTAGATTTTTACTCAGTCGGCTATCATTTATTAAGCACCTGCTATGTGCCAGGCCCTGTGCTAAGCTCCGAGGGTCTCTGCTTTTGGAGTCGAAGGAGACAGCATGTATACAATTATAAACAAACAGGACAAATCTGAAGTCATTTCAAAAGGAATGGATAAGTGATTAAGGAGGATCAGGAAAGGTTTCTTTTAGCAGGTGAGATGCTAACTGAGGCTTGAAGGAAGCCACTGAAACCAGAAAGTTCCCAAAGCACTGGGGACAGCCAGTGGAAATGCTCACTTTCCAGAAAGGGTAAGGAGGCCAGTGTGACTGGATGACAGAGATTATGGAGGGGAGTAAAGTGGAAGAAGATAGAGATGTAAGTCTAGAGGTCAACATAGAGGTCAAAGCTGTGTGGATTTGAGAATCATCAACATAGACGAGGGCAGAGCTTTATGGTGCTTCCAGTTAGCAGGAGCAATCTAAATGAAGATCCCACAAAAGAGACAGAGGGAGTAGTCAGATAGGTAGAAGGAGAACCAAGAGTGAAGACTTTCACAAAAACCTAGAGAAGAGAGTATGGGCGCTTCATATTCAAGTAATAAGAAAGTGATACCAACACTCTGAGCCCTTAATCCCTTAAACCAATCAACTCTCAAGGAATGTCCCTACATTTTTTTTAAAGAAAAATCAGCCAAACTTGCATAGGTAAAAGGTTAGGTAAACCAACTGTCCGGCATTTAGCACAGTATGTGGCACACAGAAGGCACTAAATAAATGCGTGCTAACTGATTAATTTCCTATTCCTCTCCTATTCATAAGCTGCTGAATAATACTAGAGAAAAATAACACCACAGATTTATGTTATCTAATCTCAGTTAGGCTCTAACTGCAGCAAGTCAATCCTTCTATTCCTCCTTAATTGATTTGCTATTCTGTTCCCCACAGCAGAGGTTCCAAAATTTCTCCACACCCCATCTCTTCCCACTCAATCCTTTGCTCCTCCCTCTTTGATGAGGATCTTCCTTCCTGCTTAACTGAGAAAATAAAGATCATCACTCTTCCTCTGCTCTTTATCTCAAAACTTCTCAGCACCAACTTCAGTCTCTAATGAAGAGAGGCCTTTTCGCTTTTCTTAAGCCACAATAAACTTTCTCTCTCTCTCTCTCTCTCTCTCTCTCTCTCTCTCTGCACGCGCGCGCGCGCGCACACACACACACACACACACACACACACACACACCACTGATGCCATTTCCTCCTGGCCTTGTCTATCAGGTGCCCAATAATAAGCTTCAGTCTCTCCCTCCCTATTGATTCATTTCCTGCTTCCTTCAAACAATCTCAGGTCTTTCCAGCCTTTATGAAAAAAAAATACATCACTTGACCATATAATCTCCTCAAACTATTGTCCTATCTCTACTTATTTTCACAGTCAAACTTCTACAAAAAGTGACCTACACTCATTTTATCTACTCCTTTCACTCACTTCTCAACTTCACTATTGCCTAAGTGCCTTTGTACTCAACTGAAACTATTCTCTCTGAGGTTAGCAATGATCTCTTTCTCACCAAACCCAATGTTTTGGGTTTTAGTTTTTTTTTTCAGTTGTCACCTTTCTATATACCCTCTCTATAACATTTGATACTGTGGAATATCCTCTTGTCCTGGACATTCTCTTCTCTCTGGTTTAATCTGTCACTATTTTCATTGGGTTCTTCTCTATCTGACCTCTTTTCTCAGCATCCTTTCATACAATCATCACCCTTATTCCCCCTATAACTGTAAGGCACACACCAAGGCTCTGTCTCAGGCCCTCTTCTCTCTCTACAATTTCTTTCCATGATCTCATGAGCTCCCATGGGTTCAGTTACCATCTCTACGCAGTTGACTCCCAACTCTATATAGCTAGCTGGAGTCTCCCCCAAAAAAGACATACTGAAAGTAGTTTGACTGTCAATAGGCTTAGACTAGCATCTGACACCATATACCATAATAACCTTCAAATTGATAAACTACCTAAATAATAAAGCTTACTGAAGTCCTTGAGGGCACAATGTTTTACTTATCTAAGCACTAAGTGCTTGTTAAATTCATGAATGAAAAAGATAAGAGTGCTACAAAATATTAGCACAAGGGCTAAGTCTTAGTAGATCTGAACTTTCAGAGAGTTTGTGGGTGAAGGCAGTAAGTGTTTAGTGCAGTGCCTGGCACATAATAGGCACTTAGTAAATACTTTTTCCCTTTCTCTTTACAGTTATTATCTCATTTCATCTTTATAACAACCCTGGGAGGTAGGTGCTATTATGGTCTCCATTTTACAGTTTGGGAAACTGAAGCAGACAGAGGCTGTGACTAGACTAGGGCCATGTAGGGAGGTCTCACCACTTAGCTTGGCACATTTATTTCAAAAATAAACCTATTTTGGGCAAATATAGTAAACTAAATGGTCAACTATTACACTGTTACTTTTACAAGACAGTAATATTAAGTTTTTTTAAATGTTTCTAAGGATATTATTCTTAGAAATATTCTCAAAATAGCTACCAATTCTCAAGTATATACAATATGGAAATGAAAATGAAATTCTTTAAAATTTTCTTTACTTATATAATGCATTATACACATTAAAATAGATACATGTGAAATCATATCAAAAGGATATAGTTTTCATATTATATCAAAATATTCAAGCCTGATATTTAAGTCAAAAAATATTCAACAGAATAGAGGAATTTTACCGAAATTGAAAATGTGACCACTACTATTCCAGGCACAGTTCTGTTCATGATTCCCCAGGCATCAAAAAAGCTTAGTTATCTGCCAGATATTAAGGCAGTAAAAATGGAATTTTTCATTTGGAGGTGAAGGTGCAAAAAGGAGGGAACAGAAATGGTTCTGAAATTGATCTGGATCTAAAGACTATAGCTCACTACTTCCTAAACTTTCCAAGTATAAAACCCCCAAGCATCTACTTAATAACAGGCCATAGTGAATAGGAAGTCCCACCAATAAGCAAATAACAGCTCTCCCTGAGCTTGAAAACAATTGGTGACAGAAGGTGGCATACAGAGAAGGTAACAGGCAGAAAGTCACATAATATTAGAAAGATGAGAGTAACAGAGGTCACAAGAAAAGGAAGGAAACCCCAAAGATGGAACAAAGTACATTAATCTTCTATTTAAATAGATCACTATGTTAACATGGAAAAGGAAAAAAAACAAATACTAAATCTATGCAAAATTTAACAAAACTTAGCCACTTTTAAATTGCTTCAAAATGTCCTAACCAATGTGACATTAATGACAAAGAATATAGTTCTTATTGCAATATAGGATCTGGAATACCATCAATGGTTTGTTCAGCTTGCATAAGTCACAACTGATTGGACACAGTCCCTGTGGGCATGCCATTTCATCCAGACTGGACGGTTCATTAGTCATAATTACTATAACTGTACAGCAGAGACTGCAGTTTTATCTCATCATACATCTTTGATAAAGCTGCTTCAATTTCTGCTTCATCAGCATGTAAAGTTACATTATTGGAGTCTTATTTTCCCAATCAGTGATTAACAGAGGTTATGCTTCTAATCAAACATGCACTTGGTCTTCATACTGTACATCTAAGAAAGGGACAGATATGACCATCATTTGACCTTTCATTTAAAAATAAACTACTATAATAACAAATCTGAAATTGAACTCCATGTATTGCAAAAAAATTAAACAAAGGAATTTGCCTATATTAGAAGCAGATCATTGCACTTATCTAAAGAGAGCCACTAAGTATACTTGCTACATTCACTCATTAAACATTAAATTACATACCATATATACTTTTTGGTTTTAATTGTCACTTTCAAAAGAGTCATACCACAAATAGTACTTCTTTCAAACATTACTCTACGTAAAGAAACTATGTAGGCATCCAGAAAGCAAAGTGATAACAGAGGGATTATTCAGGAAAGCTAAAGAACAGATGGGTAATAGATTTCGATGGCCAAAGACTAGCATGTTTCTTTCTGAAAAGAAAATGTTGCCAAAACATAGTTTGAAGGTAAAACAGGAAGAAACTGATGCACTGAGGATTTTTTCTCCCACTTCAGTCAGAGAAACAATAGGCCTTGTCTCACTATTTGCATGAGCAATATGTCCTCACTGTAGACCACATGAACAGCCATAATCGACAGTTACATGCAGGCACTGAGGCTGCAAAAATCCCAGAGTAATTAGTGTTGTCTGAATGCAATGACATCTGTGTTGTCATGGTCCTGGAGACCTGTCAGGCCAATAAGATGTATATGAAAAAATATGACAAGCATTGCAAATGCCCTTCTGAAAGGCCTCACTTTTGGGAAAAGCTGAAGAAATGACACATGCCACATTCTTTTTGTTGTTGTTGTTAAGTTAATATATATATATATCAGCCAAATCCTAGACTTAAAACTTACATACTTTAAAAGATCTTTTGAATCATATTGCATTTGACCATGGGGGATTTACTCAGAATATAGCTAAATAATAATAAAATAATACACTGAAACAAGGTACTCTTATTTTTTCAAAGTTTCATTAACATAAGATTAAGTGTTTACTTAACACATGGGTTTCTATGAATCATACACATATCGAGAATCAAAATTAGTTCCTTTCCATTCATGTAGCAAAGTAAATTATGTTTACGTAGAGATTCCTTGAGATGTTTAATATAGCTATCTCGCAACCTGTCCCCTCCCCCACTGGAAATGAAATAGTTTATATATCATATATATTTATCTTTCTCATAATTAAGCTCACTATTATGTTATATTCACAAAGCTTTGTTGTAGGACACCTAATGCTTTTGCTTATTGGTGCCTATGGCTCTGGTCTCTCTGCAGGCTGTAGCAGTATGTTTGAGCATGTACTTGCACCAAGAAAGACATTAGTCATCATTAACAGAAGCACTGACACCAAATCTAAGTGCCTCTCCACAATGACCAAGTGGCAATCATCTTTCTCTTATACTGTCACTGCTGATTAGGATTTTCTTTCATGAAAATTTAATTTGTCCCCCCTTTCTGCAGCTTCTTTTTTTACATTCCTGCAATAACATAGCATGCCAGCAAGACACTGCAAATGCAGCAAAAGAGGCTGTACCTGTAATGTAACCAAAGATAAAAAGATTCCAACTGCTCAGCTGCATCTTTTATCTTGTCAAACAGAAAAACATAGATATACTGAATGACATCTAGTGACAAGAGAAAAAATATGCATATATATGAATTTCATCCAATTCCAAACAACCTGTATGCCTCCAAACTTAACTGATTCAAGCTAAATGAATAAGATTTCTGCTTCATCATTAAATATATTCATTAAATATATTAATGTATGCAATTCCTAAGCTATGGAAACTCTAAGGCAACACTTCAGTATCAGTTCCCTTCATCTACATTTTTTTATTTGTAATCTCTTTGATAAAATAAGGAAAGACGAGTTCAATTAAGACATTTCACTGAAACCTTAAGAAAACATTTAAACATCAATCCTTTCTGTGTGTGTCAACCTACTCTGTAGTTAAGTCAAACAAAGAAAATAATTTTTAGTTGCAGGAGACAAAAGGAAATGATTCATTTGGCCATACAGGACATTCAGCGGCAAGGCAGTGCTGTTGCCTTAGAATCTTGTTCTGTATAATATCAGTGTTAAACAAGATACCAAAGGAATGAGTTATTTAAGGAAGTTTTTCAAAACATTTACTCTCCTGTTTTATTTCAATTTGTTTAAAGATTTTTAAAAAGTGTAAGCACATGTTATTTTGCAAGCATCTCAGGGCAGCCTAAAGTCCCACTTTTGGGTTTAAATACAGTTTTATATTGGTTAAATAGTGTAACATAATTAGAGACTGGATTTAAATTTAAAACATCTCTAATTTATCTTGTACCTCTCATGAACACGTGCGCTTTATGTCAAAAGCTGTGATACTCTGTGTCTAAGTGAAAGTAAACTATATCCCCCTATTAAAATGAATGAGCCATGTGAAATGTTCTTTTAAAACAAAACAAAAAGTCTCACCTCATTTTAGATTCAGGACCAAACCATAATTCATCAAATTATAATCATTAAATTTCCCTCACTCTTTGCTACTCTGTGCTACATAAAGTAACATATAAAGGATTTGAGGGGTCACAGTGGTTACCGCTTAATCACTAATACATCAAATTTACCAATGGTTCAACTTGGATGTTGTTTTTCTTTTTAAAATGATCTCTAGCTACAAAGTTTAAGATGAGAGGAGAAATTAAGATAGATTTTGTAGGGCAGTCTCTAATTGCTGAACTTCTGTTGTAAGCATACCTTTGATTAAATGCAGAGCTAGTCTAGAATAAAACAAGACTATATCATGGCAACCTAACCTAATTATCCATGAAGAATATGCTTACAAAAGATCCAACATTTCTTTTTTTTTCTTCTTGACTACACAAAGAGTTACCAATACATTCAAAAGCTTAATATGAAACTCCTTTTTTGGGGGGTGGGTGGAATATGCAATTATCCAGTTCAAAACCTAGCAAGTCATAATGGTACATATCCAGCCTTTTCCTATACCTACACTAAGTTCAAATGCAGAAGTTTAGCTGTATAACTCCTACCCCTCAACCAACTCCTACCCCTACCAACCTCCAAGCTACTTGTCAGTGAAAGGTTGGGCGATTTATTGACCACCTCTGGATGCATACTGTCAGGGCTGAAGGAAATATGAGGGAGGGTTGTCGCTACTGTTCAGGAGCTCATTGATAATGACATACCTGCTTCTGTCACCCATTACCCATACTACAAACTACTTAGACCTAACTGAAAAATCAATAGTCTACTTGCACTGGTTCCTGTGGCTGCCTCCTTTGATTGTCAGCTCCTGTCTAGGGTCAGCACTTACATGAAAGGGGCTGTGACTGCCTGATGCTTTCAGGACAACCTAACGATATGAAACTAGCCAACAGAACAGTAAATTCTGTCTCCCTGCCCTCCTCATCAATTAGGCTTTGACTAGGCTTGCCTGTAGAAACCTGACCTTTTAAGTTTAGGTGAATATGGACTAGCTGAACACACCATTGCCCTCAGCACTGAGCCAGGAAATCCACTGACAGGTTAAACAAAACAGAAGGTTGTAACTGTCATAATTTGCATTGCACTTTCACGCCAACAAGGGTGTTATCAGTAGGGGCAAGCCCTGGAACACACAACTCCCGCACCCTTAAGTCACTCTACTCATAAATTTTCAAGTGAAGTGAGATAAAACATAAATTTACAAATAGCTATGCATTTCTAGTCCCTCATTCTTTCAAATTTGCACTTTGCAAACCCACAAAGTGCCTATCAACAATTCCCTTGGTAGCCACACTGGCACTCCGATCCCATTACTGATGGACTTCCAACAAACATGAAACATGAGTAAAAATAACTCATCCATGCCAGTAGAATGGAAGGTAGAGATAGATAAATAGAAAGAGGGAGGGAGGGAGGGAGGGAGAGAGAGAGATGAAGAGAGAGAGAGAGAGAGAGAGAGAGAGAGAGAGAGAGAGAGAGATAAGATGATAGAGGAAGATAGGAGAAATAGAGAAATGAGGATAGATCATAAATGGATAGAGATAGGGAGATAGATAGATAGATAGATAGATAGATAGATAGATAGATAGATAGATGGATGGACAGAGATAGAGGCAAACAGGCAGTCACACTGACTGACCCATAGTTAACATGAGATGTTAGGTTTCAATATATTTTCTTTGTCTATCTAGAAAAATACCCACAAGTTCAGCACAAACATGCAAGTTATTATCACGTATCTGAAAAGAGGTGTTGAAATTATTTCCTTCCAAATTACATGCATATAGTATCTTTTACAGTTTGAGGGAAAACTAGGAACATCTGCAAAATAAAAGATGTTAACACTTTTATGCTTGTCAGATCATCTGACGAAAACAAGTAAAAGTATGAGAGAATGCTAAACTTTTCTTCCTTTGGTTACTCCATATTTAAAAAATCACTCCTCTGCCTGATCTGTCTTTTAACAAAATATTAACATGGAAATCTAAATCTGTTTATAGTAGTGTCATCTCACCAAAGAGAACATTCATCATTCTGTAAACCAGTTAGTGTGGTGCGAACTGAGTGAATCATGAACCTGAGCTGTTTTTTAGCTCTAAAAAAAAAATGTACAATTTTGTCTTAGCATGTCACAAAGCTTGACTGAGATCCCATTCAAAAATTGAAAACTGCTCCCCAACTCCTAGGATTCCAAAAAACAATACACCTACTAATTCTCAATTAACCACACCTATTTTTTGTGCCTCTCCCAAATCACTCCCACCTCCCATCTAATGATCTCTACAAAATTACAAGAAACGTCAATGGCTATATGTATGCAAATATATGTTATAAGGGCCTACTCAATGTTTCCATTTTAATATCTAGCTTCTATTAATCAATTACTAAAATGTTAGAACAAAATTCAACAAACAACTACTTAATAATTTCACTGTCAGTAGATCCTAGGCCTCTCTGATTTGTAGCTGTTTGCTGTTTCTTATGTGCACTTGAAAAACAAAGAAAAACAACTAGATGGAAATAACCTAACAATAACATTTCAATTCCATGCAAGGCATGGTATATAAAAATCCCTTTGAAGCTTACTTTTTCTCTAGGATTCTCTCAAGTTGAAAGTCTTCTAACATCTATCCTAAAGAAGCAGCATGAGTAAAAAACTTGATACCTGAAACAGTTCTAAGATGAAAGTAATTTAAAATAGTAACAAAATATTGGTTATTAATCAAGATAGGCACTGACACGTGTGACACAGGCTTGAAATGAAATTTGTTTCATTTATTTTAAAATAAATTCATGCAAAATCCCAACCAACTACAGTACAACTACCCATTAAAAAAGTAGGCCTGAATGAGTCTGGATGCATCCCTTCATAGACCTAATGTGATGATTAACTATGTATCTGGTGGCATGTCAAGTCCTTTTGCTATGCCTATCTGATAGTAAAGTGAAAGGGCATGGACAGTGTCCAGTTCCAGCAAGCAAATCATTTGGAAACAGTCATAGCCATAGATCAAAGTTTTTTCTCTCTACCCAGAACCAATTTAAACCCACCAACTCAGAATTTCCAGCAGACAAAACCAATCAGAAAATAAGAGAATGACTCCTCAGGATCCAGAGATAATAAAGGAAGATAGAAAGGAAAAAAGCAGAAAAGAAACAGACTGGCAGAGCCTTGAAAGCCATAGACCAAGACAGCTGTTTTATATCCTAGCTTTACTTTAGATAGTTTTTAAAGAAAAGTTTTCAACCCTTGGATCATCAAATACTATTTCAATTAGGCTACACAGATGAATCTCTATGTAACAGGAGCAATAGGGGATTTTTTTTCACCAATATAAGAAATGGTAGAAATCTCTTTGCACATTACTTTGAAGCTCTCATTCATGAAAAAAAAAGTTGGGGAAAATATTAAGAATGAGTATACCATTTCTACACTGAAGTCTGTACACAAAAGAAGATAGTTTTGTATTTCCAATAACAGCAAAACGACAAGGATCACAAAGCTTCATAACTGACAGGTGCCAAATCAAGGCCAAAAGAGTAATGGGAGTAGAACATCTTCAGCAAATTTGAAGAAAAGTAAGAGAGGCTTAAAAGCCAAGTTTGCCCAGATTTAAGACATAAGCACTATAAAAAGCTATTTGAATGCTACCAGCATGCTAAGTTTCATGTTTTTCTTCGTTAAATACAGATCCACACAAGAACATCCTAAAAATCATGAAGGAAGAAACTGCTAGAAATTTGTTCTTTTACGTAATTTGGGGTCAGTTTTACTATGTTGGCAACAGCATGTTGCTAATAAGGCCAACATAAAAAATTTGATTCCCCAAATAATCGTGTCTTTTTGAATGGAGGAAAACTCCATCTCCTGGTACAGAATGTATCCCTAACCCTAACCCTATCCAGCTATTTCAAAAACGTACGCTATTGGTTACAAGGGAAACAAGATGTTTGGTTTTCAGCAAATCAAGTGTAACGACTGAAACAAACAACTCAAAGCATATTTCTTACTGATGATGATGAATCAGTAGTGTTATTTTCATATGCAAAAGATAGCACATACTCTGAACTATACTGTCATTTTTCAATTTTCTTTGGCAAGAAGTTTCAATACTGACTACATCTACTTTAATACAGTCTCCCTTCTCTTGCCTATCTTCAGGTAAGCAATTAACAATAGTGAAATTCAGTCATTCAAGAGGAAGAAAAACTAAATAACTGACAAGCTATACAATCATTGAATAATTGAGTTAACCATACTAAGAATGTTTAATCTTTTGGAAATATAGTCAATCATTGCAGAGTTCAAATCAAATTTATATTTTGGTGTATTTAGCTACTAGCAGCTAAAATCTGACAGTTAATCTAACTTATATCCAAAATGCTCATAAAAACAGAAAATACACTTAGGTGGTATGATAAAAAAAAAAAGAATTGACAAGTGCAGTTGGAGAAACTGGAAATAAATCCTAGCTCTGACACTAATTGTGTGACCTTGGGCAAGTCAAGAAGCTTTCTGGTCTTTAGTAAAGTAAGGTTAGAATCCGTGATCTGTATAATATCCTTTCCAGCCCTAGCTCTTGTGATTCTATTGTTTTCTCTACTTTTAGAATCAAGAATAATTGTAACACTTTCTAAAACTTTTTTGGGAGGAGAACAAGAAGGAGGGCAGTCAGGACCTGTGATTACATTGGCATTGGGAACACTTTAGAGAGGAAACTGAATTTGGCAGCTATTCTGTAACTCACATTCTTAGAGTGTAGCTAGTGTGCAGAGGGACCAAGGCTAAGTGACTTCCTTAGGGTCACACTGCCAGTGAAGGTCAGAAGCTGGACTCGGTCTGCCTGGTGCCAAGGCCAGCTCTCTATCCACTAAATCACATCACTATCACATGTAGACTCAGAATTCAGAAATAAGAGCACTGTATCTCTTCCAAGTAGAAGTTAGTTCTCAAGAATAAATCAGTCACTATTAATACATTATGACAATCTTTTTTGAGGGATAAAAAAACATATAATATGTCTATGTAAATCTAAAGATATGTATCTCATGATGAGAGTTAGATAGTAAATACTCAATGAAGGTACCCAATTCACATTTTCTAGAAAATGATATTTAAAGGTATTGAAGAAACACAGGTCATTTTGTCTTTTTAATACAATAAAATTAAGTATGCATATATGTATATATAGGGCAGCCAGGTGGCAAAGTGGATAGAGTGCTGGGCCTGAAGTCAGCAAGTCCTGAGTTCAAATCCAGTTACTAGCTGTGTGACCCTGGGCAAGTCACGTGACCCTGGGCAAGTCACTTAACCCTGTATACCTTAGTTTCCTTATCTGTAAAATGAGCTGAAGAAAATGGCAAACCATTCCAGTATCTTGGCCAAGAAAATCCCAAATGGGGTCACGAAAATTTGGACACAACTGGAACAACATGATACACATCTGCACGCATGCACAGAGAATCTACTCTAATGCCTCATCCCGTAGATGTGGCCCTGAATTCTTGAAGGTTATATACCATGAAAGTACAAGCTCTGGCAAGTCCTCCTAAGTTCAGAAAGCTGTTGAGTACAGGTTTAGCTGTCTAAGGATTAGCTCAGCTAAGCTCAGACAAGCCAATCACCAGATTGGCTACAAAGTATCAACAGATTCAGCTATAGCAAATCTCAAACACGTAATTGTAGAGGTGTTGCCATTTGAGGAGGAAGTATCCATGACAATGGAATTATAGCTTATTTGTATTATTGAACTATATAATAACTTTTATTAGCTTCCAGTTAAAAGCTATATACTTCATTTTTCTGCAATGCAAATGCTTTGTTTGATTGTCTTATAATGGATATTAAATTATGTGTAATTTAGTTAACACATTATTCATATACCAAGTGATAGAAAAGCTGAACAAAATCTTGTCATAAACCCTAGTGCCCCTTCTCTATACATAGCTTGTTAGAATTAAATAGTTAATTCCAGAAAGTAAACAAGTTAGAGTACTAAATAATTAAGTAATCCATGTATGCCCAAACACCACTATTGACATACACACCAAAGAATTCCAACTGTCCAGGAGCTACTACAAGCAGAAAATGCATAAAAATATTTGATTTGTCATCCTGTAGTATGACAGACTTACTGTTGGAAGCTAAACTATAAGTTTTAGCCACCTACACATCGTTTTTAATATAATTTGTTTTTTAAAAAAGTTCTTTGTTCATCAACCAAAGACAAATATAGTTTAAAAACCTGATGAATTCTAATGGAAAAAAGTCTAAATCCTTCTAACAATACAATTGGCCCCTTAAAATGATTAGAAGAGGCTTCAGAGAACTGGTAAAAATAAACATTAACTGGTTACCCTAGATGAATTCTAGGATGTCAAACATCAAGAACGTAAAAAGAATTTCTACCCTACTCCTTTTAGATTTGGGCAATCTGATTACACAAAAGAGGCCCTTTACGTCAAAATATTGATAAGTTGATTTTTTTTACAGTATTTAGATAGTACAACACTTATGAGCATTTGTTAGAAAACATATTCCAGCTATTGTAATATTATTACTTCCATTTCATCATCTAATACAGTTTGTTAAGTATTTAGGATACATTCGAATTTTCTAGTCTTACTAGGTAGAACTCTTAAGTTGGAGGAATTCCATTTTAAAATGTCTTAAAGAAATGTGATTATTAAAGCCACCACCTGAGTATAACATTCAACAATCATAATAACAAAAAGGAAAAAAGTTTCCATGCAAAGGAAAAGTAATGATCTAGGAAAGTAAAAAATGAACATATTCCTGCTCATCAAAAAACAAACAAACAAACAAAAACCCACACACTTTTATATACAACATTTAGAAAAAATAAACAATCCAGTTATTTTACCATGCTTCTAAGATCTGCTTCAAGGAAACAAAATCAAATAGTTCAAGATTTATGTACTGTTCATTAAAGGCTAGTGAAACACATATATTATTTCTACAGTAATTAAAAGAATAGATAACTTCCAAGTCTCCCAGGTATGATAAATTTAAGAAAGAATGACAGGGTTAACCTAGTAAACACAGTTCTAAGAATAGCAAATAATAAAAACAACCTACAGTTTATGGACTTTGCATTCTCTGGAAATGTAAACAGGATTATAACTGTCAGGTCGACAGAAGCACTGACTTCCACCATTAGTTTGGTTTTACTGTTGAGAAACACAACATGTACTACTGAATCATTTCTTTTCAAATCTACACATTCCCTGCAGCAGTTTAAGCTTCATCAGTAGTGTAGGAATGTATAAAAATGACAGACAAAGGGCATTAGTTCTTTTCCTATACTGTTTTTCTAAAAATGGAAGTACAGGATTCTTTTTACCAAGCAGTTAGGCTGAAGCTGTTTGAAGGCATTTATCTAGGAAGAAAAAAAAATCTGGAGGCAAAAAAAAAATTATTGCATTTTAGACTGTTACCTTTAAGCAAGATTCTTAGAAAATCTAATACAATGTTACCAAAATTAGTAATGAACTATCAGAACATTCATATTCTAGCTTAACTTTCCATCATCTTTCAGTTTTAAATATCTTCAATATTCTATGTTCTACCGCAGTGTATAGCAACAACCTTTGTACCATTTGGAGAACAGTCAACTCTTTTACTTCCAAATCGTCTAAATCAAGAAAGTAAATGATAAACGCCAAAATTACGTTATATCCCAGATTTTCATTTGAACTGAATGTCAAATTATTGTATATAATTATATGAATGGTTAAACAAAAATATATATTTCAAAGGCTTTTTTTGTATTCATAAACTATTTATTTAAAAAGACAAAAGGAGTAGAGTTAATAAAATCTCATTTACTCAAAATCCAATACAAATATAAAACTAGGAAGCTGATCAAAAACTATAATCTCTCTGGAACATATATATATATATGTATATATATATACACACACACATATACATTCATATGTAATAGCTTAACTGATATAACTTTTATTTAAACTTCCAAGGGGCATGCTTTTGCTAAATAAAGTTAATTTTAAAAATTAATAACTGGTTCTTAAAAGCATCCACCACCACCCCCAGTACTTTCATCTGGCTATTGACTCTTCGTTAAGATAAGCCTAATATTGAGACACCCAAATTGTACTACACACACCCCAGCAATTAAAAAAAAATTAAACCACATTACCAACATTTCCCCCTCCCCCTTTCAAGTATCCTTTGCAGAAGAAGCTCTCCCTAGCAAAACACACCATTGCTCCAGGCAGCAGCATGCTGCTATTGGCACTGCCTAAACCAAACAAACAAGATGTTTAACAGTCAAATAAAATGTCCTGCAGCCTCCCTAATGAATTTGTCAAGGACCATCAGATCTCCCCCCACCCCCACCTTACTCCCTTGCCTCATTAACTCAAGTATGATGAGACGGATTATAACTAGAGAATACAGATCAATTGGTCTGAAGACTTCAAGTGGCTTTTAGCCTTGAGAGTTTCCTTTCTCTCACTTGGTCCTTTTAATAGAATACAGTATCTCCTCCAGAAGGGGCTGCCACTTCGTTTTAATACACCATCAAGGAGCTGCTGATGGACTTCTATACTAACATACATAAAAGCGGAGGTGACAAGGGCTCTTCAATTACAGACTCCTTGGATACTGTTCCCCCTTCAATTATTCATCTTGGGGAAGAACGGATCCGCAAACACACAGATGAAGCTGCTCTTAATGCAGGGCAGCCGCAAAGGCAAGGGGATGGGGCGGGGTTTGGGCGGGGGGGGGGGGGGGGGGTTGCATGGTGCTATTTGCTGGAAGTGTTTAAGTTTATTGCTCAAATGATGTTTCTAATTAGTGCCCGGGCAATAAATTAAAGTCGGCTTTAACTGATTTATTATTTACTAGCACTCCTACCTCAGGATAAATTGGTAATGAATTGTTTTTAAATCAAAACATTTGTAACATTGTATCATCCTCCAGCCTCTATGTAAAAGGAAGAAAAAAACCCGGGGAAACTAGTGGGAGTTGGAAACGTTTGGGTTGTTTGTCTAAGTAGTTGGGAGAATAAGAAGGTGGATCAGCAAGACAGTATGGTTGCGTGCGTGTATGGGTCTACACAGGATGCCTTCCACTCTATGCTGCTTCCACAAGGCTCCGCTCTCTGCTCTCCGCCATTCCCGAAGAACCTAGGGGCTCCGAGCATGAAAGATAAAGGGAGGAGGGGAGGACGGAAAAGAAGGAGGGAGAGAGGAAGGGAGGGCAAAGAACAGAGGCGCTTTCTCCAATAAA
Organism: Trichosurus vulpecula; assembly: GCF_011100635.1. NCBI lineage: Eukaryota > Metazoa > Chordata > Mammalia > Diprotodontia > Phalangeridae > Trichosurus > Trichosurus vulpecula. Next base: position 103,503,684 of record NC_050578.1, on the reverse strand, counting down.
TCGCTATCAGTCATGAGAAACTAGGTCCTGGAAGCCAGGTTGGAGGTTCCTCTGACCCACCATGGAATATCTGCAAACCATTACTCCCTGGGACAGGGCTGGGTGCCCCGCCTAGGGGAAGAGACACAGAACCTCCCGGGCCTCAGCTGCTTCTCTCCTACGAACAATGAGGGAAAATAGGCCACTCCAAACGCGCCCGAACAATTTTTAGCCCCGTCATCTGTCTTCTCAGAGTAACTGCCCTCCAGAGAAGCTGGGACATAGGACTCTGGGGTCGGTTTTGACGACTTCCCTAAGGAAAGTAGCCTTCTCTGCCCGTTAATAATTCCCAGAGTGTTAGTATGACTGAGAAATGAATAGCCCTGTTACCAGTAACAGGTCAGGATTTCCCACCCTCGCGCACTAACTTCGAAGTCGCTTCCTTTCCGATAGGTCTGTTGCACTTTTCTCCCAGCCCTCTCAAACTACGCTCGATCCCGGCCTCGGTGGCTCTATCCCGCACAGTGTGGCACAGTGCTACCCTCCTCCAGTGATGTGCTAAAAGCAAAAAACCCAAGCCGGCGTGTGATAGTCCCAGAGACTCGAAGTCACCTAATTCCAACTGTAGGAAATGCCCTTCTTCCCCACTGCCCCTCACTACAAACAATGCGCATAACAATAAATCCCACCTCCCAAAGTAAGCCGGCTAGTTCTGGACAGAGCTTCTAATGCACTTATGGGGGAGAGGAAAAGAGGGTGAATGGTAAGTAAACTTGGGGGGGGGGGGGCTACTACAAACCCTGAAAGAGAGAATGTCAGAGCCTTGAGCTCCACTGGTCCCAGTCTAACGGAGAGGGGCTGTTTTCGAAAATGCTCGCAGTTCCAGCTCCAGGATTTGGTTCAAATCACCACATTATTCGTGCTATTCTCTAAACTTTCTAATACACTACTATTCATCAGCAAAACCGAATGAAGAGCCCGCATCAACCCAGCGGATTCTTATTCTTGCGGATTCACCCAAGGTCATATACCTAGACAAAAGTCAGACGCCCCTCCCCCCAACAATCTAACAATGTCTATCCCCTGGGTGTGTAGTTTGTTTTAAAGGCAGTGGAACCATGCTTCCAAGGTTTGGTTGTAAGCTTCCACATTTCTAAACAAGCTAAAAATGCCTCTCATTCTCCTCTTCCCCAACTTCCCAATTACTATAACGAGTGTAGGTTTGAAGAACGACGCAAACAGTGGGAAAAAAATTTTTTAAAAAACAATTTAAAAAAAACGTTGATACCAGAATTTTACTTTGCACAGATGACATAAGAAATGCAAGGTTTCATGAAGACTGAATTTGCACACAATGAATTCTTAAAATATGCGCTTTTAATTGATTTCCAAAGTGATCAATAACAGTTTTTTTTAGCAGTAAAGCCTTTAAAGCCAAGTCCATTTCGAAACAAGTTAACTTTTACAAGTAATAATTAGTTCTACTTAAGAAATTTACTACTATTTAAAATAGCCTCAAATTATATGGAAATCCAATATTAGTGTATTTTAAAAGTTTAACTGGTTTACACTTTAATGCAGCTGTGTGGTACTTCAGTGGAATGGTCAAAATATTTACTGGGATTAAAATACAGAGATTAAGGTAAAAAGATTAAGCATATTTTGTAGTAATTATTCCATAATACATAGAACATTTTGCATGAAATTATGAAAAAAATCAATAAGTAAAATAAGGTGCTTGGAACTATTCTGCCCCAATCAGTTTCTCTGCAGGGTCCTTATTTTAGTTAAAGATTAATTTTCAGGGTTAAAATTCATACCTAAAATCTTCTCTCCTTTTCCCTGGTCCCCAGCTACATTTCTCTGCAGCAATGAGTAGGAGAAATGGAAGACTTTGGGGAAGGAGGAGAGAGATAAAAATAATTGCCCTGTCTCAAATCCCCATATTTCCCCCACCAAACTGACCGTATGTAAAAGTGATTTATGTAAAGTGGTTTGCATCTTGTCCTTGCACGCTGGTAGAATTCGGAAAAAAAAAACCAAAAAACAAAACCCATAACAAAATAACAACAATAAACCCCCCAAACCTTATACTTTTCTAAACCTGTACTATCCTTTCTGCCCTCTCCCCACTTTACATTCCAGCCATCTCCAACACAGTTTTTCTTCTTAGCAACTGAAGAGGACTTTCCCTTCAATTCCCTCCCCAACCCCACCCCCATTAGGGGGTAGTGATATGTATGAGCATGGATTCTTTGGAGTCTGCTTGTGGCTTTACAATCTCCTCTTCTTTCTCTACTTCTCCTTGCCCCCTTTCTCCATCACGTGAAGTGGTGGCAGCTACCCGGTTCTAACGTGCATATATCCTCTCTAGGATTGGCTGCAGCAATGACAGCTCGGACTGCGATTGTATGATCTGACGCTCCACCCCCTTCACGATGGCCCTGGGACCATTCATAAACTAAACAACTCCAGCAAACCTCGAGACAGAGAAAGAGAGAGGTTGAGACTCACACACCAGAGTGAAGGGGGAGGTGGTAAAGGAGACAAGAGACAGCAGGGAAAGAGACAGAGATAGAGCCACAGAGACAGACAGTAGCAGGCAGAAAAGAGGGGAGGGGGGGGGGAAGATAGACAGAAATAGAGGCTCTCTCTGAATGCAATATAAAGGGGGAGGAGAAGAAAAATCCAGGACCATAACTACACCCCAGATGCAACGCAAGCAACAACTTCGTCAAGATAACACAGACTTTGTGAGAGACAAAATTATAAATTACAGAACAGAAATGAATCTCAAACAACTTCAGCCCGTTTGTACCTAGAGAAAGACAAGAATATCCATTCAAATCAAACAAACTGGGTCCAGAAAACGCCTCCAGCAGGAAAAGAAAGAAACCACAACAACAACAGAAGCGCTCCAAGAGGCAGAGAGAAACCCTGAAAGCAGCACACCTCCCGTGAACCTCGGATGCCGCCACGGACTGAGTTGCACTTTTCGCCCAGAGCATTAATTACAGCCTTCTTTTCTGAATTTGGGGGAGGGATAAAACAGAGTGCAAACTCTCTCATTCCCATCGGGCCTTATTAGACTTGAGGACTTCTTCCATCCTTGGAGATAATTTTCCAACGAACCATTCAGCCTATATTAATATTTAGCTTTTTTTTTTTTTAAGGCTGCACTTAGCACTTAAACGACGGGTGTTTCCAAGTTTGCTGGAGCTGTCTCTTTTATCAACAAGGTTTTTGGCTTAAAACTGAATCCCTTTGGGAAGTAAGCCTGGATTCTTTTGCATACCTATTACTGCCCCCCCCCCCCATTTTAAAAACCAAAAGAAGTAACAACAACCAAAAGTATTTCAGGTGCTTTTTTTTCCTTTTTTCTTTTTAATCACTTTTTTTAGGAGGAGGAGGGAGTAACAGATAAAGAGGTGGAGTGAGAAAGGAAGGGGAGCCAGAGATAGCAGCCCCACAGCTGGGGTGGAAAAGAAAAGGAGAGCGAAATTGGAGGGGGGGAGTTGGAGTAGCGGGTTGCCTTTTTTGCAAGCCGCAGGGCTACCACCAGTGAGTAAGCCTTGGATCCCTCAACGTACTGCGAGACCCCGGTGTATAGCCCGGACCTGTGCCCCAACATGATAGCGGCTCAGGCAAAGCTGGTGTACCAGCTCAATAAGTACTACACAGAGCGCTGTCAGGCGCGTAAGGCGGCAATCGCCAAGACGATCCGAGAGGTCTGTAAAGTGGTCTCGGATGTGCTGAAGGAAGTGGAGGTCCAAGAGCCTCGCTTCATCAGCTCCCTGAGTGAAATCGATGCCCGCTACGAAGGGCTGGAAGTCATCTCTCCCACCGAGTTCGAGGTAGTGCTCTATCTCAACCAGATGGGCGTTTTCAACTTCGTGGACGATGGCTCGCTGCCTGGCTGCGCAGTACTCAAGCTGAGTGACGGTCGTAAGCGAAGCATGTCTCTCTGGGTGGAGTTCATCACCGCATCAGGCTACCTCTCAGCGCGCAAGATCCGCTCGCGCTTCCAGACACTGGTGGCGCAGGCAGTAGACAAGTGCAGCTACCGGGACGTGGTGAAAATGATCGCGGACACTAGCGAGGTGAAGTTGCGCATCAGGGAGCGCTATGTGGTACAGATCACACCAGCGTTCAAGTGCACTGGGATCTGGCCCCGCAGCGCGGCCCAGTGGCCTATGCCCCACATCCCTTGGCCTGGCCCCAATCGGGTGGCAGAGGTCAAGGCCGAAGGGTTCAACTTGCTCTCCAAGGAGTGCTACTCTTTGACAGGCAAGCAGAGTTCTGCAGAGAGTGATGCCTGGGTGCTTCAGTTTGGGGAGGCTGAGAACCGACTGTTGATGGGCGGCTGCCGAAACAAGTGCTTATCAGTGCTGAAGACTCTGAGGGACCGTCACCTGGAGCTGCCAGGCCAGCCGCTCAACAACTATCACATGAAAACCTTACTGCTTTATGAGTGCGAGAAACACCCTCGGGAAACTGACTGGGACGAAGCGTGCCTAGGAGACCGGCTCAATGGCATCCTGCTGCAGCTCATCTCTTGTCTGCAGTGCCGGCGATGCCCCCACTATTTTTTGCCCAACCTCGACCTCTTTCAGGGCAAGCCTCATTCGGCTCTGGAGAGCGCAGCCAAACAGACCTGGAGGCTGGCCAGAGAGATTCTCACCAATCCCAAAAGCCTGGATAAATTATAGGGTGGTGGAGACTACTTAGAAAAGTAACAGCAACGACGTACTCCCGTCACACAGCAGAAAAACAAAAACTCCAAAACACAAATTTTTATTTAATCATCAAGCAAAAAGAAGAAAAAACATCCTTACCACCAGATAGAGGAACATTTAAAAAACAAACAAGTCATCTTGTACAGGACAGTGATCTTTCTTCCAAAAAAATGTGAATTTAAAAGATCACACAAAAGAAGCAATCGGACTTTGCCACAACAAAACGAAACCCAAGGTACATTTTCAAATCCCTGTATAGTCGTCTTTTCCTCCTTTTATCTCCTCTACTTTGTTTTCTGTTTGCCTGAATGTTGTCACCAAGTGAAAAAAAAATTATTTAACTATATGTACAAATTTCTCTTTTAAAAGTTTTACTGATGTTAAATGTATTTCAGTGCCAACGTCAGATTATGTGCCCTCTCTCTCTCTTGCACCTCTATCCTCACCCTAAACCCACTTGTTGAAAACAGTAATAAAATATTACTTTAACTTTGCATCGACTTTTGTGGATTGTTTTTAAACAGGGCAGGTGAAATTTCAAGTGTAACAATATATCAAATAAGGAAGAGAACTTTTAAAGCTAAAGTATACAGAATCAAACCAAAGTATGATCTTTAACATTTACAAATATAGCTGTAATCTTGCAGAACTCACCCTGCTAATTTATTTCAGACTTAAGTCTGTGTTTTAAGACAGATAAATACTAATATATGTATGTACATATATGCCTATCTTCAATCTTAATTGGTAAATGTGATTCATTCACATTAAAAATTAATAGATTTGCTTTCTTATCCCGTAACTAAAAAACAAACTATTTCAATCTGACTTTGAAATTGCAAGGAAACATTTATAGATCTTCTCTGAATTATTAATGCTGTTAGTTGATTTTCTCCCCTAAAACCATTTATCCTCTCCAGGCTTTTAAGTAAATAATAAAACTTAGCAATATATCAGACAATCATACCAAGAAAGCACAAAAATGGAACAGTTATATTAGTCATATCTAAAATGGGAGGATTAAGACTTTTATTTTTTATTTTACAGGGGGAAGAGAAATACAATTTTCTTGAGTCCTTATATTATTATTGCTTTTTTGAGTACTTAAACTTCAAAACAGCTAACCTTATATTTCATTCCACTACAAAATGATTATTGGGTTTAGTTTACTGAAGGTGTTTTGAAGGTGGCTAGAGCAATTAAAATGGAAAATATGGGACATATATTTGATGCATAAGAAAAAAACTTCTATAAGTTAACAACATAAGAAAATTACTTCAGAGTCTTGGAACATATCTGAAAAAGTATGGGAGAAATATATTGTTAAATTTTAGGAGAGGTTTATTATATTGCCTCCTATCAAAACCACATTTAAAATAATCATCAAACTGAAAATTTGCTTAAGTATAATTGTCAAATATCTTTATTCAGTATTTAAGTTTGTACCTCACATTTGCAAATTGACTTAATTCTTAATTTTTTTAAAAGTAAGAAGATAAAGTAGAAACAAACTTTTTCTTTAGACACAAATGAAAAGCTTAAAGCAAGGGATTGGGGATTAGAATCCACTTTGAGTTCTGAAAAATGGCTCGCCTAATAAAAATGGGTTTAGCTTGTAGGGATTACTGTTTCTTGGTTTAAAATAAAACATACTCCTAGATAAAAAATTTAAATTTGTGATCTTATTAGTGCTGATCTTATTTCCACTCTGACATGGTTTGCCTTAAAAACAGAAACCTAGGCTTGCTTTTCTTTGTGATTCAGAGAAATACTAAGAGAAAATTTAAAATTATCAGTTATATACATTCTTCTCATGCAAATACAGTAGTACTCTCAGAGACATTTTCTAAGCCACTTGTAATAAAAATAACTTACATTTATGTAGCACATTAAGGTTTGCAAAATTCTTTCCTCATCATTGATCCTATGAAGTAGGTAAGTGCTGATAAATAACCAATGTTTGGGGAGGAAAAGGAAGCTCCCAGAAGAGCTGAAACCTAAAATACCAACTTTTTACTTCGTAAGTAACTTAATACTGTCACCAACACCTGAAACCACCCATTTCTTCCCTTAAGTAGAAAGAAAATCTTTAAGGCTCCGTGGTCTTTACAGTTAAAAAAATTCAAGAAATTAATTTTTAGCTTTGTAAATCTGTTCTTTTTCCTGCCTCTTTCAGTTTAATACACACTACTGACCCAAGAAAAATAAGTCCTTAATGCAAATCTTTTGACTTCAGTTCTCTAGCTTACCAAAAACAGACATCATCATAGCCTATGAAATCAAAAGTTAAAATAATATTAAACTGGGAAATGATTTTTAAAACAAAAATTCACACTTCTTATTTCCAGACCCAGACCTAATCCCTGCTAGACATGTAAGCCAGGTTGCAGTAGTGCAGCAGGGTGGTCTTTGGGGATCCTAAAAGCTGCTCAATCCTTAACAAGCAACAATGAAAGAGAAATTAAATGATGCTGGACAGAATACAACAGAAAAACAGAAAAGTTCAGCTGTTCCCAAAGCTGTCCCAATGATACTAGACGTAAGAGGACTCCTGGCCGAAGAATGGGCTCATTCCAATACCTGTTCACTGACCTGGTATTTTAAACTGACTTGTCAACTACAGTAATTGTACAACTCAAGTAATTTTTCAAGTTAAAAGCCCCTTTCCTATCAATTTTAGCTACACTTTAACTATATAGTGAACTCCAAAAAGCTAATCAATGTAACAAAATTGCCTAATTGTATGTTCTTGATTTATAAGGACATATCAGGCTTGCCCTTTCAATATCTCCAAAAATTCAAATTTGAAACACTGTTTAGTCAAGTGTCAGAGTCAAACTCTTTTTCCAATTCCTTCCTGCCACATAGTCTACCTATTTCCTCTAAATAAAAGGCAGTAAGATTGGAACAAAGGGTTGAACATAATGAAGATTTAAAGTGATCTGTGTTATAAAAATTTTAATGGCTCTTACAGGGACTTAAAGTACTTAATTTTTAAAAAATATTTAATTACATAGCACCATAGTAAATGCAAAGAACTTCCTCTACCTAAATGCCTTCCCTTGTCTAAATTGAAGATAAATATTTGTTGTAAAAGTTTGCTTTGTTAAAGACTACCCTGCTACTCTTCCAAACACCTTATTCCTCGGCAGAGCTCATTCTTTTTATCTTTTCTAAGAGAAAGTTGCTGCTCAGAAACAGGAATTTAACCATTCATCTTTACAAAAATAAATACATTTTACATCTTCCTCCTTTATGGCTATTCTCATAGCCTAAATGAGTAAAAGAAGGTTAGGTGTGTCAGAAAAATAATTTTTAAAAATATAAAAAATTTTTTTGGTTTAAATTTGGGAAATAATACAACAGTGCCTTATAAAATCTACAATATACCACAGAAAACATGTATTACAAACTAGGCATTTAGAACGGTAAGTCAGAGATAAAACAAACAAGACCAATATATTGGAATTATACTCAGAAAACATGGAGGCTAGACAAATGATTACAACCTCTCGAACTCAGTAATCTCAGGCTCCCAATGATATCTTAAATACGAGTTGGAGTCATGAAATTCCCCATCCTCATCCTAATAGTAAGTTAACTAACACTGGATTTAAGGGGAAATTATTATTAACATAAATGAACTACACTAAACTAGCCAGTAAGTGAAACTCAAGATTATAAGGGAAAATGGGACCAGAATATACTTCAGCGAAAAATTTAAATCAAATCTTTTAGAATTTAGCTTGGTGTTTCCCGTGCCTTCCCTATTCGTCCCACTCCCTCCCCAAAAAACCCCAAACCTAAATAACCCAATAACAGGGGAAAAAACCAGCTACCACCATAACCAAATGGGAAGGTCGAGGGTAGTGAAGAGATAAGATATTACATTTGTCCTCTTCTTACCTTGGGGTCAATTTTCTTGAAGTTCGGCTCTTCTTCATCCACTTCAAAATAGAGTTCAGAGGAGGTGATGGAAAGAGTGCCCTTCACCACCACGGAAGGGGCCACAAGTTGAGCTGGTGTGCTCAAGCTAACAGGACCTGCCGAATACAAAAAGAAAACACCAGATGTGTAAGAAACTTGATTAGAAATGTTATTTTTCTTTCTGATTTTCACCACAACTACCTAGTATCTCCCTACCCCCCACCCACATATTCTGCCCAACCCTATCTTCCTCCAACAATGCAAAGACTTCTAGACCCTTGGGCCTATAACAGCTGGTTAATGATCCTGGTAAATTGGTATGCAATTGCTTTGTAGTGAGTATGCAATGCCCATAGTCAGACAGAATTTGATTCTACTATTCATTCACATTTCACATCAGGAGCAAGCCCCAGGCTGCCAACCAGCAAGTAGCCATTACCCAAGCAGTAACTACGGAAATGGAGAAAACTAAGCAGGCTTCCAAGACAAGGGCTTCAGTTCTCAGATTCTAACTAGCGTTAGATCACAAAAGATCAGCTCTCTGGTGAAGCTAGTAATGTCATCCCCATCCCCTGCAGTCTGGGTGCTAGCTATGAAAATCTCATGCTTCATCTTATCTAACCTTCATGAAAAGAATTATAAAAATTCTACTTTAGTATACCTTCCACTCCACTGTTAAATAGTGTTCAGTGTTTCCAAATACAGTATTAATGTAGTTTGGGGATTCAGGGATTAAACAGCTGGAGGGTGGGTTTCCAACTGAATGAATTTTTATTGGAATAATCAAATCTCCACAGGGTTTATCAAAGAGACAAATCAGATTGCTACTGAAAACAATGGAATCACTACAGATCTAACAGTCTACAGGCTAGAAACCCAAACCTAAAAAAAAAGGGGAGATACATAAATATGTACATATATGTATATAGTAGAAATAATCATGTGTAGATTTACTAACTCTGTATTTCTGGCTATTTTTAAAAAGTAAAATTAACTGATTGCTCAAATTCTTTGTGGGGCAAAAAAGCAACATGAGAGTGATACTTAAAATTTTGAATTAAAACAGAAGTACAACTACTCGGGCAATCAATGAGTGAATAACTGCCCCCAAATTCAGATGGACTGTCATTTCCATCGATTGTTAGAACGGTGATGGTCTTTAATCTAACATCAATCTTAATGTGCGCCAGAAGGACAATAGAAGGGATGCTCTACTGAGAGCAGAGCAGGCTTTGCCCCCTATTCCCAATGTACAAATACATTGTGTTTGCAGATGGGCAGCAGATAGCGATAGAACGGCCATGATTTCCCTAAGCTCATCCCTATAAATGGATGAAATAAGCAGCTATGTGTTCTTTTGCTGTCTCCTTTTGCCCTCTGTACATTAGCATGTAATCCAGAGGAGAAATAACATTTTTTCAATCACTCTCAGACATTCAATTATGGGGTGAGCAGACAGCTGCAGGATTCAGGGCAGCCCAGGTCCACAGAAGACCCCTGACAATTTCCACTTCATTTCTAACCCACACCACTTTATTAGTGAGGATTACTTCTTAATCCTATTGCCATTGTCAAGATTATATAATTAAACTCCCCTTTCACCTCTATTACAGTATGAATGTATTACCAGAAGCTGGAATAGAAGCATAATAAAAGAGGAGGAAATGGGCGGTGGGTTTTGAAGGAAGGGTCTAGATAGAGATGAACAATTCCTCTTCTCACTACCACTGGGAGAGGGAGGGAGGAGGGGAACAAAAGTCACAGGGCATAATGCTCCAATTAATTTTATTTCATTTTACTGAGAATTATATAGCCCTCACTACAGACTACATATCTTATCCTGTTTTCTGTTTTCCTTGGTCAAACAGTATATAGTAAAGTTAAAAATAAGTGTTTATGCACAACAGATCCAGGTTTTAGATTTATCAGAATGGAAGATTATACAAGGGATTATTTTTCAGCTAAAAAAAATTCTGGGTCTGTCTCCACCTTACTGCTCTTCCTTCTTAGCCCTTCCAATATTCATAATGAAAGAAGTATAGGCAATGGAGGAACAAAGCCATTTAGTGAAATATTAAAATGCTCCAATAAGGAAAACAAACATCCTATTGGCCATCTACCCTCTCTCCTGGAAGCAAAGCTGAAAATTCGTAAACTATAATTCATATTGAAAAACCTGGCTTCCTATAGCCAGGAAATTCTGTGAAGACAAAGTGTCATTAGGTTCTTAGAGCAGAGTTTTTTCGTGTTTTTGCTTCATATGGAGAAGCTAAATGTAAAGAGAAGCACATGATTAGTAAAATCAGTGTATCAAAGCCAACCTTCTACTCCAGGGCTAAGTTTGTTTACAAACTACTTACCTAGGCAGATTTTTAGAGTGATTAGACAGCAAGGCCTTAAGGGTGAGTGGGAGAAGGTACTTTTTGTTGTTTTTAACAAAATAAAGGGGAAAAACTACTTCTCCAAATGAAAGCCTATGACCATAAAAAGACAAATAGGGCAAAAACAGTGACAGTGTTCGTTGGAGGAGGTGCAGAAGTGGTAGTTCATAGTAGAAAAAGTCAAAGGAAACAATAGATGTGATGATAGTGGGGGGAAAACAGCAGAAACAAAAACCATCTTACTTTAACTTAAATGTGGGGGGAAGTCCTCACTTTCTAAATAGTCCTTAGTTGTCATAGCTAAAAATACAGCAATGTTACACAAATTGACTGGTAAGCTAATTTGAATATTTGCACAACTGCAGAATTTACCCGTAAGATTCTCTAAGTCTTTCTCCTCCACAGACGACAGGGTATCATCATCGCCGTCCAAGAGAATCTCACTTTCTGAGTTCTGATTTCCTAAAGCCTGACTCTTGATGGACTGTTTTCCTTTAGCAAGGATATCTTCATCTGAATCTGAAATGAAAAAGAAACAGGGCTGTCCATCAGCTTAGGGAAGGAGACAGTGGCCAAAAGCAGGGTGGGAGGAGTAAAAATTTGAAATAAGAGAAGGTTGCTCAAAGATGATCACTTGTACTGCAAGAATTACAAACACACATACACACACACACACACACGGAGGGGGGGGGCACAGACACATACAAACACAGAGGTACTTAGAACAGCACACAAGTATGTATGACAAAGTCTATTTCCTAAACCTAGTCTAACAGTACCCTGAAGAACATTTACCCCATTAAACCATCTTCAGAACCAGTTACTTTCACCATTTATTTATTTATAGTTAAGAAAAGGGAGGATTAAAAACCAGAACTTCCAAAGATATAGGGGGAGGGGGGATGATCTCCATTTTCAAGTCCATGGCTACAATGAAAATCATTTCAGTTTTCCATAAAAGATTTGGGGAGTGAGGTAGGGAAACGTCATTCTGTGACTAACATAACAGTCAGATGCATTTGCAGTTAGAGAAAAATCAACAACTAAGATAATGGTAAAAAGGGTAGCTGAAGTCTTGGTACCCTAGTCTGAACATGCTGCTTTCCATGGAGATTGGATAGATGAATCAGTGGCACTAATGAAGCCACTGGTGCCTATCAACTGACATCTCCTCCCCTCTTTCTCCATCTTCCCGGCCAGCTCGACAGGGCTACGGTAGTTTCTCCTAAGATACAAGGCTAGGAAACCAGAGGTGCAAAAGCCACCTCTCCAGGTGGTTAAACTAAAGGGCTAAGGAGCCCTGAGGGTAAGCACAAAAGAAAAGGTTTGGCAGGCCAGAGAAGCCTCTACAAATACACTAGCAGAAAAGAGCCATGCCCATTTTCTCAGGACGTGTGACAAGGCAGCAGGAGGGAGGAAGAGAGAAGCAAACACACAAATCTCTGTAATCTGCAAAGGAGGAGCTCTGGGGGGCGCCGACAGCCAACAATGAGACTAGGAGGAGCAGAAGAGTCAGTAGAAGTAACTGGGAGAAATAATCTAGGGACTAGAAATGAAAACCAGAACTTCAAATACTACAAGCCTCTGACTCAACAACTGAGCAGAGGGTGTGGATGCCTTCAAGGTTAGGAGGGACAGAACCAATTTCATGGAAGAGCAGGAAACAGGCTATCTTAAAAGATTTCGAACAAAATCCAGACCATGTTTCTAGTGCATAGACAATCCTACAAGCTCATGTGAAAAAAGGCAGGTTTAGAATCTTCACTGTAGAGCCTCGACTTCTCATGCTCACATTTTACCAATTTGATCTAATCTCTGGAGCTGGTGCACCTGATTCCTTGAACCAAGGGAGTAAGCTTTCCTTGCAGAAAGACTGAAAAGATTCAGTTCAGTGCAAAGAAGTTTCCAAGAAGAGATTGAGGTGGAGTCAGACATCACTAAATGAATGTTTTATCAAAATAAATGAACCCAATGGGTTTTAAACATAAATTATAGCACAGGTACACAAATTAATTCAATTAACCTCTTTGGGACTTAGTTTCTTCCTCTGTGAAATAAAGGGGTTGGACTAGATAGTCTCTAAGGATCTTTCCAGTTCTTTAATTCCATATAGTCTACAAAATTTTGTAGTCAAGGGTTATTTATGGATAGAGTAAAAGTTCATTTTTATATCATTGCCAGGTCATTTATAGTTATCATTAATTCATTTCATTGTTAAAACAGAGCATTACTTTTGGATAAATGTAAGTTTTTTTCCTGATACTTTAAAACTTCAAGGATTATAATTTCTCCTAATAATATAGTAAAAACTAGAAGTTGAGGAAGGGAAATTTTTTTATAGATTATTCATCTCATACTATCTAGGGGTAAGAGCTTATTTTCTTAAATATGAGATCAAATGAGATAAAATGTATAAAACACTTTGCAAGAAAAGGGGCACTATAAATGATAGTCATTAGCTCTTATTTGTACATCATTTAAAATACTGAGTGTTAATGCATGTATTATTCCAAAGGTTACAATTAAGTATTCTGTATTAAGCCACAAATTTTAGTTTGAATAAGAGAAGTTATTTCATTGTTTTAATATTTATTTTCAAGAGAAAAACACATAATTAGCCCCCAAACAAGCAATAATTTCTAGGTTTTTTTTGAATTTGATATTATCACACTTATTAAAAAATAAATTAGTCCTTGAAAAATGTATAAAAATTAAAAATATGAGACTTAAAAGAAAGAAATTAATGACGACTTACTGGACAGTTATATCAATCAATATGTTAATCTTTACATTTGTTGGGCTATTTCTTACTTCCTGCCATGAAAAAAAAATCATATAACTTGTGTATTTAGTACATTAAGCTGGCATAAATGTAAATAGTTAGGTATTGCTTTTACTTTTAAAAAAAAAACCCAGTGTGGTAAAAATGGTTTTGAAAAATCAAACATAAAATGTAAATTATGAAAATATTCACATCCAAATCCAAGTCTGAGGAACATATGCCAAACACATCAGGACCAACTTGCTCATTACTTTCTTTGATTACTGCCATACATGACTTTAAGTTCCACTAGCTCATTTTTTAAAAACAAGAAAAAATTTAATCTGCAAACATTTACAGAGGAAGGCAGTCCCTAGTGGCAATATAATATGGTTTAAACTTTCAGTAAATAAATGCACATTTAAAGGTAAGATAATGACCCAAGACATTTCTAATTTTAAATAATTTCAATTTCAAGTTTGAAACAAAGATAATGTATACATTCTCATCTTGCTAACAATTTGCTCCAAAAAGAATAACATTCCAAATAAGGGGAAATTACATGTAAAAGACAATAATATGGGTATACTGTATATGGAATTTTGACTTTTATCTTACTTTTTTAATTTATCAAACAAAAAAAATGCTCAGATTCTGGAATTGTTCAATTTGAGCTAAAAAACCCTCTTGTCATGGAAAATATGCAGCTTACTGATATTTAGAATGGTTTTCCTGTAATTAACTCCCCCTTGAGGATTTTAAGTTAGCAGCAGTAAAATTACCAACAGTACTCTAATACACACCACATGCGCTGTTGTTCAATTCTCAGTGGTCTAATAGCTTTCTGCTAAAGACTTTTTTTTCAAAATTAGAACAAAACAATTCCAAGAAAAAAATAAAAGGTAATTATAATATTTATATGCATCGGGGGGGTGAACATCGTTATTTTTAGCTGCACTATGCCATTTAATCACCATTTTATAAACAGGTATCCAATGTTATATTTCACTTGTGTGTAAGTGTATTCCACGATGGACTAACCATTTAACTTGATGAAGTCAGAGCATATCTTTGAATCATTTAAATGCAAGCTGTATGTTTAATTTTGTCTTAACTCAAGAAATTTTCTGGATTATCAAAAGGGTACTAAGAATGAAATCTGTTTAGTTCTTTTGTAGTACAATGTAAAAATGTACCACATCTAGCTTTGTTTTTGTTTCAGTTTCATTATTGGTTCAACTAAATAATTACTAAAGCTACAATTGCTATGTAAAACTACAGTAATTTTTTAAGTGTCTCTAGCTGTACATCATTGCTGAAAGCTGGTACCAAGCTCAAAAGGAAGCTCAAGCAGGGACTGAATATGTGTTGGTTGAGACTATTTGGGGCAAGCTCTGAAGCAACACTGGCTAGGAGTGGATTTGTCTGCTGGACAGGGTGAATGAAGCTAAGAAATAAGGTAGGTGGGAATAGTCCCTGTTTGGGATTCACAGATTCTCTTCCTTTCCTCAATTAGCAGACTGCCACAGTTAATATTTCAGAAGGTGAGTAGGAGGAGATTGTACACCAAAGTCTTAGGCACCATACCATTTCAAGAATAATTATACTATTCAAAGCAAAATTTGTCATCCCAACTACTGAAACAACAGGCTTCACAGATTTTTGCAGTAGATTTACCAATACATCCGATGGTGAGGGCTACCAAAGCTCTACTCTTTTGAGATTCTAGAGATATAACCCTGCCTTCATTATTTGGAAGATAAAGTTAATGCTCATTGGAATAATTTAGAAAATATATGATATTATATATAAATACTGTGTATTTATGCCATTTAAAAAGAAGGGTATTGGGGGCATGGGGCAAGCTCAAGAAAGTATGGATAGCTTAAAACAGCCCACTATCATGACTGAAAAAGCAACTCGTGTTTGTCCTGATGAATATGGAATTCTAGAAAGTGCTACATCAACAGAGAGAACAGTATATTTTGGTTGCTAAAGAGACAGAAGCATACTGGGTACTTGATCAGGGCATAATCTTGTTGCTTCAAAAACCTGTTTCTTGAATTATTTTGTACTATTATTTATCATAACAAAAATTAAAATGGAACTGATGTGATAACTCCAAATATAATATGATTTCATGTTTATCATAATGCTGGGTAAGCAAGTTAAATAATACTCCATTACCTAGCTATGATGACAACTGCCAGCTAATGATTCTGTTACCTATCTAAGAAAGCATTTATGACCATCTACACAGAAACATATTTGTATTACAAGAAGTCTTGCTAGGTGAACATCTACAAAAGGCAAAGAATAAGAGTGTGACCTGCTATTTATAGAATCTGACTGAAAAGCAATAGCAACAATAAGAAACCATTTTTCTTTTAGATGGTATGTTCAATGTCAAATTTTTTTTATTTTTTAAAGTAATTCTATATATTTGTAATACAATTCTGCAATTGTTCTATGAGTAGGATTCATTTTATCACCCAAATAAAAAATACATTTAAGTGGAATCGTGCTATTGAGTTATTTTCATAATTGGATGTTAAACCTACCTTTTTTCCTCTTAATGGTAAAATGTCAACTAAATTAAACAATGAGTTTGGAAAATAGTATGACAGTGTAAAAGTCATTTATGAGAAGTCAGGTGACTTATGTTTCAGTCTCATCTCTATCACTAACTAGCTATGTGACCATATGCATATAAATAACTTCTCTGGGTCTCAAGTTTACTGATCTGTAAAATATGGGTACTGGATTGTTAATATCCCTATTAGCTCTAAAATTCTATAATAAGAATCAGGCAATATAAGTTAGTAAATCTATTAAGTACCCTGTATTTGAATGCTAATAAATATTTAATAATTATATATATATATATGCACATATATGGAAAATTTAAATCTCTAGAAATCAAAATATTAATCTTTACCGGGTATAGACTATATTCACAATATTTAAATATAGTTTTTATTTTAATTTTAGGATACAATAGCATCTACAAAGTTTAAAAAAATCCTACACTGCAACAATGACTTTTACAAATAACTACTTTGGAGGTTCTCTCTTTGAAAAATTACCTAAATCTCCTTTCCCCAAAGCAAGTTAATGTGAACTTGGGCAGGGCAATTAAATTGTCAGAATTAAAAAATTTGTTTTTAACTAGAAGGTAGCCAGAAGTAGAGTCATGGGGCTGGTATTGATCGTGAGAACAGAGAACATTAGTCTTCAGGTATTTACTCGGCCACCTTTGCACCAGAGGCTTTCCTTCAAATCAAATCAATCCCTGGAAAAGATGGCGCTAACAACTAAAATACATAAGTAATCTCCAACAAGATTTCCCTTTGGATATTTTTCTTTTATATTAATACAGTGAATGGTACTCCATGGTTCTTCACCTTAAAGATACAGTATCCCCATAATGAAGTCAAACTTCTATGACAGATATAAAAACAATGAGAAATACACAAAGACTGGTTAAATGTAAACATTTTTACTCAGTATACTTTTATCTGTTACAGGACTTTGTAACATCTTTGGCCATTTTCTTTTTTTTCACCAGGGTTTCTTTTTAAGCTATTCTTCATTTTGTGTATTCAACTTTTTAACTTACTCAAAACAGCTTCTTAAAATAAATATTATTCAGAAATTATGCTTATATTGTTGATACTTTAGAGATATTTTCAGAATAAATTTGCAAAATTATATCTTAAATGATTGTTTTATATATTCATAATAAACTGTGGCATCAACCAAAGCACTAAGGGATTGATTTCCAGAACTTTCTAGAATGCCCTTATGTCACACTATTTTTGTTGTTCTTTAAAAAAATAGAAAAATATAATTAGCATCTTTCAAAAAGTAAAACTAAGGAAAACTATAAATTTCAGTGAGAAAGGTAAGCCCCATGGTATACCTATATCTGTCTGCTTATTCAGCTGGTGTTTGATTTTCAGGTGAAATACAACAACAAAAACTTGATTTAGAAATGTAGAAGAGATAAAGATGAATATTTTTCTATTAAAACTAAATATTCTTCACATGTTCTTGTACTTCAAAATCTTTCCACACTAATGATCACTAAAGAACTGCAAAAATATTATTAAACAGGCCAGTATCAAATCAAATGTTTTAACCCAGCTTTCTGTTTCATGAAATTAAATTAAAACTTTTAAGATAAAAAAAAAACTTTTATGTTATTTTAACCTTTTCATTAATACCTTAATAATCAGAGTTACTCTTCCTAATAAATTTAATAAAAGATATTAACTTCAGGGGTGATTATTATTAGAAAGTAAATTATTTCAATGTAATGTCACTTCAAGGTCTCAGCAGAGAAGATATGCAAGGAGATAAATGTTTATTTTCTGACAACAAAACTATAACTAGGATCATCATATAGGTAGTAGATATTTATGTTGTCTGAATGGATGGTTCAACTTATTATTGCTCTGATATGAATTTTAAAAGCTTTAGTCTGAAAATAAAATATGTATAAGGAGAAAATTTGAGGGATTATTTTAATTTCAATGAATAAAAACTACATTATTCTGTTCATCTGTGAATGAGTTTAGAAAATAAACTTTAAACCTATTTGTGCAAGATGGAAATGTTGTGAAAATGAAAGACTTAGCTAAAGCAAAAGATGAAAAAATCCTTAGTAAATGAAAGAAAAGATGTAAGAAAAATTCTGAAAATGTCAATAAAACTATTTCTCAAGAAGTTCTAAGTCCTTTTTTGCTCAAAAGGAAAAAAAAATCCTTTAAAAAGCAGATCATTTAAATGTAAGGACCATTAACAAAGAAATACAGTCTACCCTAAAATCCACAGTACCACCACACACACAAAAATAATAAGGAACCCCCAAAGCAGAAGTGGCCTAATCAATTCTACATTTTGTTTCTCCTTCCCCTCCTCCTACTGTTGAAGATGTGAGGCTCTGGGACTCATTGCTTTTAGATCACTTTGTTATTGACTACTCTCTGTATGGCCATTTATTTTAAGCACTGATGTCACATTTGGTGTTATATCTGATGACATATCGTAGACATTTTCTTCCAGAAATGGCTCTTTAAGGCTGAGTGCAAGAGGTTAAGCTGCCTGGCTGAGGCCAAACCCAACATTATATTCTTTTCACCTAGATCTCAACAATATTTTTAATTGCCTTAAATTAGTATTTCTTCCGTATTTTGCACTTTAACCTTATAAGTATAAATACAAACTTTGAAATTTTAAATGGCAGGCATCAAAAAAAATTAAAATATTACTTGTATTTAAAAAAGAACAACATTAAGGTACAAAGTCAGGTGTATTAACAACCAAAATAATGTTAAGTGTGAGTAAACTTTATATTTTCCTTAACTATGTATCTTAAATAACTTTCAAAACCATAAAATAATAAGTCTAAGTGCATGATCAAGTTAAAGAAATTGTTAAACCCAGAAGAATAATCAGTAATTCTACTCATTCATTCCCATTGGCTTATCAGACAGCTTGCAAAAATTGCTCCTGAATGAAAATTCAGATGATATGCATTACAACATAAAGGGAGAAAATATTTTGTTGAGCTCTGGTAACAAGATGATGCAGAATAGCAACACAGGAAAATAATGTCTATTCTCTTTTTCTACTAGCCATCTATCATTACCATCTACAAATCAAGGCTTAGAGACTACCTAGGCCAGGGCAGTTGGACATTTATTACCATCCCTCCGCCTCTCACTGGAATCTCAAGTTAAAATTCAGCAGTTAAGGAAAAACCATATAAGCCCAGGAGTGCCTCAAAATGTATTAGGTTTTGGTAATGTTTTCTTTCTTATATTAAAGTAATTAAATTAATTAGCAGTCTTTTACTTGATGAAAGCAATGAACTAAAAGCTAAATGTATCATTAAAAATAATTTTAGCTTCCAACTCTAAAGACAAAGGGTCTGTTATAAAAATGGTGCATGTTTAAGGTATTGTGTGCATACACTTAAATACCACAAGGTTACAGACACTATGCTGTCTATGAAAAAGTAACTACTTGTTTTATTTGTGGGTAAAATAACTGAAATGTAGTGTTGAACTGTTTTACAAGGCCTTGCAGTAATGAAGCTCTGTTCTTCATTACTAAGTACTGTACCTGCTGCTATGGGCAAGAAGCGGTTTTTACACTGACCGTGTTCCACGGCTGTTTTTAGTGTCGCTTCAGGATGTGTCGATCCAAGAGGGTTACGCACAAATCGTCGCCGGCGCCGCAAGTCATCTTCCCAGTAGTCAAGGCGCCAGAACTCACGAGGACGACTACAATGAAACAGAGAAGCCACATATGTTAGCAATTATCAAACAGCGTGGTAGCACTGAATTTCTGCATAAAGCTCTCCTTGTTTGCTCTGCACTTTTTTCCTCCTCCCCATCCAATCCCTGTTAAACACCCCCCCCCCACCCTTGCTGCAATCTTTTACTTAGGTATGTCCTTGAAAATAACAATATCACCTTCCAGTCTAAGGAACTCCTTTCCCTTTTTTCTTGGAAGGTGAAATGAGCACTAAATACATCATTTTGAAATGAATTGCTGACAGTGTGATCAGTTTCCCCACACTCTAGTGGCATGTGCTCCGATTTCAGCCTCATTTCAGCCTCAGCAGGGCACCTTTCTCAGTGACTGCATTTATAAACCAGAATAGGGAAAAGGCTATTATAAATATGGTATAACATTACCTATATTAATCAAAGTCTGTCCCCCTTCATTTTTCTTCCTAATTTGTGCCTTTTTGCACAAGGTCAGTAAATCATACTATGAATGCTTGGTCCAGAAAGTGTTAACTTTAATGAATACCTCAGTTACATGGTTATGTATGTGATAATAAAATATTGCTCTGTTTAGATGTGCAGGAATTTAATTAAAATAATCTCTTAAAATATTCATTACATTTAGCCCCTGAGGCTTAGAACAACACAAGAAAATGCATTTCTTTTCCATTTACTGTTTTTAAATAAACCATTGCAGGAGAGTGAAATAGCAATCTATTTTCAAGCAAATCAGATTGGATTTCTGTTTCATGTACTATGTTTTTATATTTAATTAAAAACTACATGCTATATGATGTGCAATAATTGCTGTATGGAAAACACTTCTTGAAATTTACTTTCTAAAGGTTATGCTAAATTTATCTTCCATTATATTTCTTCAAATATATAAAGTGTTTTCTGTAATGATGTTTCTTTTTTTAAAAGCTAATTTTTAACTGAACACTGAAAAATATTTTTCTAGGAAAATAGTAAAATTAAAAGTCCTAATATGCAAGGCAGCATAGAAGGGAAACACCTGTGGTGTGATTTACTAGAAAAAAAAATCTAAAGCTTGACGATCTGTAGTAGTGGTAAAATAAAAAATTTCTCCATAATTGGAACTTCTGCTAGAATGATAAATACAAAATAAAACCTCACTTGTATTTCATGAGCTAATAAAATTGTGTGCCTGTCAGCTATGACAAATTAGTATCCTTGACCAATTTACAGCTCAAAATACTAAAAATGATACTGATATTCCCTGCATTTCAAAGAATAAATCTAAAAATAAAGCAAGATCTACAGAGCTGTAATTTCACAAATTAAGTCATTCAAATTTAGTTCAAGAAGAGAAAATGCAATAAACTATGTAATTTTCTCAATACCTATTTTTAAAAAGTGATAGGCCTACAGTGTTTTTGGTACCTCTTTTCTTATAATATCAAGATTAAAAAAAACATGGATACCATATATGTCCTTTGTTGGTTTTGATCTATGAGGAAGGGGAAGAATATGATACAAGCAGGGAGGGAAATGCTAACAGACTATTTTTGTCATTAAAATGTATCCATAATTAATATGTATGTGTGTTATGTATGTCCATATGCATACATATACGCATACAATGTATGTGCATATAATAGCTTTCCTACAGTTTCATTTATATGATATGGTCAATTATTTAATTTTAAAATAAAAACTATAGTTATTTCTTAAAAAGAGTAACTGAAAATACCTGAAAGTATATGTTATGTATATGAATGAGGAAAAGACATTTACTTGAAGTTCAATTAATAACTTAAAATTTCCCATTAATGATGTTTTAAAAAGGCAGAGCACAGCTGGCTTTGTGGATGCCTCTGGTAGTCACAAAGCCAGGATAGGTACTTCATCATTCTGCCTTCCTACATTTATCTGTTAAAATTATTATCAAATATCAGCCAGGATGCAGCCGTGAATCACACACTGCTGCTCATCTTCAAGGAAAAGATACAATGAGAATCTATTCATCAGTACAGCAATCGGCACAAGTAATTAGTTCCCTAGACCGGATCTCCTACAAAGCTTATTTCAGTCAGTACCACAAACATATGACAATGTAAAGCTTATGAAAGCTGTGAAAATTTGTTAACCTTTTCTGCCATCAATCTTTCTAATATTCCAGGCTACAGTATTATGAAAAGATGGTAAATTATTAATTTGTCACTCATCCATCCTGCTGTACTTTTGATCAAATTAAATGACGTTATTCTTCTGGATAACAATTGAAATTATTAGAGCTGCTAAGCTGCTACGATAAAATTACAGCAAAAATTAGGTGACAAAAGATACTGGCATATGAAGTTAAGACTAATTCAAATTAAATTAAAGCACATGTAATAATTTTATTCTACTGTACAAAAACTGAATAAATGATCACATCACATACTAATTATCAAACAATATTTAAAATCAACAAAATATCATATTTGAATTTATCTCCTGGGTTAGAAAAAGATACGGAATATAAAAAATTTTAAAATACTAAAGAATAATATTTATAGAAATAGAAAAATGCATCAGGAAGTGGCCACTGGTTTTCACATTCACAATTCTCATGATAATGTGACTTTATGTATTGCAAAAAAAATTCACATATTGCTCAAACTTATTAAATGAAAAGTTCATGGATTAAAGATTGCTAAAATCATTCTTGGCAAGGTAATTTTTACGATATTCTCATATAATATTAATATTATATTGTGGCATAAGAAAATACAATATCACTTACAGTTTTCCGAAACAATGTTTATTACATTTAAATTGCTTAGAAGCAAAGTTTTTGTTTCAAAATCATTATAATTTTAGAATAGAAATCTTACAAATGATTTCATCCAACCCTCTCATTTCACAAATGAGGAAAGAGAGGCCTAGACATGATAAATGATTTGTCCAACTACTTCGTAACTGAAATAAGACTAGGTACCAGTATCCTCGTTTTTAGTCTAGGAATTTCCCACACCAGCCTGCCTTTAATTTTCCTTAAAAGACCTATTAAATCTCAAATCTCTCTCTGTCTCTCTCTCTCTCTCTCTCTCTCTCACACACACACACACACACACACACACACACACACACACTCACACACACGGGGGGGGGAGTGTGGGGGGGCAGGATATGAAGGCACTCCTGATCTTACCCAGGCTAGAAGCACAGTGACTACTCACTGGCCAAAACCCACTATTCAACTATATGAAAGTTTTGACTTGATCTGCTTACAACTCATGACAGTTTGCCTCCTACCTCTTTAGGCTACTTGTATTACCCTCCTTCTTACCTCACCATAATGGGGCTGAATGTAGTGCAAACAACTGATCAGCTCTAGTCCTACTCCAAAGCTCATGAAGTATCCTCCTCAAATAGAAGGGATTACAAGTATGTGCCATTATACCCAGACTACTTTCTTATTTTAGAGAAGCACTGCAAAAACTAGTAATTATTTTGCTCATCAGATTGTACTTGCTGTTATTATTCTGGATTAACTTTAAAAGGTGTAAGTACCACATGACTACCCCCACCCATGGAATTTTAGTCACCATTGGTCATGTTGTGATCAACATTTTAATGATATGGAGCCAAAAAATAATAGCATACCTTTGAAATTTATGGAGGGCTCAAAACAAGGGAGGGTAACTAATAAAACAGAATAAAAATGGAGAACCAAAAAGTTTTAGCCATTCCAATAAGATCAAGGGTAAAACAAAGCTATAAAATATCATCAATACTATTCAATGCAGAAATGCTAGCTTTTGCCATAAAGAGAAAGAGAAATCAAGGGAATAAGTATGGGCAAAGAGTAAATACAATAACTGGGTTTTACATACAATGATGACTTAGAAAACCTGAAAAGGTAACTAAAAAGTTGACTGAAATGCAGCAAAGTTGCAGGATATACATTAAATCCACATGAATCATGGCATTCCTGTATATTAGCAATAGAACACACCATGAAAAACTAGAAGAAGAAATTCCATTCAAAATATTTGGGTATCTACCTATGTGCTTAGGAACTGCATTAATCCAACACTTTGAATCCTATAAAACTTTTCTTGCAGAAACAGAGTTAAATAATTTGAGAAATATTAATTATTGAAAGCTAGGTTCAGGCATTGGAATAAAAATGACAATATCATAAATTATTTTTTTATTCAGTGTCACAGCCATCAAACTATCAAAGGATTATTTTACAGAACTAGAAAAAAATATAACAAATATTCATAAGAACAGAAGTCCAAGAATATCAAGGGTAATAGCGGAAAAGAGCTGGAAGAAAAGGGAGTTATCAGTACTAGATTTCAAACTATGCTTTAACACAGTGATCAATTAAACAGACAGGCTGATCAGTGGAACAGATCAGTTATATAAGCTAGTACAGTAGTCTAGTGTTTGATAAACCTGAAGACCCTAGTTACTGAGATAAGGCATTATTATTTGACAAAAATTCCTGGAAAAATATTCATCAGTCTGGCACAAATTAAGTTTAGATCAATATCTCACAGTAAGTACCAAAGTAAACTCCAAAAGTACACATGACTTATACTTAAAATGTGACACCATGAGAAAATTAGAGAAGCAAAGAAGAAATTATCTTTTAGATATCTGCATAGGGGAAAACTTCATGAGCTATTCATTTCTCCCTAAAAAAAAAGAGTTGACTGGATTTGCATGAATAAATCTAATGTTGTTAAAATTAGAAAGAAAACCATTAACTAAGGGGAAAATAAGTTTTTTTTTATTTTAAATAAGGATGTCATTTCCAAGATATCAGTGCCTGACAGACAGGAGGCATTTTATTTTTTGTTTGAGATTTTTTATTTTTAGTTTACCACACTCAGTTTTACATAATTTTGAGATCCAGATTTTCTTCCCCCCTTCCGCTCCTCTCCAAGATGGCATGGAATCTGATATATCTTCTACATATAACTTCGCATTGGACTTATTTACACACTAGTCAGGTTGTGAAAAAGAATTATGACCAAAGTAATGAATCATGACAAAGAAGAAATAGAACCAAAAAAAAAAACCCCAAGAACAAAAACAAAAGAAAAAAAATGGAAAAAAAAGGCAAACATAAAGTGTGTCTCAATCTGCATTCAGACTCCATAGTTCTTTTTCTGGATGTAGATCGCATTCTCCATTGTAAGTCCTTTGGAATTGTCTCTGCACCTTGTGTTGCTGAGAGGAGCAAAGTCTATCAGGGTTAGTCATAAAAGAATCCATATATCTGTGGTTGTGTATAGTGTTCTCCTGGTTCTGCTCCGCTCACTCAGCATTATATTGTGTAGGTTTTTCCAGGTTGTTATGAAGTCTGTATCATCCCCATTTCTTATAGCACAATAGTATTACAGTACCTTTATATACCACACCTTGCTCAGCCATTCCCCAATTGATGGGCATCCCCTAGATTTCCAATTCTTTGCTACTACAAAAAGAGCCGCTATAAATATTTTTGTACATATGGGTCCCTTTCCCACTTATGTGATCTCATTGGCATACAACCCTAGAACTGGTATTGCTGGGTCAAAGGATATGAACATTTTTATAACCCTTTGGCCATAGTTCCAAATTGCTCTCCAGAACAGCTAGATCAGTTCACAACTCCACCAGCAATGTAACAATGTACCAATTTTCCCACATCCTCTCCAGCATTTATCATTTTCCTGTTTTGTCATTTTAGCCAATCTGACAGAAGAAATGTGGTACCTAAGAGTTGTTTTGATTTGCATTTCTCTAATCAGTAGCGATTTAGAACAATTTTTTCATATGCCTATAGATATCTTTAATTTTTTCCTCTGAAAACTGCCTGTTCATATCCTTTGACCAATTCTCAACTGGGGAATAACTTGTATTCCTATAAATTTGGCACAGTTCCTTGTATATTTTAGAGATGAGGCCTTTATCAGAGACACTGCTTGTAAAGATTTTCTCCCAATTTTCTGCTTCCCTTCTAATCTTTGTTGCATTGGCTTTTTTTATACAAAACTTGTCAGTTTAACATAATCAAAATTATCCATTTTGCATTTTTTTGCTCTCTATCTCTTGTTGTGTCATGAATTCTTTTCTTTTCCATAAATCTGAGAGGTAAACTATTCCTTGCTCTCCCAAATTGCTTATAATATCAGCCTTTATTCCTAAATCATGAACCCATTTTGATTTTATTTTAGTATATCATGTAAGATATTGGTCTATGCCCAATTTCTGACATACCATTTTCCAACTTTCCCAGCAGTTTTTGTGAAATTGTGAATTCTTAGCCCAGAAGCTGGATTCTTTGGGTTTATCAAAGAGTAGATTGCTATAGTCATTGACTTCTGCATCTTGTATACCTATCTTTTTCCACTGATCCATGACTGTTTCTTAGCCAGTACCAGGTAGTTTTGATGACTGCTGCTTTATGATACAGTTTAATATATAGCTAGGCCACCTTCCCTAGCATTTCTTTTCGTTAATACCCTAGATATTCTAGACCTCTTGTTCTTCCAGATGAATTTTGTTATTATTTTATCCAGCTCTGTAAAATAATTTTTGGTAGTTCGATTGGTATGGCACTGAATAAAAAGATCAGTTTAGGTAAAATTGTGATCTTTATTATATTAGCTTGGCATAACCATGAGCAACTGATATTTTTCCATTTATTTAGATCTAACTTTATTCGCGTGAAAACTGTTTCATAATTATGTTCATATAGTCCCTGAGTCTGTCTTGGCAGACAGACCACCAAATATTTTATAGTTTCTGCAGTAACTCTGAATGAAATTTCTATCTCTTGCTGTTGGGCTTGTTAGTAATATATAGGAATGCTGAGGATTTATGTGGGTTTATTTTATATCCTGCAATTTCGCTAAAGTTGTTTATTATTTCAAGTAGTTTCTTACTTGATTCTCTAGGATTCTCTAAGGAAATCATCATATCTTCTGCAAAAGAGATAATTTGGTTTCTTCTTTGCCTATTCTAATTCCTTCAATTTCTTTTTCTTCTCTTATTGCTACAGCTAAGGTTCCTAGAACCAAATTGAATAGTAGGGGTGATAATGGACATCCTTGTTTCACCCCTGATCTTAATGGGAATGCATCTAGCTTATCCCCATTACAAATAATGCTTGTTGATGGTTTTAGGTAGACGCTATTTATCATTTTAAGGAAGGCTCCATTTCTTCCTATGCTTTCTAGTGTTTTCAATAAGAATGTGTGTTGTATTTTTTCAAAGGCTTTTTCTGCATCTATTGAGATCATCATATGGTTTCTGCTAGTTTTACTGTTGATATGATCAGTTATGCTGATAGTTTTTCTAATATTGAAACAGCCTTGAATTCCTGAAATAAATCCTACCTGGTCATAGTGTATTATTCTCCTGATAAGTTGCTGCAATCTTTTTGCTAACATTTTATTTAAAATTTTTGCATCAATATTCATTAGGGAAATTGTTCTGTAATTTTCTTTCTCTGTTTTGACTCTACCTGGTTTGGGTATTAGTACCATATTTGTGTCATAGAAAGAACTTGGTAGGATTCCTTCTTCACCTATTTTCCCAAATAGTCTATAAAGTATAGGAATTAATTTTTCTTTAAATGTTTGATAAAATTCACATGGAAAACCATCTAGCCCTGGAGATTTTTTTCCTAGGGAGTTCATTGATGGCTTGCTCAATTTCTTTTTCTGAGATGGGATTATTTAGGTATTGAACTTCCTCTTCTGTTAACCTGGGCAATTTATGTTTTTGTAGATATTCATCCATATCCCTAAGGTTGTCAAATTTATGGGTATACAACTGTACAAAATAATTCCTAATTATTGTTTTGATTTCCTCTTCATTAGAGGTGAATTCACCCTTTTCATTTTTGATACTGGTAATTTGATTTTCTTTCTTTTTTTTTAATCAAATTGACCAAAGGTTTATAAATTTTATTGATTTTTTCATAAAATCAGCTCTTTGTTTTATTTATTAATTCAATAGTTTTCTTGGTTTCAATCTTATTAAACTCTCCTTTGAGTTTCGGTATTTCCAATTTAGCATTTAATTGGGGATTTTCAATTTGTTCTTTTTCTAGCTTTTTCAGTTGCATGCCCAAATCATTGAGCTCCTTTTTCTCTATTTTATTGATGTAAACATTTAGAGATATAAAACGTCCCCTAAGAACTGCTTTTGCTGCATCCCATAAATTTTGGTATGTTGTCTCATTATTGTCATTCTCTTGAATGAAATTATTAATTGTTTCTCTCACTTATTATTTGGCCCACTCATTCTCTAGAATTAGATTATTTAGTTTCCAATTAATTTTTAGCTTATTTTTCCATGGTTCTTTATTACAAATAATTTTTATTGCATCGTGATCTGAAAAGTAAGCTTTGACTATTTCTGCCTTTCTGCACTGGATTGTGAGGTTTTTATGCCCTAGTACATGGTCAATTTTTGAGTATGTGCCATATACTGCTGAAAAGAAAGTATATTCCTTTTTATTTCCATTCAGTTTTCTCCAGAGGTCTATCATATCTGCTTTTTCTAAAATTCTGTTCACCTCCTTACCTTCTTTCTTATTTATTCTGAGGTTAGATTTATCAAGTTCAGAGAGGGGGAGGTTGAGGTCTCCCATTATTATAGTTTTGCTGCCTATTTCTTCCTGTAACTCCCTTAACCTCTCCTCTAAGAATATACATGCCATACCACTTGGTGCACATATGTTAAACAATGATATTGCTTCATTGTTTATGGTGCCTTTTAGCAGGATGTAGTGTCCTTCCTTATCTCTTTTAATTAAATCTATCTTTACTTTTGCTTTGTCTGAGATTAGGATTGCTACACCTGCTTTTTTTACTTTAGCTGAAGCGCAATATATTTTACTCCAGCCTTTTACCCTTACCCTGTGTGTATCCCCCTGTTTCAAATGTGTTTCTTGTAAACAGCATTTGGTAGGATTATGATTTTTAATCCATTGTGCTATTTGCTTCCATTTTATGGGAGAGTTCATCTCATTCACATTCACAGTTATGATTTCTATCTGTGTCTTTTTCTCCATCCTACTTCCCCCCGTTTATGCTTTTATTTCTCCCTTTCCCCTTCCACTCCCCAACAAAGTTTTCGTTTGACCACTGCCTTCCTCAGTTTACCCTCCCTCTTGATTCCCATCCCTTATCTTACTGTTTTCCACTTGCTATTTCTTCCCTCCCTTCGGACCACCCCTCTCCCTTTTTTCCCCCTTTCCCCTCCTACTGCCTCTAGGACAAGCTAGATTTCTATACTTATCAGGGTATGTCATTCCCTTCTTGAACCAGATCCAATGACAGTAAAGGTCAAATACTGCTCTTCTCCCTCCCTTCTTTCCCTCTACTATAATGTGTTTTTGTACCTCTTTATTTGATGTACTTTACTCTTTTCTACTATCTCCTTACCTCTTCTCCCATATCCCTCCCTTTACATCTCTTAATTACATTTTTTATCCTTATATCAGTTATTTTATACAGACACCCACAGTCTGTGTATCCCTTTCAATTATCATAATAGCTGTACTATTCTCAAGATTCACACATACACACACACATACACACACATATAACATACATAATATGATATAATCCTATATAAAGATGTAAATAATTTGCCCTTATTGATTAATAAGGTTTGTGGGGTTTTCCCCCCGTTTACCTTTTTATGTCTCTCTTGAGTTTTGTATTTGAAGATCAATTTTCCATTGAGTTCTGGCCTTTTCATCAGGAAGGTCTGGAATTCCCTTATTTTGTTGAATGTCCACTTCCTTGCCTGAAAAACTATGCTTAATTTTGCTGTGTAGTTGATCCTTGGTTGTAGTCCCAGCTCCTTTGCCCTTCAGAATATCATATTTCAGTTTCTCCTGTCATTCACCGTAGAAGCTGAAAGATCTTGCGTGATCCTTACTATAGTTCCACGATATATGAATTGTTTCTTTTTGGCTGCTTGAATTATTTTCTCCTTGACTTTTAATTCTGAAATTTGGCTATAATATTTCTTGGTGTCTTCAGTTTGGGATCTCTTTCAGGGGGTGATCAGTGGATTCTTTCAATGACTATTTTACCTTCTGGTTCTAGGACCTTTGGGCAGTTATCTTTGATAATTTCTTCAAAGATACTGTCAAGGCTCTTTTTCTCATCATGGATTTCTGGTAGACCAATAATTCTTAAATTGTCTCTCCTGGATCTATTTTCCAGGTCAGTTGTTTTTCCAATCAGATATTTCACATTTTTTTCTATTTTTTTTCATTCTTTACATTTTTAGAGTCATTAGCTTCCACTTGCTCAATTCTAATTCCTAATGAGTTGCTGTCTTCATTTTTCTTTTGAGTGTCCTTTTCCAATTAGTTGATTTTACGTCTCAAGGTGTCATTTTCTCTATTTAGATTCTGAATCTCTGTAGTCATTTCACCAATCTTATTCTTTAAGGACTTGATTTTGTCAGTGGTTTTTTTTTTCCATTTTTCCCATTTTTTTCTTTTACCTACCTAATTTGGTTTTTAAAATCCTCCTTTAGCTCTTCCAGTAATGCTTTTTCGGTTTGAGACCAGTTCACATTCCCTTTTGAGGTATCATATGTGGGTATAGTGTCATTGCTATCCTCTTCCAAATTGGTATTTTGATCATCCCTGGCTTCGTAAAATGGTCCTCGGTTTTTCGTGTTCCTCTTCATGTTGGTTAGCTTTTTCCTAGCTTTACAATGGATTTCTGCTTTTAGGGTTCAGGGATCTCTGTCCCAGGTTTCTCATTCAGGGCACTGTGAGTCTCTTTACTGGCTTTGTGTATTATAGGCTTCAGTTTCCTGAGGTGGGGGGGAGGGGTCTGGCTGCCCGAAGTCTCCTCCTCCCCTGGGACTGCTCTCCAGCATTGTTGCTTTTCAGCAATAGTCTCAGCTGTTTGTTGTTTTTGCTGGTGTCTGCCACTTCCCCTGGGGGTGTGAAGGTACATCTGGGCTCCTGGTGTTGACCCCTGCTGGCTCTGCCCCTCTGGGACTCAGGAACTCCCACTGCTCAGCCACTGAAGCCCCACTTCTGTCTCCTCTATTTGCAGCGGTTTTTCCCTTGGAATCATCTGGGTTGGGGGGGTGGGGGAGGAGGGATTAGAGCCATTTAACTGGCCATTATGTCTCCTGGAAGTTCAAGAAGAGGTGTTTCATACCTTTGGGCTGCAAGCCTCAGGAGTTGATGTGTCACAGCTGGTGGCATTGTGCTGCTGCCTCTCTTTGCTTCCACGGACTCCTGTCCTGTGTTGGGAGGACTGGGGATCTCCACAGGTTTCGGGTGCCCAGCTTTCTCCCAGCCTGTCTCGCTGTTTGGTTTCTGCAGCTGCTTCTGCTTTGGTGCTGTCTGGTACAGCTCTGCATGCCGAGCGCTCTCCCAGCCTACAGATTCGTCCCATCAACCTTTCGGATTCTCCTGGCTTGTAAATTTGCCCCACTCAGAATGCTAGCGGTTTCTAACTCTCTCAAATCTGCTCAGATTCACTTTTTTATAGGTATCTGACAGAGCTTGTGAGAGAGCTCCCATAAGAAGCTCCGCCCCCAGCAGGCATTTTAAAAATGCTTACTGACCTTATTTGATTTAAATATACAACGATAAAAGCTAGGTCCCCAAATGATAAATGTTCAAAAATACTGACATGAACTTTCTGAAGGAGAAATCCAACGTATGAAGTTATATGAAAAAATGCTCCAAATCATTAATAATTAGACAAATACAAATGAAAGGAACTTTGAGGTTCCACGTGATACCCATCAGAAAGATGATTTAAAAATAAGGAAGATAAGAAATATTGGGGAGGTTGCTGGAAAGCAGGCAAATTAACAAACTGCAAGTAGAACTGTGAATAATACAGTTATTGTGGAAAGAAATTTGGAATTATAACCCAAAAGTTATGAAACAGTGCATGCCCTTTGGTCTAGCTATACCACTAGCATGCCTATATCCCAAAGAAAGCGAAAAAAGTAGAAAAGGTCCTACATATGTGAAATGCTTTTGTGGTGACAAAGAAATGTAATTTAAGAGGGTGCCAATCAATTAATCAATGGTTAAAGAAATTATAGTACATGAGTGTAATGGCATACTATTAGTCGACTATCTCAGCATGAATCAACAAGTTGACATCATCAGTACCAAAAAGGGCTAATGTACTTTCATAATGCATTAATAGAAGTATAGAGCCTGAAACAAGGAATATTCCCACTCTTAGTATCTACTACACTCTAAGTAAAGGGAATACAAAGATAATTGTACATTTTTTTCAACAATATAGAAAAAAGAAGGGAAAGAAAGGGAAGGAGGAAAGGAGAAAGAGGGACAGGGAGAAGGTGAAGGAATAGGGAAAGGAGAGGGAGAAAGATAGAAGGAAAGGGGGGAGGGA
Source organism: Trichosurus vulpecula (assembly GCF_011100635.1). Lineage (NCBI taxonomy): Eukaryota > Metazoa > Chordata > Mammalia > Diprotodontia > Phalangeridae > Trichosurus > Trichosurus vulpecula. Next base: position 103,471,224 of record NC_050578.1, on the reverse strand, counting down.
AGGAGGAAAGGGAGGGAAGGAAGGAAGGAAGAGGGGGGCACTACAGTACAGTGGAAAGAGTGTTAGATTTTGAGTGAGAAGACTAGGATTCAAATCCCAGATCTGTTTAGTGCTTGGGTGAGCTTGGGACAATCCTCATTTTCAATGGATTATATGGCCTCCAAAGTTTGTTACAGCTCCAAATCTATGACCCTATGATCCTATAAAGTCTGATGATTATAGCTGTGGTTCATTTGTTTTTTTCTTTCAGTTTTTTATATCATACCTTACATTGATAAACAGGATTACAGATGCAGGAAGATGATGAGGTGATCATGGGACTCAGAATCATGCTATATGATAATTATATAAGGGACTAGTAATATTTTACCTAAAGAAAACTCACATGGAAAGAAAATAAATTGTCTTCAAATATTTGAAGGACAATAACTTAGAAAAGGGATTGGACTCATTTTATTTGACTCCAAAGGACAAAACTAGTATCTATGGTTAAAAATTACGGGGAGACAGCTTGTCAGACATTTTAAACAGAGCTAATGATGAGGGCTATCCAAACATGAACTGGGCTATCTTGGTAGATACAGAGTTCTTATCATGGGAGGATTTCAAGAAGAAAATAGCTAAGTACTTGATGAAAAGTACATTCCAACTTTAAGTGTTGATTTAAATGATTCATAAAAGTCTTTTATAACTCTAAAATTCTATTATTCTAATATATACTAGTAGTGATATTGTGGGAATATTCATATCTATCAATGCTGTATAAATAACAAGGCACCATGGTATAGTGGGAAAAGGTTTGCACTAGTAGTAGCAAGTTCTTATTATAGTTGTAATTCTGTCAATAATTAAGTACCTTACTTCTGTACAATCTACCTCTGTAGATTACAACAAATTCCTTGATATACTGTAAGGGACAGTCCTTTAGGTTCTTTACAATTTTAGCATCCAATGATACTTCTAAATGAATCCTCTTCCTCAAGAGGAAAACTAACCTAGAAAAGGCTATAGTAAAGGGAGAAATTCTTTCCCTAGTTAAATGATGAGAGTCAGAATCCACAGATTTTTAAAGTGTGAGAGGAAGAACTGTCACTATTTAAGAGGCAAATGGAACTACCTATTGTAGATATCCTCCTCAAGTTATCTGGCCACATAAAGGAGGAGATATATGAAATAAGGGCAAAAGGGGATGGAAAGATCAATTGAAGATGGAGATATCAGCATATTTATAGGCAGTAGGGAAGCAGTCAAGATACAGGGAGAGGCTGAGAATTAGTGAAAGAGTAGAGATGATAGAAAGGGCAATCTGGTGGAGAAGATGGGATGGAATGGGATCACTTGTGCATGTAAAGGAGTTAGCCTTGGCACTCCTTCATGTCAGACAGGGGTGAAGGAGGAAATAGTGGCAGAAGGCATCTGAATGATGTCAGAGGAGGACGAGGGGAGGAAAGGAAGCTCTGTGCAAATGGCCTAATTTTTTTTTTTTTTGTAAAATATGAGGCAAGATTCTTAGCCAAGAGGGTGTGGGAAGGGGAGTCAGTGCAAGGTCTGAGGAGGAGATGAAAAGATTTTGAAAAAATGCTATGATGAGTGGTATTATTTTACACATCAATTAAGGATGTAAAAAAGAAATGCTTTTATTAGTTCAATAATCTTCTTGATTTCAATTTTATTAATCTCACCTTTAGTTTTCAGTATTTCTAATTTGGTATTTAATTGGGGATTTTCAATTTGTTGTTTTTCTAGCTTTTTCAGTTGCATGCCCAATTCACTGATCTCCTTTTTCTCTATTTTATTCATGTAAGCATTTAGAGATATAAAATTCCCCTAAGAACTGCTTTTGCTACATCCCATAAGTTTTGGTGTGTTGTCTCATTATTGTCATTCTCTTGAATGAAGTTATTGTTTCTATGATTTGGTCTTTGACCCACTCATTCTTTAGGATTAGAGTATTTAGTTTCCAATTAAATTTTAGTTTATCTTTTCATGGTCCTTTATTACAAATAATTTTTATTGCATCATGATCTGAAAAGGATACACTGACTATTTCTGCCTTTCTGCACTGGATTGTGAGGTTTTTATGCCCTAGTACATGGTCGGTTTTTGCGTATGTGTCATGTAGTGCTGAGGAAAAAAGGTATACTCCTTTTTATCCCCATTCAGTTTTCTCCAGAGGTTTATCATATCTACCTCCTCTAAAATTCTATTCACCTCCTTAACTTCTTTATTGTTTATTCTGAGGTTAGATTTACCAAGTTCAGAGAAGGGAAGGTTGAGGTCCCCCACTAGTATAATTTTGCTATTTCTTCCTGTAACTTCCTTAACTTCTGGAGTCTGAATGCAGATTGAGGCAAACTATTTGCTCTCTTTTCTTTCCTTCTTTTTTGGTTTCATTTCTTGTTTCTCACGATTCATTCCATTGGTTATAGTTCTTCTTTACAACTGGACTATTATGTAAATAAGTTCAAAGTGAAGGTATATGTAGAACCTACATTGAATTACACGCTCTCTTGGGGGGGGGGACCCAAAAATTTATGGAACTCAGTGCCGTAAACTAAAAATAAAAAATAAATTATTTTTAAAAATGCTTTGCAGTAAGGTCACACTTAAAATTATGCAACACAAGCTTGTAGAGAACCCTAGCAGCTCATTTTGGGGATTTTCTTCAGCTAGCTAAGTAGATAAGAAGTAGGGGCAAAGGCAGAAGATGACAAGAGAAATCCAAGCCTTAGGCTTGGTGGAGCAAAACTGGCACTAGGACAACAGACCAAGGGACTTGAGAGAAGAAGAAAGTGTAAAGTTGAACCAATCCACAAATAAGTCAATATAGAAAAGGGATAAAAGTATAGCCAGTAGAAGCGTAGTGGCCTGGAATAGGATCGAGGGATCAAAAGACTGGATGTCAAACAACAAAGTAAAGGGATATAAGGCAAAGGGAGAGGTGGGAATTATAACAGTTTATGATCAGATAAAGGAATTTCAGAGTTTATGAACATGGAAGTGGAACATTTGTGGGTTGATGGCAAGATGAGGTCTATGACAACCTCTGTGTGTAGCTGAAACCGAGTGAAGGAGAAGACAATAGAAAATGAGTAAGTTGATGAATTAGAAGGTTGGGGTGTTTGATGAGCTATCAATAAGTATGATGAAATACCCTAGTACAAAGTTAGGAATTGGGAAGGAAAGAGACTGTGAGTCAGGAACTGAACTCTTGAGGAGAATGTCCTAGAATTGGTAGATTACAGCTACCTGAATCTTGATTAGGTGGTAAATATAGGTTGCATGAACCTGAAAGGAGGAGAAGTTAATGCATGATGGCAATAGAGGGAGAGCCTGGAAGAGGCAATGGAAACCTGAGTATTCCAACTCTTCCACCTGGATCATTGAGTGAGGATATGAGTGCAACCAGCACTGGAAAGAACGGCTAGGGAAGCTGAGCTATAAATTCATTTCCCACCAGCTGATCTTTTTGGTTTCCTTGAGGAGAGGCTTTTCACATGAAATGGCATAATCATGGAGACTAATTCAGCTTTAATATGAACAACTCTTCAGCACCTTCAGTTGTTTCTCTGTTCTGGCTGGAGTACTAGAGGGGGGGAAGCAAGAAACTCTTCCCAAAGCTTCCTTTTATAGAGTGCTTAGAATTTTTCAGTGAACTTCATTTCCCCTAGCTGCTCTGTTTGGTTTAGATTCCATAATCATCAGGCCCCTACACTATCTTCCAGTTGTATTTTATAGCTTCTTTTTGTATGTTTTCTTCCTCTATTAGACTGTAAATTCTGTGAGGGCAGGGGCCATTCTTATTTTTTTTCTCCCCAGCATTTAACACAATACCTGGGCCACAGTAGTCACTTAATAATTATTTGCTGACTGACTCATAAGGAAAGTGTCAGATTTTGGTGGGCACAAGAAGACAGAATGATAATGACGGGAAAGAGGTTTAAGATTAAACCTTTGTTACCTTTGAAGCAGGAATTCCAGAAAGCACAGTGGGAGACATGAGTAGCTTTAGAGAGGGACATTAGAAGGGATGGGTTGAGGGACACAGAAATAAGGGAGTAGGCAGTAGAGAACAGAGAACACATTTAAATAATGACAGCCAGCATTTCAGAATCACTGAAGAATATTCAGAAGAGTATTAACAGGGTGGTAGCTTGTCAATCATTGAAGAATGAGTTCAGGAAAGTTATCGAGGGGATAGGTCCCAAGGTAGTGACTGCTCAGGTTGTTAGGCAGCAGTGTATAGCTGGAAAGCTAAAAAGTCAGGAAAGGAAAGGCACTAAGATTCAGGCAGGTGACTGGTGGAGAGCATGAAACAAGTATCCTTCGCCAGAGGACTCTGAGAGATGACTGGTGAAGTAACTCATGAAAAGACCTGGATGGAATGGCCTCCAAACTTAGCTGAGAGAGGTAAAAAAATAAAAAGCACTCTGGCAAGAATCTTGCCAGGAATGACTAAGACAGAGATTCCTCCATCCCCCTCAATTGTGATAGTCACAGGACAATCTATTTCCATTATGTTTATAGAGATAGAAATTGGAGGCATCCTTGATCTCCTGGGGGATAATCTGCTTTTGCCATATAACCCAAAAAATTTCAGTTAGCTTTTGTAAGAGCAGTGGATCCCCTGCCTTGTAAATCTCAGCTGGAATAGAATCAGCACCAGGTGCTTTGCCACACAAGAGGAGCAAAATGGCATTAAAAACCTCTTCTTCAGTTGGAAGTTCAGGTAGAGAGGGATTAACTAAAAACTCACATATAAGGTCAATGGTGTCAACAGTGGTTGATGATGGTCTATTGAAAATATTATGGAAGTGTTCAGCCCATCTTTCCAGGATCGTTTCCTTATCACTAAACAATGTGGCTCCATCAGCACTGAGTAGCTGAGATGCACCATAGGTCTTTGGCTGATAGATAACCTTCAGAGCATCATAAAAGTGCTTTGGATTGTTACTATCAGCATAAAACTGAATTTCGTCTGCCTTCTTACTGAGCAGGAAACCTGCATCTCTCTAAGCTTCACTTGCACTTTACTTTCGATGGAGTTAAAGTCTGTCTTCTTAGAGACAGAAAAACTATCCTGCTGGTAAAGCCTGTGATTCTTATTATTTATTTAGTGGCTTCTGAATTTTCCCATCATTTTCATCAAACAGCCTTGATGTCTGTGAGTGTTCTGATCCTGATCAATAAATAACCAAATCTCTGAAAGCTGCCTATTTCATTTCTGCTCCACCGGTGCCAACAGTGCGTTGGGGCTCAGCTTTCCCTCCCAGTTAGCAACAAACAGTTCCCACTCAGAGAAACACTCTTATCTGGTAGTCATCCTGCCTTGGGGTCACTGCTTTTGCTGAATGTGAACACTTAGTTTGGAGAGGATAAGTCTAAGACTGTTAGACATCATACACACCACCTTTGTCACTCTCACATTCTGTCTGCCTATTTTCCTTACAATGACATTGTTATTAAATGTCAATGTTTGCTACAAGGTTGTATCCACAAAATTTTACTCCATTTAGGTAAATGGAAGACAGTGTTGGTGATGAGGTCATGAGATGCACAAGGTTTTAGTAGTAAGTGACACCATTGCTACTGCTGTTTCCAACTCCATTTCTCCCAAGGACTACCTGCCATGTCTGATAGTCTTTGCCTACTCTAGCATTAAAGTCACTCAGAATTATAAGCTTGTCCTCTTTCAGCACTCTGATGATAAGCATCTCCAGGTCTTCACAAAATTTTTCTTTGACCTCATCAACGGTCATCATGGTGGGAACATGTACTCTGATGATGTACTGGTATGCTGCTTTCCTACAAGCGGTAATCACATTGTCATGAAACTGCCATTCACTCCTTTTGGTAGGCATGCAAGCTTGTTGACCCGATTAGTTTGGGGAGGTTTTTTGTAGGTCTATATCAATATCTTTATTTCACAAAAATGTATGACAAAAGTCAGTTGACTGCGAAGGCTGCTGTATTTCAAGCAAGAGGGGACTGTTTTAAAAGGCTCTTTTAAAAAATAAGGTAATTTAGTTATTTCTGGTTTTCAACATTCACTTCCCTAAGTTTTAAATTTTCTCCTCCTCCCTACCCAACCCCTCCCCAAGACAGCATGCAATCTGATATAGGCTCTACATATACATTCCTATTAAACATATGTTCACATTAGTCATGTTGTATAGAAGAATTAGAATGAATGGGAGGAACTATGAGAAAGAAAAACATAAAACAAAACAAAAAAAGAAAATATTCTGCTTTGATCAGCATTCAGCCAACATATTTCTTTTTCTGGATGTGGACAGCATTTTCCATCATGAGTTTTTTGGAATTGTTTTAGAGCCTTGCATTGCTGAGAAGAGCTAGGTTATCAAAGTCAGTTATTGTAGACTGTGGCTGTTACTGTGTACAATGTTCACCTGGTTCTGCTCCCCTCACTCAGCATCAGTTCATATATGTTTTTCCAGGATTTTCTGAAGTCTGCCTGCTCATCATTTCTTATGGAATAATAGTGTTCCACTACACTCATATACCACAACTTGTTCAGCCATTCCCCAAATGATGGGCATCCCCTCAATTTCCAATTCTTTACCACCACAAAAAGAGCTGCTATAAATAGTTTTGTACATGTAGGTCCTTTTCCCATTTTTATGATCTCTTTGGGAAACAGCCCTAGAAGTGGTATTGCTGGGTCAAAGGGTGACTAGATTAGTTTTCATTGCAAAACCTATGCCAGTTTCATAGTGCTCCCTTTCACAGTGGGCACTTTAAAAAATCATGTATCCACCTCAAACTCTGGTAAGCTAGCCTTCATTTGCCAGCCTTGTTTCACTCAGGGCTGCTATGCCAATGCAACACCTGCTGAGTTCTCTCACAACAAGAGCTATTTGTCTTTCAGGTCTACTGGATTTCATGTTGTCTGTAACCAGGCACTCTTTTGTATATTTGTTATTATTAGGTCAAAAATATGAAAAAGAACCAATTATCAAAACTATCTGGTATTGGATTAAAAATAAGATAAATGATCAGTAGCACAATTATACCTAGGAATCATTACATAAGCCAGTTTTCTGTTTTACATAATGAGGGATACTTTATTATATAAATATTGTTAAGAAAACTGGAAAGTAGCATTTAGAAAAGCATTTCATAAAATATACTACAATGAATCCCATGTAGATGAATGATCCAAATAAAGACACACAGCAATAACATGGGGGCATCCCTTTCATAATTAGAGATAAGAGAATAGTTCATAATCAGACATGAAAGAAGATATCATTTTAATTAAAAGTGCAACACATTATTCATTGGAGCTTAGGAGATTCTCTAAGTCAGAGTTTCAGACCCTACTGTCCATAAAGGAGAAGGAAAAAGCAAGAGGTAATGCTATCATAGATGTGCAAATGCAGAGAGTTTTGATCCAGAGGAGCCCTGAGAGACTAGAGAAAATGGAAAGAAGGTGGGAAACAGCACAGGATGGGTAAGGGAAGAAATTTCTCTATGCCCAAGTGGCTTCAAACGTAGGGGTGAAGTAGAGGGGGAGGGAGAGAGAAAGGAAGAAAGAGGAGAGGAAGAGGGAGGAAAGGAAGAAGGAAAGGAGGAGGGAGAGGGAGATGGAGAGGGAGATGGAGAGGGAGAGGGAAAGGGGTGTGGGCTCCTTGGATCTTGCAAGCTCAGCTAAAGAAGACACATTTCCAAATGTGGGCCTCTCAGTCTCTATTGCCCTGCCCTCAATCTGCTTCTGACACTGCTATAGGTGGAGTCACTCTTTTCCAGCTCCATTTTCTAATCCTAGTGCCCCAAAATTTCTCCATTTGCTCTAATAGAGTTTTTCAGCCTACAAGAGGGAATAAGAAAATGGAAGAAAAATTTGTCTGAGGGCTATTAACTCTTAAGGATGTCTCTGCTTTATAATAACTAAACCCCACCACCACTTAAAATTGCATACTCATGGCTTAGGCTTGGTTTAGAGTCATGGTCTGGATTTCCTTATTCTTCACCCTCCTTTGGATAAGCAAAAGTATAGAACAGGTACAGGGACAACATAATCTTTTCTTTGTCCACTGTCTCATCTTATGATGAGACAGGTAGCAGCAGCATTGAGACTGGCTCAATGAGCTTGGGCTCACTCTCAATGGAGCCTCTGTTTAGTTGAAGAGACTTGTACATGAGGGTGATAGCAGGAGAAAAAGGGCAGCAGCAGAAGGAAGCCTTACCTCTTGCCTGTCCTGAGCCATTCCCCATCTCGACTATGCTTTCTCTCCCCATATTGCTAGGCCTGGAAATGGTGCAATTGAACAGTTCTGATACTATCACTTCATTATCTTCCACATCATCTTCCTCTCTATTTTAAAGAAAGGAAGAACTAAGCTTCCAGTCAAAGGCTCTCCAAGGCTCAAGAAGATATACATCAATAAATCCAGGTTACATTGTGAAAGACAAAACAATATGAATTATATAAAAATTGAAGGAAAAAAATTTCTGGACAAATGAAATTAATTTAGCTAGGTTAAAGAAGAACAGATATATAGTCAGGGAAAAAAATGCTGTTCTAAAAATATATAACCTTGACTTAATGAATTAAATGAAATATGATGACCAAATTTCTGACTTCCAAATAAACAAAATAAATCCATAATATTTCTTTAATGTTAAATGTTAATCTGGAATAACATTTTTCAATGAAATCAGAGGTAGCTATCTAATTATGCCATGAATACTTAGTTCAAACATAGATATTCTCAAATCAGTCAAAATTATTTATATCTTTTCACTGACTGGTTTTATTTTCCCCCTACAATTCTAGCTTAAATCCAAAATGCCAAAAGAATGTTAAATTTAAAAGGAAAAATTGTTATACCAACACAAACATCCTACAAAATGTTCATCTTTTCTTGGTAACTCATTATCCTATGACAGTTTGATAAATGTCCCTTGAAAGAATAAATAACTTTAACCAAAAAAAGCTGCAAATATTAAAAATCTGTAAATTTGTCCTACTTAGTTGGTAAATTCTTTTATTTTACCTATTTTTCAAAAGCCTCTATCTAGCCATCTTTTATTCTTGTTCTTTGGATTAAAAATTCATGCCAGGCATTAGCTACAAGTTAAATTAATGGTTACCTTCTAAAAAGCAGTAAACATTTTCACTGGACTGTCAGCTAGAAGATAAAAGTGCTTAAGTTCTAGAAAGGTTCCACTTTCTGCATAAATCTTGATGAAATAATGTTCAGGTAATATAGGGCATCATAGAATGTAAGAGAATGCTTTATCTCACAAACTGAGATGCTTTCATGAATCTAGATAGGAAGAATATTAACCAAAATCTCCATTTACCAAGTAACAACTATAAATCACATTCCAGATCTCTAGGCTATCTTAATGAAAACAGTTATATAGATCTAGGCAAAATAGTCATTCTAAAACCTTACATTTTATATATTTAACATATATAATAATACTTTGCCAATCTATCACTTTATTTGCTAGTAGTAGAAATTCACTGTTAAGGCTCTGGGAAAAAGAGCTTGTGGGAATAGGGATGTCTTCAATTAGATTAAACAGAACTAATGTTAAGGATAAAGTATTGCATTGAAAGAGGGAGTAGAAGAAAAAAATTCCAGTTTAAAAAAACACTAGAGAAACAAATGGTGGAAAATATAAACCTAACTACGATAACTTTAAGTATGAATTAATTCAATAATACAATGAAATAAGAGAGTGACAGACAGGATAAGAAAATAGAACCTCCCAATCTGTTACTTATATGAAACACATTTAAAAAGCAAAGAAATACACAGAATAAAAATGAGAAGCTAGAACAAACTTTACGATGAATCAAATTAATTCCTTCTATTCTCCACTATTTCTTGAAATCTGCCCAAGTTCATATTTGTTGTTTCTAAGATACTATTGATCCATCTCATCCTCTGCTGTTCCCTTTTCCTTCTGATTTCAATTTTCCCCAATATCAGGGTCTCTTCCAATGAATCCCTTCTTCTCATTATGGGGCCAAGGTACTGAAGTTTTGGCTTTGGTATTTAACCTTCCAATGAATAGCCTGAATTAATTTCTTTAATTACTGAATGATCTGTCCTCCTTGCTGTCCAAGGGACTTTCAAAAGTCGTCGCCAAAACCCCAATTTGAAAGTGTCAATTCTGTGGTGCTCAGTTTTCTTTACATTCCAACTCTCCCAGCCATACATTGCTACTGGAAAAACCACAGCCTTGATACTATAAGCAAACTGGGAGAGCAAGGAATAGTTTATCTGTAAGATTTATGGAGAATGGAAGAATTTATGACCAAACAAGAGACAGAAAACATTATGAAATGCAAAATGGATAATTTTGATTACATTAAATTGAAAAGGTTTTGTACAAACCAATGCAACCAAGATTAGGAGGGAAACAGAAAACTGGGAATTTTTACAACCAGGGTCTCTGATAAAGGCCTCATTTCTAAGATATATAGAGAACTGTGTCAAATTTATAAGAATACAAGTCATTCCCCAATTGATAAATGCTCAAAGGCTATGAATAGGCAGTTTTCAGAGGAAGAAATTAAAGATGTCTATAGTCATATGAAAAAAAGGCTCTAATCACTACTGATTAGAGAAATGTAAGTCAAAATAAATCCGAGGTACCACATCACACCTGTCAGATTGGCTAACATGAGAAAACAGGGAAATTATAAATGCTGGAGAAGATGTGGCAAAATTGGGACACTAAGGCATTGTTGGTGGAGTTGTGAACTGCTCCAACCATTTTGTAGAACAATTTGGAACAATGCCCAAAGGGTTATAAAAATGTGCATACCCTTTGACACCCAGCAATACACTACTTCTAGAGCTGTCTCCCAAAGAGATCATACAGAAGGGAAAAGAATCCACATGTACAAAAACAGTTATAACAGCTCTTTTTGTGGTGGTAATGAATTGGAAATTGAGGGGATACCCATCAATTGGGGAATGGCTGAACAAGTTGTGGTATATGAGTGTAATGGGATACTTTTGTGCTATAAGAAATGAGTAGCAAACAGACTTCATTATAACCTGTAAAGACTAATATAAACTGATGCTGGGTGAGGGGAGCAGAACCAGGAGATCACTATATATGATTACAGACATGCAGAATCTGTAAAGACTAACTGTGATAGACTTAGCTCTTGCAATGCAAGGTTCTAAGGCAACTCCAAAAGGTCATGATGGAAAATTCTATCCACATCCAGAGAAAGAGTTACGGAGTCTGAATGCAGATCGAAGTATACTATTTGCTCTCTTTTTTGTTTTGTTTTGTTTTTTTCCCTTCCTTCTCATGGTTCATTCCATTTGCTATAATTCTTTGCAACATGACTAATGTGAAAATATGTTCAATGTGAATGTATAGGTAGAGTCTATATCAGACTGCACACCATCATGGTGGGGGAGGGGGGGTGGAGAAAATTGGGAACTCAAAAGCTTGTGGAACTGAATGTTGTAAACTAAAAATAAATAAATTAATTAAAAAAAAACCCATAGCCTTCACTATATAGACCTTTCCTGGCAGAGTGGGGTCTGCTTTTAAGTATGCTGTCCAGATTTGCCATAGCTTTCTTTCCAAGGGGCAAGTGTCTTTAAGTTTCATGACTTCAGTCGCTGCCTGCAGTGATCTTTGAGGCCCCAAATACAAAATCTGATACTGCTTCCATTTCTTCTTCCTCTATTTGCCAAGAAGTGGTGGGATCAATTACCAAGATCTTAGGATGTTTTGTTTTTTAATGTTAAGCTTCAAGATAGCTTTTATACTCTCCTCTTTCACTTTCATCAAGAGCCTTCTTAATTCTTTACCTTCTGCCATCAGAGTGGTATCGTCTACATATCTGAGATTGCTGCTATTTCTGCCAGCAACTGTAATTTAAGATTTTGATTCTTCCAGTCTAGCATCTCACATGATGTACTCTGCATATAAGTTAAATAAATGAGGTGACAATATGCAGCTTTATTGTACTCCTTTTCCAATCTTAACCCAATCAGTTGTTCCATGTTTGGTTTTGTTACTTCTTGGCCCACATTCAGGGTCCTCAGGAGACAAGTTTGATGATTTGGTACTCCCATCTCTTTGAGGACTTACCACATTTCGTTGTAATCCACACTGTCAAATGCTTTAGTGTAGTCAATGAAGCAGAAGTAGATGTTTTTCTGAAACTCCCTTACTTTCTCCATAATCCAGCGAAATGTCAGCAATTTGGTCTCTAGTTACTCTGCCTCTTCAAAAACCCATACTGCTGAAGTGTTTCTTGCAGAATCTTCAGCATAATCTTGTTGGCACATGAAATGAGTGCAACTGTTCAGTTACTTGAACATTCTTTGGCATTGTCCTTTAGGATTAGGATGTAAATTGATCTTTTTCAATCCAGTGGCCACTGTTGAGTTCTCCAGATTTGCTGGCATATTGACTGAAGCACTTTAATGGCATTATCTTTTAGCATATTAAATAGTTCAGCTAGAATTTCATCAGCTCCACTAGCCTTTTTGTTAGCAATGCTTCCTAAGGCCTACTTGATTTCATCCTTTGAAATGTCTGAGTCTAGATCAGCGACCAAATCATCACAGGTATTGGTGATGTTGATATCTTTCTTTTATAGTTCTTTTGTGTACTTTCGCCATCACTTCTTAATCTCTTCTGCCTCTGTGAAATTGCTACCATTTTTTTTGTCTTTTATCATGCCCATTTCTGAATGAAACATTCCCCTGAGATCTTTAATTTTCTTTTTTTTCCTTATAACTCATCATGTCCTTTATTTGTACAAAATAGTGAATAATCATACCCTGGCTGGGAAAAAAAAACCTGTGGTTTACAGTTTAAACAAGTCCTTCTGTCCTGAAGCATCTATTTTGAAACCTTGGGAATAGCAGCTTTAGCCCCAGCATCTTTGGGTTTGGACTTGGCAGGCTTGGGGTCAGTAGGCTTAGCAGCCTTGGAATCACTGGGCTTTGTGGCCTTAGAGTCGGACTTGGCTGCCTTGGGGCCAGACTTGGCAGCCCTGGAATCAGACTTGGTGACCTCGGCATCAGACTTAGAGGCCTTAGTGTCAGATATGGTTGCCTTGGGATCAGACTTACTGACCTTGGTGGCAGACCTGGTAGCCTTGGGGTCAGTGGGCTTGGTTGCCTTGGGGTGAGAGGGCTTGGCAGCCTTGGGGTTGTTGTGTTTCTTGACAAAGTGCATGTTTCTCAGAAACGTGGGGTCAACCTCTTTCAGAGATTCATATCTCTGTGACCTCGGTTTCCTGATGCCATTTCTATGCCATTTTCATGATTGCCTGTGAGTGCTATGGTTCTTAGACTTGGCCATTTTTACACCACAGCTTGGGCACTCCACCGACCAGAAGAGGCCAAAGCGAGAGAGAGCAATCTTTAATTTTCTTGAAGAGAGCTCTTGTCTTTCACATTCTATTGTTTTATTTTTTTTTGTATTGTTCATTTAAGAAAACTTTTTCATCTCTGCTATTCTCTGGAATTCTTCATTCAGTTTGATATATCTTTCCCTTTCTCCTTTGACTTTCACTTTTCTACTTTCCTCAGCTATTTGTAAAGCCTCATCAGACAGACATTTTGCTTTGTTGCTCTTCTTTCTCTTTGGATTTTTTTTATTATTGTTGCTGCCTCCTATAAAATACTGTGAACATCAGTCCATAGTTCTTCATATCTACCAGATCTAATCCCTTAAGTCTATTCACCACCTCCACTTCATATATATAAGGGATGATATTTAGGTCATATCTCTATGGTCTGATGGTTTTCTCTACTTTCTTCAATTTAAGTCTAAATATCAATATCAATACTAAACTTCAATACTCCAAACAGCATAGCATCTAAATTCATACAGGAAAAAATGGCTTAATTACAAAGAGAAGTAAATAGTAACACAATAAAGAGACTTTAATGTTCTTGCAGAATTAGACAATTTGAACAGAGAGATAAAGAAAATATAGAGTGGAACAAACTGCTGGTGAAATTATAGCTGAAAAAGATATAGTGCCTTCTAAATGAGGCCATAGAGCCACGTGAGATTTTTACAAAAACTAAAGAAATTATCAGAATAATTAGAAATTATTACTAATTACATAAATGTTGACTATAATAAGAAAAGAAACCAAAATTTCTAGGAGGTATCTACAGTAATCCTGAAAGGAAAAATTATAATCCTAAATCTTACATTAACAAAATAGAAGCAGATTAACTGGATATGCATTTTTTAAAAATATAAAATTAACAAACCAAACAAGCAAAAACAGAAAAAGTATTTTAAATTAGATGAAAAAGATGAATTAGAAATTTAAAAAGGTGGCTGTTTGAAAAGACTAATAAACTGATAAATCTTTAGCCAAACAGAATTTTTTAAAAGAGAGAGTAGTAAATCAATGTGTAATAGGTCAAATCACAACACAAACTCAGAAAAATAAAAAGAACTATCAAAAACTACTATGCAGTTATGTGCCCACAAACATAAGAACAAAAATATAAAATATTCCAGCTTACAGAATACCATATTGATATCCTAAATTATTCAATCCTAGAAAAAGAAAAAAGAACAGCTATGGAAGGAGTAGCATTTTTTCAAAAAAAAAAATCCTGTTACTGATGCCTATACAGAAGAATTCTATCAAATTTTTAAAGAATAATTATTGCCAATACTACACAAATTATTCTCCAAAACTAAGGAAGAGCACACTGTCAGATTCCTTTTATGAGAAAAAATAGTCATAATAACTGAACCAGGAAAGGGTAAAGTAAAGAAAGAGAATTATAGAACAACATATTAATGAAAATTGATTCAGGGTAGGCATAAAGAGACCTTTTTCAGTATAATGAAAAGTAGTTATCTAAAACCAAATGCAAGCATTGTATAGAATGGGGATGGACTATAAGTGTTCTCAAGGCTAAAGCAAGGATGCCTGGTCTCTCTGCTATTATTTGATATACTTAATGAAATGCTAACAATAGCAATAAGAGAAGTAAAGTAAGAGCAAAAAGAAAGGTAAAAAAGATAAAAAAATACCTCTAATGATTGACAATATGAAAGTTTATTTGGAAATGACTAGGAAATCAACAAACTAATCAAGACAATTAATGGCTTCAACAAACCTGCAGGCTACAAATCAAATCCACAAAAATCAATAACATTTCTATATAAAACCAAAAATTATGAGGCAATAATAGATGGGAATCCCATTCAAAATACTAACTAAATAAGCATATTCAGCATATGTATACATTCAATTACAAAATGCTCCTTAAGAAATGAAGAACAGTTTAAATATCTGTGGCAATTTTCAATGCTCAATTCGATTGTACCAATAGGAAAAATTTGAATAGTACTAAATTTAATGTGCTGATTTAATGCTACACTAATCAAACTACCACAAGGATATATTACGGAGCCAGATAAAATAATAACAACATTTATTTGGAGGAACAAAAGATCTAGAATAAAAATGATAAATGATAAAGATATGAATTATCTAGCACTATAAACCTCAAACTATATTAAAAGTAGTAAGTACAAAATGATTTAATTAATTAAAAATAGAATCAAAAATAATACACAGCCCGAACAAATAATGAAACTCAATGACTCAGTATTCAATAAATTCAAAACATGAAATTACTTAAGAAATAATTTCACATTTGGTACAAAACACTGAAAAATATCAGAAATCTGGCAGAAAGTTTTACGTCAACATCTTATACAATATTCCACATAAAATTTCATTTCAAAATAGATATATAATGAATACTAAAAAAATTAGGAGAGGCAGATCATATTCATTTCACAGGGAAGAATAGGAGATTCTTAACCAAACAAGAAATAGAAGGAGCTAGGAAAGATGAAATAAATTATTTTGATTAAATGAAATTCAAAACCTTTTATAACAAATATTATGCCTCTAGGATAAGAAGGGAAGCAGGGGACTTGGACAAAAATTTGTATTAAATATCTTTCATATGTATTTTGCTTCCAAAATATATAGACAACAAAAAATAGTGATAGCGATAATTTACACAGTGCTAAAAAGTTTACAAAATGTTTTATGATTATTATGCCACTTGATCCTCATAACAACCTTGGGAGGGAGGTGCTACTATTATCCTCACTTTACAAATGAGGAAACTTAGGCTAACAGAATTTAAGTGTCTTGCCAAGGGTCATACAGCAAGTAAATGTCTGAGACAGGATCTGATCTGTGATCTTCCTGACTCCAGGTCAAGCACAGTTAAACCACATGGGTATCAAGAGGATCAAATAACTTAACACATATGAAGCACTCTGCAAATTTTAAAGCACTATATACATGATAGGTATTATACATTTAGAAGACAAAACTCATTCCCCCAATAGGAGAGTGGTCCAAACATATGAACAATTCTCAGAATGGCAATCTACTAATAACCACCTGAAAGCCTGACCCAAATCACTAATAAAAGAAATGCACATTTTAAGAATCCTAGAAAATTTGAAAAATGAAAAAAATGGGCATATTCAATGTTGAAGGGATTGTGGAAGTATGAGTACACTAAGGCATTATTGTTGACAGTATGCATTAATATGATAATTATGGAAAGCATATTGAAATTATGCAAATAAAGTGATTAAAATGTATATGGCCTTTGAGTCAGATTTAAACTGTTAGACCTGTAATACAAGGAAGTTACTGACAAAAAAAAAGCTCTACATATAGCGAAATATTTATAGTAACACTTTTTTGTGATAATAACTGAAAAAATGTAGATGCATCAGCTGGAATGATGGCTAAATAACTTATGATACATAAATGTAACATAATACTACAATGCTATAAAAATCCCATAAATATCAGGAATACAGAAAAGTAAGGCAAGATTTACATGAACCAATGGAGAGTGAAATAAGCAGTCAGGAAAACATATACAATGCCACAAAAAATGTAAATGAAAGGAACAACTACCATAAAATTACTTTGCAAAATCATAAAGAAAAAAAAAACTTGGTTCCAGAGAAGAGACAAAATTCTACAAGACCACACCTCAACTCCTTTTCAAAAATGGTGTCTACAAGTATGAAACAATGCCTAGCAGGTCTTTTTGATGTATTGATAGGCTTTATGAACATTTTCTCATTTCTTTTTTTTTTTAATTCATTGTACTAAGGGAAGGTTCTCTGGGAGAGGATGAGGGCAAGGGAAGGACAGAGAAATCTAGGCAATTTTTTATGTATTCATTCACATTTTCTTCAGTTAATTATTACTTTGTAGAATTTATTTTTAGATAAACACATTTAGAGTCAATATGATTATGAAAGAACAGATTGTGCATACTCCTTGCTTCTTTCCACCTGCTGCTTTTTGCCTATGGGCCCTATCTCTACTTATCTAGTGAGATGGTGCTAAGAGGATGGTGAAATAAAGGGGGCCTCCAAACCAGAGCAATAAATTATTCTGCTAATCAGCAGCTCTGATAAAAGACAATGTGGGGAAGGAAGATAAAACTAAAGGGTCAAAATAGTTTTGCATATTTATACATAATGTTAATTTTTTGACCATTGAATAAATGAATGAAGAATGGTGAAAGTGATAGATATATTAAAACATAAGAATAGCTGTTATCATTGCCATTTTACAGAAGACAGTAAGGTTCTGAAAAGACACTTGTTTCTTCTCTTATTACAATACTGGCACTACATCTTCATACAATTCTACCCTACTGCTCAAATAAATTTAACTTTCTAGGTTTTTCTGGACCCGTATTTGTACTTCAAAGTTGCTACTCAGTTCTTAGGTCTTTTCCAGAAATACGTGAAGATATTTTACTCTACTGAAGATCCAATTATTCCCTCTGTAGATTATATACTTGTTTGTATGTCCATATACCTCTGTCTTTCAGAACACTACATTCCAGAATATCTTCTCCTTTATACTTGTCAGGTTTTGTGTGATCTTGACTCTATTTCCCTGGTACTTAAACTGCTTTCTGGATATTTTCAGTATTTTTTCTTTGATATGAGAGCTCTGGATTTTGGCTATGACATTTCTGGGACCTTTTCTTCATGGGGTTTCATCCCCAGCAAGGAGATAATTGGTGGATTCTTATCTACACTTTGCCCTCTAGTTCTGACAGACCTCTGCAGTTTTCATTTATGATTTATTGAAATATAGTTTTCTATCTTTCATGTTGTTCATGGTTTCCAAGAAATCAAATGATTTTTAAATAATCTTTCCTAGAATTGTATTATACATCCGTTCTTTTTTATATAAAACATACTATTTTTCTTCTATTTTTCAATTTTACCTTTATCTTATATTTCATGGTTTCATTAAATTCCACTTTGGCCATTATATTTGGTAGGGAGATCTTTTCTTTGGAAAGATCTTCTCCATTCCCTGCTGTGTTTTTGGGTGGCATGGTCAGCCCTGCTTCATATAGCTCTGATTTCCCGGGGTTCTTGTGCTGCATTGACCTCCATCTCCCCAGATAAGTCCCCCTGAATCTTTGATGTTCACTGCACTGGATCATGAGGACCTGATCTGGTGTCTAAGGAAAAAGTGTTAGGGACCTCAGAAAGCCTGGGCTTTGGCTCTCTTAATATGAGTGCTGCAGTTCCACACTAGTCACTGTGCCCTGACAAACTCTGGGTTTACAAGCTCCCTTGTCTAAAGTTTTCTAGCAATTCTTAAGCTTTCAGAGATGAGTTCTTGCTACCTCTAGACAAAGAACCTTGTGGTCTACTCATGTCCAACTGCTAGTTTTCTATTAACTTGCCCTATGCTGACACTGGCTTTGTGAGAAAGGTTCCTTCTCCTATCAGCTTTGGACTCCTGGCTGACTGTGAAGTTATGGTCTCTTCCTCCCTGCAGGAGATGGAGACACCATTCCATCTCATCTTACTTCCTGGCCTCTCTCTTTACAAGAAATGGTGACATGCCATCCTATCATGTGTCATTTTCATTAGCTGTCCCACATGGCTGGAATTCTCTCTCTTCATTTATGCCTCCTGGCTTTTCTGGCTTCCTTCAAATCCTAGCTAAGATCCTACTTTCTACAAAAAGTCTTTTCTGATACCCCTTAACACTAGTGCCTTCTCAATAGTATTTAGATGTTATCTCCCTCATGAGACTGAGAGCAAGAAATAGCTTTTGCCTTTCTTTGTATCTCCAATGCTTAGCATAATTATGCCTGGCACATCACAGGCACTTAATTAAAGACATTAACTAATATGAGGTGGAAGAAGTCCCTTTTGTAATTTCTTACTGGATTTATTAAACTTTTTCAGTCTAGTATGAATGTCATGTCTTGCTACAATAAGTATTTGGGAGCTAGGTGATAGGCCTCCCATTCAGACAGCTACCTTGGCATAAAATCACCAGATAAATGCAGACAAATTTCTTCAAGCATTTTAAATAATAATTACATTTATTATCAAAATAAAGTCAAAATGGATTCATGACTTAGGAATGAAGGCTGATATTATAAGCAATTTGGGAGAACAAGGAATAGTTTACCTGTAAGATTTATGGGAAAGGGAAGAATTCATGACCCAACAAAAATAGAGTTACAAAATGCAAAATGGATAATTTTGATTATGTTAAATTGAAAAGTTTTTGTACAAACAAAGCCAATGCAACAAAGATTAGGAGGGAAGCAGAAAATTGAGAGAAAATCTTTACAACCAGTATCTCTGATCAAGGTCTCATATCTAAAATATACAGGGAACTGAAACCAATTTATAGGAATACAAGTCATTCCCCAACTGAGAAATGGTCAAAGGTTATGAACAGCCAGTTTTCAGAGGAAGAAATTAAAGATATCTATAGGCATATGAAAAATTGCTCTAAATCACTATTGATTAGAAAAATGAAAATCAAAACAACTCTTAGGTACCACATCTCTCCTGTCAGATTGGCTAACATGACGAAAGAGGAAAATCATAAATGCTCAAGAGGATGTGAGAAAATTGGAACACTGTTATATTGTTGGTGGAGTTGTGAACTGATCTAGCCATTCTGGAGAGCAATTTGGAACTATGCCCAAAGGGCTATAAAATGTGCATATATATTCTTTGACCCAGCAATACCACTTCTGGGGCCGTATCCCAAAGAAATCACACAAGTGGGAAATGGACCTGCATGTACAAAAATATTTATAGCAGCTCTTTTTGGGGTGGCAAAGAATTGGAAAGGGGATGCCCACCAATTGGGGAATGGCTAAACAAACTGTGGTATATGAATGTAATGGAATACTTTTGTGCTATAAGAAATGAGTAGCAGACAGACTTCATTATAACCTGTAAAGACTAATATGAACTGATGCTGGGTGAGGGGAGCAGAACTAGGAGATCACTATACATGATTACAGACATGCAGAATCTATAAAGACTGTGATAGACTTAGCTCTTCTCATCAATGCAAGGTTCAAAGACAGCTCCAAAAGACTCATGATGGAAAAAGCTATCCACATCCAGAGAAAAAACTATGGAGTCTGAATGCACACTGAGGCAAACTATTTGCTCTCTCTTCCCCCCCTCCTTTCTTTTTTGGTTTTGTTTCTTCTTTCTCATGATCCTTTCCATTGGTTATAATTCTTCTTTACAACTGGACTATTATGTAAATAATTTCAATGTGAAGATATATGTAGAACCTATATCATATTATATGCCATCTTGGGGGGAAGAGGGGAGGAGAGGGAGGGAGAGAAAATTTGGAACTCAAAAACCTGTGGAACTGAGTGTTGTAAACTAAAATTAAAAAAATTAAAAATTATTACATTTATTATTCCATTCTTCTTGTTTCTTAAGACTGATCTCCAAAATAATGTATCAGTAGCTCTTAGACTAGCCCTAATTGCAAAAATTGATTATTAGCATTAGCCACATTTACCAAGTTACCAGTGTTATAATTCAGGAGGTCAAATGATGTGCTTGGTTCTTCATAGGATAATAGATTTAAAGCGTAAGAATAATAATAACAATAATAACCAACATCTATATTCATTCCACTATATGCCAAGCACTATGCTAAGCACTTTACAAATAGTATCTCATTTGATTCTGAGAGGTCTTTAGAGGCCATCTAATTTTATCCCTTTATTTTGTAGCTGAGGAAAAAGAAGCCTACTGGATTTAAGTGTCTTTTCCAAAGTTATACAGGTACTAGGTAGCATAGTTAGGATTTGAATCCAGGTCTTCTACTTAAAAATCTAGTACTCTATTGCAACTTTCTTTAATTTAACATAAAAACCCCACATAGGGTACTAAGGAGAATAATTTTTATTTCAATATGATCAACATTTGATCATGATAACTCTTTGACCACCTACTCACTATGTTCCGTGTATGTGCTAATATATGTTTAGTATTCATGACGAAAAGCTATAAAAATGTTTCCTGTCATGGTGAGGCTTATAATCTAGTTGAGGACCAATGAAATGCTAAATAATAAGTGCAAAATAAAATTTGGAAAAATGTCAAACAGCTGATTTAAATAATATGCTCAGATAGAGTTTTAGAGGAGGAAGAGACCACTGATGGTTGAAAGAGTCAAGGAATGGTTTATGAAAAAGATAGAACTTGAATCTTGAAGTAAAACCATAGAAAGAAATAAAAATTTTATGCAAGGGGAGACTATCAAGGAGGGAGGAATATGCATGATGAGTTTGGGGACCAGTGAGTAGACTAGATTAGCCTGAAGCAATGACTCTGGTTGGAAAGATCAATTTAGAAGGAAAGGACTCAATTTTCAGGGGCCTGGAACACCAGGTTTAATGAAGTTGAGATGTTAATCTCATGGAAAATGAGAGAAAATGATGATTTCTGAATAGAGTGGTCAGGATAGATTGAAGGAAGAAGTCTGTAGTTCCAGGGACATCAACTAGGATACTATTGTAAAATTCTCCAAAATTTTAACTTTAGGGCAATGAAAAAATAATGGTGCTTATGATCCAAACTGGAAAGATAAGAATGGAACTGATTTGGGGAAATGTTTTCCTGATATATTGAAGTAATAATAGGATATCAACGCATCAGATAGAGATATCAACAGTCATCTGTATATTCTGGACTCAAGTGCTTTTGGAAATAATAAAAAGAAGGGTAATACAGAATTGGGAGTTATATTTATAAAAGTTCTAGTAGAAACTAAGATAAAAAAAAGATAGTGGATCCAGCTAAGGATTGATGCTTAACAAAAGCCCATATTTAGGGAGGTGGAAGGAGAGACAGTGGAGATACAGAAATGATGGCTATAACAGGAGAAACAGAGATTTATTTGGGCCTACATAGCATTCTATAACTCGAAGGATGACAGCTCCCAAACAGTGATCAGCAGCGCCGTGTGCAGAGACTCCCAAGACGATGAGGACCAAGTAAACAACCGCTAGTGAGGAGTGAAGACCTGAGCGGACGCCAGGAAATGGGGCCGACGATGGCATCTGCCCCTTCCATGTCCACAGCCCGACAAACTTAGCAGCGACAGACAACTCATTAAAATGGGTTGAAGGGATATAAAATCTTAGAGAAGGCAAAAAAAGGATGAGATCAAGAGCAAAGCACGATGACTGGGACTAGAAAGGGAGAGAGAACTTTGCCTTGAGACAGAAAAGAGAAGTAAAGGCCAACCCTCCCACCAATTCAAAGTAACTAGACACCAACCTGCCTGCTCCCTTTCCTGGCTGGATCACCCTCCAGATTCCCTTGCCTTTACTTGCCTTCCAAAAAAACAATGAAAGAAACCTGGGAAATGCCAGAGGGAACATAAGTGAAGAGAGTACTCAACCTTGCCCAAGTATAAGCTTAACTCTTTTTGTTTTGTTTTGTTTTTTGGAGGGGGAAGGCAGGGCAATTCAGGTTAAGTGACTTGCCCAAGGTCACACAGCTAGTAAGTGTGTCAAGTGTCTGAGGCCAGATTTGAACTCAGGTCCTCCTGCCTCCGGGGCCAGTGTTCTACTCACTGCACCACCTAGCTACCCCCACTCTTGTCCTACTCATTACCTATTATCCTCTGCCCTCTGAACCCTCCTCTCTTTTTAATGAAATCTCATTTATTCTAGAGCTCTTCATCTCACATTCTGGATTCTGGTGATCAAATGAAATCTTTCTCCTAAAGATACCACATCTTTGAGGCTGGTTATTCTGCCAAACATATTCTCTTTTACTTCAACCCCTATTTACCTTCAAATGCCATGGCTTCTCAATCCCTCAATTGCTTTCATACTCATGTATTGTATCTCCTCTCTACCTCAGCCACAATCAGAGGAGTTTTTATACAACTCCATCCTTAACTGAATTTCTCCAGGTTCCAAAATTCCCATTTGTGGTTCTAGGTGAATTACTTTTCATAGTCATATACCAGGAGGCTCTCCAACTCCCTTTCAATTTATTCTGTCTCTTCTGAATCACACATACCCTTTTATTGCTGATTTTGTTCACAAATTAAATCTCTTTAAGTAGCAGTGATCTTTCCTTACTCATAAAGATTTTTTATGATTGTAGCTTCATTTAGATGAGAAATATTAGTTCAGTTCTTCATTCAGTCATTTCAGTCATGTCCGATTCTTCATGACCCCATTTGGGGTGTTCTTGGCAAATATACAGAGGAATTATGCAACATCTTTCTAGAGAGGAAAGGGAAGTATTTTCATCTGCCAATAATCATCTAGCAGTTTACTGCCCCCCCCCAAATGTTATGGTTTTCTCTCTATTCCTCTTACAACATTCCTGCCCAAGGCTTAAAGAATGGAGCAAAGAAGAACAGGATGAGGAATGATGCTGAGGCAACCTCAAGTGTTGAAACCATAACTGTATCAAAACGTTTCAATTCAATTCTTTGAGCATTTAAATAACTAGGATGTGTCAGACTCTATAAGACATCAGGGATACAAAGTAAAAAAAAATTAAAAAGTAATTGCCCTCAAGAAGCTTACTTTATGTAGGGATAAACAACAGGTGTGGTGAAAATTTAATTCAAAATATATACAAAGTTATTTTCAGCGGGAGGGCCCAAACAAAAAGGCAGGGAGTAGTAAGGGTGGGATACAAGCATCCTCCAGGAGGTAGCACTGAGCTTCAAAGGTAGCAAAGGATTTTAAGATATGGAGTCAGTAGAGGTATGGAGACAGAATATGGAATGTTATAAATAGAGGACAATACAGATGAACCAGTCTGGGTGAAATGTAGATCTCTAAAGGACAGTAATGTTCAATAAGCTTGGAAAGGTAATTTGGAGGCATGTAGTGAAGGACTTTGAAAGTCTAAAAAGAATATACATTTTATCCTAGAGGCAAAAGGGGGACACACAAGTTTCTTGAGCACATGAAGGACATGGTCAGATACGTGCTTTCAGAATATCAATTCAGCAGCTATAAGTTGGACCAATGCCAGTAGAGAGAGAGTGGAGGTTGAGAAACAAATTAAAAAGCTTTTGCAGTAACCCAGGTGAGAAGTAAGAAGTACCTGAACAAGGATGGTAGCTGCATGAGTGGAGAAATGGAATGCGTGCAGGTAGAATGAACAAGATTTGGCTACTCAATTAGATGTTTGGAGTTGAAGGCAAGGGAACAGTTAAAGATAACTCTATGAGTATAAATCTGAGTGGCCAGGATGATTGTTGTACCCTCAAAATAAAGAAGTTAGGAACTGAGAATGGATTTGAGGGAAAGATAATGATTTGTGTTTTGAGGATATTGAGCCTGAGATGCCTATGTGACAATTAGTTGAAAACATCCAATAGGCAATTTGGTGGCATAAGACAGGAGCTCAGGAGAAAGAAGAGAGGTATATATATATATATATATATATATATATATATATATATATATATATATATATATATATATAAAAATAATCATCTGCCTGGTACTTGACAAAATCAAAAAGTGAAATTCAGAGAAAGAAGAGGGTCCATGGCAGAAGTCTGGCACGTAGGCATACTTGGGGTAGAGGATGGTGGGGAGAGACAAGAATAATGATTCTGCAAAGAAAATAAAAGGTGTGGCCAGACAGGCAATAATAATAGCTAACATTCAGATATGCTTTAAGGCTTGCAAAGCACTTCACACGTATCATCTCATATGATCATCACAACAGCCCTGTGCTATAGGTGCTATTATCATCCCCATTCTAAATATAAGAAACTAAGGGAGAGAGAAGTTGTCACTTGCCTTGGATCACACAGCCAGTTAGTGTCTGAGATAATATTAGAAACCAAGTCTTCCTCAGTCCATGTTCAGTACTCTATCCACCATACCTGAAAGCAATGTCAAGAAACCCAGGGAGCTCCATGAGTGTGGGGGAGGATGGGGCGAGGGGCGGGGGGGGGGAAGAGTGGGGAAGGACAGAGGAGGGATGAAGGAAGGAGAGGAGGTATCCATTCAATAGAGCAGAGGTCAAGAAGGTTAAGGACTAAAAAAAGATCAGTATAAGTGGCAGTTGTATCACTGATAATCTTAAGAGAGGGCAATTCATTTGGAATGATGAGATCAGAGTCCACACTGCTAGGGATTGAGAAATGAGCGTGGGATGTGGAAATGGTGGCAGTGAAAGCAAACTGCTTTTATATAGTCTAACCAAAGTAGGAAGGTAGCAGTCTACATTTCTTATAACTCAATTGTTACTAGGGCTTGGTATCTTAACTACAATGTGAGACATAAAAATGCTATTATTTTGGAAAAATTATACACTAGTAGTTTTCATGATTTCCTTTGTATTGAGCATGTCTATGGGTTTTTTTTTTTGCAATTTATTTTAAACTTTTACTTTTCAATACTCTGCTTGGATGACTGATTTTAAAAAAAAGCCTGCAACAGAAAAAATGGTCAATTTTTAATGACCCAAAGATATGTAAAAACATACTAATATGCTTTTGGAATTTCTATTCAGCGATACTTTCAACTCCTTTTTACATCAAATACTAAAAATGACATTGGTCATTTTACTGCTCATTAGCTACTCTACCAGAGATGATATGAAAGGAGTAATACATCTCCTATGAGTCAATCTTCCCATTTCTTAGAAGCTATTAAGTAAGATATTGGGTATACTTCAGTCTTAGTGCTTGATAATGATTCTCAGAAGAGATATTCTTTATTGAGCAGTATGTATGTTTGAATAAATGAAGCCTTCTCAAGGTGCCTTATCAATCATAGCTCAGACTCTTTCTAAAGGGAAAAAGCAGCAATCTTACTTAGTTCAACTTCTTTCAGATCTTTTCAATTTGCTAATCTTAGGTAGGGCTAGGAATCTGGAGAACAAACTAAGTAGATCTACCAGAACCATAATAGTGATTGCATAAAATAGATTTTTGGTTTAAAAAAAACTGAATAAGGTGACTTTCCGAAGCCAATTTCCAAAACTAAAAAAAAAAAATTAAATGCATGAAATAATAACTTATTTAAGCCAGTTCAAAATATATAAAAATGCAATCATACAAATAAAATGAAATAAAAAATAAATGAATCCTAGAACAAAAACTAGCATTTAAATATTATTTTGAGGTTTTTAAAGTAGTCTACCTATGTGATACTCCCAACAACCTATGAGGTAAATGTTACCATTTTACAGATAAAGAAAGTGAGATTAATGGGTGTTAAGTGGCTTGCTCAACATCTAGCAGATTTCTGATGGAGAATCTGAAATCAAGTCTGCCGGACTCCAAATCCAGCACTCTATTATGTATAAAGATAATTATTAGGTTGTGCCTTATATATTATACTGCATCTTGAAGAAAAAAAAGAAACTCTCTATCTCTTAAAATATTTACAAAATGCATTAAAATTCAGGTCCAAAAGAAAATAAGTAGAAAAATTTAAAGGTATTGCTTAAATACTTACGGTTTCATTTTACACTTTGAATTATTAGGGTGAAACTTTTTAAGTGATTCAACAGGAAAAAGCAAGTATTTTACTCAGAATATACAGTCCATATGTTTCTCAATCTGGAAACTGATCTGAGGTTAAAAACAGAGTTCAGAAAATTGGAAGATGACATCACTTTTTCCTCTGAAGATGACTCATCCTCGAAGGAATATAACTTAAAGAACTACAATGTAAAACACTACCCATTAAACTCTAAATTATTCACTAAAATTTTTAATAAGTCTATTCTGGCAGAGGAAATTTGTGAATAACTGTACATTATATTTTATAATATTTAGACAACAATATTTCAACACTAGATTTATAAGCTTTTATTTAATTTTATTTATCTTTCAGCTCCCTACAAAATTTCTGCAGATATGTAATTTGCTGATTCTATAAATTAATTTCTAGAACATTCAACTGTCATGTTTCAAGTAAGAGTGAGTCACCATGATCATAGAGAAGCCCTCTCAGTTATAAAATTAGATGATTCTATGAGTTGAAATGTAATTATATATTGATAGACTTAAGGTTATCATTATTTTATAACCAAATTCAGGCCAAATTTGGGGCTGTATGAATAAAAAAATACAGATAGTTTTTGCTTCATATCAGCTACATCTCCCAAAAATACCCTTTTCTCTCTTATTTTGAGAGCCATCCCCACAAGGAATAAAAAAAAAATAAAAAACCAGATTAGCAAAACTAAGGAACAAATTAACCATTGCAACATTATCTCTAGTACTCCTTACCCAGAGATTTTTATCTCTGCCAATAAGGGTACATTTTCAAATCTCTTAGCACTCCCCTTCAATTATTTAGTTATTAGTGGTGTTCTTCACACTTACATTGTTATAATAATTGTGTATTTTCTTTCCTGGTTCTGCTTAGTTCACTTTGTGCTAGTTCATATAAATCTTCCCATATGTCCTCATATTTCCCATTACTTCTATCAGCACAACAATAGTCCATTACATTCTTACCACAACTAGTTTATCCATTCCCCAATCAGGCATTTATTTAGTTTTGAGAATTACCAAAAAAAATTGCTATGAATATTTTAGTGTACCAGGAAACTTTCTTTTCATTGCTAACTTCCTTGGGGCACATAACTAGTAATGAAATGTTTCAATCAAAGGGTAAAAATAATTTAAATTACTTTTTTAGCATCACTTTTTTTTTTAGCAAATTGCATTCCAGAATGGCTTTATGAATTCATAGCTCTAACAATAATGAATTAGTAGGCCTATCTTTCTTAACTCCTTCAATGCTGACTATTCTTAAAAAGGAATTTCATTTTAAATAACATTAGAATTATAAGCTATTTCAGGATCTACCTACCAAGATATACATAGGAATTATATGAATACAACTACAAAATATGCTCTAGTGGAATAAAGACAAGCCTCAGTAATTGGAGAAATATTACTTGCTCATCTGTAATCTAAGCTAGTACAATAAAAAAAAGACAATCACCTGAAATAAGTTATTTATTTAGTGTCACACCAAGATACCAAAGAATTATTTAACAGAGATAGAAAAATTAATGAAATTCACCTACAGGAACAAAAAGTCAAGAAACTAAAAGGAAATAATGGGAAAAATGTACCAAGGAAGGGAATCTAACAGAACCAGATCTCAAAGTATTCTATAAAGCAATAATCCTCAAAATGATTTGGTACTGATAAAAAACAGAAATAAATTAAGTACCCAAAACATATAAGAAAAGGAACATAGTAACTTCATCTTCAATAAACCCAACAAAACTGCTGGCAAAATTGGTAAGCAATCTGACAGAAATTAGGGTTAGACCCACACCTCACATACCAAGTAACATAAGTCCCAGATAAATAAAAAAGGTATAGATATAGATATAAAAGGTCATATCATGAACAAATTAGAAAAGCAAGAAATTACTTTTTAGATTTATGGGTAGGGCAAAAGTTTATCACTAAACAAGGGATAGATCACAGAAGACTAAATGGAAAGGTCTGATTGCAGAAAATTTTGCTTTAAAACAAATAAAACCAATGCAGCTAAGATTAGAAGGGAAACAGTCAACTTGGAAAAAAGTATTACAGCAAGTTTCTCTGATAAAGATCTTATTTCCAAAATATATAAGGAATTTGATTTGAAAAAAATAATAGCCAGTCCCCAATCGACAAAAGATCTGAAATCTCCAATTGATAAAAGATATGAACACACTTTAAAATATGAGTTATTATTGATACTTTCTGTTTCTCACATCACCACAGTTATCTTAAGTATCCACCTCCCAGAGAGTCATCTCATATGATAGTAATTTTTAGAGAGGGAAAAAAGAATCACCAAAACTAATTAACATACTGAAAAAGTCTAAAAACATGCAGTGTGTAACAAATGTGATACTTTCACCTCCACAAAGGGCAGGGTTAGGGGTGTCTCCTCATCTCTTCTCATTCAAGTCCTGATTGATCTGTGTAATTTTGTTACATTTGCTTTTAATTTTTTGGCATGTAGTTGTTCTCTCCATTTGCATTGTTGTCATCACTGCGTATACTGTTTTCTTGCCTCTGCTTACTTCACTCTGCATCAGTTTATATAAATTTGTCCATGCTTGTCTTTATTCATCACACACATCATTTCTTACAATACAATACTACTACATCACATGCTGTATTACAATTTGTTTAGTCATTCCCCAAATGTGGGCTCCTTCTTGGTTCCAATTCTTAGATATCACAAAAAGTGCTGCTATAAATATTTTGGAGTATATGGGGATTTTCTTCATATCAATGATTCAGTTCCTTTGGGATATAAGCCTGGTAATGTAATCTATGGATCAAAGGGTATGGGCATTTTAGTCACTTTATTTGCATAATTCCAAACTGCTTTACAAAATAATTATACCATTTCACAGCTCCACCAGCAATTAATTTGACTATGCTTCCACAATCTCTCCAACACTGACTGTTCCTATTTTTTTTAATCATTTTTGCCATTTTCCAAGACACGAGGTAAAACCTCAGGGTTGTTTTGACCTGGATTTTTCTTATTATTAATGATTTGGAGGATTTTTTCATGTGGATGTGAATACTTTGCAGTTTTTTTTTGAGAAGTGGTTGTTCAAATCCCTTGACCATTTATCTATAAGACAATGACTGTTAGTTATATATATTTACTAACTGTCTCTCTATATGGAATTTATGGTATATAGTATACAAAACTCTTATCAGAGAAATTTGATAAAAACATTTTCACATTTTATCACTTCCCTTCTCATCCCAGATGTATTCATGTTGTTTGTGGAGACACTTTTATGTTTCTTGTAACTAAAATTATCTATTTTATCTTTTGTCATTGCCTCTATTTCTTATTTAGTTAAGAATACATCTTCTTCCTATAGCTGTGAGATATATGTGATGTGTTTCTCTTCCAAATTTTTATTTTATTATATTTAATATTAAAGTTGTTTGCCCCTTTATACCATATTGTGGAATATGGTGTAAGGTCTTGGTCTAAGCCTGATTTCTGCCAGACTGCTTTCCAATTTTCTAGGCAGTTTTTATCAAATAAGGCATGTGCCCCTAGGTAATTTATGTTTTTCACTTTATCAAACACTGGGTTATTCAGTTCTATTGTTTCTCACTCTCCATTGTCTAATCTGATCCATCAATCTATCTCTCTATTCTTTAACCAATACCAGATGGCTTTGTTGAATGCTGCTATATAACACAGTTTGAGGTCTGGAAGTGCTACTCATCCTTTCTCTCTATTTTTATGTCATTTCTCTTGAGATTCTAGATCTTTTGTTTTCTCCAAATGAATTCTATTATCATTTTATTAAGTACTATAAAATAAACTCTTAGTAATTTGAATGGAATAGCATTATGAACAAATACTTCTCAAAAGAAGAAATCCAAGGTATCAAGTCATATGAAAAATATTCCAAATCACTAGAAATATAAATTAAAGCAAATTAAGTAAGAACAATATCCAAATTCTTGCCCATATCAAAGTTGGGATAGTTTTTTCCCCCTGTAAAAGGGATTGAGAGAGTCCTCAAGACATAAGTGGCTCAGGCCCTCAGACTGCTGAAAGCACTTCCTGCTCACTTCTGTATAACAGCTACAAGGAGATCCAGACACTATATCTGATGCTTATAGCTGGGGAAGTACAACAGGCAGCTTAAGAAGCTTTGCTCAGCTGAATGAACTTGAAGTGTCCTCTATGACTATCCTTGCTGAATACTGTAGTGAGATATGGTAGAAAAGCCCTAGTTTTCAAACTGAGAGACCTGTGTTTAAAGCCCAGTTGGGCCATGAAATATGTGACCTTGGGCAAGTCGCATCATTTTTCCAGAATTCATTTTCTTCATCAGCAAAATGAGTCAGCTGGGCTAAACAGTCATTACTGTTTCCTCCAGAGCTTAGTTTATAATCCTAATTCATTTATGATCTAAATTTATGGCCCTGGGAGATATAAATATGATGGAGAAAAGCTACCTGAGAATGTAGATACGGAAGGTCTGATCAAAGCTCATTATTCAACTATAGGGTGAAACATTCCGAGAATACCTTCTTATTCCCTTTTTCCTCCCATGCTCCCATCCTCCCACTTCTCACCCTCTGTAAACCTTTTCTGTTCCTTTTCTAGTTAGTCAGTGAGAAAGAGAGGTGGGAAAATGATGCTGCTTGTCCTAAAAGGTGTTAGGAAAAAAACTCTGCTAAATGTTGTATAAAGTTGTTAAAATGGGGGCAGCTAGGTAGCGCAGTGAGTAGAGCACCGGCCCTGAAGTCAGGAGGACCTCAGTTCAAATCCAGCCTCAGACACTGGACACACTTACTAGCTGTGTGACCTTGGGCAAGTGACTTAACCCCAATTGCCGTGCCCTCCTCTCTGCAAAAAAAAAAAAAAAAATTGTTAAAATGCTACATCAGGATGGATTTATATCAGGATGGGAGGAAGAGGGTGAATGGGGGAGGGGGGCTGATTCTTCCAAATGCTCTTTTTGAAACTTGTTCTTTCCCCCATTCCCACTTCTCATTCTCCCTATGTACCACCTGTCACTGCAAAGTTCTTTTCTGAGTGATAGTTTTTTAGGTACACATTAATATTTTTTTTCTATAATTTCTACTTAAAAATCAGTCTGGAATCTGCTTCCAGAGAGATAAAATAGCACAATAATATACCTTTCCTTAACATTATAAACCTTTCTGTATGTAAATGTTTTCAAAATCCTATTGATTTCTATCTTTAAAAAAGTCACAGTATGTTTAACAAGCACATGAGAATGCATGGAATTAATTTTCTTCCTTCTGTATTTCAATACTTTCTTACTGTTAGGAAGCATTATGAAGTTATGTTATTATTTTCTGCAATGCTTTAAAAAAGATAAAATTTATTGATTATTTATGGGAATGGGAATGGGAATGGGAAAAGAAGCTGGTACAGAGAAAGTATGCTAGTGGAAGGACTTTTTCGTGGAAAGTTTGTGGGTGACTCCCTACGTGCAATCAAAAGTACTTACTACAGGAATTGAAGATGCCTTAGAGTGCTGGAAAAACTAAGCCAGTAGATGATTACAAATGCACACAGTATATACAAAATAGCAATGTCTAACTTAGAAAGTGTCAATGTCTTTTCTTAGTCTAGATACTTTTGTTTTCAGCCAAGCCTCAGAAAATGCAAAGTAAACTGATTCTATCTTGTTTAATATTTCTTATTCTACAGATCAAGGAACTCAGCATCTGAGAGATGAGATGACAATGCTACTAATGGCATAGGCGGAACTACATTCAGGTCCCCAAATTTCCATTAAGGCGCTCATCTTCTTATATTATGTTGCCCAATCAATCCTTAAGTCCATTATCTTTCCGCTTCATTTCCTTCAAATCTTACAGTCTTATTTCCAATATTGCAATATATTTTCCAATATTGCAGTATTTTTCTCTGGGTCTATCACTCAATCAACAAGCATTTATTATAAGCTAATTATGTGTTACACATTGTGCTAAGCACTGTGGATACAAAGTGGAAAACAAAGGAAACAGTCTTTATGCCCAAGGAGCTTATATTCTTTTGGAAGAAACTGCATATACATAAATATGCAGAAACAAAATAAATATGAGTCCAGGTCAAATTCTTCTCCCCTGGTAATATATTCTCTCCTAGTCCTTAGCCACTAATCCTGTTCCAGGTGAAGCTAGTATCTACTAACCATTTTTTTCCTCTTCCTAATTCTTCTATAGCTAGGTTATTGTTCTTTCTCTGCCCAACAAACATTTGGATGGACCCAAAAGGCAACAAGGCAGGCAGATCTTATTCACATACATATGCAGCATCTGCTAAATTACTTGAAATATTTCATAATCAGGCACTGTCGTGGAGGAATCATAAATTATGTCTGATGTTTCTGACATTAAGTTGTTAGTTGACCTTAAAGTTTAGCAATGCTCTTCATTCACATTTGAATTTAGTTGTGTCACAGCTCAATCAGAGCACCTTTCTAGAAAAAAAGTGACATTTTATTCAATACAAACAAATTCAGAGAAGAGCAAGTGGTATTTTATAGATGGTATGCAGAAATTAAATAATTCTCCTAACCTGTATTTTTCTATTATGTCACCTACCTCTTTTGAATCAATAGCTGTTCCTCCTTTCTTTTCCATGTGTTAAAAGAAGAGTGATACAGTTTCAGATCACCCTTGCAAAGATTTTTGGCAACCTGCTCCCATTGAGTAAAGTTGCACTTATATTATTCTTTTGTCCCTTACCGTCTCTGCATCCCTTGAGACTAAGGCCCCTCCGAACACCTGCATATCTCCCAATCAGCCAGGCAGACCTTTCCTCTTTTCCTTTTTTTTTTTTTTTGGCTCTCTTTTCATCTGATCCTCTTTACATTCCTCACCTATACAGGGTCATTAATCATCACCTTAACCTGACCTCATGAGGTTTCTTCACCCATTTAATCTTTAAGTAGCAAGGACTCTGACAACATCATTAGCAGCAGGGAAATAAAACCAATAGATTTGATAATTGTGGCAGCTGCAATTCTCATCCATGTTTCCCATCTCATTAGATTTGAAAACTAAGGCAATGTTTAACCTTTATTTTCCCTCATGGCATACTTATTATACTGTTTTATACACAAAAATAAATATATACTCAAAAATAAATAATTACTGAATGAATAAAACATACTAGAGATACACTCACAAAACTTTTACAATCTTAAAGATGATTTGAACTAAGCAATAATCATAAGCATGACATTAAATAAGACAGATATACTACCTAGAGTGACCAGGGATGGGGAACCTGCAGCCTGGAGGCCATATGTGGCCCTCTAGGTACTCAAGTATGGCTTTTGCCTGAATCCAAACTTCACAAAACAAATCCCCTTAATAAAAGGATTTGTTCTGTGAAACTTGCACACCATCAAAAGGCTGCACTTGAGGACCTAGAGAGTTATATGTGGCTTCAAGGGCGCAGATTCCACAACCCGTTAGACTTTCTGCAGAGGGAACCAAAACATACTTACAAATGTTTAGACCCCTAAAATATACAGCTAGCAGATATGTACAAATAAGTAAGTTAAATAAAACTAGGACTCAGGAGATTAAAGGTTATGTAAAGTGAGTTTTAAATGTATCTAAATAAACATAGGCTTTCAGAAAACAAAATGGGGACTAGGAGATACTTAAAATTATTATAACAGAAAACTAAAACATGAGGTAAAATTTGGGGGGAGCAAAAGAAAATGATGATTTGCAGTAGTTCAATGGAATAAACTAAATAAGTCAAAAATATATAAATTAACTAACTAAATAAATGTTCAACAAACTCGAGAACAAAACAACAGAATAAATTAAAAACATTTTGCAGTGAAAATATTAAATATCACACATAAAGACATTTAGAAGAGACCAAGAGATCACGCTATGGGTGAAGGAAGTGTTCTTAAAACAAGGCTAAGGACAAACAAAAGATTAAACAGATAACTTTTACTATGGAACTAAAGGAAATTTAGCACAAGCAAAATAAATACAGACAGAATAAGAAGAAAAAGTACACAGTAGGGCAAATTTTCTGGATCAACGTATATAGGAAATGAAAATATACATGGTATCACAAAAGTTTTAGTTTACTTTTAAGCTTTAGTAGTTCTTAAGAAGAACACCTACCAACGGCTTTTAATGAACTAAGATTTTTGGGACATCCCAAAAAAGACCAAGAGCCATTCATCCTCTAAAGGATAAGTGGCCAAAGGAAGGAAAATAGTTCTCAAAACAAGTAATGTAAATTATTGATAACCAAATAAAAGGTTACTGCAAATCATTAGTAATCAAAGAAATGTAAATCATGGCAACTCTGAGGTTTTAGCTCATACTCAACAAAATGGCAAAGAAGCCAAAGATGGAATGTGAAATACCACATATAATGACAGACTTCACTGATGTGTTAGTTTATTTTGTTGAATTACTTTTTTTGCCTTCTTTATTGGTTGTTAAGTGATGTCTTACTGGATACAGGAGGGAGATTATATATATGTAAAAGCAAAAGATATTACTAAATTTTGTAAAAGAATAAAATTACTGCACTATTTAAAATAAGAAATCAAGATAACATGAAGAGAGAAAGAACCCCCAGAACTGGGGAGATATCAGGAAAATTGGCCTAATATCTCTTCCTAGGAAACAATACTGCATCTCTCATCTTCATGCCTCTGTTTAAGGAGTCTATCATGTCTGAAATGTACTCCTTCCTTCTCTCCACCTGTTAAGATACCTAGCTTTCTTCAAAACCTTGCTCAGGTACTACCTCCCAAAAAAGGTTCTTCTTCATCCCCTTAGTTATTAGTAGTTCCTCTATGTTGAAATTACTTATTTACTTACCTATATAATATTGTATCACCTCTGTATCCAACTCTCTCTAAACATAAGCCCCATGAATTGAGGGACTATTTAATTTCTTCCTTTGTATCATAAGCACTTTTCCTCCTTCCTGCACGTTGAAGGTGTTTACTATGATGAGTTGCTTGGTAATTGAAAGGCTTCATTACACATCATAGAATTTAATCTAAGCCCAGAAGAAACTGCCACTACCATGGTTTAGGCCATTATCACCTCATACCTGGACTACTGCAATAGCCTACTGGTAGGTCTCCATGCCTCAACATCTCTCTTCAATCCATTTCATCATCCATTAAGCTCTCCAACTCATTTTCCAAAAGCACAAATCTGAGCATGCCATTGCTCTATTTAATCAATTCCACTGTTTCCCTATCATATCCAGGATCATATATAACAATCCTCTGTCTTTTAAAGCCCTTCAAAACCTGACTCCTTCCTCCCTTTCCAATATTCTTAACACCTTACTCCTCTTCATATGCTATGATTCAGTGACAATGGCCTCCTTGGTGTTGCTGTTTGTATCACACTCCATCTCCAAATTTTGGACATTTTCAATGGTTGCCTCCCATGTGTGGAATTCTCTTCCTCGTCATGTCCAAATCTTGACTTTCTTGGTTTTCTTCAAGGGTGAGCTAAAATCCTACCTTCTATAAAAAGGCTTTCACAATCTCCCATAATAGTAAGAGCCCATCCTCCTGCTATTATCTCCAATTTATCCAGTATATATCTTGTTTGTAGACAGCTATTTGCTTGTTTCCTACCCATTAGGCTATGAGCTTCTTGAAAGCTGGGAGAGTTTGGGGTTTTTCTTTGCCTTTTTTTGTATCCCTGAGCTCAGCACATTCCCCCTCACCTGCCCCCTCTTCCCTCCCAACAGAATTGCTTTTTCTTGCCACTTTTACGTGAGATAATTTGCCCCATTCTATCTCTCCCTTTCTCCCTCTCTCAACATATTCCTCTCTCATTCCTTCATTTGATTTTATTTTTTTAAATATCATCCCTTCATATTCAACTCACCCTGTGCCCTCCATCTGTCTGTCTGTCTGTCTATCTATCTATCTATCTACGTATATTCCCTTCAGCTGCCCTAATACTGAGGTCTCATGAATCATACACATCATCTTTCCATGGAGGAATGTAAACAAAACAATTCAACTTTAATAAGTCCCTTATGATTTCTCTCTTGTTTACCTTTTCATCCTTCTCTTGATTCTTGTGTTTGAAAGTCAATTTTTCTATCCAGCTCTGGTCTTTTCACTGAGAAAGCTTGAAAGTCCTCTATTTTATTGAAAATCCATATTTTGCCTTGGAGCATGATACTCAGTTTTGCTGGGTAGGTGATTCTTGGTTTTAATCCTAGCTCCTTTGACTTCTGGAATATCATATTCCAAGCCCTTCAATCCCTTAATGTAGAAGATGCTAGATCTTGTATTATCCTGATTGTGTTTCCGCAATACTCAAATTGTTTCTTTCTGGCTGCATGCAGTATTTTCTCCTTGACCTGGGAGCTCTGGAATTTGGCAACAGTATTCTTAGGAGTTTTCTTTTTGGGATCTTTTTGAGGAGGCAATCTGTGGATTCTTTCAATTTCTATTTTACCCTCTGGCTCTAGAATATCAGGGCAGTTTTCCTTGATAATTTCTTGAAAGATGATATCTAGGCTCTTTTTCTGATCATGGCTTTCACGTAGTCCAATAATTTTTAAATTATCTCTCCTGGATCTATTCTCCAGGTCAGTGGTTTTTCCAATGAGATATTTCACATTGTCTTCGCTTTTTTCATTCTTTTGGTTCATAATGTCTTGATTTCTCATGAGGTCATTAGCTTCCACTTGCTCCAATCTAATTTTTAAGGTAGTATTTTCTTCAGTGGTCTTTTGGACCTCCTTTTCCATTTGGCTAATTCTGCCTTTCAAGGCATTCTTCTCCTCAGTGGCTTTTTGGAGCTCTTTTGCCATTTGAGTTAGTCTATTTTTTAAGGTGTTGTTTTCTTCAGTATATTTTTCAGTATTTTGGGGGGGGGTCTCCTTTAGCAAGTCATTGACTTGTTTTTCATGGTTTTCTTGCATCACTCTCATTTCCCTTCCCAATTTTTCCTCTACTTCTCTAACTTGCTTTTCCAAATCCTTTTTGAGTTCTTCCAGTTCATGTTTTTCTTGCAGGCTTTTGATGTAGGCTCTTTGACTTTGTCGACTTCTTCTGGCTGTATGTTTTGGTCTTCTTTGTCACCAAAGAAAGATTCCAAAGTCTGAGTCTGAATCTGAGCCTGTTTTCACTGCCTGTTCACATTCCCAGCCAACTGTTTGAGCCTTGAGTTTTTTGTCGGGTTATGACTTATTGTAGAGTAGAGAGTACTTTGTCCCAAGCTTGAGGGTCTGCGCTGTTGTTTTCAGAGCTATTTCTACACAGCAAGCTCTGCCACAGCAGCGCTCCTCCTCCCCCAAGAACCGCCAACTCGGACCACCAGGACTCAGATCTAAGCAGGCTCTGCACTCCCTCTCTGATCTACCACTTAATTCCTCCCACCAGGTGGGCCTGGGGCAACTGCAGCTGTAGCTCTGTAAGCAACCTCAGAGCTGCACCACCTCCACCACCCCTGGGGCACTCCCTGGGCAGTGCCCAACTAGGAATTCCTTCACCTCAGTTTTTTCCCACTAACCTTCTCTGTTGTCTTTGGTGTTTGTGGGTTGAGAAGTCTGGTAACTGCCACAGTTCACTGATTCAGGGCACTAAGGCCTGTTCTGCCCGGCTCCTGGTCTGGCTGGTCCGGGCGCAGCCCACGCTGGGTTCTGCTTTGCTCGGTTCTCAGCACAGTGCAATAGACCTTATCAAGAAACCATCCAGGCTGCCCTGGCCTGGAACCCTGCTTCCCTCTGCTATTTCATGGGTTCCGCAATTCTAGAATTTGTTCAGAGCCATTTTTATAGGTGTTTGGAGGGTCCTGGGTGAGAGCTTTAGGCAAGTCCCTGCTTTCCAGCCACCATCTTGGTTCTACCCCCAAACAGGTAGCTTTCAGACAAAGAAATCTAAACTATCTATAGTCATATGAAAAATGCTCTAAATAGCTTATTGATTAGAGAAATGCAAATTAAAAAAACTCTGAGCTACCACCACACACCTCTCAGGTTGGCTAATATAACAAAAAACTAAAATGATAAATGTTGGAGGAGATATGGGAGAATTAAAAGACTAATGCACTGTTGGGGAAGTTGTATACTGCTTCAACCACTCTGTAGAGCAATTTGGAACTATACCCAAAGGGACATAAAACCCTGCATACCATTTGACCCAGCAATACAACTACTAGGTCTGTACCCGAAAAAAGATAAAAAAAAACAAAAATATGTACAAAAATATTTACAGCAGTTCTTTTGATGATGGTAAAAAATTGGAAAATTGAGGGAATGCCCATCAGTTGGGGAATGGCTGAACAAGTTGTATATGATTGTGATGGAATATTACTGTAAGAAATGACAGTCAGGATGCTCTCAGAAAAACCTGAAAGCACTTACATAAACTGACGCCAAGTAAAACAAGCAGAACCAGGAAAACAATGTACGCAGTAACAGCAATATTGTATGATAATCTACTATGAATAACTTAGCTATTCTCAGTTTATAGAGAAACAACTGGTAGAGTCTAAAGGCAAATCAAAGATATTTTTTCTTTATTTGGTGTGGTGTTGAAGGGAGGTTGTCTGGGTTTTCTTTCACAGTATGACTTACATCGAAATGTGTTTTGCATGTCTTAACATGTTTAAACTATGTCAAATTGCTTCCTTTATCATTGAGGGGGGAGGGAAAGGAGGAAGGGAGAGAAACTGGAACTCTAAATTTGAAAAAAAAGAATGTCAAAATTGTTTTTACATGTAATTGGGGAAAAATAAAATAGTAGATTTTTTAAAAGTGAGAGAAGAGGAAATGGAGGCACCTAGTATAAAAAGACTTTCTCAAAGAGTTTAGGCAAGTCAGAGAAAAGAATGTTAATGGGGATGATCAGATCAAGTAAGATGTTTTTAAGTTTAGGGGAGACATGGATTACTTTATGGGCAAAATGGAAGAAGGCAGTAGAAACTGAAGTATTGAAGACTGGTGAAAAAATAGGGATATTGCAACAATCTGCTGGAGAAGAAGGGATGCAATGAGAAGAAGGGTCCATACAGTGGATTTTTTGCCTTGGCAGGTAGAAGGGTCACCTCTTCTTCTGAGGCAGATGAATGTGATTTTGGGGAAAACATATTATGGATGTAAAATGAAGAGGACAGGGGAGGCAGGAGTTCTCAGCAAATGATTTCACTGTTTTAGGTTAAGTGTACAGCAAGGGCCTAAGCTGAGGGAGTTTAGGAAGGGAATTCTGTAGAAACTTCCAGAAGAGGAAAAAAAATGTATAGGAACAGCCACTGAAGTGAGTGGAATAGAAAATCAAGGAGGCATAAAAATTTCTCCTAGCTGCACTGAAAGTCTTCCTGCTTTGAATCTCTAAGATTATGAAATTCAAATTAGTAGGGAACTCAATAAGTATGATTTTACAATATTCTTCGGTTCCCTTCAGCAGCATATGAATAAGGGTGAAGAAGGCAGATGGAAGAAGTATGCAAGTCCGGGATTTATCAAGGCATGAATGAATAGACAAGAGGGTAAATGACTCTGGAATAGAGGAGAATATAGAGTTGAACTGATTCACCAAGAGATCTTGATAGGGAAGGGAAGAGAGTATATAACCAGTGCAAAAATGATGGCCTAGAAAAGAACTGAAAGATATAGTAACTGTAGATCACAGTGAAGGTAAAGAGAAAGTGTAGGAAGAGTAAGGCCTAGGGAGAAATGGGAGGATAATATATTTTGATCAGATAAAGGGGAATTCAGAGTTCTTTAACCTAGAAGTGGAACAACTACAGCTCATGGAAAGATAAAGGTATGTGTAACTGAGGTGGAATGGAGGAATTGTAGAAATCAAGAAACTGTTAAGTTAGGATATTTAAAGAAACATCAACCAATATGGTGATGTTCCCTAAAATGAGATTAGGAGCTGATATGGAGAAAAAGACTTTATTGATAAAAACAGCTACCACAATTTTGACTAGATAATAAATTAAAATTGAAGAGAAGCTCCTGAGTGATGGTAGTAGGGGAAGAGTGTGAAAATGGCAATGGGAGTCAAAGAGTATTCTTATTCCCACCCCATAATCAGTGAGTTGGGAGTGTGAGTCGAAATGTAACCAGTAACGGAGAGAGTGACTGGAGCTGCAACATCAGCATGAGGGAGTCAGGTTTTGGTGATGGCCAGAAGATGGAAGGAATAACTGATTGACCAATGAAATTAAAAAAAAAAAATTCCAGACGACCAAAGGTGAAGTATGTTACACACCTCCTGACAGAAAGACCAGTAGATTCCATATGCAGAGTGAGACATACATTTTTTGACACAGTCAATGTGGGAACTTGCTTCACTCAACAATGCTTATATGTTAAGATAGATTTCTTTGTTCTTTATGTTTTTTTCCCAATTGAGGCAAGGCAGTTGGGAAGGAGAGAAAACGATTCTTGTTAAATGAAAGTCAGTTATGGAGGAGGCATTCCAGAGAGCAAAATGGAAGGGGGAGTTAGAACTGGAGTGAGACATTAAAGAGAGACAGCAGGATTGAGAAGGGGGTGGGAGGAGACAGTAGGAAGCAGAAGATGTAGTGTGATCTATACCAAAGACAAGTAGGGGTTCAGAACTGATGAGATGGGAGAGCATGAAATGGGATGGGGGTGGGAGTATGCTGACTATTAAGGAATGTCAAGGAAGAGAAAACATTGCAGATGCAGGCAGGCATTTAGACTGCTGAAGGTCCTCCCCTGAGGTCCAACTTAATAAAACAAGGTCATGTATTGTTAGGTTGGGGAAGCCTACCTCACAGCAGGTAGGAACAATAGAAGGAATGGGCAAGGGATGGGAGGGAGGTCATAAGTCTAGAGCAGGGCTCTGTGGAAAGGCCCTAGGACTTAGAGAGAGGATGGGGGGAAATGGCCTCAATCAGGGGCAGATGTAGGATTCTATGCTAAGTACTAAGTAGTATACCCAGTATTTACTACATGGCAGGATCTTAAGAAATGTTTATTACAGCAAATAAAATTCCATTTGCAATATATTTTAAGTACAAGCTGGTCTTACAAAACTATACAGTAAGTAAATGTAGTCTCTAGTTTATAAGACTCTTAGACTCAATGACTGACAGGCATTGCTATTTTCAGATCCCACTGTAGTATTACCCCCAACTAAAACATATCCATTAATTCCATATATATTTTAAATTATTAAAATAAGATTGTCATAGTGGAAAGTTCTTCAGCCAAGTATTTTGGGATAAGAAAGTATTCAAAAGAATATGATGGTTATTTAAAAATATTTTTTCTCTTTTCTAAACAGTTTTAAATTCAATCTTTAAAAGTCCAATATCAAATAAAGTACAGCATCATAGATTTTACACAACCATGCTAAACTTCATTTGTTTTGCAAAAAACTAAAGATAAAAAAATGCTAAGGTCCATTTGCTTTTTCATCCTTTTTTAAAAGCACATTTAAGCTTTCATCAATTCCAGAAAGTCATAAATCAAAAGTATCCTTCCATTAGTCTGGAAAGAAGACAAAAATCATGCATTTTGCCTTAAATATGCTCAAGGAAAAAAAATTAACATTCTTTATCATTTCCCACCAGAGGCAGTTAATGCTCTAAGGCTACATTAATAGAATCTTTCTCCCATTGTAGAAAGTTTGATAGCACTCTTATTTCAATGTCTGAATTTTTCTTCTTTTTTTTGACAAAGACAAATGATTGCCATCAATCAAGATCCAATCGGGTATACAGAGAGTCAGGCAAATGCATCACTCTTTACTGGTTTTCCTGCTATTTGTGCAGGGTTTACTCCATATTATTTTTTAGAATGATCAAAAAAGCAGCCATAAGATAGATCATTCACACCCACTGTAAAATTAACTTTCATGAATAATGAGAGTTTTAAACCTCAGATAATGTATATGTTATACCAAGGATATTGCTGAGTTCATTTCTAGCTGGAGATTATGTAAATGATACTATATGACCTTTATCATTATAACAGGACATGCAAAACATATTATTTCATACATCATTCTAAAGCAAGTCAGTTTCTAAAGAGGAAACAGTCATTTATAATGTTCATGCTGAAGTGTTAAGACTATAAGAAAATGATATCTAGTACTTGTGATCTTTCTGACTCTCCCCTAACCTGTTACTCCTTTAAATATAACCTACTGTTGCAGAAATCTGGATTTCTCAGGATTCACTTATAGTATTATCAGGATATATCTTCCAGCTCTAAAATGTTGCTTAATTTTATAAACCCTAACAGCAGTAGATAATAAATATTACATTTTTAACAAATGATAAACTCTCTTAAAATGCCATTTATTTATTATAGGTCAAAAGCACAGGCAGGAAATTTTTAATGAAAATATGTTGGGGGTGTAGGGAGGACTTAAGACCAATCCTTGGCGTGTGCATTTTATTCTATCCTTTCCCATCATCTTGCTGAAATTGTGTTCTCAATGACTCATATTCTCTCTATATTCAACAACCTCAACCTCTAACCTTGAAGCTCCTCCTAGATACTGATTCCTTTGTTATTG
Organism: Trichosurus vulpecula; assembly: GCF_011100635.1. NCBI lineage: Eukaryota > Metazoa > Chordata > Mammalia > Diprotodontia > Phalangeridae > Trichosurus > Trichosurus vulpecula. The sequence goes on along the minus strand of NC_050578.1, from coordinate 103,427,826 downwards.
CCTTAAAACATGACCAAGTCTCTTCCATCTCTTAAAAAATCTACACTACAAGCAAAAATATCCAGAAATCACTATACCACATCAAATGAGATAAAAGAACAAAAGAGCTTTACAAACCTTAAAGCACTATATAAATGCAGGTTGTCATTGTTATTGTCTTTTTTCCTTGAAAAAAAATTTTTTTAACCTCTTTTCCTGAATTTCCTCCTCTCCCAGTGCTTTTCAATACTGTTATTTCTTCTAACCTCATCAATCAGCTGAAACTAATCTCCTCAAAGTTAACCATGATCTAAATTGGGCAAATCTGATGATTTTTAATCAGTCCCAATTATTCTTAACCTACCTGCTATATTTGACACTGATGATCACTTTTTCCCCTCCTGGACTCTCTCTCCTTACTGTACTTTCATACCCCACTTTCTCTTCCTTCTCTTCTTACCTATGTGATCCATGCTACTCAGGGTTCTTTGTTAGCTCATTATCCATATCATTCATGCCTTTCAACTGAGAATGTTTCCAAGGTTTCATATAAAGCCCTCTTCTCTTTTTCCTCTACAGTTTCTCCTGGTAACCTGATCAGCTCTCACAGATTTAACTATCATCTTTAGTCAGATGACTAATGTGTACATTATGCTTCAGTGTATCTACCTCCAGCTTTGTTCCTGAACTTCAGTTCCACAAAAACAATTACTACTAGATATATCCAAGTGAATATACTAAAGAGCCCAACTTTGCCTATAGATATCTTTAATTTCATCCTCTGAAAACTGCCTGTTCATATGCTTTGACCATTTCTCAATTGGGGAATGACTCATATTCCTATAAATTTGGCTCAGTTCCCTGTATATTTTAGATATGAGACCTTCATCAGAGACATTAGTTGTAAAGATTTTCTCCCAATTTTCAGCTTCCCTCCTTATCTTTGTTGCACTGGCTTTGTTTATATAAAAATTTTTCAATTTAACATAATCAAAATTATCCATTTTGCATTTTGTAAAGCTCTCTATCTCTTGCTGGGTCATGAATCCTTCCCTTTCCATTAATCTGACAGGCAAACTATACGTTGTTCTCCCAAATTGCTTATATCAGCCTTTATTTCTAAATCATGAACTCATTTTGACTTTTTTTAGTATATCATGTAAGAAATTGGTCTATGCCCAGGTTCTGCCATACCATTTTCCAATTTTCCCAGCAGGCTTTGTGAAATAGTGAATTCTTAGCCCAGAAGCTGGATTCTTTGGGTTTATCAAAGAGTAGATTGCTATAGTTGTTGACTAGTGCATCTTGTGTACCTAAACTATTCCACTGATCCACCGCTCTGTTTCTTAGCCAGTACCATGTAGCTTTGATGACTGCTGCTCTGTAGGGCACTTTAATATCTGGTATGGCTAGGCCAGCTTCCCTAGAATTTCTTTTCATGAATTCCCTCAATATTTTGGACCTTTTGTTCTTCCAAATGAATTTTGTTATTTTATCCAGCACTGTAAAATAATTCTTTGGTAGTTCGACTGGTATGACACTGAATAAGTAAATTAATTTAGATAAAATTGTCATTTTTTTTATTGTATTAGCTTAGCCTAACCACGAGCAACTGATGTTTTTCCATATATTTAGATGTGACTTTATTTGTGTGAAAAGTGTTTTGTAATTATGTTTATATAGGCCCTGAGTTTGTCTTGGCAGGTAGACTCCCAAATATTTTATAGTGTCTACAGTAACTTTAAATGGAATTTCTCTATTTCTTGCTGTTGGGCTTTGTTAGTAAAATATACGAAAGCTGAGGATTTATATGTGGGTTTATTTTATATCCTGCAACTTTACTAAAGTTGTTTATTATTTCAAGTAGCTTTTTACTTGATTTTCTAAGTAAATCATCATATCATCTACAAAGAATGATAACTTATTTTCTTCTTTACCTATTCTAATTCCTTCAAATTTTTTTTCTTCTCTTATTGCTAAAGCTAACATTTCTAGTATCAAATTGAATAATAGGGATGATAATGGACATTCTTTATTCACCCCTGATCTTACTGGGAATGCATCTAGTTTATCCACATTACATATAATGCTTGCTGATGGTTTCAGGTAGATGGTACTCATAATTTTAAGGAAGATTCCACTTATTTCTGTGCTTTCTAGTGTTTTTAATAGGAATGGGTGTTGTATTTGTCAAAAGATTTTTGTGCATCTATTGAGATAATCATGTGGTTTCTGCTAGTTTTGTTGTTGATATGATCAATTATGCTGATGGTTTTCCTAATATTGAACCAGCCTTGCCTTACTGGAATAAATCCTACCTGGTCATAGTATATTATTCTAGTGATAAGTTGCTGAAATCTTTTTTAATATTTTATTTAAAATTTTTGCATCAATATTCATTAGGACAAATAGTCTATAGTTTTCTTTCTCTGTTTTGACTCTTCCTGGTTTGGGTATTAGTACCATATTTGGGTCATAAAAAGAATTTGGCAGGACTCCGCATATTTTCCTAAATTGTCTATAAAGTATGGGAATGAACTGTTCTTTAAATGTTTGATAGAATTCACACATAAACCATCTGGCCCTGGAGACTTTTCCTAGGGAATTCATTGATGGCTTGCTCAATTTATTTTTCTGAGATGGAGTTATTTAGGTATTGAACGTCCTCTTCTGTTAACCTGGGCAATTTGTATTTTTGTAAATATTCATCCATTTCCCTAAGGTTGTCAAATTTATGGGCATACAATTGGGAAAAATATTTCCTAATTATTGTTTTGATTTCCTCTTCATTGGAGGTGAATTCACCCTTCTCATTTTTGATACTTGTAATTTAGTTTTCTTTTCTTTTTTTAAAAAAAATTGACTAAAGGTTTATCAATTTTATTGGTTTTTTCATAAAACCAGCTCTTAGTTTTATTACTAGTTCAATAGTTTTGTTGATTTCAATTTCATTAATCTCTCCTTTGGTTTTCAGTGTTTCTAATTTAGTATTTAAGTGGGGATTTTCAATTTATTCTTTTTCTAGCTTTTTCAATTGCCTGCTCAATTCACTGATCTCCTTTTTATCTATTTTATTCATGTAAGAATTTAGAGATACACAACTTCCCTTAAGAACAGCTTTTGCTGCATCCCATAAGTTTTGGTTTTTCATCTCATTACTGTCATTCGCTTGAATTAAATTATTGTTTCTATAATTTGTTCTTTTGCCCACTCATTTTTTAGAATTAGATTATTTAGTCTTCAATTAAGGTTTAGTTTATCTTTCCATGGTCCTTTATTGCAAATAACTTTTATTGCATTATGATCGGAAAAGGATGCATTGAGTATTTCTGCCTTTCTGCGCTAGATTGTGAGGTTTGTATGCCCTAGTACATGGTCATTTTTGAGTATGGGCCACATACCTCTGAGAAAAACTATATTCCTTTTAATCCCCATTTAGTTTTCTCCAGAGGTCTATCATATCATATCATATTTTGTAAAATTCTATTCACCTCCTTAACTTCTTTCTTGTTTATTTTGAGATTAGATTGATCAAGTTAAGAGAGATGGGAGGTTGAGGTCCCCCCACTAGTATAGTTTTGCTGAATATTTCTTCCTGTAACTCCCTTAACTTCTCCTCTAACAATCTGGATGCTATACCAATTGGTGCATATATGTTAAGTAATGATATTGCCTCATTGTCTATGGTGCCTTTTAGCAAGATATAGTGTCCTTCCTTATCTCTTTTAATTAGATCTATCTTCGCTTTTGCTTTGTCTGAGATTAGGATTGTTATCCCTGTTTTTTTTACTTTAGCTGAAGCACAATATATTCTACTCCAGCCTTTTACCTTTACCCTGTGTATGTCTCCCCATTTCAAATGTGCTTCTTGTAAACAACATATTTTATGATTATGGTTTTTAATTGATTCTGCTATCTGCCTCAGTTTTATGGGAGACTTCATCCCATTCACATTCACAGTTATGATTACAAGCTGTTTCTTTTTCTCCATCCTATTTCCTCCCCTGTTTATGCTTTTACTTCTCCCCTCTCCCTTTCACTCCTCAAAAGTTTTGCTTTTGAATACCACCTTCCTTGGTTTACCTATACCACTTTTCATCTTGCTACTTCTTCTCTCCCTTTTGACCACCCCCCTTCTTTCCCCTTTCCCCTTTCCCCTCCTACTGCCTGTAGGATAAGTTCAATTTCTATACTCATCAGAATGTTATTCCCTTCTTGAACCAAATCCAATGAAAGTAAAGCTCAAATACTGCTCTTCTCTCTCCCTTCTTTCCCTCTACTATACTATATTTTTGTGCCTCTTCATGTGACATAATTTACTCTTTTCTACTACCTACTTACCTCTTTTCCCAGATCCTTCCCTTTGCATCCCTTAATTATGTTTTTTATCATTGTATCAGTTATTTTATACTGACATCCTCAGTCTATGTATATCCCTTTCAACTGTCATAAAACTGTACCTATTCTCTAGGCTGACATGTATATAAAACCTATATAAAACAATATAATCCTATATATGGATATAAACAATTTGCCCTTATTGATTATCAAGGTTTTTTTTTTCTCCCTGTTAATCTTTTTATGTCTCTCTTAAGTTTTGTATTTGAAGATCAAATTTTCCATTGAGATCTGGCCTTTTCAGCAGGAAGGTCTGGAATTCTCTTATTTCATTGAATGTCCATCTCCTTGCCTGAAAAATTATGCTCAGTTTTGCTGGGTAGTTGATCCTTGGTTGAAGTCCAAGCTCCTTTGCCTTTTAGAGTATCATATGCCAGTTCCTCCTGTCTTTTAATGTACAAGCTGAAAAATCCTTACTGTAGTTCCATGATATTTGAATTGTTTCTTTCTGGCTGCTTGCATTATCTTCTCCTTGACCTGATAATTCTGGAATTTAGCTATAATATTTCTTGAGTTTTCAATCTGGGATTTCTTTCAGGGGGTGATTGGTGGATTCTTTCCATGACTACTTTGCCCTCTGGTTTTAGGACCTCAGGGCAGTTATCCTTGAGGGTTTCTTGGGAGGGCTCTTTTTTTCATCATGGCTTTCTAGTAGACCAATAATTCTTAGATTGTCTCTCCTGGATCTATTTTCCAGGTCAGTTGTTTTTCCAATGAGATATTTCACGTTATCTTCTATTTTTTCATTTTAAAATTTTGTTTGACTGACTCTTGATGCCTTATAGAGTCATTAGCTTCTACTTGCTCCATTCTAATTTTTAATGAATTGTTGTCATTTTGCTTCTGAGCCTCCTTTTCCATTTGGTTGATTTTACTTTTCAGGGCATCATTTTCTCTAACTAGATTCTGAATCTCTTTAGCCATTTCACCAATTTTACTTTTTAAAGTAAATTTAAAATTTAAAGTTCTCATCAGTGAATTTTTTTTTCCATTTTTTCTTTTACCACTCTAATTTGGTTTTTAAAATCCTCCTTGAGCTCTTACAGGGATGCTTTTTGGGCTTGAGGCCAGTTTATATTCCCTTTTGAGGTTTCAGATGTGGGTATAGTGTCAATGCTGTCCTCTTCCAAATTGGTATTTTGATCTTCCCTGTTTCCATAAAAAGAGCCAATAGTCCTCAGTTTTCTAGAGTTCTTCATCATGTTGGTTAACTTTTTCCTGTCTTTAAAGTGGATTTCTGCTTCTGGGGCTCAGGGGCTCTGTCCAAGACTTCTTGTTCTAGGAATTGTGGACTTATTCACTAGCTTTGTGTGTTATGCCCTCTGGTTGCATGAGGTGTGTGGGATGGGGGGTCTGGCTGCTGGAAGTCTCCTCTTCCCTTAGTGCTGTGGTACAGCCTTTTTCTGCGCTGATGTCTGCCACTTCCCCTGGCTGTGCGAAAGCACATCTGGGGTGCTGGTGTTGATGATTGCTGGCTCCGGCCCCCCTGAGGCACGGGAACTCCCGCTGCTCTGCTGAAGTGGGGCCTGCTGGGGCACCTTTCTTCCTGCACTAGTCTCCTTCTGCCACCATGAGAAGGACCCTCTCCCCAACTTCTCAAGCTAACAGGCTACTGAAGCCCCACTTCTGGCTCCTCTATCTCAGTTTCTCCCAAGGTAGTATTATCTGGGTTAGGGAGGTTTGAGATCCATTTTAGCTGGCCATTATGGCTCCTGGAAGTTCAAGAAGGCAAGTTTCAAACCTTTGGACTGTTGGCTGTAAGTCTCATGAGCAGTTGTTCTTGTGTCCTCAGGCGCTATGCTGCTTCCTCCTGTAGCTTCAAGAGACTCCTGCCCTGGGCATCACCACCAGCTATGCTGCCCAACATTCTCCCAGCCTGGATATCTGGCTGAGTTCCGCAGCTGTTTCAGCTTTGGTGTGGTCTAGTGCAGCTCCAATTTAAAAATTATTAAACTACCTGAAAGCCATGATCCAAAAAAGAGCCTAGACATCATCATTTAAGAAATTATCAAGGAAAACTGCCCTGATATTCTAAAACCAGAGGTAAAATAGAAATCAAAAGAATCTACCCATCACCTTCTGAAAGAGATCCTCAGATGAAAATTCCCAGGAATACTATTTGCAAAGTCCAGAGTTCCCAGGTCAAGGAGAAAATATTGTAAGTAGCCAGAAAGAAACAATTCAAGTATGGTGCAGTTATAGTCAGGATAAAATAAGATTTAGCATCTTCTACATTAAAAGATCAGAGGGCTTGAAATATGATATTCCAGAGGGCAAACGAGCTAGGATTATAGCCAAGAATCACCTACCCAGCAAAACTAAGTATAATCCATGAGGGGGAAAAAAGGATATTCAATGAGATAGAGGCATTCTTGAGAAAAGACCAGAGCTGATGGGCATCCTGTAAGTTTCTAATTCTTTGTTACCATAAAGAAGAGCTACTTTGATTTCTTTGATGTACAGATGTACAGGGCATATGCACAGTCTGATGCACAGTTAAGTCTTTGGGCATAGCTCCAAACCCCCTGTGGTATTTTTCCTTTTTTTCCCATCTTAGCTGATCTGTTAAGTACGAAGTTCAAGCTCAATCCTGTCTTATTTTGCATTTCTGATTATTAGTGATTTAGAGTATTTTCTCCATGGCTATTAATGGGTTGAATTTCTTACTCTGAAAACTCAATGGAAGAAAAATTCAAATCATCTGAACATTTGTCAATTGGAGAATGGTTGTTTTTCTCATAAATTTGTTCTCAATATATCTTAGAAAGTAGACCTTTATCAGAGAAACCTACTACAAAGACATTTTCCTTATCTCCTGCTTTTCTTCACATCTTAGCTAAACTGGTTTTGTTTTTTAAAAAATTCCTATCACTGGCAAAAGTGATAGTTTGGTTCCTTTTATACCTATGCTAATTTCCCTAATGTCTTTTTCTTCTATTTTTGCTATAGCTAGCATTTCTACAGCAATATTAAAAAGAAATGGTGATCATGGACATTCTTGCTACACCTGTGATCTTACTGGAAAAACATCTAGCTAATCTTCAATACAGCTAATGTTTGTTCTTGGTTTTAGATATATTCTACTCATGATTTTAAGGAAAGCTGCACTTATTCCTATACTTTCTAGTGTTTTTAACAGGAATTACTGTTGCATTTTATCACCAGCTTTCTGTGAAGAGAGCCAAGATGGCAAGAGTATAGGCAGTAACACAGATGAACTTTCCCAATATTCCCCTCAAGACATATTTAAAATAATGCCTCAAATATAAATTTGGAGCACCAGAACCAACAAAAGGTCAGAATAATTTTTTTTACCAGTCTAAAACAACTTAAGAGCTCTGCAGGAGAGAAAGGTGACACTGGATGAGGGTCAGCCCAGAGTGCACATGGCCACATCATCAGGAGTGAGGTATGGTGGTAGCTGTGACAGCAATGGCAGCATCAGTAGCTTTGGGAGCTTTCAGCCCAAAGACAGTAAGGGGGTTAAGATATCTGGTATACAGGATACTCTTTGCTGGAACTGACTGGAAACCCTGTTGACCATATGCAGTTCTAGGGTGGAGAGGAATATTTCTGTTCTTTTAGAAGGGAACAAGTTCCTAGTTGCAGTTCTAAAGCAGAGATGAACACTAGCATTTATCATTGCAATATAGCAGGAGACCAAGTCATAGTTCCATGGACAAGAGGAGCACTAGCATTTACAGCTGCAAGGCAGAAGAAGTGTTTCCTGGGTAAAGTCCAGAGTGCAGATGAAGAAAGCACTGAAAACACCTTTCTCTGGATTGCACAACACTGAAAGCATGAAAAACTTATACAACACCAGAATGAGCTCTGAAAACAGCACCACAAAAAAGCCTAAAATTTGGGATACTGCCTCCTGTACCCACCTCAAAATGAGAACAACGAAAAATTATCGCAAAGTTCAAAGTCAAGAAATAGGCTGGAAAAATAACAAACAACTAGGAAAAGAACTTGACAATAAAAAGTTACTATGGTGGCAGGAAAGAAAGACGACAACAATGTGAAAACATCTATAAACAAAACCTCAGAGACAACAGCTAGCTGGACCCAAGCCCAACAAGAATTTCTAAAAGAGTTTTTAAAAAGAGAGATAGAAGAGTGGTGGAGGAAAACTCAAAAAAGAAATGAAAGTGATATAAAAAATATGAAAAGATAATTAACAGCTTGGCAAATGAGGCACCAAAAATGGTGGAAAAAAATGACACCTTAAAAAAATAGAATTAGCCTCAAAGAGACACAAAAATTCACTGAAGAATAGAACTCCTTAAAAAAGCAAAATAAGCCAAATGGAAAAGGACATACAAAATTTTACTGTAGAAAAAAATGACTAAAAAAGCAGAGTTGGCCAAATGGAAAAAGAGGTACAAAATCTCTCTGAAGAAAATAATTCCTTAAAAATTAGAATTGGGCAAGTAGAAGCTAATGATTTCCCAAGTCACCAAGAAACAATAAAACGAAGTCAAAAGAATCACAAAATTAAAGAAAATGTGAAATGTTTCATCAGAAAAACTATCTTGGAAAATAGATTTAGGAGAGATAATTTGAGAAGTGCTGTACTGTCTGAAAACTACAAGAAAAACAAGAAAAAAGCCTAGACATCATATTTCAAGAAATTGTAAAGGAAAACTGGTCCAATATCTTAGATCCAGAGGGCAAATACAGAAATTGAAAGAATCTATCACCTCCCGAAAGAAATCTCAAAACGAAAACTTCCAGGAATATTATAGCCAAATTCCAGAGTCTCCAGGTCAAAAAGAAAATACTTCAAGCAGCCAAAAAGAACTCATTGAAATATTGTGGAGCCCCAGTCACAATCACACAAAATCTAGCAGCTTCTAAATTAAAGGAGTGGAGGGCTTAGAAAATGACATTCTGGAAGTGAAAGGAGCCAGAACTACAATAAAGAATGACCAACCCACCTAAAATGAGTATAATCTTTCAGAGGGGAAAATGAACATTTAATGAAATAGAAGACTTTCAAGCATTCTTGATGAAAAGACCAGAGCTGAATGAAAAAAAAATTCACATTTAAATAGAAGACTCAAGAGAAGCATAAAAAGGTAAACATGAAAGAATAATCATAAAAAACTTACTAAAGTTGTTTACATTCCTATATAGAAGATGATGCATGTAACTCCTAAGAACTTTATCATTATTAGGGCAGTTGGAAGGAGACTACATAGAAGGCATGAGGGTGAGTCTATCATGTTGGGATGATAATGAAGGTGTGAGAAAGAGGGACACACTGAAAAAAAGGGAAAGAGAAAGGTAGAATGGGGAAACTTTTCTCACATAAAAGAGGTAAGGAAGAGCTTTTACATTGTAATGGAAAATGGAGGAAGTGACAAGCAATGTTTGAACCTCATTTTCATCATAATTCGTTCAAAGAAAAAATACATAGTCACACTCAGCTGGATATAGAAATCTATCTTACCCAATATGGAAATAAGAGGGGAAGGGGTAAGTGGGAATCATAAAAGGGAGGGAGAATTAAGGGAGGCAGTGGTCAGGAGCAAAACAGACTTTTGAGGAGGAACAGGATAAAAAGAGAGAGAAAAGGTTAAATAGAAGAAAATAGGTTGCAGGAAAATAAACAGTAATCCTAACTATGAATGGAAACGGGATGAGTTCATCCATAAAACAGAACTGGAAAGCAGAGTGGATCCAAAACCAAAATCCAGCAATATGTTGTTTACAAGAGATACACTTGAAAAAGAAAGACATATAGGAATAAAATAATAGGCTGAAGCGGAACCTATTATACTGAAGTAAAAAAAAATGCAGGGGTAGCAATCATGACATCAGACAAAGCAAAAGTAAAAAAAAAATCTAATTAAGACAGATAATCAGGGAAACTGCATTTTGATAAAAGGCATTGTAGATAATGAAGTAATGTAAAAAATTAACAGCAAGTTTCTATGATAAAGGCCTTATCATATAAGTAACTCAGTCAAATTTATAAAAATAAGAGCTATTACCCAATTGATAAACAGTCAAAGAATATAAACAGGTAGTGTTCAGAAGAAATCAACTTATCTAAAGTCATATGAAAAAATTCTCTAAATCACCATTGATTAGAGAAATGCAAATTAAAACAACTCTGAGGTACTACTTCAAACCTATCAGAAATGACAAATGCTAGAGGGGATGAGAGAAAATAGGTACACTAATAAATTGTTGGTAGAGTTGTGAACTAGTCTAATCATTCTGGAGAACAATTTGGAATTATTCCCAAAAGGCTATAAAACTGTGCATATTCTTTGAAGTCAACCATTACTAGGCATGTGCCGCAAAGAGATCAAAGAAAAAGGAAAAAGACTGATATTTTAAAAACCTTTATAGGAACTCTTTATAGTGGCTAAGAATTGGAAATCAAGAATATATTTATCAATTGAGGAATGGCTGAACAAGTTATGGCATATAATTGTGGAGAAGGGTGGTTTCAGAAAAACATGGCAAGATCTATATGAAATGATGCAAAGTAAAGTGAGAAGAATTGAGAGATCATTGGGAACAGTAATAGCAATGTTCTGATGATGATCAACTCTGATCAATACAATTATCCAAAACAAATCCAAAAAACTTAGGATGAAAAAATGCTTTCCACCTCCAGAGAGAGAACCAATGAACTCTGAGAACAAACTGAAGTAAAATTTTCTTGCTTGCTTTCTTTTTCTTTTTCACTATATGGCTAAAATAGAAATATGTTTTGCATGATTTCACATGTATAACTGATACCATTTTGCTTGCCTTTTCAGTAGGTGGGGGACAGGTGGGGAAAGGGAGAAAATCTGGAATTCAAAATGTGAAAGTAAAAGAATGTTGAAAATAAGGATTTTTTAAAAGAAAAAAGTTTTTTCCATGTATTGAAATAATGATGAATTTGGTTGGCTATTATAACATGGGATTTGGAGAAAAACTACTTTTTGGTGGAATTACACAAAACTCTCAGCTATACATACAACTTCTCACAAAAAACTAAAAGAACAAATTAAGATTTATAAATAGATATAAAATACCTGCTATATGAACATTTTGGTAGCAATTAGCTTACAAGAAACTACCAACCTGGCTAACAGATCCTTTAAGAAGGACAAAAACACGGTCACATTTTATTTTTATTCTGTATGAAGAGGCAGTACAAAGAGATGGAGGAGAGGGGGATCCAGGGTAGGAAACAAAGGTTGACCCTTTCAAGGGAAAGAGTAACGCACAATAGCAGGAAGTCTGGGGGGAGGAAGGAAACTCTCAAGAAAGAAAACACTATAGACAAATTTCACCTACTTTAGGATGCTTAGAGCAAGAATTTTTGCCTGGTATTAGCAAACTTGCTAGACGAGGTATACTAATCTTAATAATAATGATGAGGATGACAATAATTAGTAAGAACTAACATCTATATGGCACTTTGAGATTCGTAAAGTGTTTATTAGTTTTATCTCATTTTCTCCTAAAAACAATCCTGTGAGATGTGCTAATATTGTTATCTTCATTTTACAGATGGGGAAACTGAAAGTGAGAGAGGTTAAATTATTCGCTCAGTTACATAACTAGTATCTAAGGTCAAATTTGAACTCAGGTCTTCCAGACTATAAGTCCAGCATTGTATCCACTGAGCGATCTATGTTATCCCTAAAACAATAGCACATCTTTATAACATGAATAGTCAATGACTGAAATTCATATGGTCTCCAAGAATGCAAAGCTGAAAGTCAGTCATTTAACAAAAGTGGAAAGAATCTCTATAATGCACTGACCACGTGATATATTATACTTATCTGTGTGTAGCTGATCTGACAGCAAACTCCATGAAAAGCTTGATTGTGTTTTTTACCTAAACTGTGAGTCTCCCAAAGAGATTTATACACAGAAGGGACTTAGTAAATATCAATTGAGCTGAAATAACTGTTAGCTCTAGAAGAGATATTAGAGATCACTTCATCTTTCCTCCCTTTTTTAAGTTCAATTAGCCATAATGCTTTACCTTTTCAACAAGAAAATATGCACAGCTAGAATGACTGGCTCTTTTCAATATCATGAAATGAAAAGTCAGATGACTATGTACCTTCCCATTATTTAACATTTTTCAATCTCTCATTCAAGCTCTTAAAATAGCACTAAGAATCACAAATACTCTGGTTAACACAATGTAATAATTCTAAGGTTTTCCAGAAAAACTGGGACAATCATTTGAAGTACTTCCTCTGCATGTGTCAAAAGTACTCTTTAGGCTTCAGACATCCACCTGAGGGTCCCTCAAGTTAACAGAATTTTATTTACAGAAAGCCAAGAAACAACTTGCCTCTAGCATACTTTCACTCATTTTTTTTAATTTAAATTTATTTAACATATTTGGTTTTCCGCATTGATTTTCACAACAGTTTGAATTACAACTTTTCTCCCCATTTCTACCCTCCCCCCCACTCCAAGATGGCTTATATTCTGGTTGCCCTGTTCCCCAGTCAGCCCTCCCCTCTATCACCCCCCTCCCCTCTCATCCCCTTTTCCCTTCCTTTCTTGTAGGGCAAGATAAATTTCTATGCCCCATTGCCTGTGTATCTTATTTTTTAGTTGCATGCAAAAACTTTTTTTGTTTTTGAACATCTGATTTTAAAACTTTGAGTTCCAAATTCTCTCCCCTGTTCCCTTCCCACCCACCCTCCCTAAGAAGTCGAGCAATTCAACCTAGGCCACACATGTATCATTATGTATAACCCTTCCACAATACTCACGTTGTGAAAGGCTAACTACATTTTGCTCCTTCCCAACCCATCCCAATTTATTGAATTTTCTCCCTTGACCCTGTCCCCTTTCCAAAGTATTTGTTTTGATTACCTCCACCCCCATCTGCCCGCCCCTCCATCATCCCCCCCTTTTATATTTTTTTTATCTTCCTCCCTCTTCTTTCCTGTGGGGTAAGATACCCAACTGAGTATGTATGGTATTCCCCCTCAGGCCAAATCTGATGAGAGCAAGGTTCACTCATTCCCCACTCACCTGCCCTCTCCCCTCCTCCCACAGAACTGCTTCCTCTTGCTACCTTTATGTGAGATAATCCACCCCATTCTATCTCTCCCTATCTCCCTCTCTCAGTATGTTGCTCTCTCATCCCTTAATTTCATTTTATTTCTTTTACATATCTTCCCTTCATCTTCAACTCACCCTGTGTCTGCTCTCTCTCTTTTACATATATATATATATATACACACACACACACATACATACATATATATAGACATATATAAAAACACATATATATGTATACACATACATACATATATACATAGATATATACATACATACACATTCACCTATATATATATGCATAAACATATATATATATATATATATATATATATATGCATATTCCCTTCAACTACCCTAATACTGAGGTCTCATGAATCATACACATCATCTTTCCATGTAGGAATGTCAATAAAAAAGTTCAACTTTAGTAAGTCCCTTGCAATTTCCGTTTCTTGATTACCTTTTCATGCTTCTCTTGATTTTTGTGTTTGAAAGTCAAATTTTCTATTCAGTTCTGGTCTTTTCACTGAGAAAGTTTGAAAGTCCTCTATTTTATTGAAAATCCATATTTTGCCTTGGAACATGATACTCAGTTTTGCTGGGTAGGTGATTCTAGGTTTTAATCGTAGCTCCATTGACCTCCGGAATATCACATTCCAAGCCCTTCGATCTCTTAATGTAGAAGCTGCCAGATCTGGGGTTATTCTGATTGGGTTTCCACAATACTCAAATTGTTTCTTTCTGGCTGCATGCAGTATTTTCTCCTTGATCTGGGAGCTCTGGAATTTGGCAACAATATTCCTAGGAGATTTCTTTTGGGGATCTATTTGAGGAGGCGATCAATGGATTCTTTCAATTTCTATTTCGCCTTGTGGCTCTAGAATATCAGGGCAGTTCTCCTTGATAATTTCTTGAAAGATGGTATCTAGGCTATTTTTTTGATCATGGCTTTCAGGTAGTCCAATAATTTTTAAATTATCTCTCCTGGGTCTATTTTCCAGGTCAGTGGTTTTTCCAAGGAGATATTTCACATTGTCTTCCACTTTTTCATTCCTTTGGTTCTGTTTTATAATATCCTGATTTCTCATAAAGTCACTAGCTTCCACTTGCTCCAATCTAATTTTTAAAGTAGTATTTTCTTCAGTGGTCTTTTGGACCTCCTTTTCCATTTGGCTAATTCTGCCTTTCAAGGCATTCTTCTCCTCATTGGCTTTTTGGAGCTCTTTTGCCATTTGAGTTAGTCTGTTTTTTAAGGTGTTGTTTTCTTCAGTGTATTTTTCAGGTATTTTTTTGGGTCTCCTTTAGCAAGTCATTGACTTGTTTTTCATGGTTTTCTCGCATCCTTCTCATTTCTCTTCCCAATTTTTCCTCTACTTCTCTAACTTGCTTTTCCAAATCCTTTTTGAGTTCTTCTGTGGCCTGGGGCCAGTTCATGTTTTTCTTGGAGGCTTTGGTTGTAGGCTCTATGACTTTGCTGTCTTCTTTAGGCTGTATGTTTTGGTCTTCTTTGTCACCAAAGAAAGAATCCAACGTCTGAGACTGAATCTGGGCGCATTTTCGCTGCCTGGCCATATTCCCAACCCACTAACTTGACCCTTGAGTTTTTCAGTGGGGTATGACTGCTTGTAGACTAACGAGTTCTATGTTCCACGTTTGGGGGGGAGGTGCCAGCTCTGTCAGACCCGCACTACTCCTTCCCCAAGAACCCCCAGTCCAGACTGGGCTTAGATCTTCAGCAGGCTGTTGCACTCCTGCTCTGATCCGCCACTTAATTCCTCCCACCAGGTGGGCCTGGAGCCGGAAGTAACAACAGCTGTAGCTGCCCCACCTCCGCTGCCCCTGGGGCTGGAAGCTGAACCACAAACTCCTTCCACTCCCGCAGCTTTTCCCACTAACCTTCTCTGCAGTCTTTGGTGTTTGTGGGTCGAGGGGTCTGGTAACTGCAGCAGCTCACATATTCAGGGCGCTAGGGCCCCCTCCGCCCGTCTTCTGGTCTGGGTGGTCCACGCAGCTCAGGCTGGGCTCTGCTCCACTCCGTTCCCAGCTCCCAGCTCTGTGTGGAATAGACCTCACCCAGAGACCATCCAGGATGTCCTGGGCTGGAGCCCTGCTTCCCTCTGCTGTTCTGTGGGTTCTGCCATTCTAGAATTGGTTCAGAGCCATTTTTTATAGGTTTTTGGAGGGACTCGGGTACGGAGCTCACTCTAGTCCCTGCTTACCAGCTGCCATCTTGGCTCCGCCCCTCACTTTCACTCATTTTAAAACATTTTCTCTTGTGTCCAGAAAAAAAGAATAATTAAGTTCCTAGTGGTTTAAGTTCAAATGGAAATATTTAAATAACACATAATGAAATCAATACATCTTAAATTTTCCATTGTGCATGTTCACAATGGAAAGAACTCAAGTATAGGAATTTGTTACAATCATTAAGCTCTACTGTTGCAAATATTACAGTCAGTTCAAGTAAACTCTGAAAGGTTATGAAGTCAAAATGAGAGACTATATAATTTATCGGATCAAGCAAATCATTTTAAAAGTATGGAGCTAAGTGAAGCATTAGTCTGAGATTACTGCCTTTCCTGAATAAAGGTTAAATATCAATGTTTATCCAGTTACACATTAGAGGGCATTTGCTATGTAAACCTCATTTATTAAAAAAATCTTTCCTGACACTCTCATATTTTTTACCAGAGGAACAAATTTAATATACAACTCTGTATTAGAATGATGTGAATAATGGTAATTGCTGTAAAGCTAAAATGTATGAGCTGTTTTGATTGGCGAAATATGCTTACTTAAGAACAAAAAGCACTATAAGTAGGCAAATGGCTATTTCTAAGTATACTGGGATATATTAATATGTAAATCATACATCATTTCTTTGATTTGGAAATTCCAGATTTTTGCTACAATGTTTCTAGGATTTTTCATTTGGGGGTCTCTTTTAAGAGGAGGCCAGTGAATTTTTTCAATTACTACTTTGCCCTTTGTTTCTAAGAGATCTGGGCAGTTTTCTGTTATGATTTGTTGAAATATGATGTCTAGGCTTATTTGATCATGGCATTCAGGTAGTTCAGTGGTTCTTAAATTATCTAATCTTAATCTTATAGGTCAGTTGTTTTTGCTGTGATATACTTAGATTTTCTCCTATTTTTTCAGCTGTTTGAGTTCGTTTTGATATTTCTAACAGAATCTTCATTTAGTTGTTTTTAATTTTCAAGGCATTAGTTCCTTTCCTTTTTAAAAAAATGATTTTACATTTAAATACTAAAACTTAAATACACAATAAGAAAAGAAAAAGAAACATAGTATAAACTTTAAATTGAAAATTACGAAAGAAAAAAACACAGCCTTGTGCACAGCTGAACGTAAGAGAGGATTCATAATCTACAGTAATGAATTTCCATTTCAAAAAATAAATACTATACATTGTGTTGAGAGCTCTCCATCTTTTTCCCCTTCCTTGTGAGAACATTATACACAACCACAGATACATGGATTCGGTGAGGACCAACCCTGACAGACTTTGCTCTTCTCAGCAACACAAGGTACAAAGACAACTCCAAAGGACTCACAATGGAGAAATGCTATCTACGTCCAGAGAAAGAACTATGAAGTATGAATGGAGATTGAGGCACAATTCATGATAGCCTTCCCCCCCCATTTTTTTTTCCTTTTCTCTCTTTTGTTTTTGTTTTTGGGTAGGTCTTTTTTTTGGTCCTGTTTTTTCTCTCGCATGATTCATTTCATTGATCACAGTTCTTCTCCATAACTTGACTAGTGTGTAAATTAATTCAATGCGAAGTTATACACGGAAGCTATATGGGATTCCATGCCATCTAGGGGAGGGAGGGGGGAGGGAGGTAAGAAAATCTGGAACTCAAAATTATGTAGAACCGAATGTTGTAAACTAAAAATAAAAATTTTAAAAAAATCAAATTAACTGGTGAAAAGTGGTTGTCCTAGGAGAAGAGAAAAGGAGGAAGCAGAAAAGGGTAAATTACATCACATGAAGAGGCACAGAGACCTCTTATAGTAGATGGAAAGAAGGGAGGGAGATGAGCATTGTTTGAACCTTACTCTCATCATATTTATCTCAGGGAATAATATAATCAGGTAGGTATAGAAATCTAACTTACTTTACAGGAAGTAGGAGGGTAAAGGGGAAAGAAAAGGGAGGGAGGGAGTGGGTAGAAAGGAGGAAAGAAGTAGCCAGGGAAAAGAGGAAGAAAAGGGAAGGAACTGATAGAAAGGAGGGCAGATTGAGAGAGGTGGTAGTAAAAAGAAAAACTCTAGTCAGTAGGGAAAGGAAGAAAGGAGAGAAAAAAGCATAAATGGGAAAATAGGATGGATAAAAAGACACAGATAGTAATCATAACTGTGAATGTGAATGGGATGAACTCATCCATAAACCAGAAAAGGATAGCAGAGTGGATTAAAAACCATAATCCTACAATATGTTGTTTACAAGAAACACATTTGAAACACAGGGATACATACAGGGTAAATAAGGGTAAAAGGCTGCAGTAAGATATATTATGCTTCAGCTGAAGTAAAAAAAAAAAACCAGGGGTAGCAATCCTTATCTTAGGCAAAACAAAAGCAAAAATAGATCTAATTAAAAGAGAGAAGGAAGGAAACTACACCCAGCTAAAAGGGTGTAGGCAATGAAGTAATACAAATACCAAATATATATGCACCGAGTAGCATAGCATCCAAATTCTTAGAAGAGAAGTTTAAGAGAGTTGCAGGAAGAACTAGTGGGGGACCTCAAACTCCCCTTCTCAGAACTAGATAAATCTAAGTACAAAATAAACAAAAAAGAAGTTGAAGAGATGAACAGAATTTAACTAAAGTTAGATATGTTTGATCTCTGGAGAAAACTGAACTGGGATAGAAAGGAATATACATTTTTCTTGGTGGTACATGGCACCTACACAAAAAATGGCCATGTATTTGGGTATAAAAACCTCACAATACAATGCAGAAAGGAAAAACTTTAAATGCCTTTTTTCAGATCATGATGTAATAAATATTACATGTAATAAAGGTCCAGGAAAGATGG
The DNA here is from genome assembly GCF_011100635.1 of Trichosurus vulpecula. Classification (NCBI taxonomy): domain Eukaryota; kingdom Metazoa; phylum Chordata; class Mammalia; order Diprotodontia; family Phalangeridae; genus Trichosurus; species Trichosurus vulpecula. The sequence continues at coordinate 103,409,336 of NC_050578.1, read as the reverse complement.
GAGTAAAAACTAGTTAGACACTAAATAATCTAATCCTAAAGAATGAGGTCAAACAACAAATCATAGAAATAATCAATAACTCAATCCAAGAGAATGACAATGAGATAACATACCAACACTTATGGGATGCAGCAAAAGCAGTTCTTAGAGGAAGTTTTATATCTCTCAATGCTTACATGAATAAAATAGAGAAAGAGGAGATCAATGAATTGGTCATGCAACTGAAAAAGCTAGAAAAAGAACAAATTAAAAATCCTCAATTAAATACCAAATTAGAAATTCTGAAAAACTAAGGAAAGATTAATAAAATTCAAATTAAGAAAATTATTGAACTAATAAATAAAATTAAGACCTGGTTTTATAAAAAAAAATGATAGATAAACCTTTGATTACTTTGTTTAAAAGAAAGAAGAAAACCAAATTACCAGTGTTAAAAATTAAAATGGTGAATTCACAACCAATGAAGAGGAAATTAAAACAATAATTAGGAGCTATTTTGCCCAATTGTATGCCAACAAATTTGACCATCTTAGTGAAATGGATGAATATTTACAAAAATATAAACTGCCCAGACTAAAGGAAGAGGAAATAAAATACTTAAATAACCCCATTGCAGAAAAAAAAATTGAACAAGCCCTCAATAAACTCCCTAAGAAAAATCTCCAAGGCCAGATGGATTTACAAGCGAATTCTATCAAACATTTAAAGAACATTTAATTCCAATACTATAGGAAAACAGGTGAAAAAGGAGTCCTACCAAATTCTTTTTATGATATAAATATGGTGCTCATACACCAATATCCCTAGTGAATATACATGCAAAAATTTTAAATAAAATATTAGTGAAGAGATTACAGCAACTTATCTTGAGGAATGCAGAGCTGGTTTAATATAAAGAAAACCATCAGCATAACTGAACATATCAACAACAAAACTAACAGAAATCATGTGATCATCTCAATTGATGCAGAAAAACCTTTCAACAACATACAACACCCATTCCTATAAAAAACACTAGAGAGCATAGGAATAAATGCTTCCTTAAAATAAACTAAAACCATCAGCACGCATTACATAACATGGAGATAAGCTAGAAGCATTTCTAATAAAATTGGGGAATAAACAAGGATGTCCATTACCACCACTATTATTCAACATTGTACTAGAAATGTTACCTATAGGAATAAGAGAAGAAAAAGAAATTAAAGAATTAAAATAGGCAAAGAAGGAACAAAGCTATCACTTTTTGCAGTTGATATAGTGGCATACTTACAGAGTCTTAGAGAATCAAGTAAAAAGTTACTTGAAATAATAAAGAAATTTAGCAAATTTACAGGATATAAAATAAGCCCGCATAAATCATCAGAATTTCTATATATTACTAACAAAGCCCAACAGCAAGAGGTAAAAGAGAAATTCCATTAGGTACGCAAGACCAAATAGTCAATGACTATAGTAATCTACTATTTGATAAATCCAAAGACTCCAGCTTCTGGGATAAGAACTTAATATTTTTTTTAAAAAACTGCAAAAAAACTGGAAAACATTATGTCAGAATCTAGGCATAGACCAACATCTTACACCCTATACCAAGATAATATCAAAATGAGTACATGATAAAGGCCGGTACAAAGGCAAACTAGGAGATGAAGGAATAGTTTACCTGTTAGATTTATGGAGAAGGGAAGAATTTATGACCAAACAAGAGATAAAGAACATTATGAAATGCAAAATGAATAATTTTGAGTACATTAAATTGGTAAGTTTTTGCACAAACAAAGCCAATGCAATCAAGACTAGAAGGGAAGCAGAAAGCTGGGAAACAATTTTTATAGCCAGGGTCTCTGATAAAGGCCTCTTTTCTAAAATATATAGGAAACTGAGTCAAATTTATAAGAGTACAAGCCATTACCCAATTGATAAATGGTCAAGGATATGAACAGGCAGTTTCCAGATGAAGAAATTACAGCTATTTATAGTCACATGAAAAAATGCTCTCGACTACTATTGATTAGGGAAATGCAAATCAAAATAACTCTGAGGTACCACATTATACCTATCAACTTGGCTAACATGACAAAACAGGAAACTGGTAAATGTTGGAGAAGATGTGGCAAAATTGGAACACTAATGTATTGGTGGAGTTGTTAGCCAATCCAACCATTTTGGAGAGTAATTTGAAACTATGCCCAAAGGGCTATAAAAATGTGCATACCCTTTGACCCAGCAGTACCACTACTAGGTCTGTATCCCAAAGAGATCAAAAAAATGAGAAAAGGACCCAAGAGTACAAAGAATATTTATAGCAGCAATTTCTGTGGTGGTCAAGAATTGCAAATGGAGGGGATGCCCATCAATTGGGGAATGGCTAAACAAGTTGTGGTTTATGAATGTAATGGAATATTATTGTGCTATAAGAAATGAAGAGAAGGCAGATTTCAGAAACATCTGGAAAGATTACATGAACTGATGAGATGTTTTACATTCCCATCTATTTTTTCATTCTTTATATTTTGTTTTATTATTTCTTGGTCTCTTATGACTTTGCTGGCTTCCACTTTCCCAATTCTGATTTTCTTTTTTTTTAATGTGCACCTTTATTTGAACTGGTCTTAAGTCAGTGTACAGGTAAAGCTCCTCCCTTACCCCAAGTACTAGCACCAATCTCATAAAAGACTATAAAGTCTTCATTCACACCTATGCTGGGGGCAGGGAGGGAATTTAGGGGGGCATTCATTATGGCTGACAATTTTTTTTAAAAAGGAATAAGTATTAAGGCAGAAAATACAAAAAGTTCTTTTTAAGGATTACATAATTTACATGTAAAGCAATACTAGTACCTTCCCTCTTTCCCATCTGGATTTTTGTTATGTAGCTCCTTTGCTCTAGCAGAGGACAGCCTTCACAGAGGCTTGTAACTCTGTAACAATGCATTATACAATATTTGGAATGACTAAAATAATACGTACAATCAGAATCCTGAAGATGTACTGTAGAACTTTAGGGATGTTTGCCTCCAACATACTTAGACTGCTCATCACCTTCACAGTTCCAGTTTTTATATCCTGAATTAAGGGCCAAAAAAAATATGAAATAAAGCCATGCCAATCTCATCTCTTTTTTTGGGCAATTATCATGTCGCATCCTTTGACAAAAAAAAAAGCAATTAAAAAAAAGCCACAAACAGTCCATTTAGAAGCATTTTCGGTGGACAATGGAGGGCCCAGATTCATCATTCTGCTTGCTGATCCACATCTGCTAGAGGGTGGAAAGATAAGCCAGGATGGAGCCTCCAATCCAGATAGTATGTGCACTCAGGTAGGGCAATGATTTTGATTTTCAATGTGCTGGGAGCTAGGGCTGCAATCTCCTTCTGCATCCTGTCAGTAATGCCTGGGTACAAGGTGGTACCATCAGATAATACCATACTGGCATACGAATCCTTGAGCTGAAGGTAGTTTTGTGGATTCCACAGGATTCCATACCTAAGAAAGATAGTTGGAAGACAGCTTCCGGGCATCAGAACTTCTTGTTGCCAATGGCAATAACCTGACCATCAGGGAGCTTATAGCTCTTTTCCAGAGAGGAGCTAGATGCAGCAGTGGCCATCTCCTGCTCAAAGTGTAGGGTGATGTAACACAGTTTCTCCTTGATGTCACACACGATTTCACTCTCAGCTGTGGTAGTGAAACTGTATCCTCTCTCAGTCAGGATCTTCATGAGGAAGTCTGTCAGATCACAGCCAGCCAGATCCAGACGGAAGATGGTGTGGGGAAGGGCATAACCTCCATAGATGGGTATAGTATGGGTCATACCATCACCGGAGTCCATCAAAATACCAGTGGTATAACCAGAGGCATACAAGGACAGCACAACCTGGATGGCAATGCACATGGTTGGGGTGTTGAAGGTCTCAAACATAATCTGAGTCATGTTTTCTCTGTTGGCTTTGGGGTTCAGGGAGGTTTCTGTGAGCAGCACAGGGTACTCTTCAGGGGCCACACGTAGCTGATTATAGAAAGTATGATGCCTGATCTTCTCCATGTCATCCCAGCTGCTGACAATACGATGTTCAGTGGGGTACTTCAGGGTCAGAATACCTCTATTGCTCTGAGCCTCATCCCCCACATAACTCTCTTTCTGGCCCATACTCACCACCACACCAACAATGGAAGGGAAGACGGCCCGAGGGGCACGGTCTCCTGCAAAGCCAGCTTTGCACATTCCAGAGCCATTGTCAACAACAAGAGCAGCAATACTATAATCCATGGCAAACTTTGAAGGGGCAAGTTTAAATCCTTCAGAGAGAAAGGAGAAAGGATGCCACATCTGGAGGCAGGGGGGAGGCAAGTAAGTGCTGGGTGGAAAAGCTCACAGCTGCCCCAATTCTGATTTTCAAGGAGTCATTTTCTTTCTTAACATTCTGGATCTCTTTTTCTAACTGGATGACTCATAATTTTCTTGTTTTTTGGATTGTTTTTTTTTTTCTTTCAGTTTTTCCCCAAGCTCTCTCACTTGATTTTTAAAGTCTTTTAAAAATTCTTCTGTGAATTCTTTTTGGGCAGGTGAACATTTAATATTACTCTTTGGTGTACAAGAGGGTTTCTTCAGTATCCCACTTAAATCTGGAAGAAACTACATCTACTACCACCCTGACTCAAGTAGGAATGCTTTCTACAATGTGCACCAACAAATAATCAGGCAACTTCCCCTTGAAAGCCCTCAGTAAAGAAAGATGTCTCCACTATCACTATTAATGACACAGCTAGAATGCTAAGAATCACATGGCACAAAAAGTTCAGAGCCAATTTTTTTTAAAAGCACTGAATTGCAATTCAACACCATCCAATAAACACTGAACACATGCTTACTCTTCCAGGCTATGAGAACATATATAGATAAAGAAGACAAGTTCTTTGCTCTCATGGAACTCAAAATTCTCATGGAACCTCCATTTGAAGAAAAGGTCCAGTCTAGTCATGTTCCCTTCTTTATTCCTCTCTGGTTTCCCTTCCTAACTCTCTGAACTTCTTTGCCCACCATTCTCCAGAGGCCTTCTAACCATACCTCTGTGCTCCTCCCTCTGATAGGACAGTTCCTCTCAGAACTTCCATCTAAAGGAAGCAAACTGGGCAGTTTTGTTCATTCTTTCCTTCATCTCCAGACTCTGATCCTGATTCTCTAGACTTTTTTCTTCATCATGCCTCGATGCTGGTATCTTCTCTCCATTTTCCCATCTCCCTATGCTTTTCAGTTTGCTTCATTCAATGACAGCAAGGACTTAATTTTTTGCTTGACATACTAAGCACTTCTTAAAAATGCCATTAATGATTTAAAATCTAGAAAATATCTGTTGTTCCTCCATTCCACATAATTAGTATCAACTAGAAAATCAAAGAATTAGAAAAAAAAAGAGCATAAAGACAATCTGGAAGTGGAAAAGATCATGAGAAGTACAAACTCTTAAAAATAAATTAAATAGAGTGAGGAAGACCTGAGTTCAAATCCAAAGTCAAACATTTATTAGCTAAATCTAGGGCAAATCATTTAAATTCTCTAGGTTTTCGTTTTCTCACCTGTAAAATAAGGACAATGGATTCCAGCTGTAAACCTAGGATTCTAAATCAGACCACAGAGCAATTCTAAAACAAAAAAGAAATACTGAAAAAAACATGAAAGAAGATATTAGAACAGTGCCAGTGGCAAACTTAGCACAAATTCTTGATCTCTATCTGAAATGCTGAAAACCAAACTAAGCGAGATGCTCTTGCCAGCCAAAAAGGTACTAGTATACTCTAACAATAATTCAAAATTGACTACCAGTCAGAATAGCACCCACCTCAAAAGCAGGAGAAATTATTGTGAATTTGAGTAACACTAGGACTACTGATGTATTTAAAAGGGACAATAAGAAAAAACAAGGAGCTTAAATAAGCAAAGATGAGGAGACAATTGCTAAGTAGTCTTAAGTAATTATTTCTGAGATCACCACCTGAATTGTAGCTACACTTGAGTTTTCATAGAAGAAAACAATATAGCAAAAAATAAAGCGCATAGGAAACAACATTTTAAATAATTCTATCTCAGAAAAGGACAACACATTAAAGAACTTCCAAAGGGAGGAAGCCAGGAAGAGATGGATAAATAAATTCTATCAAGTGTCAAAGAATAATTAATTGACACTACACAAATTATTTGCTAAAATAGGGAAGGAAAGAACACTTCCGAATTCATTCTATGAAACAAATAAGGTCTAAACAAAGTAGAGATGAAGCAGAAGAAAACAATGAAAGGTAACTCCAACTTCTATCCCTACCTCATATAGTGGGAAAGTGGAAATGCTCCTTGCTTCATAATGCCACATCCAGAGATTCCCTCTCCCACCATGCTTTATCAATACCCAGAACATTCTCCCTTCCATCCTCAATAAATTCAAGGGCAGATTTACAATCTTTCACTCTATCCCAAATCTTGCCATATTAAGGAACTTCAAAAAATATATTGGTGCTCCCTCTGCCACTCCAACTTTCAAGTTCCTCAAGCTACTCAGTTCCTATTACCTGCACCTCAACTCCAATTCAACTACAAGAAAGATGGTTATACCCTTGATCATCCCATCCCTCAAAAGTGTTCCACTTCCATATCAACAAACTCCCAAATTCCTTCATCCAAGCATAATCTTTTTATCATTCTCTGTGGCTTAAAAGTCCCAATCCTCTTTGTTGTTCTCAACATGACCGCAAGTCTTTCCCCTCCTCAGTTACTTCACAGGCCATCACCCTGCACTGGCAATGCTCTCTTCCATTCTGTCTAGATCTAATGAATGAGCTCAATCCTGCATTATCTTCTATGCTCAATCGCTTATCTCCTTGTCCTATTGATGATTATATCTTGCCAAGCACCAATTTTAGTGGGATTATTTCCACCATCCACCTCCTTTACTTATTCATGTGCTCTTGAACAGAGGTGGAGAACATCATCAAAACACACTGAATGGATCCACCGCAAATTTGTGCTATGTAATCTCAACTGGGCCCTCAATGCAACAAAGCAATTATTTTTAGACTTCTCTAATCAATTCACTATTAAACTCACCACTGTGGCTAAATTAACTTTTTCATCTCCCCTCCTCCCATTCTCTCAGCAGAGAAACTTGCTCATATTTTACCACAAATAATGAAGTCATTCACTGAGTTTCTTTTTAGTCTCTCTTCCTCTTCATACAGTGCTTATGATCTAATCACAAATATCAACTCCTTCACTAGTCTTGCATGAAGAGATGGACCTTCTTCCTGAAAAGGCAAACGTCTCCCTACGTACCCTTGATCCTATTTCTTCTGGTCTTTTTCAGCAGACTGCCCCCACTACTATTCTCACTTTTTCTCTTATTTCAATGTCTTCCTATTTAATGGCTCCTTCTCTGATGCCTACACATGTGCCCATGTCTCCTCATCCTTCCAAAAAAAAACACCTCAGTTAATCCTACTATTCATTCTATTATTCTATATCTCTTTTCCCCTTCTTCAATTAATTCCTTGACAAAGCCATCTGCACTAGGTGACTCCACTTCTTTTTTCATTGGATTCTAAACCATCTGTAATATACTCTGACCCCATCATTTGACTGAAATTGTTCTCTCCAAAGTTACCAATGATCTCAACTGCCAAACTGAATGGCCTTTCCTCAATCCTCATCTTCCTTGACCTCTGTCCGGATGATGACGCTGTTAATAACCCTCTCTTCCTGGAGAGGGACTGCAGTACATAGAGCTCGCATGTGGAGTGAAGAAGACCTGAGACTGAATCCTGCCTCAGATGCTCATTATCTGTGTGACCCTAAGAATGTTCACTTTATCTCCCTCATGTTTCCTCATATAAAAGGCAGATCATAATAGCACCTACATGACAAGGTTATTGTGAAGATCAAATGAGATGACATAAGTAAAGAACTTTACAAACCTTAAAGCACTATGTAAATATTAGCTAGTTCTCAAGATTTTCATTACCCTGTCTTCTCCTCATTTTCCTCCTCTTTGACTGTGCCTTCTCAGTCTTTGTTGGATCTTCAATGAGGTTATGCCCACTAAGTGAGGGTACCCCTCCCAAGAGTCTTGCCCCTAGCCTCTTTATATTATCTTACTTGGTAGTCTCATCAGCTCCCATGGGTTCAATGATCATCAACTCCATGCAAATGATTCCTACATATATCTCTCCAGCCTTGGCTTTGTTCCTAAGCTCCCTCCTCACCATATTGAATTGTATATGCTATAGGCATTTCAAACTCAAAGCAGAACTCATTAGCTTACCCCCAATCCCTGCCCTCTTCCCAACTTCCCTACCACTCTGAGGGCATCAACATTTTCCTAGTAACCCAGACTGGTAACCTCATTGTCATCCTCAATTCCTCATTCCCAGTCACCCCCATATATCCAATCTATTATGAAATCTTTTTTTAATCTTCACAACATCTCTCCTTTATGACCCCCTTTCTCCATTCAAACAGTTACCACTTTTTTTTACTGGCCCTCTTCACCTCTCTCCTAGACTATTGCAATAGGCTTCTTGTTCGTCTCCCTGCCTTAAGTCTCTCCCCACTACAATCTACTCACCAAGCAGCTGCCAAAGTGTTTTTCTGTCCTAAAGAGCAGGCCTGATGATATTATACCTATAATACTAAAACTTCAATGGCTCCCTATTACCTTCAGGATCAAGTCAAGCAAATAAAAATTTATAAAACCCTCTATCTGTAATTTAAAGACATTAAAAACCTCGCCCCTTTTCTATCCTTTCCATTTTCTTATACTTTACTCCCCTTCATGCACCATAAAACCCAGCTATACAAGCCTGCTGCTCCTCACACCCAACACTCCAAGCATTTGTAATGGCTATCTCTCTCCCACCCCACCTTCACTCCCAATATGTGAAATGCTATTCCTCCTCAACTTCTGTCCCCTAGCTTTCTTCAAGACTGAGCTGAAATACCAACATCTATATGAAACTTTCTCGGTTGCCCCCAACTCCCCAGCTTCTAGTACCTTCCTCTAATATCTAACCTATTTATATTGAATATATATCAAGGATGTGAATAATAATTTGCTATCGCCACCACTAGAATTAAAGAATAAATGAAGCATTTATTAAGTGCTAACTCTATGCAAAGCACTTTGCTAAGAACTGGGGATACAAACAGAAAAGTAAGACAATCCCTGCCCTCAAGAAGCTCATGTTCTAATGGTACAGACAATACATATCAATTTCAGACACAAGTCAGATAGAAAGATACCATGGTGGTAAGGTGGCTCAATGGATAAAGTACTGGATCTGGAATCAGGATAACACAAGTTCAAATCAAGATTCACAGCTGAGTGACCCTGGCCAAGTCACATCCTCTGTCTGCCTCAGTTTCCTTGACTATAAAATGGGGATAATCACAGCACCAGAGTTATGAGGATCAAATGAGATAATATGTATAAAGTACTTCGTACAGTACCTGGCACATAGTAGGTATTCAGTAAAAGCTTATTTTCTTTCTTTCATGGTCCAGAGGTTATAGTGTGAATGGCGATGTGAATGCCTCTTCTATAAAGTCATTTCCTTTGATAAAATTATCAGTTTCTGATATTGAACCACTATACACTCTTCCAAAAGTTCTTTGGTTCAGGGTCTTGGGCTTTCCCCATCAGCATCTGAGGGAGATCTTGGTCAAAGGAGTGGTGATGCCCTGACCTGCCTGGAATGCTCTGCCTCCTGTACCTCCTTCAGGATATCCTGGGAGTAGCAGCTAGTTGGCAATCAGAGTGGGGAGTAGGGGATTAGCCTCTTCTCTTCAAGAGTTATTCCACAGATGAAGTCTGGAAGGACTGGACTAGAAGCAGGCCCTGTCAGGGGAGGGGATGCTGCCAACTCCCAGGGCTCTCACACTTATCTACCCATTAGTGGCAGTTGATCAGCAGTTGTTGCTGGTGGTGATGAAAAAGGGAGAACCCTTCTCCACAATGATTTCTCCCCTCAGTGACAGTGATGGGAGCTTGGCTGGAAGCAGGGCTGGTGGAGGACACTTTTATTAAGACTCTTGATCATAGGGTCCTGGGCCATCTCCATCGAGGTCTAAGAGAAGGTAGTAGACAAGGTGGTAGTAGTTTGATTTGCCTGGCACATGTGATCTCCTGTCTCTACCTTAGGGTACCCTGCCTGAATGATTCCTACTGCATTTGGCTGAAGTTTTTATACTCCAAGCAAGTCTTGATGAGTTGGACTGATTAAAGGAGAAGATAGCAGGGTGGCTTAGTCAGAGCATGAGTGGATAGAAAAGGTCATGGATAAGACCCCTTAAATGATTAAGAGTTAAGAATGCAGGGGAGAGGGAGAGAGGGGTAGATACAGGGAACTGATTAAGTTTAAGATCATCTAGACACATCTGAGTTTTAGGCACAACGATTTCCTAAGAAAGATTGTTCTTTAGAATGGGAAAAAAAGATTATGTTATTCTTCCTAAACTCAAAGAGGTTACTTTTATTCCAGCTGATATTTCCAGCAGCTGGGGTAGTTTAAGATTTCAACATGCGAGCCATCTGCCTAATCTGTGATTCAAACTGACTCCTAAACTGCCCCACCCCCAAATTTATCTCATTTGGTTAGTCTAGATGAGGGGTGGGGAACCTGCAGTTTTGAGGCCACATGTCTAGGTACTCTAGGTCCTCAAGTGTGACCCTTTGATGAACCCAAACTTCACAGAACAAATCCCCTTAATAAAAGGATCTGTTCTGTAAAACTTGGATTCAGTCAAAAGGCTGCACCCAAAGACCTAGAAGGTCTCATGTGGCCTTAAGGCCACAGGTTCCCCACCTCTGGAGGAGAGATTTAGAAGTCTAGTTATTGGGAAGTAGAATGTAAGGCCCTTGAGACCAGCAACTGTATTTCTGATTTAAGTTGTATCCTCAGTATTTAGCACAGTACCTGCTACCGAAATGCTATCTGACTCTCCACAGTGGCTGTTCCCAAACATTCTAATCTCTCCTCAAACCTCCCAAGGCAGCACTGCTTTCTCTACTCTCTCAGCTGAGGACGTTGCCTCATGCTTCACTTGAAACCTTTTAAGGAGATCTTTCTGTTGTTCCCTACTCCTAATATGACATCATTCAGACATTTTCTGTTACAATCTCCTTCACTCCACTCTCCTAAGAAGTGGCCATTCTTCAGATTAGGCTGACATGGCTATACGCAACCTAGATCTCATTCTCTCCTATCTTCTACAACAGATTGCTCCAATATTATTAATGTTTTCTTATCTTCAACCTCACTCTTTCTACTCTTGCCGCATCCTTACAAAATTTTCACTTGATCCAACTATGCTCCCTACCTCTCAAAATTTGTTTGGTGTAACTAAGAATATTTTATAATAATTTTATTTTGTTTTGTTTTTGAACGGAAAGGAGGTAGCAAGGAAAGCAAGGGGCACAATCAGATCAGGGGAAGAGGTGGGGAGGGAAGAGACATGAAGCATTTTTTTGAATGTCCAGTAGGAAAAAAAGAAAGCAAGACCAGAATGAAGTGAGAAGTTACATGCTGAATTTATCATACCCTTCACAGGAAAAGAAACATTTATATAATAGAGACTGAAATTTTTTTATTTGGAATTCTCTTTTTCTCTTTTACTTTGTATATTGAAATGTTCATTTTATTTGGTGTTTAAGTTCCCACTAGCAAGCAATCATAATGGAAATGAAAGATCTCAAATTTGGAGACAGAAGACCTGAGTTTGAATCCTGAAAATTCTCTAGTGCCTGCATAAATTGCATTACGCCATTAACTCCTTTCTGTCTCTACTTATTCATTTATTAAATAGTAGTAATGGTAACGTGGAGGCAACAAGGCCCAGTGGATAAACAGATGGACTTGGAGTCACAAAGACTCAAAAATCTTACCTCAAAGAGCCATGTGCTAGCCTAGGTGTACTTACTACGACTGCAGTTGGGAGGAGGTAAGGGGAGGAGGAGGGAAGCATTCCTGATGAAAAAAAAGAAATCAGCTTAACTCAGAATACTGACTCTTTGTCTACCTCTATGCTTCTGTTCTCGGCAGGGTGGGGAGGGCAGGATGGAGAAGGGGGGGACAAAGAAAGGAAGAGAAGGAGAAGGACAGAGAAGTATGGGAGGAAGAGAAGGGGAGGAATGAAAGGAAGAAGGAGGAAGGAAAAGGGAAATGGCAAAAGGAGAAGTAGGGGAAGAAAGGGAAGGAAGATGAAGAAGGGATTGTTTTGTAGTGGAGATTTTGGAGGGATCTTCCTACACATACCACTGATTTACTCAATTTAAAATTTTAAAATAAACCCAAGGAGAAATCAAGTTTTTGTTATTAGAACATAGATGCCATTATCTGTCACAACTGCTACTGCTGCTTCAGATGTTTTGTTTCATTAGATGAGAAGCCCAGGGAAAACACTCTATGTCCAATAAATATAACTAATCAACATTATAATCTTTCAGAAGTATTATTACAACTCTGGGGGAAAAAACTTAAGGGGAGAAATCAGCATGTCTATTATTACTGTGACTAAATGAGATTAACCAATTCTCATGAGATAAAGTTATGAATTAAGAGAGGATTTGAATAGTAAGAAAATTTGTGAGAAGAGAACGTAAATGACTCCCTAATTATCTACAGACTATTAACATGAAATCCTTATTACTAGCAATTAAAATCCCCTTAAATTTTATGACAAAAGTTCATTGAAACAATGGAATTATATACTAATTATTGCACTGTAAAGCACATGTTTAGTATGTACTTTTATTAGAAGTCCAATAAATAACAAAATGCTGCATACGAGATGAACCATAAATTTGTGCAAAATGCTCTACCAGAAGCACCACAAAAAATAAAAATCAATAGCCCACCACCAGAATCCATATACGTATTTCATATACATACATGCACACATACACATGCACACATGCTTGCACAGATGTTATATGTGTAGATGTCAACAGGCTTATAGAACCCACATCCAAATTTTATAGCTAGAAGCTCTGTCAACTGGTGATTGCACTTATCAGCCAACACTTTTGGATGCTGTATTTCTTTGCACATGATGTTGTGGCCTCATCAAACTATTCTAAAACATGATGGACTGGAACATGATAAAACACACAGTGATTAAGGGATATGGTGGTCTCCTCAAAAAGGGAATATAAGCACCTTGACAGTAGTGAGGGACTAACTTTTCACTTTTTATCAGTGAGACATGACACATAGTAGGCACTCAAAAAGATTTCATGAAAGAAATTGAGTACATAAGATTAAGCCAACAGTTCTCAGAGAAAGCTCAGATAAATAACAAGTGGGAGATCCTAATTTAAGTACACAGAGATGCTCACAGATGTCACAACAAAAAAATCTCCTGTCAAGACACTTCCACAACTTTCAAACTGCTGTTATACATCATGAAACCTTTACAATACTGCCTCTACTGGAAAAGTGATCTGCTTCTGTCTTAATAGAACATTCCCACAAACAGTGTAGACATCGTACTTCATTCATAGAAGAAACAAAGAAGCAAAAGGATGTTTCTTTTATGTTAACTATTCCCACTGCTACTATCCCAATACAGGCAATAATTTTCATCCACTTGGAACTTAGCCTAACAGGGTTTTCTCCCCCAAACACTTCAAAACTAATCACTGTCCCCCTGTCAGAACAATCTTCATATGCATATGGCTAACTTGTCACATCACTCAGCTGATCAAAAAATCTTCAATGGATCCCTAATGTTTAATGAATAAAGCTATAACTCCTTTTCCAGCATTCAAATTATCTCTGAGTATTGCAAAAGAGAACTCATTATTTTCCCCCTAAAACAACTTATCCTTCAAACTTTCTATTTTTGTTAAGGGTGACATCCTTTTTCTTTCTCTTATTTCAATAAAATTAATTTTCTTCATTTTAAAAATATTTTGTTTTATTATCCCCCAATTACATGTAAAAACAAATTTTAACATTATTTTTTTTAAAAATTTTCAGTTCCAAGTTCTCTTCCTCCATTCCCCTCCCCCCTTTAAGAAGGCAAGCAATTTGATATGAGCTATTCATGTGCAGTAGTACAAAACTTATTTCCAGAAATATCATTTTTCCAGTCACTTAAGTTCCAAACTAAGAGTCACTCCCAAATTAGTTGCGAAGTCTCATCAGCCCTATCTCTACAACTTAATTCTCATCTGTTCCCTTCTCTTCTTACACAATGAAACCACTATAGATCACCTCTCACCTCAACCACTGCAATAAACTGATTCCTTTACATCAAGATTCTCCTGTCTCCAATAAACACAGATAGTACAAGGGGGTCCTGAAAAATGATGGGTAGGTAAGCTCTGTCAATACTATGAAGTCTGGCTAAGTTGGAGAAAGAGCAGGGGCAGGACCTTCTGATTGGATAAAGGTAAACAATACCCACTGGAGCAAGCAGGCTGAGAAAAGTAGAGAATTAAAGGATGTTTCAATAGGAAAAGACAAATGAACACTCAACAGAATTACAAAATTATGAAACTGTATTGTTAGAAGGGACCTTAGAGGCCAATGAGTCCAATTCATTCAAAAAAAAAAAAAAGAATCTTTTAAACATATTTACTAAAAATCATGATCCACTTCTCCTTAAAGATTCCAATGAGTTCATCAGTTATGAATATCTCTAATGATTAGGAAGTTTTTGCTGACATCAAGACAAAATTGCCTCTTTGAAACTTCCCTTGTTACTCTAGACATTGCTCTCTGAAGGTTAAACAGAAAAAAAAAATCTAATTCCTCTTTCCATCTGATAGCCCTTCAAATACTTGGGCCTGTTAAGTATAGGATATATATATATATATATATATATATATATATATATATATATATGTAAATATAAAATGCAAAGTGATAGGGAGGCAAGGTGGACATTATTAACTAGGGGTCTCAGGAAATGCATCACTGAACCTTGAAGGAAGACAGGTATTTCAAGCGTCCTCTCGAATCTTCATTTCTGCAGACTAAACATCCCCAGTTACTTCAACTGATTCTAATATGACAGACTCAGTCAAGGTCCTCCATTATCTTAGCTGCTCTCCACAAGATGTTCTCCAGATTATAAATATAATTGTTAAAATGTAGTATCCTCACCTGAACACGATATTCTAGATGTAATATGAACCAAAATAAAGCAAGAGGAACAATCATTTCACTAGTACAAGAAATCATGCTACTCTCAAGGTAACCCAAATGCAACATTAACTTTATTAGTTGCCACATCAAATTGCTAAGTGATATTGAGTTTGCAGTTCAAAATTCTCAAAACTTTTTCAGTCAAATTATTATCTAAGTGTGCATCTCCAATTTTGAACTTCTCAAAGTAATTCTGTGAGCTCAAGCATAGGATTTTACAATTGTAATTATCTCTGTGAAATTTCAGTTTATTAGATTCAACCCAATATTCTAGCCTGTTAAGACCTTTTTGGATTCTGACCCAACCATCTAGAGATTGTCGTATGCCTACTAAACCACGATTGCCATGATTCAGTTCAGTGCATCTAGTTTGTGGTTTCTATGACACTTATAATGTAGATAAGAATACATTTGCCTCTTGGAAATTTGTAACTACAAATGCCATTGGTCCTCTAGGGAATGCAGATGAATGGATATAGCTTGTAAGAAAATAAATGCATGCATATACATACACACACACACATATACATATATATACATATATACACATATAGTTATACCAATAATTGAGGTCTTTTTCCTATGTTGGACTCTTTGAAGTTGAATCCCAAAGGAAGAAGCATGTGCAACAGAGGACCTCTGAAGCTCACTTGAGAGAACAATCCAAGACCATCTTCATGGCAAAGGACAGGCAATTTAGAGGCAGATTTCCCTGACAAAATCCATTACTATACTAATTAGCTACTATTATGTATACCTATGTAGCTTTTATTGATTCCTAAACTCTTTTGTTTTCACTCCTAACACCAACAGATCAGAGTCTCTTTAGTCTCTTCAAAGAAAAATATACATTAAGTGTTGACCTGTAATCAAATAGTCCCATAAGGCCCAGGATCATCAATAAGATCCTTCACAACCCCTAGTTAGATAAGGTTGAGTAGACAAGGGAATATCTCCATAGTCTGCCTTAACCAAATGCAGCACTCTGAGATCCCAAAGTATAAGCCTAACAGTTAATAAATAACACCTTTCTTTCCCAGCTATCACTATCTTGGAACCACCTGAAATCAAGGAAGCATCCCTTATATAGGCCAAAAATGTCAATTTTCTTGTACAAAAGTAAAAATCAGGGAAACAATCTTTGGAGTTTCCATAACACAAAGACAATCCAGCTGCAGAGAGGACTATAGTATCCTTCCTGTCCCTAGACAGGTATAAAAAAATTCCTTAGTAAATCTTGTTTGGACCTAAATTTTGTGTACTGGCATCTTTCTCTCCCCTCTAATGGGAATGCTCATTTACCAGCATTTGTTTAGAGATGTTCCTCTGGGTTTCTGTCTTGAGTAGCACTCTCCTAACATAGCTCCTTAAATGGGGAATCTTTTTTGGTTGATTTATTCTTCTAGCTTTATTTCCTGAATTTATGTTAGAGCCAGGCTCTATACACTTCTGGAGGGAATGTCTGGGTCATGATTGGATCTGTTTTGTATCTCTCGGGTCCTACTCCCGTTTCCTAAACATATTAAGAGCTATGTTCCTCAAGGATCTTGGGATCCTTCAGGTAGGGAGCCTATATATTTTCAATATATCCAAAGGTGCCTGACTTGAGTTTTGCAAGCCTCTGGGTCTGATTTGAATCTAAACAACACAATTGTGGGCTTGCCCCTAGTTGAAGCTTCAGCAGACTAGTGCTGGCACCAGCCTCTATCAGCTTAACTGACAGGCTGTGCAATCTTAGTTGGTTTGCGCTTCTTGACCTGATTATTAAGCTGCAGATTTCAGACCAACTGGATCTGAAACCCTGTTCCAGAGTTAGTCATTCAGCTACTGCCTGACTATTCCTGCTCCCTGCCTAATAATCTCAGGCCAACAATATCTCTTCCCCCTGGTCAGTCCTCTTCCCTAGGCACAGATCTCACTGCACAATGGATATGTGACCTAGCTCTGGGTTTTGAAAGACAGAGATGTCAGCTGGCTCCTGTTCTTGTTCCCTTCTACAGATCCCTGCTAGATCTATGACCCCCTTTTCCCAGAGGGCCCTCTTCAGTGTGCACACACTGGAAAGCTGCATACAGCATTCTGCTGGTAAGATCCCAGTCTTCAGTGTGTCCACAGACATCTCCATCTCCCTATATGAACATATGTTGGAAAATTCAACACTTTCTCCTTCCCTTCTCCTGATTCTTTGAACTCACTTCAATTTTTAATACTGTAGGTTCTTCTTGCCACTTGATGATCAGTCTCTGTTCTTTATTTTACTCCTTAATTCAATTTCATTGTGGTTGTTTTTCTTTAATAAGAGTCTATGAATGTTTATTGATTTAACTGGTTGACTGATTAATTGACTTGTCTCTCATTTCCTTCCATCCACTCTGACTCCTCCATTCCACTGTGATGCAAAATGTAAAGAAGGGGCATCCTCAGCCTTGATGGCCTGGTGTGGTTCTCTGCCCAGAGTAAACCGGGACAGATAAAAAATTAGGAGAGAAGAAAGGAAGGATGGGTCTCAGTTGGGATTCTAGTTATGTTCCCACTGAGGAAAAGCTCTGTATTATCATGCTTTCCACTCTTCATCCCACCCACCCCCATCCCAGGTGCTCGTCATTTTTTTTTTCAAATAGTTGGGCAAAATATGTAATTGTGACCTCTTAAGTCACTGCCATGGTAGAGACAAACAAGGATCTCCACAGCTGGAATATGAAACACGAACCTGAAAAATTGCATTTGCTCACTGCACCTCACAAATGCAATGGGTTTGGGAGTAAGGGACCTGAGTAGTTATGGTATTTAAGTTTTCTATAGTGACTTGTTGGGGTTTTTACTTTTGTGTTTATTCTTCCTATAGGTTAAAGCTTCAGTTCCTCTGTTAACATGATATCCTTTTATTGGAGAGAAATGTATTGCATTTATTTAAAAATCCTGGGGTTTTGTTTTGTTGGGGGTTTTTTTTTTGACAAAAAGTCATTTAATTTTGAACACTACTTACCTGGATAATTGTAACATTTATGAAGATTTTTTAATATTTCAGTAGCATAGAAAATAATATTTCTACGTTATTAGACTTTAAAATGCAGTCATACTATGCGCAACAGGCTTCATCACAAAACCATTATCAAAAATGCTTTTAAAGAACTGTAATACTTTGTATTTTGAGTAAAACAGAATATGTTTGTTCTCTAGAACCTGGGTAAAAATAGATTTTAAGGCATATTAAGGTATTTACATGAGATGTTTTATTTACTTTGAAAGTTGTTGTATAGTAAATTTTCAGTCCTTAGTTCTAAGATCTAATGTTTTATGTGCCATTATTTTGCTTTTACTGCAAAAGGGAGACCTGGCTTCCAAAGATAAAGGAGATTTTTGGTAAATGGTGAAGGTAAAGAAATAAATGACCCACTTGGCTAGTGTGTAATTACACTGGCTGAGATTGTAACAATCTATCACATGAAGGAGGATGACACCACACTAAGGGGTTAGTCAAAGGAGATAGCCTTTGACTAACTACTAGACCCTGACGATCGATACTCCACAGATATTGTGCTCTAAAAAACAATTGAATTCTAAAAAAGTTTGAAAATAGATTTCCCCCTCCTTCTGATACTGATCAAAGACCTATGTTGACCTTATTCTAGAAAAGCAATACTTTCCTAAAAAAGGCATATGAAACACATAAATCCTCTGATACCCCCAGAAAGCTCTTTGAGATATTTAACACACATCCTGTGACTGAGAGCTCAACAAGACAAAAGAACCCATTGAAAGGATTAAAAGATTATTTCTTTATTATATCATAACCATTTAAGGCTTCCATTACCATTACTCTAACTATGATACTTCTAAAAATGTCAAAGGTGAGGGACACAAAGGGTGAAGAAAACCCGAATCAGATAATTATATATTCTAAAAGGTAACTGTGCTATATATACTGGTAAATATTAAAAGAAAAAACACCAAATAGTTTGTCTTTGAAATCACATTAACCAGTCTAAGCGGAATCACTGGCCTCATTTAAAAAAATAAAAAGAATTTTAATTTAAAACTAAAAAGAACAACTTTTAAAATGAAAACATTTTATAAATTTATTTTTACAAACTAAACATCAACATTAGGATTCTGTATTAAATTGTATGAGAATTTGTTTTAGTGCATTTGGAATAAAGATCTAAGAATCTTTTTCTACTGATAAAGTTTATCAGTATTCTAGACTTTAAAGCAGTGAATACACATTCTAGTGCTTTGCAACCTAGTACATCTCCAATTACATTAAGTTTTCATCAAATTCTTCATAATTAAACAAACCTCCTCAAATTATTGCAATTTACTTTCTAATGACTATATATCACATAGCGTAGAGTTTTACAATTAATTTTTAAAAAGCATCAAAACGACAAAATATTTGGGAATCAGTGCTTGATAATAGCAAAGAAATGGTTAAAAGGGATACAAACATAAAGTTGTCCAATGGTATTTTACATTATAATACATACATCCAAAGGACATACGACAAGAAAGTAAAGGATATACGCAAGATAAATATTTATATGGATGAAGTAGAAACTGTTTCATATTTATGTCTCTGTATCTCCGCCAACTAGCACAACGCTTGGCATGTTGCTTGTTAATGCTTGTTAATCAACTGACTGATGTTGTAATTTTGATTAAGGCATAGCGTGAAAAGGGAAATGGATGAAGGCATGATTTACATTAAATATAAAATGCTATTTTCTATCACAGCATCACAAAAAGGGGTAATAAAAGACCACTACACAAGACCCTCTACATGTGGAAGAACATTGTCAACTCAAATTCTCTACTCTATGAGAAGAATTACTTTCAGGCCCCTATCATACATTCAGAGTATATTCAATAGCATTATACCTTTAAAACTGGTGGCCACATTAAATTATTAATGAAATATTACAGTCAAAAATTTTCTGCCAACATTACTAAATATGAAGTTGTGACTAATGAAGGAAATTTTTTTTTTACTAAATCTAGTAGCTACTTTTTCATTCTCCATAGAAAAAGGAGCCCCATTTCCTTACCACGACAAACACCAACTGCTAACTAATTGCCACTAAAGGGCAGGTAACTTCACGAACCCTGCCCCTTGCTTCCATCTCAGCTCACACAGTTATCATCCCAGGAAGTAACTCTCAGAAATGCTGCCTATCAACTGCTTTTGCTGCAGCCATACACAGCTACTTATGACACAAGAAAAAAATTCTAGCCACTAAAGTCCTTGGTAGTGTCTGATGGTTCAATATTTCTAAAATGATAGAATTTTTGTCAGTGAAATGGTACTAAAGAAGCGCTGCTGTCTACTTTGCTGCTGCATGCTTAACAACCATGGGATCCTTCTATAACTTGCAGTAGAAACCTCTTATATGTGCAATCTCCCCAACTAGAATGTGACCTCCTTAAGAGCAGGGAACTTTTCTATTTGTATAACCAGCACTTAGAACAGTCCTTCCTACATAGTAATTACTTAATAAATATATTTTTGTTCATTCATCCATTCATACCAACATATTCCCACAACCAAGTACTGTCTCACAAAAGAACTTATTAGGGACCTATTTTACAGTGTAAAAATTAGTTCATAAAATGAATAAATATCCACTATTCTTATTAACAAATGTTGGTAGCTATTAATCAAAACTAGGGAAAGTTAGTGCAACAAAATAGTAATGCAAAAGAGTAAAAAGAAGCAAGACACTTAGTTAATAACCTTTTCAATATGCTATTATCCTCAAGTTTGAACTCGCAACACAATGTTGAAAAAACAAATCAAAACACAAATCATTAGGTCAAAATTTGCAAAAATGTATCTATATAATCCAACACGATGTGATTAAATGAATATAACAATACTATTTAGAGACCGAGATTTCTGGCATTAGGATCAAAAAAGACTAGAGTCTGAATACTACCTCAGACCCTGTAAAAGTCACTTACTCTTCTTCAATTTTAATTTTCTCATCAGTAAAAGAGAAATAATAATATCATGTAACTCCTACTTCAAAAGGTTACTATAAGGATCAACTAAGGTAATATATTTTTAAAGGGATCTGTAAATCCTAAAGAGCTATATATGTATCTATGATTATTACTTAATTAGACTTAAAAGGTTGTTCTTTCACAAACTGATCAGTTTTCAAAAAGTTTTACAGATACTTAAAAAATATGTACATTATATGGGGTTCATAAAGAAGCCTCCATATAAAGTAAATATTAGAGAACTTTGTTAAATTAATTTAGATATAAACTAGAAAGGAAAAGAGAAATAAAAAATTACTAAATATAAGTAGCCACTAGTTGATAACAATAACAAATCGCAGTAATTTAGATGATGCCAAGAATGCGTTTGGAGAAGGCTTATACTCATAGAACGTAAAACCCAGACCACAGCATATGGTAGGAAACATACTATATTCTTCTTAATGATGACATGACCAGACATTAAACAGTAGTAGGCCAAAGCTGCCTTGTTACCAATTCTAATTAATACAGTATTGTCATTAAAAGCAAGTGTATTTATTTGGATCCCATGGTATTTTGTTTTTGTCTATCAGACTGAAGGGATTTAGTCTATTTAATTTCATCTAACAATTAGTTGATATGCTTCATTTTAATGCATAACATTGAAACTGACCATTATTGTCATTTTTAAAATAGATATGGAAATTATGTACATTTTAAAGCTACATGGATAGAAAACAAATGTATACTGTCTAAATTTTAAAACTATTTTAAAAGGGTCTATAATTTTAAATAGTGATAACTGAGTAGTTTATATATTTAATATAATCACAAATGGACAGATACAAAGTTATTGAATAAATTAAATAATTTTAAATAAATATATATGTATACGTATATATACACATATATAGAAATTCTAAGTAACACATGGGAGAAGACATAGGATTGTTGTTTTTCCTATTCTAACAAAGGCTTTTATTCTATGCCAATGAAGTTAGAAATTCTCTTACAGAGCATGCCATTAAAGAAAGGGTTAAATATAAAAGAATTCTACAATCCACATGCACATATTTAGATATTTGATCTTCACAACAACTCTGAAAGGCAATTACTATTATTATTCCTAACTTGCAGTTGAGGAAACTTGTGACTTGTCTAGGATCACATAGCTACTAAGTACTTGAGGTTAGATTTGAACTTAGGTCTTCTTGATTCCAGTGCTAGCATTTTATCCACTGAACCTCCTATCTATCTCTTATAGAGCCTTCCCTTACAACAAAGATTAAAAATGAGGAAAAAAGCAATTTGGCAAAACCAACCAACACATCAACTTTGATAGGAAGCACCAAACTCATAGCTTTCCCACTTCTGCAAAGAAGTGAAGAGGGAGAGAATATATTCTCAAGTCTCTTGTTCAGGTCCAAGATGGGTCATTCTAGTTATGTGGAGTTCAATTTTGATTTTGATTTTGTTCTTTCCATTTACTGTATTCCAATCATTGTAGTTAAATTTTTTTTGTTTAAATTTAAATTTTTTGTTTAATTTTTTTTAAATTGTTCCTAGGGTTTTAAAGTTTAAAAAAAAATGATGGTACTACCCAAAATTTATTTCATAACATGCCAATAGATTCTTTTTAACATAGGCCTAAGATCAAAATAGCACCCCTCAAAGCTCAGACTAGACTGTCTATTTGCTCAGTTACTTCATCAATACCATAATAAGCCTCTTGCCTTTGAAAAATTTATTTTCATTATTGCTAAGGGGTAGGGCAGTATAGTGTCCAGTAATATCGGTGCCTACCTAGTTAGAACATTCCTGGTTTTGTCTAACAGTAAGGGTGTACAAGGCTATAGTCAATATTAGCCCTCTTTTTGTTTTGAACTACAGACTAATGTTAATTATTCTCAGAACTGGATTTTTTGCGAAATTAAATAAGTTTTTCTTTTGAATTTAATGAAGTATTGCTAGCTGAAGCCAGTCTGACATGGTAAGAGAGATGTTGGACTGATTAAGAGGTGTGCAGCCTGATTCCAAACAAACTCTGAATCCTTTTAAAGAACAATAAAACATATTTTACATGCAAAAAAACCCCTAATCATAGGTTTCTTGATTCTGCTCACTTCACTAAGCTTACTTCACTTAGTGCATATAAGCCTTTCCAAAATGTTACATATTCTTCATATATATTGTTTCTTATGGCATACTAAGAGTCCATTACTCTCAAATACGAAAATTGTTAAACCATTCCCCATTCAATAAGCATTTATATGCAATAACTATGAACATTTTGGCAAGCAAAATGGGCCTGGTTTTGAAAACAATGCCTATGTGAAAACTGATTGTTCATTTCTGTATAATAATCTTAGCATCCAAATTAATCTATGAGAAGCCACTAGAAAACATTTCATTGGGGAGAGCAAGACACAGAGACTTCAGCTCTCTTGGTTGGGGAGCCATCCCATTATGTCATCTATGTCCCACTGAAGAAAGTTCTCTCTTTGAAAAAAGCTGAGATCGCCTGTCCACCAAAGCATGCAGAGGATCTAGCTGCCTAATACAGCCTTGGTTGAATGGCCTGGAGGTAAAACTTGGTCAACCTTTTAAGCAACAGAAAAACTCTAATACATAAAATGACCAAAGAACTAAGCAACTTTTTCCATAAGTAAAATGTATACTTCTTTCACAGAGGCTTAGAATATAATATACTTAACAACCAGCAGTACTGGTGAACTCCTTGCCCCTTGGACAAACTATACTATGTCATCTTCATTACCACCAGAAAATTTGGAGGAGCAATCAAAGTCATCATAAATGGATTACTGGTGTAAACAAAAATTTTTCTTCTGGGTATAAAATGGGTCTCATCTCCTCCCCCTCCCAGCTGTTAGCTGGTTTTCAAACCTCCTCAAACATGTTAGTATACTTGAGGAGCAATCTTTATTCAAACATCGAAAAAAATGAGTTATATAATCACATTAAAATAATTTTACACTGGGGAGGCGGAGCCAAGACGGCAGAGTGAAAGCAGGGACATGCCTGAGCTCTCTCACAAATTCGTTCTGATACCTCTTGGAAAGTGAATCTGAACAGATTTGAGAGAGGTAGAATCCACTAGGAGACAGAAGTGTGGCAGATTTCCAAGCCAGTAAAGTCCAGAAAGCAAGAGATCTGTTGCACCAGGCTGGGAGAGCACTGGGTGTGAGGAACCACCACCAAACATACTGGAGCACCATACTGGAACAGGAGCAGGCGAAGCCTGACAGCTGTGGTGGCGATCCCCAAGCCTCTCAGTGCAGGCCAGGAGTCTGTTGGAGCTGGGTGAGACAGAAGGGCAGAGCTTGGGGCAGCAACAGCAGCTATGCTTGGAGCTATAATCCCACAGTCTAAAGGTCTGAAACTCACCTTCTTGAACTTCCGGGAGCCATGATGACCAGTAAACTCTAAGAGCTCTCAGTCCTCCCTTGAATAACCCAGAGAATACTGCCCTAGAAGAAACCCTGGAATAGAGGAGCCAGAAGTGGGGGTTCAGTAGTCTTTTAGCTCGGAAAGCTGGGGAGACTCCCTCTTGCAGGGACAGAAGGAGACCAGTGGAGGAAGGGAGGCATCCCAGCAAGCCTCACCTTAGAAGAGCAGTGGGAGTTCCTGAGCCCTGGGGGGGGTGGGGGTGGAAACGGCAAACCTCAACACCAGGACCCCAGGTGTACCTTTGCACAGCACAGGGAATTGGCAGACACCAGTGTAGACCTAAGGCTGAAACCGCCTGTGCTATATAGCGCAGCCCTAGGGGAAAGGAAGACTCCGAGCAGCCAGACCATCCCTCCCCCAACCTCATGCTGTGACCCCAGGGAAACTCAGAAAGACTTCACTGGGCCTTGATCCTTGGCACACACTAGCCACCTCCAGCTCAGCACCAGATGAGATGCAGCAGTATATAACTTCTAGCTGACAAAACCAGAGGCCAAGCACACAAAGCCAATAACCAGGCCCCTAGCTCCCAACACAAGAAGCTTGGGACAGAGCCCCCTGGGCCCCAGAAGCAGAGATCCACTTAAAAAGCCAGGAAAAAGGCAACCACCATGAAGAAGCAAGCAAAAATTAAAAAGACCTTTGAATTGTATTATAGGGACAGAGAAGATCAAAATACAAATTCAGATGAGGACAAGCATTGATACTATACCTGCATCTGAAACCTCAAAAGAGAATATGATCTGGTCTTAAGGCCAAAAAGCATTCCTGGAAGAGCTCAAAGAGGATTTTAAAGGCCAAATTAGAGAGGTAAAAGAAAAATTACAGAATTTAACATTAGAAAATGAATCCTTGAAGAGTAAAATTGGCCAAATGGAAAGAGAGATGC